>NC_136387.1:23351880-23976880 GCF_965140285.1 Lepidochelys kempii | reverse complement strand
TCCCCCGCCATAATGAGCGGGGAGGGAGGGAAGGACACCAGAAAGAGGAGGGGAAAGGGGAGGCAGGTCAGCCACTCCTCCCCACTAGTCTGTAGGCAGGGGAGGAGGGCTCCAAGGGGGATAGGCTGGACAGGGGGGCTTTCGAGGGCTTGTGGGGGACAGTCACCGACTCAGAGTAGAAAACCGGCTCCTCTAGCTGCACTAGGGGAGGGGGGGGGTCATAGGTGCACTGAATAAGGGGCCAAGCATGGCAGGGGTATCACATGGGGAGGGGGGGAGAATCAGGCTGGAGGCAGGACAGGGAACCTATGGGCTGACTTCAGAGGCAGGGGTGGGGCAAACAAGCAAAGGCTGCAGAGGGAGAAGGGCGGGGCAGGCAAACAAACTGAAGCCAGCGAAGTGCTGGGGTAAAGGGGCGGGCAAAAAGGCTGCAAAGGGAAAAATAGGGCAGGGAGCCAGGGACAAAGCTGGGAGTTGCTAAAGGGGGTCAGTCCAGGATGGGGCAGGGGGGGGAGGGGGCACGTGCGCCCACGGGCGCTTGCAGAAGAGTCAGGGCGGGCTGCTGCAGGCCCAAAAGGTGGTGAAAGGGGCAGCAGGCCAAGCAAGCAGCGGAGTCCCGGAGGCAGGAGCTTGAGGCAGATGGTGAGTGTCCACTGGGGGTGGTGGAGGGGGCAGCGCCGGTGGTGGGGGTTGGGGTGGGGAAACACACTGATGGACTTGGGGGTAGGCTCCACACCACACCCCCTGTGTCCCCACAAACACAGTCAAAACCCCCACCACAAAAGCACAGTCCAAAAGTTACTCAGCTTTCAAGCCCCCTCCACAGTGGTCTACAGAGTCCTTGTGCGCTCCCCCAGCAGCAGGTGGCCTCGTCCCCTCCTCCTTCGGGGTCCGGCAGCTCTCAGGCAGCAGTCCGGTGGCCAGGCAGGTAGAGAGGACCCCTCACAGGTGGTGTTGATGGTGGTGGTGGTGTCCACAGCAGCGGTAGCGGCAATGGCTGGGGTAGGGGTCCTTCACTCCCCCCCTCTGGAGAGCGGGCCAGCAGCCCCCCCAAGGGGCTGCAGTTGGAACAGTAGCAGCAGCACCCAAAAGTGGGTGGGGGAGTCCAGTAGCTAGCCAGCAACCAGGTAGTGGAGAAGGGGGTGGGGGGTGGATGGCGTCCGGCCCAGCCAGGGGAGCAGTTGGAGCAGGGGCAGCAGTGGCAGCAGCAAGGGCCCAAGGCCCAGCAGCAGGAGCAGTAGTCTCCCTCCTCCCTCCAGGCCAGTCGGGTTCAGCAAAGGAGCCAAAGACAGGGCTACTGGGTGAACAGGGTTCTGTTCCCTGACTGGTCAGAGCAGGGGCTACTCCAGGCTAATGAGAGCACCTGACTCCAATTAACCTGCAAAGAGTCAGGTGCGGTCATTAAGCTAATGAGACCACCTGACTCTAATTAAGGCCCCTCTGATAATATAAAAGGGCTCACTCCAGTCAGGCAGAGAGGAAGTGGGCTGAAGGGCTGGTTAATGAAGACACTCTCAAGTCATTAGTAAGGGAGCCCTAAGGTAAGGGAGAAGTAGGAGAGCTGTGGGGAAGTGGCCCAGGGAAATGTAGCAACTCTGGCAGTGAAAGGTTGGCTGCTAACAGCTGCTACCATTAGGGTCCCTGGGCTGGAACCCGGAGTAGAGGGTGGGCCCAGGTTCTCCCCAACCCACCACTACGGAAACATCTCCTGGGAGGGGAAAACAGGCCCCTGTCAGGACAGGAGGCTAAACTGTTTTTGCATGAGGCCGTAGGAGCAACAGAGACTGTGGGAATTCTCTTACCAACCTCCATTGCTGGCTTATGATGAAAAGGGCTCAGTAGACTCTATCCCTGGCCCTAGAGAGAGAAGGGCTACGTGGAGGGTTGCAGTGAGCCTCTGAAGCTAGCATAAACCACCTGGAAGTGCGGGACCCATGGGGACAAGGTCGGGGCTCTACCACAATATATAATTGGTTAAACAACTGCAAACAAAGAGTAACTATTAATGGAATGATGTCAGATTGGAGGGAGGTCTCAAGCGGGGTTCCACAGGGATCTGTTCTGGGTCTTGTGTTGTTTAACGTCTTCATTAATGATGTAGATATAGGTATTGAGAGCACACTGATCAAATTTGGAGATGACACGGGGGTGGAGGATACTTTAGTGGATAGAGCTAAAATTCAGAGGGATCTTGATACATTGGAGAACTGGGCTAGAGACAACAAAATGAAATTCAACGAAGACAAATGTAAGGTGCTACACTTTGGGAAGAAAAACAAAATACACAAATACAGAATGAGGGATAACTGGCTTGGCAGCAGCCTTGCTGAGAAAGCCTTGCTGGGAATTATGGCGGATCACAACCCCAACATGAGTCAGCAGTCTGGTGCTGTTGCAAAAAAAGCAAATGCAATTTTAGGTTGCATTAATAGAGGCATAGTATGCAAGTCATGGGAAGTGATTGTACTGCTCTACTTGGCGCTGGTTAGACCTCAGCTGGAATACTCTTTGGTCACCAGTGTATAGCGAGGATGTAGAGAAACTGGAAAGGATCCAGAAACAAGTGACAAAGATGATCAAGGGGATGGAATGCAAGCCATATGAGCAAAGGCTGAAGGAACTGGGTATGTTTAGTTTGGAAAAGAGGGGATTATGTGGGACATGATAGCAGTCTTCAAATACTTGAAAGGCTGCCATAAAAGAGATGGAGAAAAGTTGTTTTCTCTTACCACTGAAGGTAGGACAAGATGCAATTGGTTCAAACTACAGCCTAGCAGGTTTAGATTAAATCTCAGGAAAAACTTCCTAAGTGTAAGAACATCTGATGAAGTGAGCTGTAGCTCACGAAAGCTTATGCTCTAATAAATTGGTTAGTCTCTAAGGTGCCACAAGTACTCCTTTTCTTTTTGCGAATACAGACTAACACGGCTGTTACTCTGAAACAGTAGGACAGTGGACCAGACTGCCTAGGGAGGTTGTGGAAGCTTCTTCACTGGAGGTTTTGATAAGGAGGCTGGATAGTCATTTGTCTTGGATGGTTTGGACCAGGGATTGGCAACGTTTGGGACGTGGCCCACCAGGATAAGACCCTTCCCACAGCCCCCATTGGCCTGGGATGGTGAACCGCGGCCAGTGGGAGCCGC
The DNA here is from genome assembly GCF_965140285.1 of Lepidochelys kempii. Classification (NCBI taxonomy): domain Eukaryota; kingdom Metazoa; phylum Chordata; order Testudines; family Cheloniidae; genus Lepidochelys; species Lepidochelys kempii. The sequence continues at coordinate 23,973,737 of NC_136387.1, read as the reverse complement.
GATCGGCTGAACCTACAGATGCGGCAGGTAAACAAACCCTGGCAGGCCGCATGCCAAAAGTTGCCAATCCCTGGTTTAGACATTGACAAATCCTGCATCTTGTCAGGGAATTAGACTAGTTGACCCTTTCAGTCCCTTCCAACTCTATGATTATGTGAATTTAAGCTCTCAGGCTTGTCCTTTGAAAGTGTTGTTCAGGTTTCCTTTGAGGATAGGGCTGATTGATCAGATAGAGAGTGATCACTTGGTGAAAAGTGGTAGAGTCCTGTGGCACCTTATAGACTAACAGATGTATTGGAGCATAAGCTTTCGTGAGCGAATACCCACTTTGTCGGATACATGCAGTGGAAATTTCCAGAGGCAGGTATAAATATGCAAGCAAGAATCAGTCTAGGGATAACGAGGTTAGTTCAATCGGGGAGGATGAGGCCCTCTTCTAGCAGTTGAGGTGTGAACACCAAGGGAGGAGAAACTGCTTTTGTAGTTGGCTAGCCATTCAGTCTTTGTTTAATCCTGAGCTGATAGTGTCAAATTTGCAAATGAACTGAAGCTCAACAGTTTCTCATTGAAGTCTGGTCCTGAAGTTTTTTTTGCTGCAGGATGGCTACCTTTAAATCTCTATTGTGTGCCCAATAGCAGGTTGCAGTGTTCTCTTACAGGTTTTTGTATATTGCCATTCCTAATATCTGATTTGTGTCCATTTATCCTTGTATGTAGGGACTCTCCAGTTTGGCCAATGTACATAGCAGAAGGGCATTGCTGGCATATGATGGTGTGTATTACATTGGTGGACATGCAGGTGAATGAACTGGTGATGGTATGGCTGATCTGGTTATATTACCAATTACCAGTTACCAATATTACCTCAACTGCTAGAAGAGGGCCTCATCCTCCCCGATTGAACTAACCTCATTATCCCTAGCCTGATTCTTGCTTGCATATTTATACCTGCCTCTGGAAATTTCCACTACATGCATCTGACAACGTGGGTATTCACCCATGAAAGCTTATGCTCCAATACGTCTGTTAGTCTATAAGGTGCAACAGGACTCTTTCCCGCTTTTACAGATCCAGACTAACATGGCTACCCCTCTGATTTGTGAAAAGCGTTTGCCCACAGGTGATAGGGTGTTTTTGTCTTTTGCCATTTTCCTGTGTGAGTTCATTCGAGAGATACTGATGGTCTGGTTTCACCCACATAGTTGTTGGAGCATTTAGGGCACTATATGAAGTACACCTTATGTTGTGGTAGGCATGAGTAGGCTCCATGGATCTTGAAAGGGGTGCTGTGGTAGGTGTTGATCATTGTAGCTGGGGAGATATGTCTGCAGGTTTTGCATCTCTTGTTCTGGCTTGTCTCTCTGAAATTAACTTTTTTTTTTAAACAGTAGTGTAGTGTGATGGGTAAAAAGCCCCAACTCTCCTCCATAGAATCATAGAATATCAGGGTTGGAAGGGACCCCAGAAGGTCATCTAGTCCAACCCCCTGCTCAAAGCAGGACCAATTCCCAGTTAAATCATCCCAGCCAGGGCTTTGTCAAGCCTGACCTTAAAAACCTCTAAGGAAGGAGATTCTACCACCTCCCTAGGTAACTCATTCCAGTGTTTCACCACCCTCTTAGTGAAAAAGTTTTTCCTAATATCCAATCTAAACCTCCCCCACTGCAACTTGAGACCATTACTCCTCGTTCTGTCATCTGCTACCATTGAGAACAGTCTAGAGCCATCCTCTTTGGAACCCCCTTTCAGGTAGTTGAAAGCAGCTATCAAATCCCCCCTCATTCTTCTCTTCTGCAGGCTAAACAATCCCAGCTCCCTCAGCCTCTCCTCATAAGTCATGTGTTCCAGTCCCCTAATCATTTTCATTGCCCTTCGCTGGACTCTCTCCAATTTATCCACATCCTTCTTGAAGTGTGGGGCCCAAAACTGGACACAGTACTCCAGATGAGGCCTCACCAATGTCGAATAGAGGGGAACGATCACGTCCCTCGATCTGCTCGCTATGCCCCTACTTATACATCCCAAAATGCCATTGGCCTTGGCAACAAGGGCACACTGCTGACTCATATCCAGCTTCTCGTCCACTGTCACCCCTAGGTCCTTTTCCGCAGAACTGCTGCCTAGCCATTCGGTCCCTAGTCTGTAGCTGTGCATTGGGTTCTTCCGTCCTAAGTGCAGGACCCTGCACTTATCCTTATTGAACCTCATCAGATTCCTTTTGGCCCAATCTTCCAATTGGTCTAGGTCCTTCTGTATCCTATCCCTCCCCTCCAGCGTATCTACCACTCCTCCCAGTTTAGTATCATCCGCAAATTTGCTGAGAGTGCAATCCACACCATCCTCCAGATCATTTATGAAGATATTGAATAAAACCGGCCCCAGGACCGACCCTTGGGGCACTCCACTTGATACCGGCTGCCAACTAGACATGGAGCCATTGATCACTACCCGTTGAGCCCGACAATCTAGCCAGCTTTCTACCCACCTTATAGTGCATTCATCCAGCCCATACTTCCTTAACTTGGTGACAAGAATACTATGGGAGACCGTGTCAAAAGCTTTGCTAAAGTCAAGAAACAATACATCCACTGCTTTCCCTTCATCCACAGAACCAGTAATCTCATCATAAAAGGCGATTAGATTAGTCAGGCATGACCTTCCCTTGGTGAATCCATGCTGGCTGTTCCTGATCACTTTCCTCTCATGCAAGTGCTTCAGGATTGATTCTCTGAGGACCTGCTCCATGATTTTTCCAGGGACTGAGGTGCACATTTAGAATCAATGTATCTTGCACCTTCATAATGGAAAGTAGAATTGAGCTCCTTATTCTGTGGAGGAGGTACAACTTTGGTATGATGGAAAAAGAAGTTTATCCTCGCTTGAGATCTGGGTGTTGTTCTATTTAGTCTGAAACTGTCTCTCCTCCCCTCTAAAAAAAGCCTTTCTGGATGGAGTAACCTTTACCAAGTTTTGAAGGATGGGATTCCAAACTTCCAGATGGCATAAAGAATGGTGCTGGGGAGCTGCATACTTTTCAATTATTGCTACAAAATTAATGTCAGTCTTTCTTTTTCCATGTAATGATCTGAGGACGAAGAAAGTAGATGCTTAAGAAAGTTCCAAAGCAGTGTGTTTTCTCTGTCTTGGGTTGAGCCCATATACTGGAATAGACTCAGGGTGTGGGCTTACAAACTGGACTAATGCAGATACTAGTCTTGCGGTCTGCAACAAATGTGCTGTTTAGGCTGCTGAAAATGGAAATGATTGTGTGAAACACACTCTGTGTGTTTGTGCTCTATGTGTTGGGCACGCAATCAGGTTTAATGTCTGATGGCTCATCTTGCCCCATGTGGAATTTAAATAGACTTCCTACGTAGAAAGTGTGTGAAGCCTCAGTGATTAGAAAGCCGCTGGAGATACAGAACTGTGTGCCTGCAAGTCCTGGTGCCGTGCTCAGTTTAGTTAATGAGGTGCCCACAGACTATGGAAATGAAATGTTTTGCATGTGATGTTTGTCCTCTCTGCAAGTGAATTTTAATGGGAGTTCATCCTGGTTTGAATTCAGTGATTTAAGGAACGCTTTACTAGCATTGTTTTGTCTCTGGCCATTGGATCTAATAATGGGTTGCTTCTTTGTGTAATGGGGCGGCTGCCCCACTCTCCAGAACGGGGGTTAAAAGCAGCCCTGGAGAGGGCTGTGGCTGGGATATGGAGTGAGAACAGCTGGGGGAAGCTGAGGAAGTAGCTGACCACAGGTGTGGCCAGCTTAATATGAGGGCTAGGGGCCAGGAGTTAAGGGAGTCTCTCTCCAGCCCTGGAGGGAGAGGGCCTAGCTGCTGGAGAGCAAGGTACTTGAAGCAGAGCAGTGCTGGGGAAGGGCAAAGGGAGATGGGGAGCTCCAGCCTGGTAAACTCTCAGGCTCCAGGTCTTGTCAAAGGCCCAAAAAGGTACTGGGGCTGCAGAGAGGCAGCCCAGGAATAGGCAAAGGCAGCAGGTCCTAACCCCTTGGCAGTGATTACAGCCATTGCAGTCTGCCCCAATGAAAGGTGGCTAGCTGATGACTGGCAGTAGCCACTGAGGCAAGGTGGGTTTAGAGGGTTGGGGGTTCCCCTGGCAGGGAAAACCCACAGTAAGGGAGTACTGCTGGGGGCTGAACCCCAAGGTAAAGAGGCACTGGGGTCTGGGAGGGACACGGGGCCAGCGGCAGGCAAGACACCGGCCGGACAACCAGCAGGAGACACCGTGCCGGTGGGTCCCACCTCACTACACTTTGCATCCATGCTCTCTCTCCCCTTTCAAGTGACTCTGCTTAAGGTAGATGAGTGCCAGGTTGATAGCCATAAAATCTGATATTTGTAGGGCAGAAACAGCATATACAACAGAAGTGCAGACTTCAACCTTTTTCTTTTCAGCGCACTTCCCTTTCAGCATGCTTCAGCCTGGTGTGGAGGGACCATCTCTAGTGACAGCGTAAAGCAATGTAATCTCTGTTCAATCTTTGGCCTTTCTGCAGATATGCTTAACAAAAGTCCCAGTTGCAATGGTGATATTAGTCATGTGGCCATATCCACCAGGAATTGGATTGAGGACACTAATTCCTTTCACACAGGCTAGCACAGATCCATCAGATGGTAATGACTTTTGGTGACTACTGACCTAGTTGAAATTGGATCTTGTCCTCTTCTAGAGTCAAGTATCCATGTGTTTAACAGAGCATTTTCTGGAGAATAGCATCTGCAACAGACTGAATTCTGCAAACTGTGGACCTGATCACATGAATCATGATTTGCAGGAAAATTCAATCCCACAAACTCTCATGAGTGAAGATTTGTTCAGGCCCTAATTTAGCATAATTCCAAGCAAATAGTGAGTCATATTTTGCCATCTTTATGTATGTTGAGAATCAGCTTACTCCATATGTAGTCTCACTGAAATCAATTGTGCTGTTGATTTACACTCCAGCTTGTCTTGAACTTGCTGTTTGTCTTGACAAACCATAAACTGTTCCAGATTATGTACTGGTGATGTGGTCACAAATGACAAAAACCATCAAACTGATCTCTTGTGATTTTAAACTAATGTCACATTCCAAGTCAAGTGCTACTGAAATGCTGCCAGATAGTTACATGAATGGCATAATTTCACGACTTTTTATTTTCTTTGTTAATTGATTGACATTTTATGCAATTTCTTCTGAACAAAATGTGAGAAATTCACAATGATAGAAAAACCAAAGCTACTTCCAAATTCACAATAACTTGCTTATAGTGCACTGATTTCTCATTAGGAATTGTTTTTAATATAATATGAACCAGCATGCTCGTTGCAAACCTTTGATAATATGCACGCTTTTTCCCCCTGCCACCACCATTACGGTGTGTAACTTATTTCAAGACTCTGCATCTCCTCTCTGTGCTGAGAACAATATAAAGCTATGCCAATCTCTTTACTTTGCAGAGGTTATTGAACCCTTTTCTGCTTCTCGTGGGTTCATGAGCCATAAGTTTGGCATTGAGTTATGGGTTTCCATGTACCCAAAGTCTTAAAGCAAAATTCACCCAAACTCAAGGGGCTTCTATTCAAAAGTAACACTGGGATCTTCAAAGAAGCCTATGGGAAGTAGCTGCCCCAAACTCATTGAAATTCAATGGAGTTTGGACACACAACTCCCTTTAGGTTCCTTTGAAAATGCTATTGTAAATTGGCCTAGTTTTGCCCATCTCTGTAAACATCGTTTCTCAATTTATAACACAACTGGGTAGATTTCACTTAGTGTCTGATTTCATAAAGTACTCTATTCATAAGAGATCTTATTCTAGCAAGCAGCACCTCCTTTCCTAGACACCCTTACTAGAACTGAAATTTACAACTAACATAATTATCCCTTATAATACATTTCATCGCAGGTCAACAAACAGCTAACTCTTCAAACCATCCATTCCCAAACATGGACCTTGTGAGAAAAGATGGAAGTTGAAACCTGGCCAGAAGGTTTGAAATTTATAAGTTTCATTTATCTCTTAGTCATAAATGGAAAAACTCACTGTCTGGCCAAGTCAGCAATTTCTGTTTCTGATCCTTTTTACAAAATTTGTCCTCATGTCCCAGATAGTGTTAATTTAATTTCCTCTGCTTGGAAATGTATTGGGACACTGTAACAATTGATTATTTGAATGATTACCAGTATTGTCAGTTACTGCTACTTGTTCAGGTTTCAGAGTAGCAGCCGTGTTAGTCTGTATTCGCAAAAAGAAAAGGAGTACTTGTGGCACCTTAGAGACTAACAAATTTATTTGAGCATAAGCTTTCGTGAGCTACAGATGAAGTGAGCTGTAGCTCACGAAAGCTTATGCTCATATAAATTTGTTAGTCTCTAAGGTGCCTCAAGTACTCCTTTTCTTTTTGCTACTTATTCAGTACTTCAGTGTTTCCTTTACTGTTCAGAATTTGGTTGACCATAAGTAACCCACTGCTCTAAGAAAAGAGTATAGTACTGCTCGAGGGGTTAGCATGGATATGATTAAACTCTTGTAAACCCATGTTGTTCATAAGGAGTAACATTTATTACATTATGTACTGAGTTCTCTATATGACTGTACTTAAAAGATGATTGCTGCAACAGGGTAAGAGTTTCCTGCTGTTATATAAAAGCCTTGGCTTTTATGGAAAATTTGGAGGCAAAGCTAAGCTTTTAAAAGCAGAAGCACACTGAAGCCTTGACAAACTTCTGTTGGATCATTATTTTGGTTATACCAAATGGTTGACAAACTGTCCTTCATTGATCTGGTGGCAGGGACAGGTAAGTCCCTGTTTTGCTGGTGCCCAAAGCCAGCATGAGGTCTAGTAGATACAATGGGTATCTGGAGAGAGAAGGCCCAGGTTCCTCCACTGTGCTATAGATGTAATGTGTGACCTTGGGCAAGTTAGTTAACACCTCTGTGCTTCAGTTTATCTATCTGTAAAATAAGGATGAAGATACATACTCATCTATTAAAAGTGAGAATCAGAACCTACCTACTTTACACAATCTGAAACAAATATGAGGAAAAGTGCACTGTGTCTCAAGGAAGAAGCTCGCTTCTGACTGCCTGAAGTACTGTCACTCTTCAGTTTATTTTTAGGCTTTTATTTGTGAATAATGGTCAGCCATCCACGACTGTGACTCAGTTGCTCTGCTTCCTTTTGGTGTCTTGTAAGATTTATTCCACAGTGAGTCATAACTGAGAACTTGCTTTTAATTACAAGCAGAAATGCCTTGAAATAGATGCACTGTTAAAAGAAAAGGAGTACTTTTGGCACCTTAGAGACTAACAAATTTATTAGAGCATAAGCGTTCGTGAGTTTCTCAGGTGCCACAAGTACTCCTTTTCTTTTTACGGATACAGACTAACACGGCTGCTACTCTGATGCTCTGTTAAGTGCACCAGTATTTCTTATATCCATTTATAGATATATTATTGTGTGCTATAAGTCATCCATATCACAACACATGATTATAGCTGGTTAATTTCATGTGTAATAGTCAAATGAGTGACATCAGTGTAACCACTGGGCACTAGTTTGCAACTTCAAGGACTGGCAGACGGTCTAGGTTCCTGACAGGATGCAGGTACTTTGGAACAGTTGCAGAAAATCTGTTTGCTCCTCTTATTACATCTAGTATGTACCAGTCACCAGAATCCCAGTGTAAGCATCCCACACACTTACTGTATCTGCACATACAGGTGATTCCACTTACAAGTATAAAAAACACATGCTCCTCCTATATGGGTAAGGAGTTGCTTGTGTACTTGGATACTACATCACATTCAATGATTCTTTCAGTGGTTAAGAACCTTTAGAAGGTAATGGGTCTGGTACCTGTACTGCAACTGTCCAGAACTTAGCTTCATGTACTTTTTGCATTTGTGCTCAGTGTCTTTCTCTGTTGCTCTCCATGCTAGCGCAGGAGCCATCACATCAAATCTTTTTTTCATTTATTTATGAATGGCACCTGCAAAGCAGTCTAATGCTATGAGGCACTTGAATGAAGTTTCTTTGAATTAGGAACTTGTTTGGCTATCACGATTAACATGGCACAAAACAAATTGTATTAAACACTTCCGTAATATTTAATTTCCAACAGATCACACAATATGTAGTTATTTCGCATTTTGAACAGAAAACATCAAATTAATATTATTGAATGTATCCATATACATAATAAAAGTCCCATTGCTTTTTGTTACTTCACAACTCTGTAAAATCTACCGCAAATGTATTCTGGTTGACTGAATCCAGTTTTAAACATCTGAATGCTGGCAATAGCTGTTTATTTACCAAAGCAAACAGATTTTTTTAATGAGATAAAATTTGAAAGTGCACAGGGGAGCATATACAGTTTAATCCACAGAAAAATGTTAAAAAGAAACTACCCCTGTAAAAATAAGTACTGGGTACAGTATGTGGGTTTAAAATTTTTTCCAAATATTTACAAGAGGCTAAATTTATTATGTTAGGTCAGGTGTAGTTTTGTTGTTAAGTTACACTTTAATATAGTGAAAAGAAAAGGAGTACTTGTGGCACCTTAGAGACTAACCAATTTATTTGAGCATGAGCTTTCGTGAGCTACAGCTCACTTCATCAGATGTTTACCGTGGAAACTGCAGCAGACTTTATATACACACAGTGGGGTGGGAGGAGGTATTGTTTCATGATTTCTGTGTGTATATAAAGTCTGCTGCAGTTTCCACGGTAAACATCTGATGAAGTGAGCTGTAGCTCACGAAAGCTCATGCTCAAATAAATTGGTTAGTCTCTAAGGTGCCACAAGTACTCCTTTTCTTTTTGCGAATACAGACTAACACGGCTGTTCCTCTGAAACCTTTTAATATAGTGGCTGTAATTATCCCCTGGTTATACTGCAATTATAGTGTAATTACATTTACTCTTAATATCTTTTAATTGTATTAATCCATATAACTGGAGGATCTACATCGATGAATTATATATTATTACTCATTTGGATACATAATGAATGTATTTGAAGATTAAAAATGCATTTACTACATTGTGTTCACAATCGTGGATTTATTTTTAATGTAACCACTGAAAAAAGTGTAATTTCAGCAAAGTCACTGTGTGACATTCACTCTAGTGCAGCAAAAAGTCCATATACCCCAAAAGGTCCATGTACCACTTAAGACACATCAGCTTAAGCAGGACTTGAGTGGTTCATAGGCCTTGAACTTGTCCTCCGTACAGGAGTTCATCTGGTCATTTCGCTACATCTATACCTAGTGTGGGATGTCGGCATGTCAGACACTAATTTCATTGTTTTAATTACTGTGTATTTACTGTACACAGAGTCTAAAATACATGAAGGAAGGGCCAGTGGTTAAGGCACTGGACTGGGGCGTATGTGATTCTGCCACAGCCTTCCTTTGTGACCTTGGACAAGTCACTCATTCTCTCTGTTCACTAACTGTTTAGTGAAGATGCTTCCTTTCTCCCATCCTTTGTATTCTCTTTAGTTCATTTGAATTACTTCATTACGGTTTAGTAGTGCAAGGTATTCATGTCACATGGCTGAGTGCAACCTTCTGCATTGCTCCCAGCCCATGGATCAAGGAGAGGAAAACTTAAGCCTGGCTCTTTTGTATAACGTTAATCTGCATTGCTAGCAGCCTGGACAACAAAATGCATATAATAGAGGTAAGAATATGTGGAAAAGAAAATAAAGACTTGCTTGGATCCATTGGCAATATTTCAAATTGAAGCAAGCTCAGAGAGGTACAGTTACTGTTTCATGTGGCTGTTTTAAGTCTGAATACCTCTCTGCATTAGTTTAATCAGGAACAGAATTGTAAGTGCCAGCATACATTGGAAAAGCCTGTTGCAAGATTCCTATCCTAACTTGGAAGGCCTCAAAGATTCAGATAAGCACGAAAACCTTTTGTTTCTAATCCCAAAACAACCTGAGGTGTACCCATCAGAAATTTAAATTCAGCAATATCTGGCTCATTCATTCCACCTGTTCCCATTATAACTTCATGGCTAGTGTTAAACAAATTGCCTCTCTCATGTTCCGTTAGTTGATTGAGTGATTTAGGAATACCTCAGGTAATAACATTTCAAAAATAAAGCCCTTTCCATGTGCCCTTCGCCAAGCTGTGTATTATTTTGTTGAAGAAGACTCATTCTAAAAGATGCCTGTCTTTGCTTCTGCAGAGTAATAGAGTTATGCATTAATTTCTTTCATCAGCTAGTGTAGCAAAGCCTTCAGCCTTAATGAGAAGCAGTGAAAGGCATTCAGGGACTGAAACAATATTTTCCAATGCAGAGCTTTGATTTTGAATGGGTGCAGTGAAGGTTATGACTACAGAATTAACCTAAGTGTACATGTAAGGAATGGCAAAATAACTTGAACTTTTGAGAAGCCTTTTGTTTTTATTTTGTAAAGGACGGCTTAAAAATTCTATTAAAATCTTAAATTTAGATAGGCTTAAGACTGGAAATTGCCGTTGTCCCTTCTTGTAACCTTTGGTATTTTTCCCCTAACCATTCTTCTTTGTCGTTAATTTTTCTGTGCTAATACGTTTTCCTTATCTTCTAATTAGTCATTGCTCCTAGCATATTTATGATGGTGTGTTCACATCGGCTCAGATTTCTCTCCCTTCTTTCTCATGTTGGTCCCCAGCTGTAATCAACACAGATGATGCTTCGACACTGTAGAACCATTCTGAATCTCAGGAGAGTTCAGATTTAAATTCCTGGATCCTAACCTTTCTCCATGGTTTTGGTTCTGGGTACAATACAAAGTTAGGAGGGAGGCCTATTTTCTGGCTTAGCTTTACCTAAAATGTCACGTCTTGTGAGACCAGCTTCTTTTGAGAGTTCTGCAATCTTGCAAGGTCTGCGATTCTCTTGAGATTTCAGCTCAGAAGAACAGACACCTTGCAAGGAAAGATTTGCAAAATTTCAATACTGTCAAATTTTACCCTAACCCTGTGACTTCATGTCACAGATAGTGTAATTTAATCTCATTTGACTAGTGCCAACTTCACACTTCTCTAATAAATGACTCCCTATACTAATAACCCACTTATGGTACCTTAGTGGTATCAGTGGTACTCTTTGCATTACAATTTTCCTGTATCTTTCAATTCTTTTTAAAATGATAGTGTTAGAATTCTGATTCCTTTGGCCTGTTTTGTGTATCTTGTGTTGTGAAATTGTGTTGCTTGGTGTGGTGCTCTGTGAAAAATCCTTTGTGATACACAAGAATGATATTCCGAATGTGCAACTAAAATGACATTGGTGGGCTAGCATAAATAGTGTTTAATATAAGCTGCTGACTGGGTTAGAAAAATAGCTATTAAAATGACACCTTTGTCTTGTGTTTCTGTGTAAATCTTCTACATGTTTCATCAATCATTTTTATTATCTTACAAATTACAGGAGTGATTTTACTCTCCTGTTTTTCCAGACTCCTCTAAATGAATATTATTGCACAACTGAATAAGGTACAATACCCAGCTAGTTGTGCAATGGTTCATGGCCTTGAAAGCTTCTTGAACTAGAGAGGTTGTCAGAAGTTTTTTTGAAGGAAGATAGTGTATGTTGTGGAGAAAACGTGTGTGGAATTGGGAAGCCATTCCAAAGTCTTAGTAACACTGTTGCACGTTCATTTCAACACTCCAGTCCTCAGGTCCTTTCCCCATTTGGGGGGAAAAGAATTAAATGATAAGCCGAAAGTGCTGGAAAAGGGAAATGTTAATAGGAAAGAATGATTTGGATGGAGTTTTCACTTTATTTAATCTGCTTTCATTTTCTGGAACAATTTAACCTTTCAAATTTCCAGGCCTTGATGGCAAGCTTATGCTTTTCAGTTTCACGCATTAGAAATAAAGAAATGATTGCAACTGTGAAAAGGGTGTTGCAAAAGATGATTTTTTGGGGGGGCATATTTCACACTAAAGGTGTAAATTAAATCGGGGATAAATGTTGAGGGTGGTGATATTCTGTAGTGATGAAGTGTTAAGACCATGTGCAATACTGCATAGAGTATGTACACTTAATAATTATACAACATATATAGTTAAGTAGGTTCAGCTGCCCTAATCCTTATATCAGTCTCCTAGTCACACAAGTTATTAAAACTGAAAATTATTTTGCAGCTGTTTACCTACTTGTACAAGAGAACTTCTTGGCAAAAGAAAATCTTCTTAAAATCTGATTTTCAAGTTACTTTTCTGGGAAGCAAATGTAACTTTAAAACTGTCCATAAATGGCTATCTGTTCCGTCACAGAATTCCTTATTTGCTTCAGGAAATGTAATTGACGACATCTCTGTGTGTAATTTGGTTTAGGAATCTAATCCTTTTTAGTGGTGGTGAAAGAAACATGGCTCTATCTCCAAATCCCAGATTAATTCTGGTTGGTAGGAAAATCTTGTGACTACTAAAATGAGCAAATATGATACTGAATTTGCTGTCTGAGGAAGAAAAATAGAACTCCAAGATGCCACATTTGAACTGTTATTTTTCTAGCCATAATTATGGTCTAAAAGGAAAAACTTGTAACTAATATTACGCGGAACAGCTCGTTTGACCAGCTCTCCCCAGAAGTATCAGCCAACCTTCCACACAAACTTCCTCGTGGCTGGACTTTACAAAAATTAGACAAGCCATTTACAGCACACACTTTGCTCCTCTACAAAAGAATAAGGACCCTAAACTATCTAAACTACTACATGCCACAAGGGGCCACAACAGTGGTTCCCTTAACGCACCCAACAATATTGTTAATCTATCCAACGATACTCTTAGCCCAGCAGAAGAATCTGTCCTATCTCGGGGCCCCTCCTTTTGCCCCAACACCCCCACAAACATGATACAGTTTTGTGGTGACCTAGAATCCTATTTTTGACGTCTCCGACTCAAGGAATATTTCCAACACACCTCTGAACAACATACTAATCCATAGAGACCTCCCTACCAACACTACAAAAAGAAGGATTCTGGGTGGACTCCTCCTGAAGATCAAAACAACAGACTGGACTTCTACATAGAGTGCTTCCACTGAAGTGCATGGGCTGAAATTGTGGAAAAGCAGCATCACTTGCCCCATAACCTCTGCCGTGCAGAACACAATGCCATCCACAGCCTCAGAAGCAACTCTGACATCATAATCAAAAAGGCTGACAAAGGAGGTGCTGTCGTCGTCATGAATAGGTCGGAATATGAACAAGAGGCTGATAGGCAGCTCTCCAACACCACTTTCTACAAGCCATTATCCTCTGATCCCACTGAGGGTTACCAAAAGAAACTGCACCATTTGCTCAAGAAACTCCCTGAAAAAGCACAAGAACAAATCCGCACAGACACACCTCTGGAGCCCCTACCAGGGGTATTCTATCTGCTACCCAATATCCATAAACCTGGAAATCCTGGGCGCCCCATCATCTCAGGCACTAGCACCCTGACAGCAGGATTGTCTGGCTATGTAGATTCCCTCCTCAGGCCCTACACTACCAGCACTCCCAGCTATCTTCAAGACACCACTGACTTCCTGATGAAACTACAATCCATTGGTGATCTTCCTGAAAACACCATCCTGGCCACTATGGATGTAGAAGCCCTCTACACCAACATTCCACACAAAGATGGACTACAAGCCGTCAGGAACAGTATCCCCAATAATGTCATGGCAAACCTGATGGCTGAACTTTGTCCTCATCCATAACTATTTCACATTTGGGGACAATGTATACCTTCAAATCAACGGCACTGCTATGGGTACCTGCATGGCCCCACAGTATGCCAACATTTTTATGGCTGACTTAGAACAACGCTTCCTCAGCTCTCGTCCCCTAATGCCCCTACTCTTCTTGCGCTATATTGATGACATCTTCCTCATCTGGACCCATGGAAAAGAAGCCCTTGAGGAATTCCACCAGGATTTCAACAATTTCCATCCCACCATCAACCTCAGCCTGGACCAGTCCACACAAGAGATCCACTTCCTGGACACTACGGTGCTAATAAGCGATCGTCACATAAACACCACCCTATACCAGAAACCTTCCGACGGCTATGCCTACCTACGTGCCTCTAGTTTTCATCCAGACCACACCACACGATCCATTGTCTACAGCCAAGCTCTACGATACAACCGCATTTGCTCCAACCCCTCAGACAGAGACAAACACCTACAAGATCTCTATCAAGCATTCTTACAACTACAATACCCACCTGCTGAAGTGAAGAAACAGAGCCAGAAGAGTTCCCAAAAGTTACCTACTACAGGACAGGCCCAACAAAGGAAATAGCAGAACGCCACTAGCCATCACCTTCAGCCCCCAACTAAAACCTCTCCAACGCATCATCAAGGATCTACAACCTATCCTGAAGGACGACCCATCACTCTCGCAGATCTTGGGAGACAGGTCAGTCCTTGCTTACAGACAGCCCCCCAACCTGAAGCAAATACTCATCAGCAACCACACACGACACAACAGAACCACTAACCCAGGAACCAATCCTTGCAACAAAGCCCGTTGCCAACTGTGCCCACATATCTATTCAGGGACACCATCACAGGGCCTAATCACATCAGCCACACTATCAGAGGCTCGTTCACCTGCACATCTACCAATGTGATATATGCCATCATGTGCCAGCAATGCCCCTCTGCCATGTACATTGGCCAAACTGGACAGTCTCTACATAAAAGAATAAATGGACACATCAGACATCAAGAATTATAACATTCAAAAACCAGTCGGAGAACACTTCAATCTCTTTGGTCACTCAATTATAGACCTAAAAGTGGCAATTCTGCAAGAAAAAAACTTCAAAAACAGACTCCAAGAGACTGCTGAATTGGAATTAATTTGCAAACCGGGTATAATTAACTTAGGCTTGAATAAAGACCTGGGAGTGGATGGGTCATGACACAAAGTAAAACTATTTCTCCATGTTTATCCCTGCCCCCACACACTGTTCCTCAGATGTTCTTGTCAACCGCTGGAAATGGTCCACCTTGATTATCACTACAAAAGGTTTTTTCCCCCCCGCTCTCCTGCTGGTAATAGCTCACCTTTCCTGATCACTTTCAGTGTGTATGGTAACACCTATTGTTTCACGTTCTCTGTGTATCTAAAATCTCCCCACTGTATTTTCCACTGAATGCATCCGATGAAGTGAGCTGTAGCTCACGAAAGCTTATGCTCAAATAAATTTGTTAGTCTCTAAGGTGCTACAAGTCCTCCTTTTTCTTTTTGCGGATATAGACTAACATGGCTGCTAATCTGAAACCAGCTATTGCAGAATGTAGCTACCTGCCTTTTGAGTATGGTAGTCTTTCCAGAGCATATTACAGTGTGTTCCCATCCTCTGTCAGGTAACTTCCAAAATGAAATGTAAAGTGTATGTGTTAACATACTGGCTAGATGGGTGCGATCATGTCTTGCTAACCTGTCCCAAGGAGAAGAGTCCATTGCTACCATCAGCAGGGGGAGTTCTTTTCACTACCTGTTTCACAGTTTCTTGATCTTACAGTGCTGATGAGGTTTCCACATTTCTAAAGCTAGCTAGCATACAGCCCAGCTCCTCATGAGCAACTATACAATTATGAACCAGGTTGTCAATGTTCTATAAAAGCAACAAAAACCAATAAAGAAGTTGATTCCATTGCAGTCTTTTTAAAGGGGTTATTAATTAGAGATAGAGTCCAAATCCAAAAGCCCAGGCTTTGACACCCTCAAGTCAGTTTATGACTTAAATATTTTTGGCTTTATGTAAAACTTTTCTCTCTCATTCTTACAGAAATTTATACAGAACTCAGTCTCTTGCTATAGGTATCTGTAAGGAACATTAAGAACAACTTATAAAGTTTGTCATTCTTTCTTAAATTCTATAGAATATTACTATACAGATGGGGAAATCTGTAGTTTAGCTTTGTGACTTGACCCATTTGTATTTAGAAGCAGTAGCTCTTTTAAAAATTCTGAAGCCTGTTTTTGACAGTGTCCTTTTAAATGTCCTTTCGCACTTTCCTTCTTGAACAGATATTTTCCCCATTCACTAAAGAAATCTCCCATTATGAAGGGTGAAAGGAACTTTCTGTTATCAGCATTTCAGTTTATGGACTCTGTCAACTGAAGCCTTTTTCTAAGTAAATCCACCTTTTGAGTTGCTGAATTATGATATAAATCTTGCAATTTTAAACTATATTTTTGTTTATCTCTCATTAATTCAGACCATGTTTCGTTCCCTGAAAGCATTTTCCAGAACCATTAGCTGTGCAGTCAGGAATTTTATTTTAGTGGGATATAAAGTAGGAATCAATATGTTTCTGTCTGGAGTTTATCTAAGGTGACTTTATACTACAAGCACCTATAATTGCTTGCAAAGTAATTTCTAGTGCAGTTGTTTACTTGAGGGTATCAGCTGGACCTCTGAATGCATACAAAAAGCTAAGCAAGCATTCAGACAACTCAAAACTCCAGTTTTGAGCCACTTTTCCTCTAGTTTGCCTCAAAAATAAAATGTGTTAGTGTCTGTCAGTAACAAAGTTTGTAGTTTTATCTGAGGAGTGGAAGGATTCCATAGTTGTTACTTGTGTAATTCCTCCCACCATGCCCCTGGCAAATCTGTTGTGCATGCAATGGGGCAGACTCTCATTTCTCTCTCTCTCACTGAGGCCAACTACCCTCCAACTGCACAGTTTGATCCAGGTTCTCACTAGATATGGCTCCATGCAATGATCCCCCACAACACACACACACACTCTCCCTCCCTTGTGGAGTATTCCTCCCAGAAGGATAAGGATTCTCTGCTGGGGATATATGTGCAGAATATGTTGGATTGGGTTATGTGTGTGGAAATATGAACTACTTCCTCTGACGCCTAAGCCTGACCTGGAGAGCCCTTCCATGGCTATGGTCTGGAGGGTGCATGGAGTTGAGTATGTAGGTATGGAGAGGGATGGATTAATTCCACAGTCAACTCTTTCACCTGCAACTTTCCATTTTTTTATATATTGTCCCTTCACCTTTGTAGAGAAATGTTTGTGGAAGATTATAATTTAGAGATGCTCCCTCAAAAGGGGCAGTATTGTGAATGTAGGAATTTAGATATGTGCCCTGGAAGCTGGGATTGAGAACCCAGTGTAGCTGTGTACAGCAGTTCACCAGAGAAGCACTATAGTTTGTTTCATTAAAAGTTTTATTCCTTTCTAATTCACTCGTTTTTTGTTTGATGAACCCCAAGATCATTACAACTTTTACCTGTTCAATGCTAATGTTCAAAGTGTGTGTTACTTGGAGGTGGGTAGTATCTCAAAGTGTCAAGATGGCACCTGGGCAACTCTGAAAGAGCACAAGTTTGTGCTCCGGGGCATGGTTGACCTTTTTTTATCTCAAGGTCAATGGGTGGAGGAAGCTGCTGGCTCATGTCAGTACTTAACTTCATACTTCACGTATTCAGATGTCTGAAGGAGATAAATCACCTTCCTGTATCATCGGTACAATGCAAAAGCCACACTGTTAACATTGTCCAATATTAGTACGTGGTCTTATCTCTTTCAAGATCCCTGTACTCTTAATAAGAACTATGCCAGTGATGAGTGAGGTTTGAGACCAGTTATCTTTCTAGAAATTCCAGTTCCACCTGTTGCTGCAGCAGATCCAGTAGAGCTGTGCAAACTTTTGCAAGTGAAGTAAGGTGAGTAACCTTTTTTTCAAAAGGGCTGAAGGGCTGAGAGAGGATTGCTTCCACCACCAACCCCTTATCATATTGGAGCAAGTACTGTATGACAGATTACATAAATCCACTGCTGGGAAGCTTCAGGCAAATGAGTTGAGAGGAGAGGCAAGGAATCTGTTCAGTAAGTAATACCGCCCCCACAAAGGGGTTATAGGAAATATGCTTTATTACATTATTCCAGATAATAAATAATTGTTTTTCAGATGATCAGCGTCTAAATGTCAAACGCTTTGCAGAAAGATTGTAAGAAATAGCCCCTTCCTCAGAGAATTTACTGTTCTAGTCATGCTGTCTTATTTGCTTGTGCATGTTCGTATTCTGCATTTTTTATTTCCTTTTGTCATGGAGCGCATGCTCCCAAAAGTTAATTTTCACATTTGAAATTGAGAGAAATAAGTGGATCTTTGAGAGAGGGAGAACTGCAATTGAGTAGAGAGTAATATTTTATTTGATTTGTTGAGGGTAAAGTTCAGATAATTATCTAGAATATGCAGTGCTTTCCTGTCAGCCTTGATACATAATGAGAATTTACTGGTAGATATCCATAGGGAAAGTTACCTTGAATTATCACATTGAATTTTGTGCTGTACAGTTTCTGTTTGAATGAATAAATAAAAATAGATAAAGATAGAATAGTTGAACATGTGCATATGGTGAGTCACAACCAAGACTCAGGATGGTGTGTCTCATACTGATCTCCAGAGAGAGATAAAGAGACTGACCCATTGCAATGATAATGCAGCACCAGGCAGTCTCTTCAGTGTTGCTCTGAACACAAATGGATTGTTCTTGGAAACTTATGATGGGGAAATTTCCTGGTGGAGAAAAGGAGTTTCATTTGTCTTTCCAAAAGAATGGAAGCATGTCGGGGAAGAAGGGCTAATAACGGATGACATCATGAAAGCTGAGGTGTTTAATACCTATTTTGTTTCTGTTTTCTCTAAAAAGACTAATGGTGACAGGTACTTAACACTGTTAATATTAACAACAAGGGGGAAGGAATGCAAGCCAAAATAGGGAAAGAGCAGGTTAAAGATTATTTAGATTAGTTAGATATAATCAAGTCAGTAGGGCCTGATGAAATTCATCCTCAGGTACTTAAGGAACTAACTTAAGCAATCTTGGAACCATTAGCAATTATCTTTGAGAACTCCTGGAGTACTAGGTGAGGTTCTAGAAGACTGGAGAAGGACAAACACAGAACTTATCTTTAAAAAGGAGTAACAGAGGACCTGAGGAATTATAGACCAGTCAACCTAACCTGAATTCCTGGAAAGGCACTGGAACAAATTATTAAATCAATTTGTAAGCATCTGGAGGGTAATAGGGTTATAAAGAATAGCCAGCAGGGATTTGTCAAGAACAAATCATGCCAAACCAACCTCATTTCCTTCTTTGATAGGATACCAGGCCTAGTGGATATGGGGAAGCAATAGATGTGACATATCTTGATTTTTAGTAAGGAGGTGGGTACGCAACTGGTTGAAAGAACATACTGAAAGAGTAGTTATAAATAGCTTGCTGTCAAACTGAGAGGGCATACCTAATGGGGTCAGTCCTAGGTCTGGTATTAGTCAATATTTTCAATAATGACTTGGATAATAGAGTAGAGAGTATGCTTATTAAATTTGCAGGTGACACTAAAATGGGAGAGGCTACAAGCCCTTTGGAGGACAGGATTAGAGTTCAAAACAATCTTGACAAATTGGAGAATTGGTGTGAAATCAGCAAGATAAATAAAGACAAGTACAAAGTATTTCACTTCAGAAGGAAAAATCAAATGCAGAACGACAAAATGGGCAGTAACTGGTTGGGGCAATACAGCTGAAAAGGGTTTGGAACTTATAGTGGATCATATCTTGAATGAGTCAATAATATGATGCAGCTGTGAAAAAGGCTAATATCATTTTGGGGTATATTAACAGGAGTGTTGTGTGTACGACAAGGGAGGCAATTGTCCCACTCTCCTCGGCACTGGCAAGGCCTCAGCTGGAGTACTGTGTCCAATTCTGGATGCCACACTTTAGGAAAGATGTGGAGAATTTGGAGAGAGTCCAGAGGAGAGCCCCAGAAATAATAAAAGGTTTAGAAAATCTGACTTACGAGGAAAGGTTAAGAAACTGGACATTTTTAGTCTTGAGAAAAGAAGACAGGGTGGGGGAACCTAACAACTATCTTCAAATATGTTAGGGGCTGTTTTAAAGAGAACAAAGATCAATTGTTCTCCACATCCACTGAAGCTAGGACAAGAAGCTGTGGGCTTTATCTGCAGCAAGAGAAAATTAGGTTAGATATTAGGACAAAGCTTTCTAATTATAAGGGTAGTTAAGACCTGGAACAGGCTTCCCAGGGTGCTTGTGAAATTCCCATCATTGGAAGATTTTTAAAAACAGGTTGGACAACAACTGTCAGGGGTGATCTCAGTTTCCTTGGTCCTGCCACAGTGCTGGGAGCTGAACTTGATGACTTCTTGAAGTCCCTTCCAGAAATATCCCTACATTTTTATGATCCTATGATTCAGATGGAGATCTTGTACATGTCTGTGTCACCTTGAAACTAGTGTGTTCTATATGGGGCTACCTTAAATCTAATCAGAAACAGAGGCTTGTTAAGGGCATCTTGCCACAGGCACACTAGATCAGTGCTCTGGGATGTTCATTGGTTGTGTATTGACTTCTGAATAGAGTTTAAGATGTTGGTAGGTTGACCTATAAAGCTCGGAATGGCTGGGGGACTCTCTCTTGCCCACTTCCGCCCTTCCCCGGTGACATTACTGCGGCTGTGCTCAGCAGAACCACTCAAAGTGAAACAGTGTTGGTTTAAAAAGAGGGGATGCTGCAAGCACTTTCTCCATGGGGCCAGTTGTCTTTGGAACTTACTTCCTTGATTGGGTCTGAAAATTTTATATATAATATAATTTGTTTAAACATGTGGTCTTCAGAGTTGCATCAGAGCCCATCTATTTTCACAGCCTTTGCAGAGGGTGGGGTATTATTGAGTGTTTGGTTGATTAATGCTGGTTATAAAGGATAAGGACGGATCTGTGATTTGTGTGTATCTGTTTGTGGATGGGATTTTCAAAAGCACCAAAGGAAGTTAGAAACACAAATCCCATTGACTTTCAATGGGATTTGAGTTTCTAAGTCACTTAGGGCAGGATTTTCAAAAGTACATGTGTTTTTAATTTTGATAAAAAGCATGGGGGAATAGGGTGTTTTTACATGGGGGGGAAAAAACCATGTACACATACTAATAAAATATCCTAATGCAATAATTCTGCACAGAGTACCACAACTTTTGTCTTTGCCTTCTAGCTGTAGGAGTTGGACAAAAGAATAATAGATCTGAGCAATTCTTAAGCTTTCATATCCTATTTCTGTAGTACTGGGGATCTAGAGTATATTCAGATGTTTACCTCTAATGTTGTTTTGCTACGGATTGTGTCTCAAATGTTCTAAAGTTCTCCTGATGCAGACTTTAGAAATGGTAACCCCACCATGAAACTCTAGTCTTGTTCAGATGTTGTGTAACTCTTGCTAGAACTCATTAACTTTTTATTGTGGCTGCAATTAAAACGCACAGATTTAAAGAATCCACCATCTTAAGATCCAAAAATACCAGCCAGATGTTTATTACAAATCACAGTAATTGCATTATCTTTTTTTTTTTTTTTTTTTGCCTGCATTTCTTACTGAAGGTTCTTTGGCACTATGTTAAAAAAGAAAATGGGCTACTTGGATCTGAATCTTAATTCCAGCCTTACTGATCACACAGCAGGACACAACTTGTTAAAAATATCAATTCGTTTTCACTGTAAATTTCACCACTTTCTAATGTTTCCCTCTAATTTCTATATTGATTTGAATTAATTGTTATTCAAGGAGTCACAAGCTCTTCCCTATGACCTTCTCATGACTTGCACTGATGCTCTATCATACCTGATTTGCATTTTAACTGTCAACGGTTTTTCAGCATCAGTTACTGGCTAGAAAGGAGATTTAAAAAGTGCTGAGCTGAACTGCTCAAATAAGTCTCATATTTCAAAGAACTGGAGTAATCTATTTTTAAAATATATTTAATGTTTTGAAAGAGCTGAATTTAAAACAGTGTGATGTTGTAGTCTCTTGATTCCGGGACGGCTTGGTGCGGAAGATTGCCCTTGTGCTTAAGGCACTACACTGAGTCCTGGTCTACACTGCGTGGGGAGGGCGGGCGGGTGTTGGGGGCAGGCATTGGGGAGCGGTGGATCGATCTAAGGGCATGGCTACACTTGCAGATGTAGAGCGCTTTGAGTTAAACCAGCCTTCATAGAGTGCAGTAGGGAAAGCGCTGCAGTCTGTCCACATTGACCGCTTCAAGCGCACTGGTGTGGACGCATTTGCAGCAGCATTGGGAGCGATGCATTATGGGCAACTATCCCAGCATGCAAGAGCCTGCAATGTGCTTTTCAAAATGGGGGGGGGGTGGAGTGTGACAGGGAGTGTGTTGTGTGTATGTGGAGGGGAAAGAGTGTGGGTTTTTGAGTGGCTGAGAGCATGTCAGCATGCTGTCTTGTAAGTTCAGGCAGCAGCAGATTGCCATTCCTCCCCAGCCCCTCTCCCTCACACACAGCATTCCACACTAATGGTTGCTTTGTCTCGGAGCAGATAAGCAGCCAGCTGTCAGAAACGGAGCTTTGAAAGGGCATATCCGCATTCTTGCAGTGATTCAAAAACAATGACAAGAGTGGCCACTTGACTTAAGGGGATTATGGGACATTTCTGGAGGCCAATCAGAGTGCAATAATGCAACACCTCGTTCACACTGATGCCCAGACGTTGTAGCCAAGGCGCAGCAAACATTATTCCACTCGCTGAGGTGCAGTACCAGGAGCTCTCTAGCTGCGGAGTCAGAGCACTCTACGTGCCTTGCCAGTGTGGATGGGTAGTGAGCTAGGGTGTCTGGGGCTGCTTTAATGCGCACTAACTTGCAAGTGTAGCCAGCCCCTAAGTTACACAACTTCAGCTACGTGAATAATGACGTACTTAGATCTACTCCCCGCAGTGTCTTCACTGCGGTGAGTCGACGGCTGATGCTCCCCCGTTGACTCTGCCTGCGCCTCTCACTCCGGTGGAGTACCGGAGTCGACAGGAGAGTGCTCTGCGTCGATTTATTGCGTCTAGTCTAGACTAGATCGCTACCCACCGATCCTGCAGGTAATGTAGACAATCCCTAAGACTCAGGGTTCCGTTCCAGGCACTGCCATGGACTTCCTATGTGATGCTGGGTAAATCTGTGAATTTCTCCATGCCTCAGTACCCAATTTTCTGTGTGTAGATTATTTCTCTGCCCCTCTTGATTACATAAATTGTAAAGTCTTACAGAGCAGGGAATATTTTAGTGTTGATACGTGTATATGGCTTTCCACAATGGGGCCCTGATCCTGGTTTAGGTCTCCAATATGTAATGTAAAAATCTCTTAATGGCACAGACAAGCAGGCTAGGGATGGTCTTATTACTATTACTTATTACTAGATTTCTAATAATTGGCTAACTTTAAGTGATGTCACACAGTCTCTCCTAGTGGGTAGAGCAGGAGACTAGGAGTCATCCAGTAACTAGCTGTGTAATAAGTCACTTGGCCTCATCTGTGCCTAAGTGCTTATCTACACGGAGACTTAGTGTGTGGCAAGCTGGAGTGTGAATATATAGCACATTAGCCTGCTGCTTGCTAAGTTGCTTTGTGATCCTGCTACTGTGCACTAAAAGTTCCTCAGTGCGCTTTGACATGCACGACATAGTGTGAAGTTCCCAAATGGTTATAGATCTGTTTATAAGCATCTGAAGGAGTACTTGAGAGTATCTTGCCAGAGTGATTTTTCAAAACTAGGGTATCCTAGAGACCGTCTAGAACAGGCATATGGAAATTAGTTCTTTATACGGAGCTGCAAACACCTGACTCGTGGGTAGAGTATCTAACTGAAATATAGTGAGACGGTCATTGAGACGACTTCTTCTTTATCTACCCCACTGGTACATTCAAATGCTTTCAGCTTGCCATCAACTGTGAAACAAATAAACAGGTGACCAAACCAGCATGTTGTACTGCCATTGCAATGTCAGAGCTCTCTAGAGAGTTACCAAAAGGCAACTGTTGGGAGCCCACAAATTAACTTGATCATGGTCTGTTTTTCAGGTTTGCAGACTTCCAGTTAGAATAACTGACTTTGTTGTTTTTCTGCAGCCTGTTGATTAAGAGACAGTTTAACCCTATGCTTTTAGGATCAGTGCTAAGGTGATCTGTATGCTAGTATCTCCAGAGACTACAGGACTGCCAGTTTGCTTGTGAGATGGATGACTGATGATTTGACATGACTGTCTGAAAGTGTTTCTTTCAATTATCTGGGTGACTGACAACTCAAAAGATTACACATGGAAACATCCTTGGTTACGTATAAATCAGTTCGATCAGCAAACATGGAAGTGCATCTGATTCTCTGTATTTGCTGATGTACATAAATAAGAATGATTGGTTATTTCCACTTCATAGAATATCAGGGCTGGAAGGGACCTCAGGAGATCATCTAGTCCAACCCCCTGCTCAAAGCAGGATCAATCCCCAATTTTTGCCCTAGATCCCTAAATGGCCCCCTCAAGGATTGAACTCACAACCCTGGGGTTAGCAGGCCAATGCTCAACCCCACTGAGCTATCCCTCCCCCTGACTTACCTTATCTCACATGATCAAACTATAATCAATAGCCAGTATGTCAGGCTATCTCAAACAGCAGATTTATGGACCTTGGGGATGGTATAATAGCCAACATACAAATTAAAAACAGTACAAACTGCCTTTACTTTTATTCTCAAGTGTCCTTGAGATGCAGCAGCTGAACTAGATTCCACATAACAAAAGAGAGATCAATAGGTTCATAATAAATCTAAATCAAACAAATTGGAAATAATTAATGGTTAGGATAATCTAGACATTTGGTTGAAATGAAAGGCAATAGATTTCTCTTTCCCTCTGCACAGTGAAGCTTTTAAGCAATGTAAATATAGCCAGTCTATGTATTCATAATACTCAAAACAAAATACAGCTTTCTGTATTTCCTTACATAGGACCCTTTAGTGTTGTTACTTCTGTCGCTTCTAATTTGAGACTCTAATGCGGAAAGCAAGAATAGAGGTTGAATACGGTCTGCTTAGTACAAGCTGTAAAAGAGAAACATTGCATGCTTAATGTTTGTTTGCATTGTAGTGATGTGTACAATATATAATACCAAATGACACTTCTTCAGCTTCATTAGATAGTAGTTTAAAAAAACTTAAATATTTCTTTAAAATATATTTGCAGTATATTTTTATCAACCTTTTGAAATTAGTACAAAACCTGTACATTCCAGAATCGTTTTTTGCATTGCATAGATGAGAAAATCACTGGAAGTTCAGATAGCTTTTAGAACATTCGTTAAATGATCACAATACTTATGTATATGTGCATACATTTCACTTTAACAGTTTTTAGTGTAACATACTTTTACTCCATGTTCCTTTTCTTAAATCAATGGCAGTAGGAGAGTCCTGTAGTTAGTTATACTGGGAAGAGGCATAATCTAACAGTTTTTTTTTTTCTCCCCCTCATTTGGAAGCTGCCATTTTCTGCTCCAGAATTTAAACTTTTTTTAAAAAAAGTCACTAGCTCTTTTGATTGTCTCCCAATTTTAAAAGTTTACATTTTCAATGAAGGGTAAATGGTGAGTCTGCAGACAGCTGAAACACTAGCTTTGAGAATTATGGACTTTCCTCATTCATCTCTCAGTGGTGCGTACTCTGAAGTCAAATGACAGAGATGAAATATTTCACAGCTGACCAAAAGGGGAGGAGGCCATACACACCTGTTGCCTCTTTCATTGTGGCTGAGAGGCTCCGTTTTATAGCTGCTTCCCAGACAGCTCTGACTAGGCCAGGGATCGGCAATCTTTGGCACTCGGCCTGCCAGGGTAAGTCCACTGGCTGGCTGGGCTGGTTTGTTTACCTGCCGCGTCCGCAGGTTCAGCTGATCGCAGCTCCCGCTGGCCGTGGTTCACTGCTCCAGGCCAATGGGAGCTGCTGGAAGCAGTGCGGGCCGAGGGGTGTGCTGGCCGCCACTTCCCGCAGCCCCCATTGGCCTGGAGCAGCGAACCATGGCCAGTGGTAGCTGCGATTGGCCAAACCTGCAGATGCGGTAGGTAAACAAACTGGCCCAGCCTGCCAAGGGGCTTACCCTGGCGGGGTCCGGGCCAAAGGTTGCCGATCCCTGGACTAGGCACTTCATTATTCTGGTCTGGAGAACTGAGCTGGTGTCCTGTGCTGTTTCTTCATGAGTGGGGCCACTCTAGGTGGACTTTAACAGTAGGAACTAGCTGAGAGGACTGTCTACACAGAGATATAGGCTAGAGCATAGCCCACTACTCAGCCATGGCCATAGACTTGGAGCTGGGACTAGAGCAGTGCTGGATAGTGCTCTAGCCATCTCTCTTGGGCCATAGAGGCTTGCTGTCAATTACCAGTGAACAGAAGGCAGAACACTCCAGCAGGGGAACAAGGCACAGCCAGAGCTGGGCATTTGCTTATGGCAGGAAGCATTTGACCCTCACCCATGCTGGGACAAGCAATAACCAGCAACCCAACTGTAGCCCTCCACTGCTCCAGGACAAGGAATAAATGGGGCAGAGTGTCAAGGAGCTTCTGGAGTCACCCAGGGTGATTCCAGAGCCATCTTGGAACAGAGCAATTCCTGTGTTCCTGCAGTCATATCACACTTAAGTTCTGGTAGTTATTGTCATTTATGTATTTACTTAATACATAAGGTATAGTCTCCAAATGTGCAAATTTGGGCTCAGGTAATTTAAAGAGAATTGCCACATTTCTTAACCTTCAGCCTTAATAAGAGATGTTGGTATTATGAAGATGAAATGAGACTGAAGTCACAGTTTAACTCCGAGTGGGAGAGCGTTGCTTTGTGCGCTGAACTTAGGTGAGTACTACTAGATCTTCCTCTTCTTTTTTGACCCCTTCTGATTGGCCAAGAGTCTATGCTATTACACTAATCCTTCAGGCTGCACTATGTATATTTCTGGTTATAGTTAAATCTTCATTGTGAGGAAGCAGGTGCAGTCTATGCCATTTTAAAAGTTCCAATTTTTAAGGACTTGATAAACTGTTTCATGGCATTATGTGTTTGGGCTGCATGGAAACTTAAAGCTTTAAGTTGGAAAATTGCTATGACGTTAAAATTAGGATTTCCCTCTGTAAAACAGTGGGTGTGAACTTTTTTGATGTACGAAAATGAAATTTTTCTACAAATGAAAGCTTAATGAATAGCTCAGTGCCTGACCTTGTACCATTTTCAAGTCCTGAATTAATGCAGTCAGGATTACCAGGGGATTCCAGATCATTAAAAAAATGAACTGTTATATTAAGTCACTAATCAAGCAAATCCAATATGTTGTTTTCTTTTTAGATTCTACTATAATTACCCTTAATAACATCTATTGAATGTTTCATTTCATTTGAATTGATGGCCTTTTTTTCTTACCGCAAATGTATTAAATTATTTCAATTCTGTTTTCCTCCTAAATTGCAAATATCTTTCTTATTTTCATACTTCTTACTATTGTAAGAAGTGCAATTTTTAAATTCTTTGGTTTAAACTGATCAAATATACCTAATATGTTGTTTGATGGTGATTAAAATATACCTAATTCAACTACAAGGTGTGACTAAGAACATATTAAGCGTCACAATCAGGGACCCATTGGGTTGAGATCAGGTATTACTTCACTTATCCAGCGTTAAAATGAGGAGGAAAAGAAAGTGGTGACTTTTTTTTTTTTTTTTTTTTTTTTTTACATTCTGGGTCTTTTTCACATGAGATGACACTCAACTGATTGTGCAGATCTTCATAAATGAAAGTCTTCCTCTGTTTTTGCATGCTTGCATCAGCTATAAAATATAGTAGTTCTCAATGTTAACATTATCAGGCTTTGGCACCAATAACCTACTGAGATGAATGTGTCGATCACTGCTCTCAGGATTGCTGTTTTAAGTACTCAATGTCTGCCAGAGCGCGCAGACTTAACTGCATCTGTTTATAGTGTGAATTTTTAAGACCTACAGATGTAATACTGTGTAAATGAGAGATTAGATTCTGGAGCACAACATGGATAACTTCAGAAAAGACTTGCTGAGCTAAAGCAAACCAACCTAATACAACCCCTACTTGTGCTTCCTGATAATGAGTTTTAAATAACTCTTATGCACTAAGGTTTGCAGTCTCTCAAAAGTGTTTGTGTCTCCAGCTAATACCCTCCATTATCCAAAAAGAAGAGAAATCCATCCTCCTTGCTGACTTTATGGAGAATGTGCTAAAATTGACATATTCTAATGACTGAGTTAGGCAACATCATGTATGGGATGTCTATCTGTGACGTCTATCTTCTAAAATGTTTGTGCGTTGTTTTTGAGAGTTACAGTTTGTGGTAATTTTTAGGTGTCAGAGATGCTCCTGGATGATAACATTTTATATTGGACAAAACATTGGCACGGGTCAGAGGTAATGACAGTGTTGGAGACTATCAGTTGCTACCCAGTGAATGGGCTGTAAGTTGGCTGGAAAGGTACCACTTCATACTTAGCTGCAAGTATAAAAAGCACCAGGAAAGCAGGAAGGAAACTACAGTGTGGGCAAATGCCTCAGAAGATAAGAACCTTGCCACAACTACTTTGTTGTACAATAACAGCCATTCCTAAAATGACTTCTCAGCTTGGCTATACCTGTTCTAGTTCAGACTTGGCAGTTTGTCACATGCCAAAGAGGAGAATGAAAGGAGCAGTTTTCAGTTGAATGCCAAGAAATCCCATCAGACAATGTGGGACTGTATCCAATGGACAGAGTTAATGTGTCTGGTGGTCTTTCTGATAAGGAAGCACACAATTCTGAAAGCAGGCCTGGAGATTAAACCCAGAGTGACAACTGCCTTAATGGACAGCTCCCTGGCAAAGATAATACATATTTCCAATTGCTAGCGTATATTTTCCAAATGGTATGATACACTAGTCTTGAAGGATCTGCTATCCACTACAGATCAGAAATGCTTGTTCTTATTCATTCTTCTGGCAATGTGTGTAATAAATTCTGTCATCTACTGTACTAAATCCTTTGGAGTATGGTAAAAGAGAATGTGTTTGGATTCTATGAATACAGCTGATTTCTTGAGACACTCCAGGGGATGGGGGAAAGAAATTTCAACTTAAGCATCTCTCTGTTATTGTTGGTATCTGGCAGTCCACGTGCCCACTGCTAGTAATAAAAGAGGTGAAGACATACTGTTTCCTTTATAAAATTCTCTCCCTCACAAGCTTCTAGCCTATGCTTGTACCAGCTGTTACTGAATTAAGTAGTAATGATTTGGCATAAATGGTCTGGTGATTGCTACCTGCCAGAGAAGCATCTGTAAGAAGCTGTACATATTCCTCATTGCCTTTGATTTATTCATCTTTCTCTGCTCTCTGTGTGGTCAAATCTCTTGTTCTTTGGTGGGCTAGATAGTGGCTCTAACACAATCTTATTAAGGGCAGTTTGGCTCTGCACCAACCCAGGTTGCATACTAGAGAGACTGTCTCTCTGAGACACACTCTCTCCTGGTGTTGCTCCTAGCACATGGGAAGTGCACATTACTTCCTCTGGTGTGCAAGCTCGGCTTTGCAGCTGGGAACATGGCCTTGCCTCCTCACCACCCCTTTTTCAACATCCTCCTTACTGGGGGTGTAAAAGTGCGCCGTGCCTGTGCTCTCCAGAGTGCAGGGATCTGAGGGCAGTACTGTTGTGAGCAGCCTTTGCTGCACAAGGGCTGCTTATAACAAGGCCATAGATTTTTTTTTTTATACAGTGAGTTATCAAACATCAATTCTCCAGTCCCCTTCCTCTCTTAACCAATGAGTCAAGGTTTTGATGTCTTGGGAGGACATTCAAACTTGGTCAAATTTTGCAATACTAGAATAGATGCGAAGCAGGGCTTTTGCAGACCTCTTGTTCTGAATGGTTATTTTTAGGGGGAAGGTGAGGTGGTAGGTGCTCCCTGTCAAAATGGCTATGGCTCTTCAGTGCCAAGGAAAGGGGTTTTAATCAACTTGCTTCCTAATACCCCCCAAAAAGGGCAGCTGGAGGCCCATCCACAATCTCTATCACAACCACTTTATTCACATTTGCCAGACTCAACCGTTGTTACCTACAAGTACGGCTTAAACAGTGTACTCACCAAGCACACTGCCCATGAATGCCACAGTAATTGTGCCCACCTCATCTCTACTATGGTGGAAGAATCCCCATCATGTATGCATGGATGTTCCCTTGCTTTCCCTTTCACCAGACAAGGCGATTATTACAGATGCTTCCTTTTCAGGCTGCGGCTGGGACTCACATGGATAACCACACCGTGCAGGGCACTTGGACTTTCAGAGAGACCAGGATGCCCAACAACATTCTGGAATTGCAGGCAGTCCGGGAAACTTGCTGTCAAGGTTCCTTCCCCACTCTGAACTCTAGGGTGCAGATGTGGGGACCTGCATGAAAGACCCCCTAAGCTTATTCTTACCAGCTTAGGTTAAAAACTTCCCCAAGGTACAAACTTTGCCTTGTCCTTGAACAGTATGCTGCCACCACCAAGCGTGTTAAACAAAGAACAGGGAAAGAGACCACTTGGAGATGTCTTTCCCCAAAATATCCCCCAAGCCCTACACCCCCTTTCCTGGGGAATGCTTGATGATAATCCTCACCAATTGGTACAGGTGAACATAGACCCAAACCCTTGGATCTTAAGAAAAATGAAAAATCAATTGGGTTCTTAAAAGAAGAATTTTAATTAAAGAAAAGGTAAAAGAATCACCTCTGTAAAATCAGGATGGTAAATACCTTACAGGTAATCAGATTCAAAACATAGAGAATCCCTCTAGGCAAAACCTTAAGTTACAAAAAGACACAAAAACAGGAATATACATTCCCTCCAGCACAGCTTATTTTACCAGCCATTAAACCAAAGAAAATCTAACACATTTTCTAGCTTGATTACTTACTAACTTAACAGGAGTTGGAAGGCTTGCATTTCTTATCTGTTCCCGGCAAAAGCATCACACAGACAGCCCAAACCCAGTTCCCCCCCAGATTTGAAAGTATCTTGTCCCCTCGTTGGTCATTTTGGGTCAGGTGCCAGCAAGGTTACCTTAGCTTCTTAACCCTTTACAGGGGAAAGGGTTTTGCCTCTGGCCAGGAGGGATTTTATATCACTGTATACAGAAAGGTGGTTACTCTTCCCTTTATATTTGACACTTGCAAAGCCTTTTTCCCATTCATTCAAGGTCACCATGTCCTCATCATGTCAGACACTATGCCTTTTTTTTATATCAGCAACCAAGGAAGAGCAAGATCCATTCCCCTGTGTTCAGAAGCAGCCACCCTATGGAATTGGTGTATCAGCAGTCAAATAACCCTGTCAGCAACTTATCTTCCAGGTGATCATAATGTGCTGATGGACTCCCTTGGCAGACACTTTGCTATCGACCATGAGTTGGAGTTACACCACTTTGTAGTAGAGAGTATTTTTGCTCCGTGGGGATCCCCGGCAAGAGACCTGTTTGCCTCTCAAATGATCAGATATGTTCCAGAGGGGCCATGGATCTTCAATCTCAGAGCTTTGGTCTGCTCCTCCTGTGATCAGGCCATCTGAACTATGCCGTCACTCCTTTACCACTCCTACCTCAGGTTCTGCAGAAAATTCATCAAGAAAAGGCACAAGTCATCCTCATCACCCCCAACTGGCCCAGACAATTTTGGTGGTTACTGAACTATGTACAAACTACATATCAATCATTCTATGCAACAGAGAGGTGTTTGACTGTTTCTAACTCTCCCATATGCATGGGATAAAATACATCTCCTATGTTGCCCTACGCACTGTATTTGGCATGTTATTGAAAACCAACATGTCAGTGGATCATTTGTACTTAAACGAATACTGTAGCTCAAGGCTAAAGTAATATCTTTCAGTTGTACATTTTCTCTGTCAGTGGGAATCTGGGATGGTGACCCAGGTGCTGTCTCCTGTCTTCCTAAAATGTAAAAACTCATGGCTGAGTGACTACGCGTATATATGCTGTGCTGAGAAGGTCAATATGAATTTGGAAACTGATGTATGCTTTGGGGCTTTTTCGTGTTATTACACTGAGCTCAGAGGTAAATTCATTGTGTTTTAGTATAATCCTTCAAATGTAAGGCTATTCTGATTCTATTAAATAGTGTGTCACTGAAAGTTTCTTGAGGACAATGTTTTCTAATACTCAGTGTAAATAAATTCAACAGACCTGGTCTTGTTTAATCTTTTTCTTTTTCTCTTGAATTGCTGACACATTACCTTATATCATGTGAAAGGCATTTTGTCCTCTACTGTCAAGCAGACTTGATATAATAATAGAGCATTCTGAAAAAAATCAATCAAATACTATGACATCCTCAGGGAATATCTAGCTTAATTGTGAGAATGTGAGTGTGAGAGAGATTTATCCTGCTTGAAAACCAGCCTGTTTTTTAACAGCTTGTAATATAATAGGGTCTGCCTTTCTGCATTGTGTTGTGTGCAGATATTTAACTTATTACACATTGTGCATTGAAAGATTTTAAACAGTAAACACTTCCACAATTATTTTACCAATTGCTCTGGTACTTTTGAAAGTAATTCCTTTGAGTTTTATATGTTGTGTTAGTGGTTTGAGGTTTTTTATATTCAATTAATGTCGTTTACAGACTTATGGAAGATTTATTTGGCTGTAGTGATGCAAACACTTGTGTAGTTGCTTCATTGCAACTTTCTAACAATAAATTGTAAGCTGATTTTTAATATTGTTTGCAGGGACCACCTACTGGTGAAATCAGAGCTACCTATGTGTGAACTGTTTATCATACATTTGTCAGCCAGCCTCTCTTCTTCCTTTCTTTTCCCAAACATACACACACATACATAACCATGATGTGTACTTATTTGGCATCTTCACATAAACAAGATGACTTCTCATAACTTTTAGAATCGGTCTAGAAGATCAAGGGATTGGGTAAACTACATGACAGAGTATTTCAGCTATTTAATAAATATTCACATTAAGTCTTCTAGAAGAATACATGGAAGTGTATTAGAGCTTTGGTTTTGATCGTTATCCATTTAAGTAGTAGAAAAGAAATCCAATCACAAACTTAACTTCTTAGCTTGGTATCCTGCAATATCCTGTCAGACCAGAATTGCAACCGTTGCCCCTGTTGTGTGTTTGTTGTCCAGTAACAACCTTTTCTAGTGTAGTGGAGGATGTGTGCTGCTTCACTAATGATTTGACACTATTTGAAATAACTGTTTCTAGACCTGCAATGGGAAGGAGAATGAATCATACGGGAAGGAGAATGAATTGGGTTCATAAGAACAGTGCTTGTAGGCTAAGGGATGGGTTTTGTGTTGTCCATTTGTAAGCAATATTTGCAGAGTTGATGTGACTGTGAATGAGCAACCCACTGAATGAAGGTCAATGGTTATATTTAGACTGGTCTCTTTCAGAAACCATGATTGTTCCATACGCTGTATAACTAAACATTTTATGAGCCAACTTATAAAAAATAAGTTATTCAAATTGTTGCACAAAGGAGAATTGTTCAAGCATGTTAAAGGATATTTTGTATTAGTTTTTTAAAATGTAAAATATTTTCATGCTGTACATCTGTTCCAACAAAACAGGTTGGCATATCTCAAGAACCTTTCCTACAAGCCAGAGCAGAAAAATGTATACTGTATACTTGGGGCCGGGGGGAGTCCAGCCTCTGCTTGACTTCATACTGATGGGGTAGCTTGCATCAGTTCTCTGGAAATAAGAACCAACAGGTATTCCTTCTTGATGGTTCATAAATCACTTAAAAGAAGGCATGTTTGACTGATTGGGAGTAGTACATGAAGGAGAAGGAATTACAGAGCTGGTTTTTGCTCAGAAACACTTAGCTTCTATCCTTTAGAAGTGTATCATCACACAGTCTGGAATTGACTGATTGGTTAAGCAGCAGTAGATTCATCTGGGAAAGGGTACTGGACACTTCTTAAAATCTTTAGTCACAAAAGCCCATCATGAATGTTTCTGTGTAACACTGAGGAAAACTGGTCTGCTCTCACAGGTAATCAGAATGGGAAGCAGTAATGACCAAGGTGGCATTCACATTTCTCCTGACTTTGCTGGTTCAAAAGGTGTAACAAGACTTAGGTCATTTTAAGCCTTTGTGGGTCATGATGTTGTGCTGTGCAGCTCTAGTCGGTATAAAAATTGATCATGACTCTAATTTGGGGGGGAGGGTGGGCCTCTCGTGAAGTGATGCCTCCAATATGGTGAATAACCACCACTTTGTCTTTTGCGGTCACTGTAGTTATAAAGTTACCACTCTCCTTTGGATACCAGTCCATCTGGTGGTGATTCTGACATAGCTGGCTCTCCTACCTTTTCCTGGTTTGCTTGTGATATTACCTGACAATATGTGATCAGCGAGCAATGTGTCTGCAGAAGACATTATTCTCTTACCTATGGTCTCCAATAATTGTGCTGTTTTTCAAAATTCATCCTTCTCTCCACCTCATCATT
Source organism: Lepidochelys kempii (assembly GCF_965140285.1). Taxonomy (NCBI): domain Eukaryota; kingdom Metazoa; phylum Chordata; order Testudines; family Cheloniidae; genus Lepidochelys; species Lepidochelys kempii. The sequence continues at coordinate 23,939,311 of NC_136387.1, read as the reverse complement.
TGTAGTTTTGGTTATCCAGCCAATTTTTAACATTCTTCTGTGACACCAGAACTTGAACCTTTGAGTTGTCTCTATGTCCTTTGTAAGACTCCAGCTCTCACATCCATTCAGGAAGGCTGACCATATGTAGCACTTCAGCAATCTAGTGTGGATGTGCAGTTTTAACTTTCAACAACACAGAAGTCTTTGGGACTTAGTGAAAACATTTTTGTAAGCTTTATCCGTCTCCTGATTTTTTTCACATCTCCTGTTTGATGATGATGATCTCCCTAAGTAGGGAAAACTAACTAATTCAAAAGATGTTAAGCTAAAAATCGTTATATTACAACAGTCCTGAAAGTGTGTGTGAAAAGAAGATCCTGCCTCTTTCCTTGAAGAATAGATGGATAGAGAGATTTTGTGCAGCACTGTAAGGTGGGAGAAAGGAGGATATTGAATGGTTTCCTTCTGTTGGTGGAGACTTGGAGTTACTTCTCTTTTATAGGTGGTTATATACTGCTTATATTTTGTGAGTTCTGTAATTATCCCTGGCTGTGTAAGAGCAACTAGCCAGGTGAGGTAATATCTTTTGTCGGACCAACTTCTGTTGGTGAGAGAGACAAGCTTTCAAGCTTATACAGAGCTCTTCTTCAGGTCTTGGAAACTTAGGGCAGGTCTCCACTTAAAATGCTGCGTCAAGCACAACTGCACCACTGTAGCCCTTATGTGAAGATCCTCCTATGCTGAAGGGAGAGCTTCTCCCATAGGCGTAGTTAATCCACCTCCCCAAGGGGCAGTAGCTATGTTGATGGGCGAAGTTCTCCCACCAACATAGCGCTGTCTACATGGGGGGTTAACTGTCACTCACAGGTGTGAATTTTTCACACCCCTACGTGGCATAGTTATATCAATATAGGTCTGTAATGAAGACCTGGCCTTACTCAGTGCCACAGCTAAATACAAGGTGGAATAGATTGGTTAGCATAAATAGTTAACATGCATCTCAAGGGACCATTCAAAGTGAAGTGACCCATTAACACCCCTCTAGTCATAAACAGGAAGGGAAGTGGAGGAGCAATTGGCGCAATATGTTTAGTGAGTTGTCATAAGTCACGAACCCAATGTCTGTTGTTCAGTCCATGATTTATTTTTTTAAATTGTGGGTTATGACAACTATCTGTAACCCACTAAACTCTTTCCCCTCCCTCCCCCCCCAGCCCCAGCTGCTTCCCTCCCCTTCCTTTCCTCTCTATCACTGGAGAGATTTTAACAGGCCACTTCACCTTGAATGGTCCCTTGAAATATTTGTTAACTACTTATGCTAAACAATCAGTTCCACCTTGTTTTTAGCTGTGATTCTTTGAGTAAATTTCTCAGACCTGAAGAAGAGCTCTGTGTAGGCTTGAAAGCTGGTCTCTCTCACCAACAGAAATTGGTTCAATGAAAGACACTACCTCACCCACCTTGTCTCTCTAATATCCTGGGATAGACACGTTACAACAACACTACTTACAGTATTGGCTCTGAAAGACATTCTGAGGTTTGCTTTCTGAAGAAAATGCTCTGGCATGTAAAATTATGTTGTTGTGTATCTGTTTCTTTGTTACTTGAGAACACGGAGTGAGACAAGTTACCTGGATATGAGCAAATGTGGGTAAAGGCTGTAGCTAAAACAGAAGACGCTTGAATCGGACTAGGGAAGGATATATCGCTTGTATATATGACATTGGTGAGAACATTGCATTGTCGTTTCATATTAGCCAAAGGCACGTCCTCACTGAGCTAGGGATTTAGGATAGGAAGCTGATCCAAGAGCCTTCTCCACTCTTTTGAGGGGTCTCCAATTTCCGACTCTTTTTAATTCTCCCTCCTCACTCCTTTTATCACAGCTATGGTGCAACATGCGCTGGCAGCCCGTGGGGCCGGGGGAGCTTGACCAGTCTACCCTCATTCTTTATAATAAAACCAAGCTGTCTGTGCTGATGGTAATGGTGATTATTTTTTTCCAATTCAAATTCATTAACCTTTAAGAAATTGGCTAGAGTTCTGGAAGGGGTTCCTCTCCTGAGGACTGTGCTCAGGAGGAGAGGGGGATTCCTGGCCATTGAGTAAATCCAGGAACCATAGTGCAGCAAGTCTGACCCTGACTTGCCTCTTCCCTTCCTAGGATCCTTTCCCAGGGTCGGAGTTGTCAGTGTGACCTGTACTGCAACCAGTTCCTGCCTTATCCTTCAGATTAGGAACAAATGAAGGAAAGCGTGAAGTATAGTAGAAGGCAGGGAAGAATTAACATAGAATTGACAAGGAGGAAGTGGAGCCACAAGGAGTGATGGGGAGTGTAAGGCCACTAGATCCCAGTGTGTGTGCATGTGGACATTGCAGGTCTTAGCTGAGAGAGAGATGACTGGGGAGGGGCAGGAGATGGGATTTGGAGCACATATGGGATCTTGTTCTCTTTATGGGGGCATGGAGAGAACTCATGGGAAGGAGAAAGTTGAGGACACATTTACTAACATTTAGACCCTTGGTGTGTTAAAGGTTAATGCCTCCCTAACTATTGGTGTCCTTATAGGATACTTGCAAGAAACTATCAATATTTGTTTGCAGCCCTGTTGTTAAGCTGCGCAAAATGAGGACTGAGCTAAGTCTTTTGCACTTTTCAGCGCAATCGTCAGTATATTTGCAGGCACGCTTAGGCTCTGTATTCACAGAGGATCAGGATGTGTACTGAAACTGTAGGAGAGAAATGTGCAACTGAACAAGAGGTGGCAGATGCTATGGTTACAAATCAGAAGCAAGTCCTTGTGGAGATTTTAAATAGGTATGAAGGTTGACTAGATGCAGACTTATTACAAATCTAATTGCTCTGTGCTTACATTGATGATAGCTGGAGCTGGATGCATGGATTAAGGGTCTGGCCCATAAGGCAAAAATCTCCTCTCCACCTTGAACTCTTATGTGCAGTAGAGATCTCAGACATATTCTGTCCTTGTTCCCTGTGCAGAACTTGCATGGATTTCAGTGTCTACCTTTTGGAGTCTCTCCAGTGCAGAATGTCTAGAAGGATGGAGAGGAGAATTGTGCTCTTGAAATACAAACACAATCAGATTAATGCACGAGGGGTAGGTTGACCAGATGTCCCATTTCTAAAGGAACAGTCCCGTTTTTGGGACTTTTTCTTATATAGGCACCTATTCCCCCCCACCCCCTGTTCTATTTTTTCATAGTTGCTATCTGGTCACCCTAATGAGGAAGGAGAGGCGCTTTGAAGTGTATTAGTTTGTGACTGTACTAAATGCTAGGAATATGTAACACCAGATGTAGAGACTAGACATGTTTCCCTCTGAGAGAGAGAGAGGAAGGAAGAGAAAAACTAAACCTCTGAAGTCAGTGAAGTTAATCTGGTTTTGCACTGGTGTAACTGAGAACAGAATCTACCCCAGTGTTACAGCCTGAGATGCACTGAAACATTTGCATTTTCTGTTCACCTAGTAAGAAATGGCCAGTATGGCTACAGAAGGAAAAATTCTTATTCATTCAAACTTTTGCACACTCTCTTTTAAGGACTAACAAATTTATTTGAGCATAAGCTTTCGTGAGCTACAGTTCACTTCATCGAATGCATTCAGTGGAAAATACAGTGGGAAGATTTTATATACACAGAGAACATGAAACAATGGGTGTTACCATACACACTGTAACAAGAATGATCAGGTAAGGTGAGCTATTACCAGCAGGAGGGGGGGGGGGAAACCTTTTGTAGTGATAATCAAGGTGGGCCATTTCCAGCAGTTGACAAGAACGTCTGAGGAACAGTGCGGGGGGAGAGGGAATAAACATAGGGAAATAGTTTTACTTTGTGAGTATTTGCTTCAGGTTGGGGGGCTGTATGTAAGCAAAGACTGGCCTGTCTCCCAAGATCTGTGAGAGTGATGGGTCGTCCTTTAGGATGGGTTGTAGATCCTTGATGATGCGTCGGAGAGGTTTTAATTGGGGGCTGACGGTGATGGCTAGTGGCATTCTGTTATTTTCTTTGTTGGGCCTGTCCTGTAGTAGGTGACTTCTGGGTACTCTTCTGGCTCTGTCCATCTGTTTCTTTACTTCAGCAGGAGGGTATTGTAACTGTAAGAACGCTTGATAGAGATCTTGTAGGTGTTTGTCTCTGTCTGAGGAGGTGGAGCAAATGCGGTTGTATCGTAGAGCTTGGCTGTAGACAATGGATCGTGTGGTGGATGAAAGCTGGAGGCATGTAGGTAGGCATAGCCGTCGGAAGGTTTCTGGTATAGGGTGGTGTTTGTGACCATCGCTTATTAGCACCATGGTGTCCAGGAAGTGGATCTCTTGTGTGGACTGGTCCAGGCTGAGGTTGATGGTGGGATGGAAATTGTTGAAATCCTGGTGGAATTCCTCAAGGGCTTCTTTTCCAATGGTCCAGATGATGAAGATGTCATCAATGTAGCGCAAGTAGAGTAGGGGCATTAGGGGATGAGAGCTGAGGAAGCGTTGTTCTAAGTCAGCCATAAAAATATTGGCATACAGTATTATGTGCATCCCTTTCCTTTTCCTTCCCAGAAATCCCATCAGCTTTGTAATGAATCAGTTTGTTCAGCTGGGCTTCTAGTTCTGATTATGCCACTCTGTGCTTTATTTCAATTCACTTTGATGTAATCAGATGCTACATAAATTGCTTCCATATTGCTTCTCCTTCTCAGCTTCAATTCTTGACCTTCTGTATTTGAATAAATAACTGTCTATACACACTCTGGCTATTCACACCCTTTGCAGGGTCCTAAGAATTCCTAAGGAAGATCTGAAAAGAGTAATAAAAATGATGGGGGGCTGGGAAGGTTGAGAGCTCAATATGTGAAGTTTGGCTAGATAATTACGGTAATGATATAGGTACAGTTTGATATTTGAAAGTTATCAACACAAAGGAGGGAGAGGAATTGGGCTAGCTTGTGAACCTCTTTCTCATATTTCTGAGCACTTAGTTCCAGTGAGACTATGTGTAGTAGTAACTGCTCATCAATATAAGTAAGAGCTGGTTCACAGTCTGGTTCATTGACAGGTACCTGGTGGTTCAACTAGGAACAATAAACTGAAATAAGGGGAAACTTCAGGTTCCTGACTGTGAGATTTATTAGGGTGTAGACTAGAACTCCACAGGGAAGAGGTGGAAACCTCATCAACTGGGACTTCTAAAAAGACTGGACAGAAAGTTTAAGACAAGTGTACTCTACAAGGACAATTGTGCATTGGCAGAGATCATCCAAACTTCTACTTCTTTCCAAATTTCTCCCCCATGCACTTTATTAGCCATTTGTCCTCAGCAACCCAAGTCTGAGAGCTGAGAGGAGGCACTGCCAAAAGCCTTCCCTGTGAAGTTCATCTGCTCTACCTCTTGATTAGCCAGTATTTGCTTCAGGTTGGGGGGCTGTCTGTAAGCAAGGAAGCAAATACTCCCCAGACAGCCCCCCAACCTGAAGCAAATACTCAGCAGCAACCCCATACCACACAACAAAAACACTAACCCAGGAACCTATCCTTGCAACAAAGCCTGTTGCCAACTGTGCCCACATATCTATTCAGGGGACACCATCATAGGGCCTAATCACATCAGCCACCCTATCAGAGGCTCATTCACCTGCACATCTACCAATGTGATATATGCCATCATGTGCCAGCCATGCCCCTCTGCCATGTACATTAGCCAAACCAGACAGTCTCTACGTAAAAGAATAAATGGACACAAATCAGACGTCAAGAATTAGAACATTCAAAAACCAGTCGGAGAACACTTCAACCTCTCTGGTCACGCGATTACAGACGTAAAACTGGCAATATCACAACAAAAAAACTTCAAAAACAGACTCCAACGAGAGACTGCTGAATTGGAATTAATTTGCAAACTGGACACCATTAAATTAGGCTTGAATAAAGACTGGGAGTGGATGTGTCATTACACAAAGTAAAACTATTTCCCCATGTTTATTTCCCCCCGCTACTCAGAAGTTCTTGTCAACTGCTGGAAATGGCCCACCTTGATTATCACTACAAAAGGTTCCTCCCCGCCCCGCCCCCGCCCCGCTCTCCTGCTGGTAATAGCTCACCTTACCTGATCACTCTCGTTACAGTGTATATGGTAACACCCATTGTTTCATGTTCTCTGTGTATATAAATCTCCCCAGTGTATTTTCCACTGAATGCATCCGATGAAGTGAGTTGTAGCACATGAAAGCTTATGCTCAAATAAATTTGTTAGTCTCTGAGGTGCCACAAGTCCTCCTTTTCTTTTTGCATTTACAGACTAACATGGCTGCTACTCTGAAACCTGTCTTTTAAGGACGGAGTTCTGGTTTTCATAATGCAGTGCATGTGGCTGAATTTTGAGGAAGGTCTTTGCTAAAGTTCCACTTCACAGGCTCCTGCGTCAGCTGAAAGCTGCAGCTAGCCAAGGGAGGACATCGGAGTGGATGCAGAGGATAAACACTGGCTATAAAATGGGAACAAGCAACTGCTTGTCAGAAAAGCTCTTCAAAATTGGAAAGTAGTATTAAATAGGGTCCCAAAGAGGGTAGTCCTTGGGCATCAACAGTGTCTAATCTCTATACATGACTGACAGGGAGAGTGAATTAGTTAGTTGCTGATGAAACTAAATTTGGAATAGTAGAGGCTGTGAAACAAACAATAGGGGAGACTTGAAAGGATTCCAACCTGAAGTATAACTGAGCCGCAGTGCATTAAATGAGCTTTAACACAGACAGATGAATACGCAGCTGTCACAAAAGTAAAATAAAGTGTTCCAAAGAGGAAAAAGTCCACTTGAACTGTGAGGGAGTAAAGTGTGAGGCCTGTAACTTCCAAATACATGGAGAAACAAACTATACACAGGGCAGAAATCCACTCTTACCCACATGGTACACCTCCACTCTAATACTCTGCCCACCATAATAACACAAGGTTGCCACTGACATATTATGTCATGCATGAAGATTTTACATGGTGTGAAGCATAGAGGAAAAAGAAGAGTTTTGTAATAAACATCCACTTCATAGATCCAAGATCTGAATTTTTCTCACGAAGGAACAGATTCACATGGGCTTGACACTGTTTTATGTCAATATCTATGTTGGTCGAGGTCTCTGGTGTAAATGATCTGCTGGGGATTCAGGGTGGTGATCTCAATCATATCACTCTTGGGGTCAGTGCAACCCAAGCAGCACTGACGGGAAAGTGGGCGTGGCTAGAGTGGCCATGGAAAGAGTTGATTGGTGTGCCCCTCTGCAGGTCCCAATGGCTATCTACCCTGGGAACAAGCCGCAAGTGAATCCTCCCTCTGTCTTGGAAGGCTTAGTGGACATATACAAAATTACTCTCCAGCATTTTTCTCTGAAATTGGTTCAAAGTATCTACCACGAGTAGCAGAGTACTCGGAGAACAGAGAAAAAGAGGATTCCACAGTTACTGGATGTTTAAAAACTGCCCTAAAATTTTTTGCTCTTCCTGTTTCCTGTGTACTACAGGCCTGTTAAAAGAAACCAGGCTACATTTAGGACTAATGGATCTAAAACATCTCAGCAATTTTTTTTCAAATTATATTCCTATAAATTTTAGATATGCTAGGAAAATATGGTGAGCCAAACCATTCCTCAAACAAATAGGGCGTTAATGTTTGTTAAACACACAGTGGGAAAAGGTGGGGTATGCTTCTTCGTGCTGTACTGTTGATGTGCCTCCATGCTATTCTGGAGCTGTCCATTCTAGTTCACTTTTTCCTCACCCCATTTGGGCTATGTCTAGTCTGAGCTCTTCCTGTCTCCCCTTTGTACAGTAGCTCTGCCAAGGCTGGCAATGATGTTGACACTAGTGTCAATGGGATTGCAGGTGTTTTTACCACTGTGTTGTCTAACTCCATTCAGAGCAGATCTAGAAGATGCCAATGGCTGGACTGTGCAGAATACTACACTGGTGACAGTTCAAGGGTGGTTGATATTAAAGAAAAGTTTGGTGTGCAGAAGTCTGACATCCCTGGCTTTTGTATTTACAAGATTATACTGTAAGTGACAGACGAGCATATGACCCATGAGTCCTGACTCCTAATCCTCTTTTTCTAACTACTAAACTCTGAGCATCTCTGAGCCATCGTAAGTCAAACTCAATAATTGCAATATTTCACTCAGCATGCGACAGTCCAGAGGGGCCTCATGCACTTTGTCTTTACACACAACCCATAATTCTGTGTGGTCCTTATTACTTTACATACACCTATAACACTAGCAATGAGGACTCCAAGGAGATCGTCACATGCTGAAGGGAAAGCATTTTGTTTTTGTTAATGCAGTTATATTTTATTGTCCCGTCTGTCTTGGCAGTCAGGTTGGACAGTTTTCTGGCTTTGGCTGATGTGGGTTAATTATGGTTGGTAGGCGTGGGAGAGGCTTGTGTGTATATTACTGTAGTCAGACTGGAGAAGAAAAAAATCAATAGTTACTTCGGATGATTTTATTTCCAAAATGGACTGGCAATAAGTGATTTCAGCAACAATTTAAATTGCATCTCGGATATGGATTTTAATTAAGATTTAGAAGACAGTTAAACTTAATAAGATACAGTTAAATACCAGTTGATTATTAAGCATGGTTTTGTTGCCAATTGCACAAAGTACATTTTTAATATTCATTAAACCTAAATTAATGGTTTGGATAATCAATTGGCATTTAACATTTTAATAATTGAAAATAGGCATGTAACTTCCAATACTTCAATAATATTTCTGTCCTTCTGTACCCAGCTCTTTGTTCTGTTAAAGCTACTCTGTGTCATTCCAGTGGAGCAAAGCTGCTGGAAATCTGGATGAACTGGCTCCATAAGGATTATTCTCCTGTATGGGGAATCCCAAAGTGGTGTAGAGCCAGCATAGCTGCTCTGACAACCCATTGCATAAGGGCATGCCCAGAAAAATGGTTCATACTTAGGGTGTCCCCCACAGCCCACTTATCTCTGGATGTCAGAATAGCCCACTGGAGCTGTGAGCAGCAAAGCACCGGTTTGAGTAGTCTTCAGGTTTCTGTAATGCCAGAGAATCGTCTATGTTTTAGTCAGCCCCAGTATTGGAGGAGCAAAGGTGGCTCAAAACCAACATTTTTCTGCAACCCGCTTCCTGCTTCAAGTTTTATGCTGAGAATAGCTCAGCTAGAACAGATAATTTGGGTCATGGGCTCACTTCAGCATGATACTAATCTGCTTACATCTGGGTTCTGGACTCCTGCATGAAACCCAGTGCCAGTTTTAGTTAAAACTGCCGTGGTCAAAAGGTAGCTCTGAGTGAAGAATGTTAATTCTGTTTAGTTTTGAATTAGAATACACATTTATTTTGTTATTCTTGAAAGTGTTTCTGTGCAACACTGGGGACTGTGAGTGTTTGAAGTGCATAAACTCAAGGCCACTTATATTTTCAATCAGCATCTAAACCTATCTCTTTTTGGCAGGCTGGCTTTGGCTGTGTTTTCACATAGGGCTTTAAAGCCTGTTAGAAATGTTCTAATCTACGTGCAAGGTTCTGGGATGGCATCTGTTACAATAAAATACTCTCTGCTATCGTCAGTCAAGTTTTGGATGTTTGCATATTTTGGGGTGCTCTCCACAGGATTGAAAAGGAAAATGGTCCTTACATTTCCAGTAAGTTTTACATACAAGGGGCATGATCTGAAGTCCTTGTGCACCTAAAATTAATTCGATTAATTGGGTGTCTGGGTTACATAAAGACTGCGGAGGTTAACCTAAGTCTGTACTGTTATCTGAATTGTAGTAGTATGAATTATTATGAGGGGCTGAAGGAAGAAACATGCCTTCTATTATAATCTCGGTTTTTACACCCCAGCTACCTTGATTAATATAAACCAATGCACTAGAAATTTCATCGGTGTAACTTTATGCCCTGGTGGGACTTATCTGGAAAATTTTATTTTGAAATCAAACCAGACGTTTCTGAACAATGAATGTTGTGAAAAATGAGGTGATTTCACTTGAGCACCCTTGGGTAGATATAAATGAAAAGCTTAGCTGGCCTAGAAACTCACATTTTCTGTAGTATGTTGGTCTTGGAGGTGCCGATCTTTTGGACTGCTTCTGGGCTGTAGGATGTCTGGAATTGCTTAAGGCCCAGGTCTGCATCTGTTGTTTGTGTTTGACGAACTTACTCCTCAATTAGCCCTATTACTGCTTGATTGTAAGTAAGGGTTGCAGAATCAGGCCCTTGATTATTGATGTGGCCTCTCCATGCCCTGGATACTCTTACCACTGTGTACCTGCCAATGTGTGTAAGGCATGCTTGTATTGGGAGGGGGAGGCGCGGGGGATTCTGTTGCCCTCTGTGGGAGACTAGGCCAACTAGAGGATGATGAGCCTGCTACAGCTGTGGCTAACAGCACCATGTCTTTTAGCTCAGGCTGTAGAGGCTCATGCGTTAAGATCCAGAGATTCTAGATTCAATCCCTGCTGCTGATGACCTACTGGGGGTGTCAGCATTACAGGGGCACTTTAGGATACATTTTCTGACCCACCGCATGTTTCCTAAACTAGAGGATTTGCAGTTCTCTAGTGGCGGCTCTTAGCTAATGAGTTGGATAGGCCTCACAACCCTGGGTGCCCCTGGGAAGCATCACAGTGGCAAAGAGATAAGTGTCAGTGACCAGAGTAGACATAAATCTTTGGATAATCAGAGAATAAGTGGGCGTTGTCATTTAATAACCCTTTTGATAATCAGAAATAATATGGTCCAGTTACATTTACATGACTTATTCTGCTATGCAACTGGAATTAATTAAGGCGTTTTACTGCCATTGCAAGTAGTAGGTCTTCCCTTGTGGCAGATATTACAGGGGAGCGCACGTCCATCGGGGTAACCAAGATTTTATCAACAGAACATCAGGTGTTACTCTAATCCAGTCCCCCTACACACTCTCTAACAAAGGAAATTTGTGCCTCGATTCTGAACTGAAAGGAGCAGTTTAAAAATCTGATCCTTTCTGTTCTTCCCTTCCTCCCCCTGCCACACACCCCTTTGAACTGTTTTTAAATCAGTGATTTGTAGTATTATTGATGTCTGGTTTGAAGAGAAACTAAATGCAGCCTTTTTAGCATGTCATGCTTAGAATAAAAATCCAAGATGAATGATTGTATTAGAAACGTAGGGACTTTACTTGTGCAGTTGAATTACAAACCTGAAGCCAAACTGCCCCCTAATGTACACCCTTTGTAAGTGGTTCTGCACACAGTACAATGCAGTCCCTGAACTGCAGTCAGGGAAGGAGCAGAAGAGAAGCCTCGGAAGCAAGACTCAATTCTGCAGTTACACAGCAAAGAAATATTTAATAGCTTCTGCATGCAGTCTTTGTTTGGGCAAAACTCTTTTTGCATTTAATGGGTGCACTGCCTGAGAACAGACTTCTATAGCATCCTTGCAAGAAGATTACTAAATGGTAATAGGGGCATTAAAGAAAAATACTACTACAAAAAATACCCCAAACCTTCCAAGTATCAAAATCAAATAAAGATTCGGAATTTTGTCCTGATATGCTTGCAAGAAATCTAAATAATCTCCCCACAAGTTGTCTGTCGGCAGCTCCTTTCTGTATGTGTATTTGCTATATTCTTTTAACTTTAAAACAGGTTTTCTCCTCTCTTTTTTTTAAAGCAAATCAAGTCACGTTGAGAATGAACATTTAGTGCCAGATCTTCAGCATATGTAAATAAGCATAGCTGTGCTGACTTCAATTGCACTATGTGATTTTACACCAGCAGAGGCACTGGTCCTGGCTTTGGGAGTTTAGGGGGTCTGAGTCAGCAGGTGTTCCTTGGCCTTCCCATTGAAGTCCATGAGAATTCTGGAGGCAGAGCAGTTGCTGCAGCGGGTCTTAAGGGAATAAAAAAAGAATGCATGGAGCAAACTTAACTTGTGTTGGGCACTAGCCATCGTTGCAAGAGTCGTCTCCAGTGTGTGTGTTAATATTGCACTCCTCTGATCATGAAAACTGGGTCATGGAAAAGATGGCTTCCTTACATGCGGAATGTGGGTTTTATTCAGTCTTCTACCATGCCACACCCCAACGTGGTTTAAAACTGTACTTTTCTGATTTCTTAATTTTTATTTTATTGTGCTGAAATTCTGCTCCCACAAATAAGCTTTTGGGCCTCGAGTCCTGCCATGGGTAAAACTTCCATTGTCTTTAATGAGAGTTCTGCTTTCATCGGGACTTCAGCATCAGACGCTTACGGAGCTCCTCGCCCTGGCCTCACTCCCACATTGGCTGTTTATGAAAACATCCTGACCAAAAGGAAATGATGGTCTTTCCCATGAGCACTCATGGTTTTTGTGAGCCTGAACAAGTCCTTAGACAGGCTGCATGGGTTAGAGTACTGGACTGAGACTCTGTCGACCTAGGTTCTAACCCAGCCTCTACCACTGACCCAGTGTATGCTCTTGGGAGAGTCAATTTACCTCTCTTTCCCCTCCCCATCATTGCCTGCCTTTTAAGCTCTTTTGGCAGGATTCTCTCTCTCACCTCTCTATTTGCACAGTGCCTAGAATAATGTAGTGCTGATCTTGCTGAGGCCTCAAAGCACGGCCATAGCAGAAATAAATAATAAGATGACAAGACCGTTACATTTCAATATCGCTTCCTCCCACTGGGAATCTCAAAGCCTTCGACAAAATGTGTATTTCAACTCCATTTAGCCACATTAACCACAGTCTATTGAAATGGAAGTTACTAATCTGCAATTTTATTTAATTGTGTCTCCTCTGCATTTCAGGGCCAGATCTATTTGAATACTTAGTGTCCATCTGTTACTAATTCTGTATGAAACTTAATTTAAAAATAACAAAAGATGTTAAAAATAGATTTTTTTTTTTTTTAACCTTTTGGCATCCTGTTTATTTTACCACTGCAGTTAGAAAGATGAGGCAAAATCTGAACCATAATAGAACTGCTAGAAGAAAAGACTGCAGATGAATTTGGCTGAGACAGGTAGAAAAACATCTGCGATTGGTTTTAGTAGTGCAGTTGCATTGCCTTTCCTGCTGTTTTTCTCTTTTTAACCATGCTGCCTAAAGTGGTTCTGCAAGCTAATTAGATTAACATGCAAACATTTTTGTCCCTGTGGCTTTGAAAAGGCATCAGCATAGCTTCCTGCAAGACAGATAAGATTTGGTTAGTACTCTTAGGTTAGAGAGCACTAAACGTATAATCAGAATGCTGGGGAGTTCATTACGAGGCTTCATTAGTGCTGCTGTCCTATATCCAATATTGACTTAACCTTGAATTGAGCTTTGTATCTTCCCTGAGAAGGTGGAATGAGAAGGAGCTCTGGTGTCGGCACCACTAAAATTATATTGTCATTTGGATTCAGAAAGTTCTATTCATGCAGCAGCTTTTTACTGTATTCATTTAGTATAAATATTGTTTTTGATTAAAAGGTCATGAGTAGGAGGAGGAATGACTGGGACTGAAGGAAAATGGCTTTTGATGGTGTTTTGGTATGGATACTGTGACAGTGATGGGATTCTCCCCAAACCATGCTATTAGGGTGTGTCTACACTGCAGCAGGGAGCCTCCTAGCATGGGTAGACAGACTTGTGCTAACTTCACTCGATCTAGAGCAGTGTGGAGATTGCAGCTCTAGTGGAGATTTGGGCTAGCCATTAGAGCTCAAACCCAGGGAAAATAAGATAGAGTTATTTTAGAATCCATGCCCCCTACAAGGCTCACTTTCCCAATAGAGAATATATACAGGGCATACAATTGGATGGATGGATGGATGGATGTACCAGTTAGCACAGAGAAGTGACCCACTTACTCTGCATATATCACAAAATGAAATCATTTTGCTAGTCTGTGCTGAGTGTTGGGTAATAAAATGAAAGCATGTTGCTTTTATTTATAAATATCTTGCTTGTTTGCATATAGTGAGTAATTTATTTTGTCATTTCATATGGCATGGTGATTACTAAAATACAGAGAGAAATCTAAAATGTTAGTACCTTATTCCAATCCTTTGACTTTCCATTTCCCTTTGTATGGTCAGAGGAATAAAGAGTGTTATACAGCAGAAGCAAATGAACAAATCGGAGGGAGTTTTAAAGCAGGAAGGGCATAAACTGGTTTCTGTGCATTGAATAAGAGTTTGGAAAAAGGAAAGACAAATACTTCAAGAAGAAGACAATTACTGCTGCTGTTAGATATGCAGAATAACCAAGATTACCTGAAATTTACTTTATTCTCTGAGTCAGTGAAGTGGATCAAATCATGCATTAATGTTCTGGACCTGGAGCATCATCTCTCCAAACAGATGGCCCAGTAATATTCACAAATAGCTTATCAGATTATGTTTTCCATCCACAGTTGCATATCTTCTTTGCAAATATTGTATTTCTTTGACTACATCCATTTGTCCAGGACAGAGAAGTGATGGAATGCAAGTTGAAGATAGTGACCAATACAGAAGTCTTGGCATTCCTCAGACATCTGAGGGAATCTGCAATATGCACGTGGGAAGAATTTGGTAGAAGAATTCTTAAATTCATAGGTGCCAGTAAAAATGAGTTCACTTGTTTCTCATTTACTTTTAAACATTGGAAATATATGACATAACTTTTTAACATTCTCTGAAGAGACTAGAAAAGAACCTTGCATATGGTATTGTATTGTCTTCTCTTGGTGCATATATGCTTCATTACCACTATTTGGTTATTATACTTGAATTATTTTACAACCCAGTATGTTACCAGAAAAGTCATTTTCACTGATTCCTACGATTTCAGATAGATTATTCATTAGGGCTCAGTTCCTCCCTCCCTAACCAGATCAAACCAGACTTTTCCTCTGCTTTTGTCCAAAAGGAGGTTTTTCCTTCTCTGAAATCTGGTCCATTAATTAATTACATCAATCACATGACCAAATAAAATCTAACACTGCCATCTAGTCTCCATATATTTTATTATATTGAATATTTTTTAATTCAATGGCATGTGATAGCTTCCACAGAAGTCAATGGGCATTTTGTTAAATTGCCCAAACTTACTTTTGTTCTAAATTCTATTTTTGTTTTTGTTTTGTTTTTAAAAAGTAAAAGCTTATGTGGCTAGTTCCTGAGTGTGATGATAATACTTAGCTCTTACATAGCGCTGGCCATCCATAGATTACAAAACACTTCCCATATTGGCATATCGGAGTTAAATACAGTTACCTTCCTTTTGTAAAGTGTGATGTGGAAGGATGAAGTAACCTAAAGTAACACAGCAGATAAGGGAGAGGAACAGAATGAATATAGAATGCAGGTGTCCTGATTCTTAGTCCAGTGTCCTATTGTGATAAATAATAGAGTTCAATAGAGATTTCAGTATCAATAAAAGTAATTTCCATTCTTATTGTTTGTCTGTTGTGGCAGAGCCCAGAGATCCCAGTTAGGTTCAGTGCTGTATAAAAACACAGGAAGACATGGTCCCTGCCACAAAGAGCTTACCATCTAATTCATAAATGTATTTCAGACTCTAGATAATTCTATGGATGTAGCAGGTCACTGAAAGCAGTATGAGTCCCTGAATGCTATATTGCCCCAGATTCTGATCTCCAATTACACTGATGTAGAGCTAGTTTGCATCAGTATTACTGAGGTCAGAGGCGGGCTGATTTGTTTCCATCAGAGGTCAAAAGGGATGTACGGTGCATTTCAAAGTGAAGTTTCAAAAAGAAGGGGGAGGGAGATCAAACTTCCTAAGATCTTGTTTCTGTCTCTGGAAATCATATGTTCCAGAAGAATTAATGTCTCATATCCGCACAGCCATGCTAAAAAGATTATTCTAATTTCATTAGCCTGGTGATGCATATGCATAGAAACGCAAATGAGTTTTGTAAAAGTTGTGATTCACAATGGGATAGTTGAAGATGCTGCTTACAAATTGGATTTGAAATTCTCTCTCGTGAGCACAAAGAAACTAGAAGTGTTTTGGATGTGAAATTATATCTGTTCATGGCTCCCAACTTGCATAGCTCGTATCTTGTGTACTTGAATAAGCAAGATATGGATGGTACAGTAACAGTTCCTGATTTGTGTATTAATATTTAGAGAGAAAATATTTCCCTGCAAATAGTGAGTACCAGATGCACCTCTGTAGCTGACAAATCCCACAATTTTAGGACATTGCAAAACTCCATTAAACCCGCTTACAAAGAAGTGACTCATACTGTAAATTTTTTTTAAAAAGGAAAATTAACCATCAAACTGAAAACTTCATCTTCAGAGTTTAGTTACAACTTGATTAGGAAAGACGCACTTCAGAGCATGTCCTTACCTTTCAATCTGTCCCACCTTTGTGTATTGTCTGGAAGAGTCATTGCACCCAACTCTGTGATTCACTCTTGTATATATTCCCACTCCTGAACTCCCTTCCCTATTCTTTCTTTTCTCCCCCAATACAATTACAGAAAATTGGCCCCTGGGGTTGGAAACCTAACCCTATCCCTGCTTGGCTTTTGACTGACTAGAATAAAGTGCCCTTTCTAAGAAGATGTTTGTCTAAAGGATTTTATTACAAGAAACCTACTGTGAAAGGTTTAAAAAATAAGTGATTGACTTGTGAGGCCATACTTTCTCATGTGAATTTATGAAGTTGCATGTTCAGTTATGGATATGGATTTGCTGAAACTTGCTGTATTGACACAATTTGAAATGTTATCTTCATGTAACTTTCTATGTCTTCAAAAATATGTGCGGGGTATATGTTGCAGGCTGGAGTGGGGGAGGAAATGAGATGGGGGAAGGGTGGGTGTGGAATGTAAATGAAGAAAGTGAGCATTTGGAGATCTTAGTTTTGTAAATAACTGTTTGGATCGGGTACCTATTTCTCTGGCTATTGGCATATACAACTATAAATTACACACTCTTAAATTTCACCAGAGGGTTCTAGAAAATTTTGATGTCCAAAGTATAATATTGCGATCAGTCCTTTTTAGCCTTGTTTGTAGAATCCTGAGCTCCAAGTCAGGCGACATGGAGTCAATTAATATAAATGGAGAAGAGGAATCAGATCAACAGCTCTAACTAGAAAATAAACAGGACCATAAAAACTGTTAGCAGGACTTTCCCTGTGTAATACAAACAGTCTTCAGTGATGCTATGTTGACAGCTACGGTGTGATGAAAATGAGGAAAATAACTGTCATTGCATCCCCCAGGATGGGGGTTATGATTAATAGTGTTGCTAATAGGAACTGCCATACTAGGTATGCATCTAGTTGAGTATTCCAGCTTTGGTATTGGCCAGTTCCAGATACTTCAGATGTTTCAGGGGAATTGCAAAAAAAACTCATAATGGCAGCTAATCAGCTCTCATATTGGATGAGGTAGGGTGGATAAAAATCCATTATTTTTTTTAATTGGATTTTTTTGATAAAATGCTTTTTGAGGAAAAAAACTATCTAAAGATAGTTTTAATTAAGATACAGTATAGCTCAAAGATATCTCATCATGGAATAGGGATTATAAATTCTAATTCTATAGTATGAAACAATATGTTCATGTAATGTTTAAGAAAAGTTTTGTAAATGAGTTCCAATAGTTCATGGATTAGGGATCTAATTTTATGGAGTTCCAGGGGCTTCTGTATAGATTATTTAGGTTAATCTTTCTATCTACACAATGGGACTCAGTGCTCAGTCTAGAAGATACCATCAGAGATGCTTAGTTTTGCAGTTCTCAAAGTGTGGATTTGTCTCTCCAGAGATAACATGCTTGTTAACAGCAAAAATGTTTTAAAATAAAGAAATAAATAATATACCGAGATGAGAAATAACAGACCTCAACCCTATTGTCCCTCTGCAAATTTGTGTATACAAAGTCAATCCCTTACCTCTCTCTAAAAGTGCAAAGTTTCAAAAAGTTCAATGAATAGAAGATTGTTGGGGGCGGAATAGATCTGGACAAGGAGAAGAAGTCTGGAGATAAATGTGAGAAGAGGGAAGGGACAGACAGTAGAAACAAAAGTGAATCTCCTTTGAGCAGCATATTTCAGAAATCTTGAGGTCTTTCTGAGTGTAGCCTTCATTGATTTGAGATCTACCATACCGTTCTCTCACTAGAAGGGAAAACCTGTAATGGCAGCAGGCCGTAAAAGAGACCCAGTTTGGGAATATTTTAATGAAGTTCCTCTACCTGTGGATAAGACACGCATGCGTGCAAAATGCAAACAGTGCAACAAAGAAATGCAAGGTGTGGTGGCCCAAATGAAACAACATCATGAGAAGTGTTCCTTCTCAGGAGGAAGCTGCGTTGAAGATGATGAAAGGAACATGTCTGAACATGCAGGATCTTCAGGTTGGTAAACTTTTATATTTCATACTTCTTTCTTAAGGTCTGCCTGTCTTCCTTTTGGAGTATTCTTGAATTCTCATGTTTGAGCAAAAAGTATAGTTGTTACTCTATGGTACTATCATTTTAGATGCAGTTGTGATACAAAATAAATAGCTGAAATAGGCAGATCTTCCTTTTACAATTTCACCTTTAAAGTAGTCCTGAGTGTCAATTCATGTAATGAGTAATACTAAATGAGCAGTATGGTAATAATAATTAAATAACGGCATTGACTTATTTTGTTTAGGAGAATCCATCCTCAACATACAGGATTCTGAAGACTATCTACCTTCAAGATCACCATCATTTTCTATAGTTTCAGAGTTATCTGCCAATTCTAGTGTTTCAGTCACATCATGTATGTCACATAGCCACAGTATATCACTTGTAGCAAAAAGGAAAAAAAAATCTCCATCATCCAGAAACAACCATAGATAAGTTTGTGATAAGAACCAGCAGATTACAAAAAGAGGTGTGATGAAAAAATTGCCCGATTCATTTATGCAACAAACTCTTTCTGTATGATTGAGAACCCACGCTTCATTAACATGTTTCAGAGTAGCAGCCATGTTAGTCTGTATCCGCAAAAAGAAAAGGCGGATTTGTGGCACCTTAGAGACTAACAAATTTATTTGAGCATAAGCTTTCATGATATGAAGTGAGCTGTAGCTCACGAAAGCTTATGCTCAAATAAATTTGTTAGTCTCTAAGGTGCCACAAGCACTTCATTAACATGGTTCAGTCATTTAAGATCAGGATACAGTCCACCCAACAGAGCAGTTGTTGCAGGCAAATTGCTGGATAAAGTGTATGAAAGATAAACTGAGCAGTGTGCAAAAGTTCTAGAGGGTGAAATTGTTGACCTGAGTCTTGATGGGTGGAACAATGTCCACAATGATCCTGTTGTATGTGCTTGTGTGACAACAGAAGAAGGGAATGTCTTCCTTACAGAAACAATTGATACATCAGGAAATGCACACACAGCAGAATACTTACAAGAAGAAGCAGTAAAAGCTATAACAAACTGAAAAAAATTCAAATGTCTAGTATGCAGCTTGGTCACAAACAGTGCTGCAAGATGAGAAGATATTTAGAAGAGAACGAAGAGAGTCCCAAGCTCATAACATACGATTGCAGTGCTCATTTGATGCACCTTCAAGCCAAAGACTTCAGTGTTCCAGAAATAAAGGCTAATGTTGTTGAAATTGCAAAATACAACCACTTTGCAGCAGCTGCTCTGAAAAAAGTGAGTGGAACCAAGCTAACTCTCCCACAAGACGTGCGATGGAACTCAGCAGTAGACTGTTTTGAGCACTATATCAAGAACTGGCCGAATCTGATGACAGTTTGTGAACAAAATCATGAAAAAATAGATGGCCCTGTCACAACCAAAGTTCTCAACATTGGGCTTACGAGAAATGTCGCACACATGCTGAGTACCCTGAAGCCTATTTCTGTAGCCTTGAACAAAACACAGGGAAATAGCTGTTTTATTGCTGATGCTGTTGAAATTTGGAAGGAACCGAGTGAGATCTTAACTGTCATTGCATATTTTTTTTTAAGTTACAAGCATTAAAAAAATGAATGGGACAAGCACTATCTCCAGCTCATTTTCTTGAGAATATTCTCAATACTCGGTACCAGGGTCAAACCTTAACTGCTGAAGAAGAGGAGATGGCTATGACATGGACATCCAGCAATCATCCCTCCATAATGCCAACTATAATAAACTTCAGCACTAAGGGTGAACCATTCAAGAAATACATGTTTGCTGATGATGATTTAAAGAAAGTCACACCAGTGAACTGGTGGAAGTCACTTAAGCACTTGGATTCAGAGACTGTTGAAGTGATAATCTCACTTTTAACAGCAGTAGCTTCTTCTGCTGGTGGAGAGAGAATATTTTCTTCCTTTGGACTAATTCATTCCAAACTGAGAGATCGTTTGGGACCTGAAAAAGCAGGAAACCTTGTTTTTCTTTTCCAGATTATGAACAAACAGGAAGATGAAGGTGAAGACGACTGAGTTAGCTGCAGAAGCCAATATTTTAAGTTTCTCACGTTGACCTGGCTGACCTAGTTGATTTAATTTTTTTTTAATATTTCATTTAGCTATTTTCGTTAAACAATTTTAACAAAAATAAACCTGATTTTAAAAAACTTGAACGTTTAACTAAATTCAAACATTTACATGCTTGTTTTGTTAAAATATATGTTTGCTGTTGAAGAAAAAAATCCAGAAAACGTTGTTTTCATTAAATAAAACAATTTAAATGTCTGTCTGGTGATGTTCTCCTCCTAATACTGCATGTCAAGAAAATCCACCAAATATTAATGATTAACCTGTTGAACTGGAGATAATTCACCTCCCAATGACTTCATAAATATCTGCTTGAATTACCTTTGGTAAATGAAATAACCAAACAATCATTCATTTTCTGATATAGCTGTAAAACTAATCTGAAAGGTTTTCAAAATAAATCACTTTAAAAATGTATCGTGTGTACCTTCTAAAAATGAAACCAACATCTATCTCTGAGTTGTGAAGGATATGTATTAAGGTTATAACAACCAACAAGAATTCACTATTTATATAGAAAATAATGATTAAATTGAGTCTTCCTGACTAGTGATTTAAATCATGATTTAAATCAATTTGATTTTAAATCATATCCACCCTTGGATGAGTTGACTTTTCTTCAGAACAGGAGGAAATTTGTCAGTTAAAGGTAAAAATACAAATTTTTAAGGTAGGTTCAACCTGTGACCTCTTACTGGTGACATTGCCCATTTTAAAATAACAGACCAGTAGATGCTGCAGTGAGTAGATAACCACGCATAAAATTGCTGGCATCCTGCTTAATAAAAAGGAGTTTTTAAAAGTGTTCTGGAGCTTTGGAATTTTATTAAGAATGTTTGCCTGGGAAGAGGAGAATGTCTGTTTGTTTGTCTGTCTGGATTGTTAATGTACCCTTACGTCTCTGCAGTTGTTCAGTAAAGAGAATTTTAGTTTTATGAAGCTCTGTATGAATATTTTATGTTTATTACTTTGTTTATATGGTGCTTGTATTTTTTTGGTATCTATTTTATATTTCTGCTTACTGAGATGATCTAAGAATGAAAGGTCCCTGAAAACTGCTAAATCATATTGCGAACAAACATCTTTACCTATGTTAATGAAAACACAGTAGAATAACTATTTTTGCTTTGAATTTTGCTGTGCGATGCATATCAGTGAAATTGGTTTACCTTTTGTTTCATAGTCTGAAGTTCTCAATACAGCAATGTTTAGAATACAAACATTGCAGGTAAATATTTATTTGGCTTAAAGCAACCGTTCCTGTGGAGGTACAAGGGAGAGAGTTCGTGTGCACGCACAGTCATGAGACACTTTATACACTCTCAAACCAAAGAAATGGGATTTATTTGGGGACAAAAAGATTCTGGAGTCAGATTTGAGTTTACAGTGACCCTTTATACCCTTCAATGACCCTTTTTGCCGTTTAAGTAATTATTTGTTATTATAACAATAGCTGGAATCTAGTGAGATTAAATGTGTTATTTTATAAACTCGCCACATGATTTACTGGTCCCTCCCCACTGCATCCCTTGCATCAGTTATAGGAATTAGGGATGGTGAAGGAGCTATAGCAGCTCTGCATTACCAAAGGAACTACATAAAGGGCTGGATCTGCCAGGTTATGGGCAGTTTTGTGCCCTAATCGCAAGGTAGGATACGGCCCTTTATGTATTGGTATGAATGATCCTATATGTATGAATCATTCCCATAAAGCATGTCCCAACAGCCAAAGTAGGTGTACCTGGTTGGATAACACTAGACGACTGAGAGACTCATTCTGCCAGTCTTTCACTGAATCGTACCAAACTACTAATGTAGTCCCATTGACGTAAAATGAGATTACTTGTGTAATAGATACTACTACATTTGATTAATCTTGCAGAATGGGGCCCTAAAGCAAGAGTTAGGAATAAGACCAACTGCAATGCTATCACCATCTCCTATTGTGTAATTTATACATGGCCATGTTTAGAGCAAGATTAGCTCTTCATCTTTTGATGCAGTCAAACAAGCAGTGATTTAGCCCTCTGCCCCTTGAAATAGCTGCAGATTTTCATGCTAAACAAAGTCCCATTTGAATTGCAAATCCCTTTGAATATCATCAAGCAATCAAAACCTAATGAAGAAACTCATGCAGAATTAAAGCAACTGTTGTGCTTTCTAGGTCTAATGAAAAATGTCACCCTGTTACCCCATAGTCAGATGCTGCACATCTGATCTATCTTTGTTAGATGGTGAGAGAAGCCAACAATGTGCTTAGCAGAGTAGGATGTTTTTTCATTTCCATTTTCTATAGAAATACTTATTTAAAATAACTTGGTAAGAAGTACAAGAACTTTTTTCCATACAATTGTTCTGGGTGCAACTTTTATAGTGTGTTCCTCCCTTGAGATTATTACTTTGTTGCATCATTTGCCTTGTAACAGGATCTGCAAACACTTCATTAAATGGCTTAATGTTGGTTTGGTTTCAATGTCCCTCTGTCTTATGTTTATAGCAATATTTCCTTTGTCTCTCTGCAGACATCCCTACTTCTCCTACAGGTAAGCAACACTCGGGAATTGTTTTCTCCTTTTCCTGCAGCGGAAGAAACACCATTGGCACCACGCTGTTCTACCAGAGGCCTTTTACACTGATATTGATAAGCTCACTGATTTGAGGGGACTGGGGAAACACACGGTCGTTTGTTTGGGTTTTTTTTTAAAATTATCCACAGGTTTCCAAGGTGCTATACTGTGAGGTTATGGAAGCTGGCAAACTCCACCCCAATCCCATGTGGCAGTTCTTTTCCAGTGGCACGTAATGAATTAATATATTTGTAACAGAAGCTTTGAAACCTCTTTTTTTTGTGTGTGTGATTGTCATGTTCGGAGGCAGATCCAATCTTATGCTGGGTCTGATCCAGGTCTTTTTTTTAATGGTGTGGAGATTTTTCTTGGTATCGGGGTGCATACTGCTGCTTAAGAACTGCAGAAGGGCTTTCATGGGGATTTTAAAGGGATTCCATGATGGAGGGTGATCTCTGTCAGCATCTGTTGGAAAGTAAGGGGAATTGACTGAATGGGCCGGGCCTCTTTTGCACTTCAGTTTTATGTGACCGTTTGGGGCACATTGCTTAAAATACAGTTAAGTTTTGGGTTTGCAGGCAATAAAATGCAGTTGACACTTTTGCGAGATGAAGGAGCAAGAGATCTATATCAAACATGGCTGGGGTCACCCTGCCTGAAAGAGCAGTCTGGCATGGTTGGGTATTGGAGACTGGACCGGTGATGACTCTAAGGTACAAGATACTACTGATTACTCCCTAAGAGTTGAGAGGAGACTGTTGCAAAACAGTGGACCGTGCGTGTTGGTTGCAGGTTTGAGAAGGCAGAAGCAGCGTTGAGGCGATAGATGTAGAGTAGCAGTAGCAGCAGCTTCAAGGCAATGGATGTCACAAGCAGTGGTGGTTGGCTCAGTGGTGGTTGGCTAGGCAGCTTAGGCTGAAGCAACCAAAAGGAACTCCCTGTCCAGCACTTAAGGCTGAATTCATTTCAGCTGAGTCAGGTAGTAATGTCCCCAGAGCAGCCCAAGCAGCACTGACCTGCTAGAATCTTTGGGCCTCTCCATCCCAGGACAGCTAACTGTCAGTCAGGAGCTGGGGGGGGGGGAAGTGGTAGAACACATCAGCCACTCATATCTGCCAAAAAAGGACTGAGATTGGGGCTGTTGTTAAGACACCCTGGGGTGAGGGTATTTTACCTCACAGCATTTGTTAATTTTTTAACTGTTGGTTTTCCCAAATGTATCCTGTTGTCTCCCCATGTCCTTCCTTAATAAAGTTCTCTTTCTCTTAACCACTGGGCTCAGTGCTTGGGAGGGGGAAGTAATAACCACCAAGAGATCCCAGGATTGTGTATAGAGTTGCCCAGGTTTCTGGCTGGGTGCTTGAGCAGGTGCTAAGACTTTAGAAGGAACCTCTAGAAAAATTGACTCTGGTCCCTTTTTTTGCTGCCAACACCACCAGGCAGAAGGATTACACTTAGATTTGAAAATAATAGCAAAGTATACTTCACTTTGCTTTTAGACTTTTTTTCCTATTTACATGGGGTTTAAGGTACCCACAATTTTTCTCCACTCCTGCCAATCCATGGCATTGGTTTATAGGTCTTGGATTTCCAGTCCTTTTCTCTTCAAACATCCCTTGAGAGCCTTTCCATCAGATCCTTGGTCTTCCATGTCCTTTCTTGCTCTCCTCTTCCTTCCATACTTTTTTTGGTGTTTGTTCTTCTCCTATTCTTATCACATGGTCCAGCCCACTTCAAACATGCACTCTCCAGCGTATCGATTCCCAAATCCATCTTCACCTAACTTCTTCCATGCGCTCTCTGTCTACTCTCCACTTGTATGACATTCCCCTCTGCATATTATTTTCTACAACCTGTATCTTCCTTTCTTCCATCTCCACGGGACCCACCACTTCCACACCACAGAGGCATCAAGGACACACAGCACACAGATTTCCTTTCAGTTTGGAAATAACAGCAAGTAATAAGAAGAAAATAGTGCATTAATGGTGAAGCAATTTAAAGATGGTATTTAAATAGTTTATTTAAATCACTTATTTTATTTTTTTTAAATCACTTATTTACAACAGCTTGAGGCTTTGTAAAACTATCTGAAATTCTACCAACAATTAGAAAACTAAAGATTGAGCAAAATGGAAATAAATTTGATTTCAATAAAAATAAATGAAAGGTTCATTAATCTGTGGGATTATTATTTTTTAAATCATTATTTTCATTCATGCTAAATTCACCCAATCCTGATTTCACCACCTGAAATAATGTTGCTGCTTTTTCTTTTATTGTTTCCAGCAGCCTAGAATATGGACTGCAGCATTGCAGCTGCTCTGAAACTTGTAAGATTTTCCTTGTCTAGTTTTTATATACTAGCCTTGCCTATTGCCTAAACTCACTGATAGGAGAATGTAATCACTGTTTGCTTTGAGCAGAATGGTGGGAGCCAATCATCTGGGTGATATTTGAAGAGTATGAGCAAATGGAATAGCTTTTTGCATGGGGAGGAATGTTCTTAGTTCCAGCAAGATGCTGCAACCTTGGGGGTTTAATGACCAGTAGCAACGGGACTAAGTATACTGGATTACTGGCCATGAGAAGCTGAGTCCAAGGATGTAACATTAGTAATCTTTACACCAGTCATTTCTTTCTTGTTTTTTAGAAAATATATTTGGGTGGAAGCAAGCACCTTGGTGCAACACATAGGCAGAAGGATGATATATGGTGGAGGTACTGGACTTCAACTCCAGAAACCTAGGTTCTATTTCTAAGCTCATCAGGGCAGGGACGGTCACATGCTGTGGCTTGATAAAGTTCCTAGCACAATTATCACCTGATTGTAATTAAGGCCTCTAGGCACTACTGTAATACAAATAATAATAATAAAATTAAACAGGAGACGTCAGAGTTTTTGATCGAGTGATTTAATTAGAACTTCACCTTGTTGTCACTGATGTCTGTGGGGAAATAAATGGAGCCCTAAGATCTATCAGACCATCTTAACCACAGGAGAAACATGCCATAGTAGGGAATGTGTGAGCTAGTTATGGGAACAGAAATAGCAATCACATCTAGGGCTTTGAGTCCTCCCAACTCTGACTTTGCTGGATTATTTTTTTCCTTTTTGGTCTGCTTCATGCGCACAGTGGACACCATAAATCTGTAAACTGTTTGAGGTTATGTGAACTCAACACTTGTTATTCATGGCTGTGTAAGCACAAACTTATGCAGTTGTCTTGCATTGCCACATGATAGGCATGGGTGATCAGTATAAGACTTCTGCAAATACTTAGCCAAAGCATTATTGGATCAGACCTCCATGCTACACAGGCTGCTCCTTCAATAGTCACAGGGTTAAAGATGAGCAAATGTAAAGTTTCACAGAATATCATGCCTGACGGCACATACTCTGGCCTTCTCCTCAGCAGAGTACTCAATAAAATTATACATAACATTAAAGTAACAGGAGACAGAATGCTACCCATTTAAAGATGATTCTTAAATATAAAGGAGCAATTGTGAAAGAAAAGCTAGCTAAAGGGGATTTTAAAAAGAGGGAGAAAGAAGGCATTGATAACTGGCACTGTAGATGGTAATATTTCCTCTTAATGGAAGTGTTTCTGTGCGCTATGCTTCAGTTTGCTAGGAACATAGCAATAGTGATGTTGGTTCAGACCAGGGGTTAATCTAGTCCACTGTTTGTAGTAGTAACCAATAGCAGATGTGTCAGAGGACAGTGTGAGAAACCCCACAATGGACAACTATTGAGTAACTTGTTCATGAGGGAATGTCTTCCTAACCCCAGGAATTGGAGATTGATTTATCACCTGAAGCAAGAGCATTTATATTCTTCATGTAATTACATGAGCTATCTTGGAAAACTGTGAAACAAATACTGCTTCCTATTTTTAAAATGGTGATTAGGGCACATATAAAATATAAAATCCATTTCCAAAAGAATTGCCAAAGGTAACAAAAGTAAAAGACAGGCACAGGGAAAAAACTTTTGCCAAAAAGATATTTTCCCTAGGTTCTCCCTGTTGATTAAGAGAAGGAAACTTAGCAATACAGCCCCCCCCCCCCCCCGCCCCCACCTCTGAGAAACTAGCTGAAAATGGGTTCTGCTTTGCTGGAACCTGTTGATCCCAGGAAATAGCCCTAGTCAGACACAGGAAAGGCCATGTGACTCCAGTCATGATTATTTTCTCTATGAAACTTACCCCAATGAACTAATCTTGAATTACAAATACATTAATACATGGTGAACAGTATCCTAAAAAAGTTTACTGCAACCTAGATAACAAAACTTTTAAAACTCTTGCAGGAAGTGCTTAGATGTTAACATAATCCAAGCAAGCACAGCTGCTTCACAGATACAGTTTAAAACCCTAACCAGGACTGAGTTTAGTACTTTTGGGACTTGAGTTGAGCAGTTTGCACAGCACAGTCTACACCCTGGGCTTGCACTGTGGTTAATAAATGGTCTAATTAAATCCCCTTCTAAAAATGTTCATCTGAAAGATGAGTGAATGGTTTGTGCCTCACGTGCACAGTCTAAAGCAACCTTTGATCCTGAACCTATGAGTGCTGAAACAAAGCACCATCTTTGGTAGGTGGAGGGTCCGAACTTCAAATGAGAGGCACAGAGGTTAATAGCAAAAAGTAAAACCCAGTTGGCCAGTGTTGAAGGGAGAGCCCAGGGTATCTGATCAGGGTAAGGATTTGTAACCATTTATATCTTTCTTTTAACCATTGTTCTGCTTTTTTCCCAAGATTCATTTAAGAATCTTCACCAAAGATGTAGAAATAGTGCGTGCTAAGTGCAGCAGGTCTGTCTAATCAGAGAATCTGGGAAGTGAGAGTTTGGAGTGTTGAGCTAAACTCTTGTCTAGCACTAAAACAAGCTGATACAATACTAAAGACTTGAAAGGTTCAAGTTAATTCACCTACAGAGCACTGAATGGGATACAATATTGAGGCATCCATGACAAAATGCCAGTCAAACCTTCACAGTGGGAATTTCAAAGGAGGGGAGTTTTGTACTAGCCTTGCCTTTGCCTAGACTTATTGATAGGGATTGTGATGGGTTTCCCCCCTTCTCTCCTCCCGGGGTGCCACCTGGAACTGGGATTCACTGAGCCCTCTGATCCGCCAGCCTGAGCTCCCTCTCACATTATGCTGCTGTGACAAGTTCCAAAGTCCTCCAAGCTTGCACTTTCACCAGCATTCCCACAGCTATGGACACACCCAGCTGCAGTTACACACAGGCTCTCTAGCCACCAGCCTCTCAGAGTAGGACCCCAGAGTAGTACCGTCCTGCCCTCGTGAAATCTGGCCAGTATATGGGTTTAATACCTAGTCTGCGTTTCCCTCAATGTGAAGAGGACCATGGACACTTGTAGTAACCAAGCTGAGATTTTAATCAGATACCTTAGTCAAGTGCACGCTGGTTTGGATTAAAACATAAAATAAGTTTATTAACTACAAAAAGATATATTTTAAGTGATAGCAAACAGATCAAAGCAGATTACCTAGTAAATAAACAAAACCGCAAACTGAGTTCAACATACTAGATAGGTAGGATGTGAATTAGCAAATTCTCACCCTGCGTGATTAAACACACAGGCAGATTCTTAAGGCACAAGCTGCCTTTGCTTTACAGCTTGGGTTTCCCAGGTTTTCATACACAGGCTAGAAATCCTGTTAGCCTGGGACCATCACTTCCTCCAGTTCAGTCTTCGTTCCTCAGGTGTTTCCAGGTGTTTTTTTTGTAGGGATAGTGAGGTACCATCATGATGTCATTTCCCCCATTTATATCTTTTTTCCCACTTGCTGGAAAGCTCTTTTGCTGTGACATGGGTCAAACAGTTCCTACTGTGTAGTGCTATCTCAGAGAGGTTTCTATTGTAAACGGTTCTTGGGATAATCCTTGTGCTTGTGTACATTTCTTCAATGAGCCATTAACATTGTTTTTCCTTTTTACTGTTGTACCTGAAAGACTGCTTGTGGGTGTTTTCAACCTCAACATATTTCAGTAATACCTACATAGCCAAACTTCATAACTTCACATATGACAATAGCACATACCATCCAATGAGATATTAATGTAGAGCAGATCAAGACTTTTCAAATGATACCTCACAAGGCACACTTTGTACAAAGCATATCCTAATTTAGGGATCGGCAACCTTTGGGATGCGGCCCATCAGGAAAATCTGCTGGTGGGCTGGGATGGTTTGTTTACCTGCAGCATCTGCAGGTTTGGCGATCGCAGCTCCCACTGGCTGTGGTTTGCCGCTTAGGCCAATGGGGGCTGCGGGAATTGGCGCGGGCTGAGGGATATGCAGGCCGCTGCTTCCCACAGCCCCCATTGGCCTGGAATGGCAAACTGCGGCCAATGGGAGCTGCGATCGGCCAAACCTGCGGACACTGCAGGTAAACAAACCGTCCCGGCCTGCCAGCGGATTTCCCTGATGGGCCACGTGCCAAAGGTTGCCGATCCCTGTCCTAATTATATGACAGTGGTGAATAAGGGGTTGCCAGAGTGTCTCAGGGGTATTTAATCACTGTTTGCTTAGCAGACTACTGGGAGCCAATCATCTGGGTGGTATTTAAAGGATATAACTGAGTGGAATAGCCTTTTTTTTTTGCATGCGGAAGAATGTTCTTAATTCTAGCAGGGTGCTGCAGCCTTGAGAGTTTAATGGGCCAGTATGAATGGGACTAAATCAGAAAAGCAAATCCACTTCCCCACCCTCAAAAAAATATCATTTAGATTATTCTGCAGCATCTGTTCTTGCCAAACTAGGAGTAGCATTGGTGGGCGCTCACGGTAGATCTGTCCAACCCTCTTTACACAAAATTGGTATGATGTGGACCTTTAGAAAAAAGTTTACTTTGGACAAAAGCAAAAAGCTCTAAAGTGTGAGGATGGAGAGGTGGTGTTGAAAATGCTTTTTTTCATTAAGACAAATTTGATTAAAAAAAACCCTCTCAAAATATCATGTTAGGTATTCAGCTTAGAGCAACTTTCACCACACCTGAGTTGTATTTAGCCCTGAAAAATAGAGATTATAGTGGAAATGATGATAGCACTGGAGTTGCTTACAGTATAGTTAAAAGTCTATCAAAATGTTGCAATGCTTTGCAAAATGTTAAGTTGATGCACATAAATAATTTAAGAAATTTCCTAAAGCCAAATGTCTGCAAACGTACAGAGGTAGCATATAAATGCTGAAAGGCTGTGACTACTGCTGGAGACATAGGTACAGAGCAGTGGAGCATAAGAAATGCAAACTGAATGGTACAGAAGACAAGCAGCATTAAAGAAATGCATCTCGACTTCTAGCCAGTGAACCCAAATATGTTGTACACTATGCAGACTGCTTAGCAATTTGCATAATTATAAACTCCCCTCGAAACAGTAAACATAGCTGCAGACTTCAATAACACACAAAGCAACATTAATATGCATTGCTGATTTGACTTCTTAATTTTTCCAGGGTCTATACACACGCACAGGTCCTGGAACAGACAAAATAGAATTGTTTTGGGGGCTTAACAACATAGCAAGTAATCTATATAGGAAAGAAATCGAACATAAAAAATAGGAATGTTCATTTTTAATTTGGAAAGATTGTCCTTGATGGATTCTGAAACTAACATTTACTGTTAAGTTTTATACTTTGGGTAAAATCTTAAACTCCCCCAAATAGTAATCCATTAAAACTCAGGCTGTCATTCTATGCAGCGGATTCAGAGAAGATCATCATTATTGCTCCAAACAATCTGATTACTTTAGGGTATTCTGCTGCATGGCTGTGAAGCACAATAGTTGGATTAACAATGGAAAATAATATTGTTATTACTTAACTGGAGAGTATAAAAGAGCTGTTTTGAGGGGGCAATGTACAGAAGTTCAGATATGAAAATGAAGGAATTCTCCAGGGAATGTCAATTAAAAACAAATGTCTTTGTTTTTCTTTAAGAGAACACCAATCTGAAATAGAAAACTGTACAGTGGGCTTCCTTGCTTTTTTGTGGGCCATGTCTTGTTTTTCTTTGCTGTCTCAGACAAGAATTAAAAGGACACTGATAAGGTGTACAGTGTTTTCACATTTAAAATGGACTGTTTGTCATCCTAGGCAGTATTACATTTAAAGCAGTAATGCGCTCTTCCTTTACCAATGTGTGTATTCCATTTTAGCCCTCACATTGACATTACTGTAGTATATTTGGGTTTGTTACTGTAGGGTTGCTTATTGTAACATTGGGTTTCTGGCATTGTTAAAACACTGAAAGCTTAGTTTTGAGAAAAATGTCTTTAAAGATTATATCGCCTTTATATTCAGCTCTTGCTTGTATCTGTAAAATGAGTGATCTACCAACCTGCAGAGTTACTAGTCAGTATAGTATTTGCATGCCAGTACCCAGGATGCTCTTGAGCGCAGAGTCATTTCATAAGCAAACTTGTGTCTGAACGCTGGGAAGAGGGCCGATGGGTTTATGGGTGCAGGGAGTTCTTGTCTGTATTTCTTTGCAGGTCAGAATGGTGGGAAAGAAATTTTCCTGCAGAGTAAGCCTCCACTCCTTTTTACGAAGAAAAATAAGAAAAATATGTCCTTAGTGCACAAAATGATTATATTTCTTAGAATACAAGTGACATTTTTAGCTTTGAAAAAATTGTTCGTCTAACTGAGGAATATTTTGCTAACTTCAGTCTCTGAAAGCTTTTAGAAATGACCCCCCTCTGAGAAGAAATATATATAAAATGCAAATACCAAATGTAAACACCTATGCAAAAGATAGTCCACTGGAAGCTGCGGGCGGTCGTGCAAATGTAAACAAACGGTCTGGCGGCCCGCCAGGAGATTACCTTGACAGGCCACCACTGAGCTAGAGCAATAAAATTGCTAAGCATTATCATCACCCATTTTTATAATGAGCGGTAGACTGACAAAATGGAGACACCAGGACTTTAGTAACATTGTCTCTATTTAATCAACAAGGAATCTTTCTAAGTGCTCTGCCTTAAGTCACTGTAATTTTTTGTTTTCAGATTGCTGATCTTGATCAACACAGCTGTTACTACCTCACTGTGTCAGTTCTTACATTACCAACATAAAAATGGGATAAAATAGAACTCTTGTTTTCTTCATGACACTTCTCCTTTCCCAAAGAGTATTGGTTGCATAAACAGAGACTGGGGGAAAGCTTCAACAGCCCTGCCACAAAAGCTGTTCCTTATGACTTAAAAACCCAGAACCTGAAGAAGACCCTGTGCAGACCATGGAGGGGGTTTAACTGTGTTGTACAAATCTCCTTTGCACTCTCCCAGCTCGGGATTGGCTGTGCATTGGTTCAGTCCACAGGTCCAAGTTAGAACAGCCTGAAGTCTACTCTAGATCTGGCCCTCTACCACTGACCCCAACAAGCTAGTATGTCTTCTGGGCATAGAGGGAAGGAAAAGCCATGCCTCCTTTTCAATGGCTGTCCTCCATATATAGGCTGCAGGCTGGGATATAGCATTGCAGCCAAAAACCTGCCCAAGGGTTTTTCCAGATGTCAGTCTGCAACCTGGATGAATGCCATAACCAACCTGCTTCCAAGATAACAGATTTTATTCTGACTTCTTCCTGTCTGGTGTCTCTCAGCACCATTCACTGGCTACAAGCTTCCTTTAACCCTCACACATAAGCAAACCAGCCATCTGCTCCAAATCAGTCTATTCCTGATCCTTGCCCATGTTGTTCTTCTGGAAACTGAATAGTGTGCTAAGGGTTAATTTTTAATAAGACCTTGTTACAGTGTCATACCCCATCGGTCATTGAGCTCTCTTTCAGCCGTTCTGTCTCACCAATCCAAATGAAGTTTGCAGTCCTCTTCATGCTCTTGACCTTGTATTAAAGCAGTTACCTCATTGCTATTCTGAAACAAAACTGAATGCAGCAGATTATTACATTTATGACATTATTTAAAACTATGGGCTATACCAGCCTGGGAGAGGTACTATATAGCATACAGGCCCGTTGAAGAGGATCCTCCAGTGAGTGTGTGTGTATGTGTGGTTTCCAATCTTCAGTAATAAAGTCCTATTCCTTTTCATGAGGCAACGTTCTCTGCCTTTTTACTTCTTTGAGGCTGTCCATTCATTAATAAGACAAAAATATTAATTTTCCAGTAGCATTTTCTGCTAAACAATATTTGTTTCTCAAAGCTATTTGGATGTTAAGGTAACACTGTGTTCTGGAAGCATCCATTTCCAACTTCTTCTCAACAATATATGCCAACTCCACAATTGTTCTCCCTAGTCATTTGCAGATATGGATGCCTCTCTCCCCTTTTGATTGCTAGGCTTTTCCTGTGCCCTGCAGTGAAGGTTGAGCAGCAATCTGGTGAGACTTAGACCAAGTACTGCTGCAGATTCCTACAGGCCAGTGTCCCTACTTGGACTTATCTGAATCCTGAGGCTGTATTTTCCTTCACTGTTAGAATGGATTTGCAGCCCAACAATATGTAAACCCATCTTATCTGAAAGTCAGATTTGTCAGCCTCAGAAAACGGAGAGTAGAGAGAAAATCAAAGGTAAGTATTGCTAGATAGAAACAGTAAAATTCCACCTATAACAGAAGTACAATTCTCAGATTTGCTGGGTGTCTTGTCTCTGCCCTTTTACTGTCTCATATCTATTTCTGTACCACCCTGAGTTCTGTGGAGGTTTTACTGCACTCTAATCATCTCCCATTGTCCTTCCCCTTCTTCCTCAGGCTTTCAGTAGACTTTTAAAAAGCATATGTCAGACACCTTGATTAATGTTTAGGGATGGGCCCAAGTGTACAAAGTTGTGCCGTGCCTATGTGGCTTTGCACTTTTGCACATGCACATCTTGGGCTTTGTGGTTATGCATACAGCCACAGAAGTGAGAGCAATCACTGGGAGTTCTGAACACCTAAATGGTGTGTGTGTGTATTAGGGATGTGTTCTTGGAAAATTTGAGAGCTTTAGTCAGATAATTGTCATTTTTGAATTAAGTGTTATGCAAAAAATACACACGCAACACAAGAACTAGTGGTCACCCAGTGAAATTAATAGGCAGTAGGTTTAAAACAAACAAAAGGAAGTACTTCTTCACACAATGCACAGTCAACCTGTGGAACTCTTTGCCAGAGGATGTTGCGAAGGCCAAGACTATAATAGGGTTCAATAAAGTTTGGGCAATACACAATTAAGCAAAAAAAAAAAATGTTTTCTGAAGCCTGTGGGCAAACACCTGTTTTCTGTCCGTTTGTCTGTCTGTCTACCATTTGTGACATTTCACCCACAGCATTCTTTGTTTCCTTGACTATCTTGTTAGTCAATTTAAGGCAAATGTAATTTCCTTTAGTCATCATCTTAGTTATTATATTTCTTTAATAATTGCAATGTATATGGGAATATCACGGTTTAGAGTATTATAATCAGCATGAGCTGATTCAGCCAACTACTTTGTCTAAACAACACCTTTTAGTAATACTTCATTTCCATGAAGCTGGAGGTAGGCCTGTGATGCAACATATATATTCTATGAAAGAAAAATTAAATGTCTTTTAAGAATTGATATTTATACATCAGGGAATATTCCTGTTGAACAGACTGGACAGTGTTACTGAACCTGTCATACTAAGGCAATTGAAGAAGAAACTTTCCAGCCTCTTATATAAACTAATTTGTGGACTGACTCTTCCAGTTGTTGGAGCAGCTTGTAAATACCCTGTTCTGGTTTGAATATCAACTCTTTAATGATTATCTAAGAGGTGGGTGGAGGCACCAGAATCTAAACAAGTCCTCTTGTTTCTATCACAGTACACTGGGCACCTGTTTGAAATGGCTTATTATTATGTATTATTTGTATTACCATGCCACCTAAGATCCCTACTTATGGATCAGTAATATGGAGCTCTACTTATATGCTAGGTGCTGTACAAACACACAAGAAGCTAATTATACAGGGAGAGGGAAAAGAGTTCAAGAGAAACTGTGGCTAACAAAAAAAGGGGGAGAGAGAGACAAGTGTAGAACGTGATATTCTTTTGTCAACTGAAGTAACTGCTGGACAGAATTGTTCTTCCATTACTATTCAGTGGTCATTATTGATTATATTTTTGTCATAAGGGTCAACCCTGACCATATAAAAGATTAACTCATCTTATAACTTATATGTATTTGATTATTCAGGAATTAGCCTGTATGTGTTTCTGATGTTTTATTATTTCATTCCACCAACTCATTACACTCTTTATATCAAAAGAGCTTCCACGATATTGCTCCTCTGAGTTTCTCTGGGAAGTGGATAGCAGAGAGAATAGATGGCTTACGGAACTGATATGAGCTTTTTCTCTTTGGAAATTTAACTGGCTGAATTAGTCTTTGA
Source organism: Lepidochelys kempii (assembly GCF_965140285.1). NCBI lineage: Eukaryota > Metazoa > Chordata > Testudines > Cheloniidae > Lepidochelys > Lepidochelys kempii. The sequence continues at coordinate 23,903,879 of NC_136387.1, read as the reverse complement.
TGACATGGGGAGCTCAGACTTTTTCTGAATTAGGTCTGTCTTTTACTTGTTCTCACCTTTTGCCTAACTCCAATTAGAATTTGTTGCTACGTTGTTTTTGTTTTGTTTTTTAAGGGCCAAATAGTCACTTTGTGATTAATAATTGTGCCTGCAAAACATGCACACATCTGTTGTATCCCAAACATATTTACTTGCCCCCTCTTGCAGTTCAGGTAACTGTTTTTACCAAAACACTTGAGTGCATAACTACCTGACTTATAAATGCATCTGTGGTTATTTTGGGTTCAGTGCAAGCAAATACATTTTATAGGCACAGCCACTCTACCTACATTTGGACTACGTGATGGTGAGGGCAAGGTGTGTCTTCACAAGAGTCAGGCAGCACTTCCTCTTCAGAACTGGAGATGGACCTGTCCATGTTCTCTCCTGTATCCTAGGACTCTACTATCTGCTGACATCAAACACTGAATAGGGTGCACAGCAGGGGAGAAAGTGGCATTTAAAAGGAACATTTTTCCATTGGACTTCACTCCAACAGATGGGGGAAATGAGGTAAAAGTCTACTGCTAAAGATATTCATTTGAACATATTGTTGGTTTATTATTGCATTTTTTCTAAATTAAATGCTGTGTTCCTTTTCCCTTTAAAGTTTTCCTTGTTTTATGCACACACTCAGAGTTTTTGAGAGTGCTGTGGGAAGTATTTCCTGTTAAGGGTCCCCAGAGAAGATATTTAGTTTTTCCAGGTTTTGGCGTGCAGGCTTGAGATGTTGGTATTTAAATTCAAGAGACCTTTCTTGCTGCCAGTGACACTTGGCAAAAGGATTACATAGCTATTTATCAGAGAAGCAGTAAACTGAAGAAGTGAGATATTACAGTAGCACCCCATGTCAACTTGGAAACTAGTCAAATGTAGAAAGTGTTAGTTGTTTCTGATACTACATACATTTGAAACCCTACTCATTTTGTGCCTTTTACAGTCATTTATACATGATTCCCTTCTTTATTACTATGAGTAAGACCTGCACAAATGGGAAGTTGACCAACTAAAGACTTGTCTATAATTGTCTTTTTCTCACTCTCCCACCCTTGTGCTATCACCAGTGTGTAGCCTGACCACTGGGATCTTAACCAACATGTCACCTAACCCTGCTCAGAGTAAGTCTAGGTAACATGATGGTTAAAATGCTGATGGCTGGCTGCACTTGTACTCCAAATCATTATGACCACCTGTGGTATTGCAATGCTGGGAAATTAAAAACAAGTGGTGTAGACGCAGTCCAACAGACTCTACAGGAAATTAGCTTAACAGGAAGTGCTGTCAAAGTAAAGGAACTGAGGGGAAGAGAAGATGTTTTTTTCTCTAATTTTTTGGTTATAATAATCTTAGGCGTTAAAGGCTATGTAACAATTGTAGTCAGTATACCTTCAATGGCTTCCCCAAGTTTACACAGCAAATCAGTGACAGAGTTAGGACTAAAATGCAACAGTCAGGATGGTTTAACTCCTATTATAATCATTGTTATTAAGGGGAATCGAAACAACAGCACAAAGGAGCAGTTAAAAGGACTGATGGTACTTTTTTTGTCTGTCTGATAAAATATGTATTTAAGAAATGTTTGGTAACGCAGTGATCTCTTTCAACATTTAATTCAGCCCTCGGGTTAGTGGATGCATTGATTTGGCTGGAATTTCACCCGTTTGCCTCATGGCTCTTTTGGCTGTATATATATGGTGTGGTGGGGCCAACGGGGGGGGTGGAGGGGCTAAAATGGCAAAAGGCTAAGTCTTGTACAATGTATTTTATTTTCTCTTACATGGTGGTGCTTTTTATAAACAACTCGTATTTGTTCTCCCCTGGTAATAGAGAACATTGTTTGTTTTTACTTTGGCATTGCATTGCAGTACGAGAACATGAGCATGTAATGAAGTTGCTACGCCCCGTGCCTTAAGGGCAGCACATGAAATGGGTGGAAATAGCAGCTGTGCTGCCCTGAATGCTCTTTTGCGGTTCCTATTTCAGGACCCTATGAAACTCTTTTATTGAGAGACAAGATGGAAGAATGTATAGAGTTAATACATCATGTCTGGCAATATTTTGTGGCATTGTTCAATAAGCCCCCTTGGTGTCACCTTCTGGCTTGGGAGTAAGGGTGGAACTGTCAAGTGCAGGTTGTGCAAGTTATATTAAGACTTGAAACTCTAGTAAAAGTCACAACATTGTATGTTGTTTCTTGCAAAAGCAGTTTTAAGGCACTCTCCCAATAGTTTTTTTTTTCCCCTTCCCACTTCACTTTTTGGAGATTAAATCACATTAACTCAAGGATATTTGGAAGATTTTTCTTTCTATTGAATATTGCAATGCTGAAAGTAGGAATAAAACTCTAGGAAAAGATTCAGGTTGGTTACTACTGCTCTTGAATTAATGTGTAGCTTTTCTATGTAGCATTTCCTACCAATCAATAGATAAGCTTTTTTGTGGCATGAAGGTGACTCATTCTCAGGTGGTGTTGCCTCCTTTGGTGATTGACTTGAGAATTTGCTCACTGTGAATGCAACTCTTACTGACACATAACTTGAAAATTTCAATTTATAGGAAGAAGTATCTTGCTTATATGATAGGCTGCAATTCCAAATGGAATATTTTATAACTATTAAACAGCCGGCCTAGCTGACGAAAGAAAAACCTGTCCAGAACTTGTGAATTATCAATACAGGGTGCTGGAGATTATTGTACAACCTGTCATCAACTTCTGTGTTTGAGTGGGAATAAATGCCTGATCTCCTGCAATTAGCTTTCAAGCCTTTCTTCCACATACCTGAAACTCTCTGCATTTATGCCTTGACTGGAAAGCATGTTCCAGTTGTCATAAATATAAAGGGAAGGGTAAACACCTTTAAAATCCCTCCTGGCCAGAGGAAAAACCCTTTCACCTGTAAAGGGTTAAGAAGCTAGGATAACCTCGCTGGCACCTGACCAAAATGACCAATGAGGAGACAAGATACTTTCAAAGCTGGATGGGGGGAGAAACAAAGGCTCTGTGTGTTTGTGTGTGTGTGATGCATTTACCAGGAACAGAAAGGAATAGAGTCTTAGAACTTAGTAAGTAATCTAGCTAGATATGCGTTAGATTCTGTTTGTTTAAATGGCTGAGAAAATAAGCTGTGCTGAATGGAATGGATATTCCTGTTTTTGTGTCTTTTTGTAACTTATGGGTTTGCCTAGAGGGATTCTCTATGTTTTGAATCTAATTACCCTGTAAGGCATTTACCATCCTGATTTTACAAAGGTGATTCTTTTACTTTTTCTTCTATCAAAATTCTTCTTTTAAGAACCTGATTGATTGCTTTTTCATTGTTCTTAAGATCCAAGGGTTTGGGTCTGTGTTCACCTATGCAAATTGGTGAGGATTTTTATCAAGCCTTCCCCAGGAAAGGGGGTGTAGAGTTTGGGGAGGATTTTGGGGGGAAAGACGTTTCCAAGGGGGCTCTTTCCTGGTTATATATATATGGTGGCAGCGATAAAGTACAAGGGCAAAAGGTAAAATAGTTTGTACCTTGGGGAAGTTTTAACCTAAGCTGGTAAAAAGAAGCTTACAGGGTTTTCATGCAGGTCCCCACATCTGTACCCTAGAGCTCAGAGTGGGGAAGAAACCTTGACACCAGTTGATTAAGTGTGTTAAGTACTGGCTTTTGTCTTTTTCATTTGACAGAACATCCAAGAAAGGATAGTTTTCCAGAGGTCTCTTTCCTGATTCCAGTTAGCTTCCCAATGCTCAGCTTCTTACTCATATATCAAAAATGGAGCATAGTTGTGTGATTTAAATGTCAGTGCTCATTGCAGCCTAGTCTCTGAGCTCAGGTCCTTGGCATGCTTGTGTGAGCCATGGCCCCAGATAGGCAGTAGTAATAACTAAGGCAAAGATTTAGTCACAAGTATTCTTGGTAAAAGTTATGGACAGGTCACGGGCAATAAATACAAATTCACGGCCCCTGACTTGTCCATGACTTTTACCAAAAATATGCATGACTAAATCTCTACTTCTGGGCCCCTGCTGCTCTGGGTGGGCCCTATTCCAGGAGGCCCTTGCTCCGGTATTGGGGGTTGACTGCCCCCAGCTGCTGCTCCCTGGGCCCGCTCTCTGGACGGCCTCTGGGTGCCCCTGGGGATGCTGCTCTAGTCTAATGTTGCTGCTCGAGTGGTCCCCAGGGCGCTCCCAGGACCTCTGCTCAGACGCTCCCCAGAGCCAGCCACACTGGCCGCTGCTTGGGAGGTCCCTGGAGCTAGCTGTCTGGGGCTTCCGGAGCTAGCTGCCCGAGGATTCCCGAGAAGTGGTCAGTACGGCTGGCCCAGGAACCCCCAAGCAACTGGCCCCAGATCGCTCCAGCAGCGGGTGGTGCGGCTGGTCCTGCGGACCGCCCAAGTAGCGGGCCCAGAGGCAGCCCAGGTACCAGCTACTCAGATACCCTGGAATCAGCAGCAGCTGCTGCAGAATCCATGACTTCTGTGACCTCAATGAGAGAATATCACTCTTAGTCATAACTAAGAGTGATAAAACTGTAGATATTGCATTATAATCCCTTGCTCTTATACAGTATGTTTCATCATTAAATCCCAAAGTGCTTTATAAAAGAGGACAGTATCATTATGCCTGTTTTACTGATGTGAAAACTGAGGCACAGAGGTTACCCAGCAGGCCAGAGGGAGAGCCAAGAATATAATTCAGTTCTCCTGAGTCCTAGGCCAGTGCTCTATCCACGAGGCCACACTGTAGAGTGGTGTCCACAGCCTTACATACAGTGCGTACCATTGGCAGGGGCTCATCAGCATTGGGCCCTCCCAGTGGCAGTAGCATGTAGGAGCAGCGCTAGCTTGCTCACTGCCCACTCAGGCTTGGCCCTGTGGACTTTCTGTCATGGCGGGATGGCAGCTGGGCCAAACCTAAGCTGTGCTGTGGCCCCTGTGCACCAGGTGGCATACCACTCATGGAAATTTAGCCCTGTGTGGGCCCCCAGCCCTGGCGTGATGGAGGGGCCATGGGGCCAAACCTGAGTAGGCAGTGGGGCAGCCAGCACTGCTGTTCTTTGCTGTTGTGGTGAGGCAGGCTCCTGCACCAGGCCTACCCCTTGAGAGCCTTCTGGTCTTGCCCTGCTTCCCGCAGCCCATGTGCCCTCTGTTCTGCCCATAGAACTCACTCAGAGACAGCCTCAGCAACTGCTACAAGAATGGGGACCTGCGGTGAGTGCCAACAGGGGGGAGCCAGCCAGGAGAAGAGAAACAGGGAGCACTGGAATGTGCCAAGTGAAAAATTTCCGGGGGTGCCTTTGTCTCTATATTGCCTCTCCCATACACTCCATATCCCATAACCCCTCCCCATCATGCTGTGCCGAGCCTCCTCTCTGTGTATGTATTGGGAAAACCATGTATGCCAAACAACACGAGGCTTCTGGCTTTCTGCCCTTCTTCCAGCATTGTTCAGCGGACAAGGTAATCGTTACCAAACAGAGGACAAGACTGGAAACTGATAAAGCTGCTGTCAGTTTGATTCTCTGTGGTTGTATCAAGGGACCCAAAAACCAGGTGGTGAATATACAATAATGTAACTTATCAAATAATCCATTTGTCATAACTTTCCCAGGTCAACCCGCTATATCATTTCTTATCATTCAGAAGTGCCTTATTAAATTGGACTTATTTGCTACTCTTCTGCGGTTGATCAAGATAGCCGGCTAAATGATGCAAAGCCAGTTGCAGAGGGGAGAATGTCTTGCATCAAAAGGCATTGCTGGCACATTCCCGTTATAAACCCTAATTCTGTAGTTCATCCCAGCAAGGAGAGAAAGTCAAGAGCTCTGTAGAGTGATTAAATCATTTAATTAATCCTTGTAGAATAACCTTCGCATCTGACTGCTACAGCTGTAAACCTCAGCAGTTCTTAATCATGCTTTCCAGCCACTTGGATCAGAACAAGTAGGAAAATTGTTTTCCAAAGTCTCCCATTTTCATTTGTTATAGGTCATAATTATAAGGCATTAGAAGATTTTTAAATGATGAAACACCGATTTACTGAAGTTGAGAAAGCAACTATTTCCTGTCCTTTACCAAAATATACATTAATGAATGATTTTATCTGGTTTTATCGCCTTTCCTTGTTTAGTGTGATTCAATTTTATTTCTTTTAGCACAATATGTGCTTTGGGAGTCATCGTTAACTTATGTGGGCTACCAAAAACGGACAACATTTGTAATGAATGATTAAAAAAAAAAACCAAAGAAAACCCAAGTAGGCTCACAGTATTCATGCTGCTCGACTAGTTGTATTGATGGTTCTTGAGCAGCAACCTCCATTTTAGACTTCCATTTCTTTTCCTGCAAGTTGGACATCAGAGAGATGGTTTGTGGGATTGATCCAGTGCTTTTAGCTACTATATGCCGGACAACAACTTGAGAGATGGATTTGGCCCCTTACTTGCCAACACCAACAATGTATGTGTGTGTGTTGGGAGGGGCACTTTAGAGATGGTATCCTCTTCACTGATGTCTTGTCCTTTAGTGACATCTAGTTGCTGCACAAAGAGTGACTCTTCCTAGCTTTTGGAGAGGGCTCTTTTTGAGGTCTGCTGCAGTTTGGAAGGGGGCAAGAGTTAGGTGGTGGGTATCCTCAGACTCCTGTCTGATTAGATCAGACTGGGCCATTCCATGTACTTCACTAGTCAATACAAACTGTTTTGTTTTCGGTATAAATCTAATCTCATCTCCACCTCTTTTTCTTTCCCCTCTCCCATTTTTATGTTTTTCAGACTTTAGAAAAGAGAGATTCCAAAAATCGCTAGACAGAGTGAGCATATGTGTGCGGTGTGTAAATACATATCAACACAAGCCCAGAATTATCACCACTAGCTGCTTTTTCCTTATGGAGCTTCTGAGAAAAGAAAGCAAGCCCCTGTGGTCTCATGTGTTCGGAATGATTAATCGTTCATACTACATTAATTAATTAATTTTTAAAATGAAAGAAAATCAAACCCCTCTATCTCAAAGCGACCAAAAGTCACACTTTCATTCTAGTTCTTATTATAACTGCCATCCTCCCAGCCACCCTTTTTGTTAGTTTACCCTGCCCCATTTCCCAGGCAGTCTGGACCGGGACCTATATGGTTGCGTGAGCTATTGTTGAGTTCAAAGTAGCTGCTCTGTTGGCCCACATTGTTCCTCTGCTACCTATATCTAAATCAGTGGTTCTCAAACTTTTTTTCTCCAGACCATATGAAAATTGCTGAGGGTCTCAGCGGGCCACTTAATGATCTTTCCAAATGTTGTTTGTACCTTAGCTATTGTAAAGCGCTTTGGATAAAAATGCAATATTAAAAAAAACCTTAATAATAATAATTGTTTTTTTGTTCTGCAAATAAAAGCACACAACTCATATTTTAATATCAGTAGTCTTACCTTTCTAATACAATGGATGTTCCCTCTCTCCCCCGCCGCGGCAGCCCCCGAGTTGGGGCTGGGAAAGAGAGGGGTCTCTCCCACACTGCAGCAGCCATCTAGCTGGGGCTGGGAAGAAGGGGGGTATCTTCCCCTGCCACAGAGCTGAGGCTGGAAAGGAGGGCTGTCTCTTCCTGGCAGCTGCAGCCCTGGAGCTGGGGAAAGTCGCCTCTTTCTCTGGCCACCGCAGCCCTGCACATCCCAAATTCCCCCCACCCTCTCTTCTCACCCCACTGTCCCCTCCCACTTACCCCCAGGTCCCCCACCTCACCTTACATGTGTCTTCTCCAGGATCCAGGCACCTAATTAGTGGAGCCATGGTTGGAAAGCGGCACGGGCCGAGGGATGTTGTGGCTGCCCTTCCTGCAGCCCCCATTGGCCTGGAGAAGCGAACCACAGCCAGTGGGAGCTGCTATCAGCTGAATCTGTGGACGTGGCAGGTAAACAAACCAGCCCGGCCCACCAGGGGCTTTCCCTGAACAAGCGGCGCCCCTAGTTTGAGAACCACTGTGTTAGAATATCTCCGAATACAGGAAGAGACAAAGTGTGTGAAATGTTCAGATAACACACCACCAATCTTTCCTGCCATCACTAAATCCTGTTTCTCAGGGTGTTTTACAGCGCCTCAACCTTGGTGTTTATACAGCCAAGTAATGATTGATGTAAATGATGTGAAGAAGTGAAGACATGGTAGAACAGATGCAAAGCCTACACGGCAGAAAATGTGGAGGTTATGCTCTTTAAATAAATACTTTCTGAGGCAATTGTAGTTGAATGTCATATTTGGCTTTCATGACTGCTGATCAGTTCACAGCAAAGCAGTATGCGGTCAGCAAGTTTTGTCTTCTGTTTCCAAAATTGAAATTAGCAAAATATATATTCTAAAATGCAAGTTTGTCCTTCATGGATCAAACCCTCAACTCACAATATGCATCATGTTAGCTTCAGCAAGGAAAGCTCAGTGACCTGTGGTGCTAATTTTTAGGCAGAAAGTCTGTAAAATGTCAGTAACAGCACGCTCTAGATCAAGCTGCATTGCCCTCCTGCCAACCTGCCTCATGGTAGTACGTTCCGATGCCACTTGTCATTATTTATTTGCCTGCTGTGTCAAGAATTATTACTCTCATTAAGTTATGTCCAATGTGAAGCCTATTTTATTCTGTGTGTGCACGTGTGGTTTTTTTTCCCAAGGGAAAAAAAATAACTCCTCTCAAATGTTCATTGACCTAAGGCCTGATGTGTAAATAGGGGAGGGAAAGTTCCACACCACTGAAAAAAATCTGTGTAATTATTATTATTATTCAAGTGAACTTCATTATTCCTCATTGTGGCAAGTGGCCAAGTTTCGTTCTGTGCCACCATTTTGTCTTCTGATTAATTGTTTTTAGTCTTAGTAAAGTAAATATTATTTCCTCCTGATACCCTAATGACATTTACTGCTCAATGGAGCAGCTGATATAGAAAGTTTATCACCATAACTACCTTTTGTATAGTATCTGTTCACTGCCGTTTTATTCTGGAACCAAGTTTTAAGGGGCCTCTGAATTGCACAATATTTCTTGGCAGTTTTCGGTGCTCTTTGTGGGACAGTGCCTTCATTCACCTAAAGGGCATATTTAACAGGGTTGTCAGGGCTGCTTTCTCTTACACACTGTAATGGTTTCATGATTCTTCTTCTCCTTTTGGAACTATGTAGAGATGGAGCGTTTTCAGGTTCAGAGCACCCAATTAAAATCTGGTCTTTCAAGACACATGCCTGAAATGACACTGGGGTTGCTCAGTTTCTTCTCCTCTAATGTAAAATACAAGAAACCATGAATCAAAAGTTAGATGCTGGTACAGGTAGATGAGGTGTTTGGATAGAAATGCCTCCTCCTCACAGGATATGGCAATAGAGGATTGAGGCACATTGAGAATTAAAGTTACTCTTCATTAGAGTTCCACAAAATGTTTTTGAAATTTAAAGGGACAGTGGAACAATTTTCATTATATTTCACCCCACTGTTTTGACCAAATATAGAACTGGCAAAAAAAGAAATTAAAAATAGAAGTTTCTACTTTCAAAATTGGAAAAAATAAAGGGGAAGAAAATTAAAATTGTGGTTCTCCCTCCCCTCCTCTTCTTTTCTGAACACTTCTACTCCATACCTTGCAGACTGTCCCATATTGAATAGGTCATGGGCACATCATTTTCATGTCATCACATTTGTAAAATAGCACTTTATAATTTGTTCATTTTCTCTTGATAATCTCCATTGTTTGACTCTTGAGAATAAATTGTTTATCTGATTCCCATGAATTACTTCCATTAACATATATATTGTAAAGGCTATATAGCACCCAAAGGCTGCACTTTTATTGAAAGGAGGGATATTTCTAATTGTTTGAAGATATTCCAATCTGTGTTTCCTGGAAGCTATATATGTTTGAATCCTCATTCATCAATTGCATGACTTGGTTTTTCCATTCTTTTATAATGAAGAATTAATGACCAGTCTCTGATTTGCTGCAAAGAGCAGTGAGAAAAATTGCTATATATTTTTACACCATCATTACAGTGGTAAGGATGGACAAGTGGGTTGTCTTCCTAGGCTGGAAGATCTTCAGTGTGATTTTTGCAAGGATGATTTATACCTACCAATCCAAAAAGACATATGGATGTGCGCTTCTGATGATGATTATCTGACATGGTACTGATAGGAGCTGTCAAAGAAACATCTGCCTTAGGGTTCCCAACATTGCAAGCACTGCTGCACAACAGTGGGAAACTTTCATAAAAAATTCCACAACTCTTGGGTGGACCTGAGGGGATTGTGGATTTATAAATTCCAAGGTGACTGACAACCTCTTTTTTTCTTTAATACCTTCTTAGAAACATTTTCAGATTATTCTTAAATGCAGATAATTAAGATTTATTTAATCTTGGATTTTCACAATATGGAAAAAGAGGGAGAGCTATTTCCAGCTGTTTTCAGTTTTAGGGTATGTCTGCTTTGCAGTTGGAAGTGTGATTGCAGCACAAATGGACATACCTGTGTCATATTTAATCTAGCTAGCACGCTAAAAACAGCAGTGAAGATATGGCAATGCAGGCAACATTCTGGGGAACCTGCATGTGTGTCTGTATTGGTAGCACATGCTGAAGCCCATGCTGCTGTGTCTTTACTGCTATTGTTATCACAATAGCTAAATTACAGCTAGTGGAGATATGCCTATCTGTGCTATAAGCAAACCTCCACCTGCAGTGCAGACATACCAGTAGAGTGAGGAATTGCAGACCCCCAGTGGGCTATTTCAGCACTTGAATTCAACTTTCTTTTTGATCTTAGTTTCTTTGTAATTAAATGGGGTTTTTCAAGACCATGTGTAAATACATTTTTGTGTTTTAAAAATATCCCTGCTCCCTCAGTACCAACACATTGTGTCGGAAGCCACTGTCCTATGTCAAAATGTTGTTGGCATCAATGATTCCTCTTTTTAATTCTATATTTTAATTAGACATTGACATCTGGTATGGACTGTGAATGCTTATTTGCACACCTGCAAGCTATTTGTTATGAAGAGACCTAAGTTATCTGGAGAATACAACCACAGATGGAATTGGGTCATTTAATTTAATGTAGTAATTGTATAGAATTTGTTGAATGTACAGTTGTTATACCGTTTGTACACCATGTAGATTCCAGGTACTTCAAGCTGTTCATTCTATAAATCACACTTTACCCCTTCTGTTGATTTTCATAATTGGCTGAATAGTGAGAGGATAAACTTGGCAATGTTATTAGAGAGTCCTTGAAGGGGGAAAAAAGTTGCATTTGGAACCCAATTGAATTTATAATAACCATTAGGATTTACAGAGGACTTACATAGTTATCTGCTCTGTTAAGCAGTACTTAAGTCTTGCCTCATGTATATGTACAAGGAGCCTTCTTTCAGCAGACTGAAGAGGGGGAAGTTAGTTGGGTATACATAAGCATTATAGTGACCTTGTTTGCTCTGCAGTTTAAATAGTATTCTACGCTTCCTGTCTGTAAATTTAGTGTTAGCTCCAACTCAGAGGTGATTACGTTTCAGTGGTAGATGAAGTGATTGTGGTAAAACTTGTAAAATGCTCTGGAATCTTTGGGAATGAAATTAAGGATGATACCATCAAAATCCTTAGGTCCCAAAGTGTGCTTCCCAGGAAGTCTTTCCACTGTTAGCCTTGTAAACCATGGTCTGTAATGCTGTTAAAATCCCAATTTCTAGGATGACCATCTCACCACCACTATATATGCTGCCCTCAATTCTCAGAAAAACTCCCACTTATCTTTGGGAGTTAATGACATGGATAAAGGTCTGCATTTGGCCTTAAGGGCCCAATTCTGTCTTCAGTTACATGGGGACAATTTCCATTGAAGATTATAGGAACTGCACGTGAGGCAGAGTTGAGCCAATACTTTGCTACTCTTTGGGTTTTGCTATTCTCTTTTCTTTTGGAAAATGAATTGGTTGCATTTTGGACTTGCCAACCTTGAAACTATTTTGTGGGACTATAATAGTTAAAATACAATTAATTTGAAATGGAAAGGAAGGAATAAAATAATAAGACACACAGAAAATTTTCCCTTTAGCCTGGGTTTGCATTGTTCACTCAAGCTTATTGTTACCAATTATTTATATTGCACCAAATGCTGGTGAAGTGGAGGAGATGGGTGTGCACTTCTTGTTAACAGAGTCAGCCTTTGCACCTTCTATAGGGGAAACTAGGCTCTTACTCAAAAACCATGCCATACCTCTGGCCCTTTTCATTGCCAAGGTAGCCTTGAAAATGTAAACTGTTTGCTAAGATTGAAAGAAATATGCTCCCGGTCTCCACAACGTGACACTGAGGAGACCTGAAGTTCTGTACCTCACATGTGCACTCCAAGCTTGTCTTTTGTTTAAATGAGTCATTAAAAGGTAGGTGTATCCCAAAGAGTCACCTCACTATCCCTTTGGTTTGCCATGTGTATAGACAGAGGAGTAATATTGACGGATAGATGGTTTCTACGTTTGGGGAGAAGGTGGCAAAAATGTGTTTTGCAGTCTACAATATGCTGAGTCTTGCTCTGCTTGTTAAAATGCTCAGCTTTCTGAGACCACTAGCTATTGCTGCAGCACTTATTGCAAGGGGAGCTCCCTTCTTTCATCTCCCACCATGAAGAATACACCACATAGTCCTGGAATCCTCAGCACCAGCCATTGAATCAGTGCATGAAGAAGAGACCAGCACAAGCTGAGGCTATTGTGTGTGGAAGTTCTATTGCTTCTACAAAACTGTCTCCACACTGGTGCCTGTTTGGGCAATGCAAAGTTTGAAGCACTGGTCCTGGGAGGGAATCTGGAGCACTGTTCCTTCAGTATCTTAATTCAGTCTTGACAATTGATAGGGACAGGCATTTGATACAAAGAGACACAGGGTGCCTGGTTAGTACAACAGTAAATGGAGTTTGGAGTCACTTAATTTCCCTATCTATGGAGAGTAGTTGGAAGGGGCGGGGGCTGGTGGAGAGAGACCCCTGCACTAGGTAGAAAAAAATCTTACCTCAAAAACCAAAGGGGACTTATTCCTCAAATGACCTCCCTTAGCCCACCACCAGAGAGGACCCACCCCACCTAACCAACTACCCCCAACCACCGGTCACATAATCTCTCTCCTACTGCTGCTGCTGAAATACACAACTGTCCAGTAGGAGGGGCCACCTAGAGGAAACTCACTGAACTATTATGGATGGACAAGCACCGTGGGTCAAAAGGTAATGGGGTCTGGGGTAGGCACTGGAGGTCTGATGGATGTAGGAGTGGTGAGAGTGTGGAATTGATTTTGGGGAGAGAGGGGAGGTAGAGTGGGATATGACAGATGGGTTTATTTTGCCTAAGGAATGTCATATATATCACTGAACGGGAATTGTTTTGGGGAAGCCTCTTGTTAAAATGTTAGCAGTGCATCTGTATCTAAAATGCCTAGTAATGACCCTGTCTCAAAGACCTTACTGTGATAGTAATGCATCTATTTTAAATATTTTTTTTGTTCCACTTTGCATCTGGTTAAAAGCAATATGCCATTTCAGGATGTATGATGCTGTAATGGGAACATGCTTTAAAACCCAATGTCTAACAGTTTATGGCATGTGTTTAAACTAAATCATTAGTGCACAGCTAATAGGTGGGAGCTACTTCAGCAGGCATTGTAAGGTACCAAGGTTGCAGGGCAGGGGTGACACAGCCTTCCACCAATCTGGATTGTGCCCTCTCTTCGTGTTAGTTTTAGAACTTTCAAAAGGGGTCCCCCACCCGTCACAAGCCATGTAACCATTCTCCCGTTTCAATTCTGTCATTCATTGAGCTGGTTGAGCATCTTGTACTATGTTAAGTTTCAGAGTAGCAGCCGTGTTAGTCTGTATTCACAAAAAGAAAAGGAGTACTTGTGGCACCTTAGAGATTTGTTAGTCTTTAAGGTGCCACAAGTACTCCTTTCTTTTTACTGTGTCAAGACATCCTCTGGATCTGTCTGTCTAAAAAGATCCTCTGAGTCTGTCTTGCATAAAGAGATTTATGCAAGAGCTCAGAGTGAAATGTATTTGAAACTATTGGTGTAAACTTTTGCTTCCTTTGATTTCTCTTCTGTTCTTAAATTCCTGTAAAACAAAGGCTGTAAGACAAAGCCTGTCTTGCCCATCTGCTTAACGGTCACATAACACACATTAGGTTAGGTTGATTAAATAATTAGTTAACCAGGGGAAAAGTCGGTCCTGAAGGCTAGATACAAAGTACTGTGCCACTGAACAAAGGAACAGCTCTGCTATGCCTGCCCTGTGCAACCTCTGGCTAACCATCTATTGTAATAAGTGGACATTAATTAATGATGAACTGCAGTGAAATCAAGGAGCACAGATACTCAATGGCCAAATGAGCTTTTCATATTTCAGTTAATGCAGAAAGAATTCAGATTGATTTGCTACCTACTGTACAGAAGAGCAAACCTCTGACACACTAAATCTCAGACACCCTTAAGAAGCTGTACTATGTATGTAAATGTGGCTACAGTTGGGTTTTTGCCCCCTCTCTCTCATACATGCCCCTGTGCATCATGCAGGGCATTTCTTCGGTCACACAAGCAGCCACACGACAGTATCTTTAGCGTGGATTCACTGCATATCCATCTAATTATACTTTTCCTCATGTATAAGTACAAAAATACAAATAATTAGTCACTTCTGCACAGAGTGGAAGTCTGTTATGCCTCAATGATTTTAAAGGTACTTAATAATAGATTCTAAGGTTCAGTTTAGGAAGGTACATTTCAGGGGTCTAAAAGAAATTAAATTCTATGTTGATCAATAGTAACTGTGGTTTTTTTTGTTTGTTTGTTTTTTTCATATGCCAGCTTCTTCTCAGACTGGATCTTTATTTTGGAATTCTGCTCTCACTAAATGGGTAGACTGCTCATTGATCGTAGTAATGGGAAATCGGTGCATGCAGGCTGAGCATAAAGTAATCAATCCTGCATAGATCTGAGAGGAGAACTTTGCCCTTCATTAGCAGAACTGAAAGGCTATGTTTAGATAGTCACATGAAATAATATTAAGACATGTTAATATATTGCCTCTACAGGGATCTGAGTTGGTAACTTAACTTCATTGATATAAACAAGGATTAAACTAGTTTAAATGCTTTTAAATTAGACACTGTAATCTGAGGCATGATTGCAGTGCAGGTAGCCATATCTGCTCTTGTATGGCTAAAAATAGCAGTATAGATGTGGCGGTACTGGCTTCAATGTGGACTAAGAACCTGAGTATGTACCTTGGGCCCCAGCATGCTTATACAGCCCATGTTGAAGCCTGCGCCACTTCATCTATATTGTTACTTTTAGCCATGCTATCTCTGGTAAAGCTAGCGTGGGTATGTTTACTGCAACCGCACTTCAGATTGCAGTGTAGACGTACCCTTTGGGGCTTGCACTAGTTTAACTAAATTTTTTAAACTGATGTCTACACTAGTAAATCATACTGATTTAACAAGGCCTTCTGACACAGAAAGCAGACAGATGTAAACAATTAAGCCCAGTTCAGAATCTGCTTTGAATTACACCCCATGCATCTTCAAAAGGGAGATGTAAATCCAAAAAAAATTGGCCTGCTAATATGTCAGAAATACTGTAAGAAGTCATTAATGATCATTGTAATCCTGAAACAATGCTCAGCTTGATGGTGTGTAGCTGAGGTGGGTGTTCATGTGTTTGGGGGATATGGAGAGAAGTGGTAGATTAAAAAGGAAAAGAGAAATCAATTACCAAGCCAATAACACATTACAGATCAGTACCTGATTAGATTTTTATCTGTTACTCTAGAGATTTTGATAACATTTTAAATGAAGGACAGCTATTTATTTATATCACTGTTCTGCCCAGTGGTGCCAGTTGAGACGAGGGGCCAATTGTGCTAGGTGCTGTACAGACCCAGAGTAAGAGACAGTTCTGCCTCTAAGAGCTACTTATCTAGACAGACAACTCAGGGGGAACAGTGTCACAGAGAGGTGGAGTGACTTGCCCACAGTCATGCAGCTGATCAGGGGTAGAACTGGGAATAGAACCCAGGTCTGCTGATTCCCAGCCCAGTGTCTTATCCACAGGACTATAATGGCACTTAGACTTTAGGCCATAGACCTCAAAGTGAAAATCATCACAAATCCTACCAAATACAAAATTTAGAAGAATATGAACATTTCTCCAGGGATACCCAGGAGTTAGGAAGATCACTTTGGGCGGGGGGAGGGGGAAGAAGAAAAGAGTGAATGTGCTATTGTGCAATTTTGAGGTTGGACAGTAGAAAACAGTCTCCCTTCCTTAAAAAAGTCCTCCTTTAATAAAACAGTTTCTCCTTTACATCAAACTTAGATCATTTTAGGGAATGGGGTGGGGTAGGGGTGGGGGGAGATGGAGCGGAAGTCTATAGTTAAAAACTAATTATAACATTCCTGGCTAATCAAAGAACAAGTGAGTGAATTTCTTGTTAGCATTTCACATCTTGTTTCTTTCGTATGGCTTTGTTTTTGAAGCTCCCTGATTTCCAACAATCAATTCTGCTTGGAAACTTTATTAGTATATGTGTGGTATTTGATTTCCAATGCTAAAGCTTTTTTTATTTTTTAAAGTATCTTCTCGCTGTTTGTGCCTTGTTTGTCATTGTTCCTCCCACAAGGGAAAGATTGCACTTCCCAGTCTAAACACAGAGCTGTGCCGGATGTCAATTTCATCATCCCTAGCCCCTTTGCTGACCTCTGGTTTCCTTCAACTCCTTTAAGGCTGCACTTATCTCACCCTCCAGGGGTAAATAATGGTGGATGTAAAGGGTCATCATTGATATATAACTGATTGGCCAGCTGGATAAATGGGGGGGGGGATTTAAGAGGAGTTTTAATCTATCCTGTACATTAAAGTGAGAATGTGCTGAGCACCTGGCTACCAATAACAGAAAGATCATTTATATAATTGGTCAGCCTATCATACTTCCTATAGCTGTAAATTTGAATTTTACTTGGAATGCACGGTCCTTAGAGAAATAAGAACTTAGCTTGCCCAACTCAACAAGAGTCATTTAAGAGCCTGATCGTATCTACTGTAGTGCTATGCAGAAATGATGCCTGGGGTTAGATGGAACAGCAGGTTTTAACACATTAGTCTTTTCACCCTGAAGGCCTGAGTTTAAATCTTGGTTTGAGGAATGGCTGAAAAATGGTTTGGTGGTCTTACCGTACTTGTCTTCATGCACCTCTCCAAACTACCACACCATGCCAATCTCTCTTTACATAAGTGCTCTAACTGGAGTTCCTTAGCTGTTAGGACTGAAGTTATTGGGAGAATTGCAGGGGGGTGGGGGATTTTTGCAAATTTTGTGCGTGACTGAAGCCAGTGCTTTTATAGTGCTTTCCTTTTGTTTAATGTCTGCATAACTTGGGTTCTTCCATTTAATCGGATTAAGACTTCAGGAACTAAATAATTTGTGTTAAAAATAATACATCCTCCACCCTTTTTTTAATCAATTTTGATAACTTTTGGCGGTTACTGGATAACACAGTCATTGGTTATGGAGAGATGTCATTTTATATAAAAAGTCAAATTGGGATTCTGAACAAGACTGAGCCTCTATGATACGATGTCAACAGCTGAAGGTTGTAGTGTCATCATTGCTAACACTGTAAGTATTATCCTGTGCTGTGCAAACTGCCCTATCCCTGGGTGATTTGTATGGTTAAACAAGATCAATTACATAAATCAGTCAAAATGATAGACATGGATTAGATCGAAATAAGTGGAAGGTTCAGTAATCTCATTCTCATTCCCCTAAAACGATTTACAGATTTTTAACCAGGGAAATAAGAGTCTTAAAAGGCTGTAATGCAATTTCTCCACTAATGACAGGTAACATCAGCACTGAACAGAAACAGACTGATAAAGAACCAGTTCCAAGCTTTAATGCTTTAGCACACTATGTGACTCGTGTATAAAATTTGGGGATTCTGAATGTAAATACAGTTGGATGAGGACTTCTAGATTGCTAGTACTGTTGAAGGTCATGCTGTATCTTATTCAAAGGGTAAGTTTCCCTGCATTTGCGGTTTGACTGAAGATCTTGCTGCCATGACAACTTGTCCATTCTTAACATAGTAGATTTTTTAGATGTGTCCCTCCACTCAGGTTTTTATGCATCATTTTTAATTAGAACAACCCCCATTCTTAATGTTAAAGCTGCAAGGAGTGTCAACTTTCATTATTTTATTTATTTGTCCTCCATTTTTGTGAAACATGAAAATTTCTGAAGGAAATTTGGAAGTAACTGACATGAAGGAAACAAATGACAAGATTTACCTGCCTGATATAAACTAGGGCACAGGGCTCCAGCTGGTGGAAAGCCATCTCTTACCAAAGTCCACAAAACAGCTGCAATTTCCCCTTTATGACAAGGGAAGGGACCATGTTGGGCTTTTCACCTCAAAGCTGGGTGACACTGATTTGGGAGAGCATGTAGCCATGGCAGGCAGGGAAATGAAAAGCTGTTTCTGCTAGTGGTTTTGCTTGCTAGTTCTTGTTTGCCTCTTGTTCTTGTAATTTTAGTACATGACGTGTTCATTGTTTAGGTAGTACCTAAAGGTCACCTAGACCAGGGCTGTTAAGTTGCTGAGGTAACTGCACCTCTGAACCCTTCATGGCCTTCTTGAGAACCCCTCAGGTATTGGGCTTCTAGACATCACCTGTTTGGGTGGAAACATGTCTCTCTAGGCCAGGCATTCAAGCAGCAATTTCCTCCTGAAACTCACTGTCTGTGATCAACTTAGTAAGTCTGAGTTTAGTTCAACACCTGTTGTCCAGTTCTTTCCAAGGGGTTATGACAGGATTAGCCAGTGATCATCCAGCCTTCATACAGCAAAAGTATGATAGACAAAATGCTTCTTGAAAACAATAAGCAACTTGCATGGATGCCAGTCTTACCAGGTGCCACCCATTTTCCTCCTGAAGACCTTTATAGGTTTCAAAGTCCTTCGAACCATTTCTGCTGGGTCTGTCCCTCCTGTCACAGCCTCTTATCTGTTCTTGGATTGGGTGAGAATGACCCCTCTTCTATATCAGGCTAGTTATTTCATACAATTCTCTATTTTCTGGGTTACTTTAACTCAGTCAGACCAGTATGCAATTTCCCCCAGTAGGTGGTACTTCTGCAAACTTGTTTATCTGTTTCATAGAAAGGTAAAGCTAGAAGGGACCTCGATAGGTCATCTTGTCCGGCCCCCTGAACTGAGTCAGAACCAAGTAAACCCAGACCATCCCAGGCAGGTGTTTGTTTAACCGGTTCTTAAAAACTTCCAATGGTGGGGATTCCACAAATTCTCGTGGTAATGTGTTCCAGTGGTTAACTATCCTTATAGTTAGAAAAACTGTCTTTAATATATGACTGAAATCTCCCTTGCTGCAGATTAAGCTGATTGCTACTTGTCCTGCCTTCTGTGGACATGGAGAAACAATTGATCACCATCTTCTTTATAACAACCCTCAACAGATTTGAAAACTGTTTTCAGGTCCTTACCAGAGTCGTCTTTTCTTGAGACTAAATATGCTCAGATTTTTTTACATTTCCTGACAGGTCACGTTTTCTAAACCTTTTATCTTTTTTGTTGCTATCTTCTGGACACTCTCTCCAATTTATCCACATCTTTCTTAAAGTGTGGCACCCAGAACTGGATATCATACTCCAGATGAGGCCTCATCAGTGCCAAGTGGATCTGGACAATTACCTCCCATGTCTTATGTAGGGTACTCCTGTTAATACACCCCAGAATAATAATAGTCTTTCTTGCAATTGCATCACATTGTTGACTAATATTCAATTTGTGATCCACTAAACCCCTAGATCTTTTTCAGGAGTACTACTGCATAGCCATTCAATTCCTCATTTGTTAGCTGTACATTTGATTTTTCTTTCCTAATTGAAGTACTTGTCTTTTTTGAATTTTATCTTGTTGGTTTCAGACCGGTTCTCCAAATTGTCAAGCTCATTTTATATTCCTGTCCTCCAAAGTGTTTGTAACCCCTTCCAGTTTGGTGTCATCCACAAATTATATAAGCACACTTTCCACTTCCTTATCCAAGTCATTATTGAAAATATTGAGTGGTACCAGATCTAGGACTGACTCCTGCAAACTCCCACTAGATACAGTTTGACAGTGAACCATTGATGACCTCTCTTTGAGTATGGTAAATCAACCAATTTTCACCCACTTTATAATAATTTAGTCTAGACCACATTTCCGTAGTTTGCTTATGAGACTATTTTATGGAACTGTGTCAGAAGCCTGACTAACATCTACAACTTCCCCCCCTATTTACTAAGGCAGCAACCCTGTCAAAGAAGGAAATTAGGTTTGTTTGGCATGATTTGTTCTTGACAAATCCATGCTGGCTATTACTTATCATCCTATTATGCTTGAGATGTTTACTAATAGATTGTTTAATTATTTGTCCCCATATCTTTGCAAGTAGGTTGACTGGTCAAAAATTCCCTGGGTCCTCTTCCCCTCCTCCCCTCCACACTCCTTTTTAAAGATAGGTACCCTTTGCTCTTCCCCAGTTCTTTGGGACTTCACCCATTCTCCATAAGTTCTTGAAGATAATTACCAACAATTCTGAGTTTGCTTCAACTACTTCTGTAAATTCCTGGGCTGAATTTCATCAGGCCCTACCAACTTAAATACACCTAAGTTATCCAAATAGTCTTTAATCTGCTCTTACCCTATTTTGGCTTGCATTCCTTCCCCCATGTCGTTAATATTAATTGCGTTGAGTATCTGGTCGTCATGAATGTTTATAGTGAAGATAGAAGCAAAATGGGCATTTAAATATCTTATTAATGTCATCCCTTATTAGCTTTTCTTCCCAGCTAAGTAGAGGAGTTACACTTCCATTGTTTTTTCTATTGCTTCTAATGTACTTAACCTCTTCTTGTGGCCCTTCATGGTCCTTGCTGGTGTGACTCATTTTGTGCCTTTCTGATTCTGTCCTTACATGCTTGTGTTATTCTTTTGTACTCATCATGTTTCCACTTTTTGCAGGGATAGTGGAGCCTTCCCAAAAGTGGTGGGGCCAGAGGCCTCTGTGGCCTCACCCCCACACCTGGCCAAACCTGGGCTCCTTGCCCAGGGCTGGTGGAGGGTCTGCAGCTCCCTATAGCTGCCCATGAGGCTCTTACCCCGACCCAGCTCCGCCTGGGGGCTGGGCCTCAGGGGTCGAAGAGCCACAGCTGGGCCATAGTAAGAGCAGCCCAGGCAGCTGTGGGGAGCTACGGACCCTCCATCTGCCCTGGGTGAGGCCCCAGGGGAAGGGAAATGGGCCGGGGCTGCTTTCAGCCCCGCCTTAACCCTGGTTGGTGAAGAGTCCATGGCTCCGCACAGCTGCCCTGGCTCCCTAGCCGGGCTCCAGCTGCTGGCCTGACCAGGGGGTGGGGCCTCAGGGGAAAGAGGAGGGGCAGGGGCAGGGCCTTTGGCAAAAAATGGATTGGCCAGGCCAGTTCCAGCACCTCAGTCTTTTTGTAGGGACTTGCATTAATCACCCCCCTCCTCCCAGTGATTTCAGTTCCTGATAGTTCACTTGTGTGAGGTGACTTTCCCTCCCTCCCCCCAATCTCTGCATTACTTGTCCGGTTCCAAGAAACAAATAAACCCCTTCAAACCTCACAGGTATCAGTATAAGGTGAGAAGGGAAACTGTCACACTTTTCCATTATATAAACAGTGAGTTTCCCAGTTCTCCACAAGAGCTATATTGTGCTAGGTACTGCACAAACATATAGTAAGTAAGAGCTGTTGCCTTAGAGCCTACAATCTGAAAGCCATAACAAATGGATAAGAAAATCAACCAGGGCTGGATAGAGAGGCTGGGGAAGAGGGGATAACAAAATAATAAGATGGGTGTAATTGTTAACCAAACAAGGGAAGCAATTACAGCCATTCTTTCATAAATGTTAATATCCATGTAGAAAGTAAGAGAACAATAATTTCTTATTTTTGTGTGTTAATACCTTCATTTAAAGAGAATCTTCTCCAGCTATGGTGGGTTACGTGGGAACCCCTTTTCCAGGATCATAAGCATAGACTTACATTTACAAACTTCTGGTTTCTTCGAGTATTAGAACAGCTTTTGGTACATTTCCTGAGCATCTATTGATGAGGCATTTTTTGACCTGCCGTCGTATTTTTGCATTTTATTTATTTAGTTATCCCCATCCCTCCCCCGAGCATTTGTTATGTGAAAGGCAAAAAAATTAAATTACAAAATGATAACATTTGACAAAAAAGGCCTATTCTTTCTACCAAACAATGTAATTTTATACATTTTCTGTTTTTGACAGTTAAATGTTACATTAAAGATTTTGCAGCTACTGTGGGTCATGTCGATAAGATTGTCAGGCACTTAGAAAGATCCCTGTCAAATTACCATCCATTTAAGAAAAATACTAACTTTGCTGTTACATTTCTGAAGACATCTAATAAAAATGTCCACTTCAATAAATCTCTTGAGGGGGGAGAGTCTGTATCGGGATGATGGTTATCATCTGCTTTTGTGAGAATAATTTGCAACCATGATAGACAAGAAGCAGAGTAATGGTTGGTGTTGCTTTGGTTAAGGATCTCTTATGGCTATAAGGATCTCTTATAGCCATTCAACTTCATTCTATAGGGGTTCAAAATAAATGGAAACCACCCATCAACTCTTGTGGGGATTACCCTGAGGTGGCAAGAGTCCCCAGCAGGCTTAGAGTCAAGGTAGGTGGGATCTATGCTTCTATCCCTCACAGGTGCAAAGGACATATCAGGAGTAGAGAAGGACATGCTGGGAGAGGGGGAGGGGTTTGGTTTGCAAGCATGGTGTGCCAGCCATCTTCAGCTGTTCTGTAGTTCATCACACACACTCAGCTGTCTCAAGTTCGAGCTATCCTCCAGTTGTTCTAAACTGCTCTGGGGCTGGGGCAGGGAACTGGGGAGCTGAGCTGGCGCTAAGCTTTCCATGCCTCTTCCACACTCTGCTCCTGACATGTGTGGAAGGGTGCTCCCTGGGGCTAAGGCAGAGTCACTTGAGCAGCTACTGTACTGTCCCTGGATTTCCTATAGCCTGGCAAGGAAGCCGGCAGTGGAGCACCTCTAGTTACACTCCTTCCCCTGCACAGTAATGGGCAGTCATTGCGGGTGCTACTGAGCTGCTGCTGCAGGAAAGGGTTGGCAGCTCCTCAGAGTATTCATGGCTCCTGTCAGCTGTTCCCAGGGCTGCGGGCAAAGTGGTCAAGGGAGTTGGGGCAGCAGTGCTTGCTACCTCTTCCCCCTGGTTAAAGGGCTCTTTCAAACCCGTCAGTTTTAAATGTCTCAGGGTGTGGCCCAGGAAGCACATTTTCTATACATTATCAAATCCAGTTTCTTTAACACAATGGATTTTGGATCTGCAGTTTAGAGTAACAGGAGCCACAAACTGGACAATCTTGCATTACAGATTTCCTTCCTTAAAATATAATGTGTCCTGTGTTTTCTAGATCATTTGACTAATTGTTTCAGCCCTAGTTGAGGAGGTATGTATATATATAATATACACACACACATAGTATCACTGTCTATGATGGAGAAATGATCCTTCTGTCGGGTGCTGCCTCCCGGTAGTCGGCCTAGCAGTTGGAGCAGAGATCAAAGACAGAGGTGGGGTTGGGGCTGGGCTGAGGGTAGCGCTGGAACTGAAATCCGAGAACAGGCCAGGATCAGAACTGAGATCAGCGTCCATAGCCATGCCAGAATTAATACCGTAGCCAGAGTCTAGATATAGGCCAAAGATCAAAGCCGAGGAGTCGGAGTCTGGGGGTCCAGGGAGGGTCAGGAGGCAGAGGCAGGGCTGGAGTGAGGTCAGAGTAGGGTAAGGACAAGACTAGAACAGGGCTTGGGCAAGACTGGGGCAGGAACAAGATCAAGAGCAGTATGGGAGTCTGGAGGATCTGTTACACTTCAAGGCAGTTCCTCACCAGATAATGCTGTTGCACAGTTTGATCTGCCGTTTCTGTGAGGTTGGGGAAATACCTGAGCCTGAGGGGGCGGGGGGATCATCAGAGCCAGGCTCTGCTAGGGGACAGGCTGCTGTTGCATGCTTTGAAGGCCAAGTCACCGCAGGCTCTGTCAGAAGGGTAAGTCAGTGCAGCTGAATTACTGCATGTCTGTGAAAACTCACTGCCGCTCTCTTGGAGGGATGGCTGAACGAGCAGCACTGGTTTGGCTCTAGGTTTGCCTCACATCCTCCCTCATCCTAATAGGCAAAAAATGCTGCTGAGCTTTTGCTGAATATTTAAAATGGTAGTTCAACAAAGACAAAGCTAAAAGAGAGGCATCCCCTACCCCTTCTACGCTCTCTGGTTTCTGCTCCTGTCATAAATATAAAGGGAAGGGTAAACCCCTTTGAAATCCCTCCTGGCCAGGGGAAAGCTCCTCTCACCTGTAAAGGGTTAAGAAGCTAAAGGTAACCTTGCTGGCACCTGACCAAAATGACCAATGAAGAGACAAGATACTTTCAAAAGCTGGGAGGAGGGAGAGAAACAAAGGGTCTGTGTGTCTGTCTTATACTGGTTTCTGCCGGGGATAGACCAGGAATGGAGTCTTAGAACTTTTAGTAAGTAATCTAGCTAGGTATGTGTTAGATTATGATTTCTTTAAATGGCTGAGAAAAGAATTGTGCTGAATAGAATAACTATTTCTGTCTGTGTATCTTTTTTGTAACTTAAGGTTTTGCCTAGAGGGGTTCTCTATGTTTTTGAATCTAATTACCCTGTAAGATATCTACCATCCTGATTTTACAGGGGGGATTTCTTTATTTCTATTTACTTCTATTTTTATTAAAAGTCTTCTTGTAAGAAAACTGAATGCTTTTTCATTGTTCTCAGATCCAAGGGTTTGGGTCTGTGGTCACCTATGCAAATTGGTGAGGCTTTTTATCCAACATTTCCCAGGAAAGGGGGGGTGCAAGTGTTGGGAGGATTGTTCATTGTTCTTAAGATCCAAGGGTCTGGGTCTGTAGTCACCTAGGCAAATTGGTGAGGCTTTTTACCAAACCTTGTCCAGGAAGTGGGGTGCAAGGTTTTGGGAAGTATTGTGGGGGGAAAGACGCGTCCAAACAGCTCTTCCCCAGTAACCAGTATTAGTTTGGTGGTGGTAGCGGCCAGTCCAAGGACAAAGGGGGGAATATTTTGTACCTTGGGGAAGTTTTGACCTAAGCTGGTAAAGATAAGCTTAGGAGGTTTTTCATGCAGGTCCCCACATCTGTACCCTAGAGTTCAGAGTGGGGGAGGAACCTTGACAGCTCCCAAGATTCTTAGATTTCTCTTATAATGCTTCAGGCTACCGAACCCCCAGTAGACCCAGGTCACGGTACCAATGACCGAGGGCTTTGCCAAATCAACTTGCAAATGAATTTGCTAATTACATTTCTGAAACTGGTCACTTTTCATGGTTAATTTAATCAGTGGAAAACTTTAAACGTTATGCTGCTACAGAATATATATGTCTTATGAATATAATTACTTGGAGCACAGCAGAAACCAGGACTTTGAAGAAAACAGATATTTTTTTATAATTTTATAATGCGAGGGAACAGGCTGTACTCTTCACAGTTGCCTGGGTACCAGGGATCAGCAGCTTACCTGGTTCATTCTGTTACAAGTGGAAGAACACACACTAATTTCCCTGTCTGGGTCCAGTCCAGTTGTAAGGCATTTTATGGAGGAGGTAAGGGCCAAAAGCAGATTAAAATCTGTCTGCCGTATGGGCACAGGGACGAGAAGAGGGATCAAGCAACTGAGAGCTTACATGAGGAGACACTGTGTATACATGCAATTCAAAGAGCTTTGCCCAGCATTTTGTTTCTTAAAATTGCAAATTCCACCATAAGGTTTACAACTACTGCCCATCACATGTGAACTGAGGCTCTGATTGGATTCCCAGCTGCTTCTGGCTGTCCACGTGATAAGTGGCAGTGTAGTTTTTCCGTCTGAGCTAGTCAAGATTGTAAACATTTATTTTGGGTGCAGACTGCACTACAGGGATCTATGTTTTTGTTGTCTCCAGACTAAATTACTATGTGGGGCTGTATCTGAAGAGCATTCCGAAATTTGAGCTGGTAGGGACTATGTGTATCTGCTTTCTTAATGTTATTTCCTGCAGGGAACACATCAGATCTTCCAACATCTGGCTATGCACATTTCAAGGGGTTAAAGTCCTAAAGGGCTTTCAAGGTCCTGCCCTTGGAGACCAGATCTCTCTTTGCATGATACTGCAGCAATTGAGATCAGCAGAGCCCAAGTTTGCCTGATCTTCAGGGCATACTGCAAGGCCCATTTCACCGGGCTTTTGTGAAGAGGGATGGCTTAAAGGTGAAAGACTGATCAGTTCTGTTCGGCTGAGTTAGATGGGGAAAATGTTTTTCTTGATATACTGATCCAGTTTGCAACATTAAAATTTACTTTATTGAAAATAGTTTTTACGTGTGACTAAAGCCTTAAGGAGAGCATTTTATGAATGTAAATAAACTCTGCACCTCAGGGGATCTCTGCAACTCTCAGCCAACTGCAGTGTTTCTAGGGGTCTGAGAAAACAGAGAGCCATTGTACCACTCCATGCATCTGATGAAGTGGGTTCTAGCCCACAAAAGCTTATGCCCAAATATATTTGTTAGTCTCTAAAGTGCCACAAGGACTCCTCATTGTAAGGAATGCAGAGGTAAACCTTTACTTAGACCTTGTTTGCATGGAGAAATTGACATGAATAATGGCCCACAGGGAGTTGTTCCAGAATAGTTCATTCCACTCTAGCTATCCTGGTCAACTTCCCTGTGTACACAGGCTCATTGGCTGGTGTACAGAGGTAGATACCCTTCCGTTCTTTCTGGGCTTTTATCTTCCTGGCTGACTAGCCAAAGGGTCTCCATAAATCAAAGACTACAAAATCATGGAATGGATTGAAAAGCCTGAAATTTCCCTCTTGGCTTTCAGATTTCTCTCTATCATTTGACGTTTCAAAATTAAATAAATAAAAATAAAATGATATTCCATTTTCCAAGCAAGTCTAGACAATTGTGGATCTCTGCCTTCTTTGCAGCCTGCCTGGGCAGGACAATCTTGGTGCTATTCCTGTTTTCTATTTAGCACCACTTTGTAACTGTACCTCCAAAACCTGGAAACTTTTTGGAGGAAGTCTTAAGGGTCCAAGTTTCAAGCTGAAAGCTTGAGGCATGGTGACATTGACAGAAGAAACACCAACACCAGGAATGTGACCAATCCGTCCACACATGATACAGATCCATGTAGTCACAAACCTGCATAAATAAAGAGCAGCAGATCTCTTTCCCTTCCCTTCTGCCCCACCCCAGCAATTTCTAATGCAATCCTTGTTTCCAGGTTGGGAGTGAGGATTTCACCCCTTTCTTCTCACTTAGTAAATCCCCCTTCCTTAGCTTGCTTGAGGACTCCATCAGCCTGCTCACCTATTATTTTCCCTGGTAGCTGCAATTGTTTCCTCAATTTCTCCTCATCTAGACTGAGAACTCAGGGAAGACGTACCAGAAGTTTAAGCTGCTACAAGAACAGAGCAGCGTCATGAAAACTTTGCCTTTGTATTCAGAATTCACTGTTTGACAGCGTTCTGACTTTCTGTGCAATCCTAGCTAAATATATTCCAGAGGCTCTACCTCCTTCAATTTCCTCTAGGCACGTTTGTGCTGCCCCAGGGAAAGTCGTAGTGAATAAGGATTGAATTTCAGATCTTGCCCCCCTTTTAGGTGCCAGAGTAAGTGGCCAGATTTTCAGAAGCACTCAGTATGTGTTGTGCTGAGCAGGAGCCAGGAGCATCACAAAGGAAGCCAATGGATGCTGTGCACATTTGAAAATGTGGCCTCAATTGTGGGTACCTGAGCACTTGTAAACTCTTGAATATTTAATCCCGGGTGATTTAACACAATAATTAGAGATGGGAGCTGTGTCCCCAGGCAAACTGCAAGCTTGCCCAGACAGCTCTACTCCTGAATCTGTGACACTGGGGGACACCTGGCGGGAGTTTGTCCCCAGCAAAGAGTGCCAGTCATGCCAAATAGTGCTGCCATTTTATGACCAGAACAAGTACTCCTGAGACACTGCCCAGCTCTCATTTTCCTTTGTGACCTAAACATGATTTGACCCCTGGACCTCCAGAGATGAAAACCCAGTATGGTATTGTTTTTTCCAGGAGCTTTAACAGAACACCATTTGCAAGGGTCAGTTCTTTATTCTAAACAACCTGTTCTTGGCCCTGCCATTGGATAGACTGTTTAAATCCATGGCTTGCCTGTTGCTTCCCTCGTCAACAAGTCCACAGAGAATCTTGAAGGATTGTATCATCTTATTTGTTATGACACTCTTGGCTGCTGTGGTAGCAAACTGAGCTGTTTTGCAAGTCATGCTCCTGTGAGTGAAAATATAAGTCGCACATGTTCAAAGCCTGCATGCAAACCCTAAACAAAATCCGATAATAAATAGCAGCTGACATGACTGAAATTGAAAACTCTGCAGTGGGGTGTTTAGAGGTTTACTGGTTCACCCAGTACCATGGCCTCTTTTTTAGCCAACTCGCAGTGCTTCTGAGTAAACAAAGCCAGAAAATTGTATTATGGGCTCTTGCTGTCTGCTCCTTACCTGGCTTTGCTTTCACCGTTCTAACAACACCTTTTTAAACATGGCTTCTCTTTTTAAAATTATGTGTTTCAAGTGAAGATGCCATGAGCATAGGAAGTAGAATGCTGAAGACTTGGAAACAGTGGTACCTGGCAGGTAAATTACTAGGTGGGGATTTACCAAGGACTAGGGGGAAAAGGTTTCTGCCAGCAAACTGTCAGTGTGCTGCTGCAGTTTGAATAATTCATCCAGAAATGCCTGCAGAACAGGTCTGATCCCTGCTCAATGTCAGCCAAGCAATAGTTATTTGGAAAACGTGCTGCTGTACTTACTTTTGGATTCTCTCCTTACCCTTCTGTCCTCTTTAGCACTTTGTAAGAACAGCTCATCTCTAATACGAAACTTGTGTCCAACCAGCAGATGAATCAGTGCAAACTTCTGTGTTGCAATGTTTAATATGCTCTTAGCCAAAGGCAAAGCGGAAATAATCTCTGTAGACTAGAACTCCTGTAATCATTACACATCAGACCTAGGGTAACCCATCAATCCCAGAATGATGCTCCACAGAGCACCCTAGGGATGGATTGTAATAGAAATGGATTCAGCCTCTAAAGCTTTGGTAAAATGGAAAAGTTGAGTCTTATTTTACTGATAGTCTTTTGTTAATAAGACCATTAGTTTAAAATAATATTGATTTATTATTCTGAGCATCATAGTCAATTTCAGACCAAGATTGGATGTATCCATTGGCTGGACTAACCATTAAGCCCAGTATTAAAAAGTTAGCAGTCTGTTTTAAAAATAATTAATAACACAGGCAGTCCCTAGTTAAGTGTGATGGACACTTAATTGACAGACTACCTTAATTGAAGTGATTGTTGCAGCTAGTTTCTGGATGAAAGCAAATTTCATATATTGAGAAGTATGTGTTTTTTGACCGCAAATGAAATTGCACAGAATGGTTTCTATCATTTAAACTATTTCATGTTGGAAATAAAGTACATGTCCCTTTTCTGATATAGTAGCTAATTAAAGGAAAGTTGTGAAGGTAGACAAGCCCAAAATGTGTGTCCCCCTGATAAAAGTAGTAGTCAGCCTTTCCATAATAAAGGCTACAGTCATGTTAAATTCTTTCATTGCTAAAATGTTTGGCCCATCAGTGATGCCTATCCTGGGCATTTTAGAATCCTATAAATTACAGAAGGAAAGAAATATTAAGTCAGCTAGCTTATCCCCTGCTAGTGCAGAATTTTTCCCCTACAGTCTATTTTCTATTATTTTGTTCACTGTTAAGTGTTGGAGCTTCCAGTAATTTCCCTTGATGTTTTTCCAAAATCTAATAAATGTTGCACACTTTGTTGCACTATCCTTCTCTTAAACCTACTTGCTGCTTTGTTGTAAGTGATGTTGGGCGATATGAAATTGACAAGAGTCCTACTCACCAGCACTGAAAGCAACACCTGGAATTTGGCAGGTATTTCTATTCTCAATAGATTTTTGCACCGCCCTCCTTGCTGTAGAATTTGAGCACCTACGAGTAGCGCATTAAGCAACATGACTGATGTCTATTACGTGTGGTTCATTTGAGGTTGCAGAATAGCAATGCTGGGTTTCCCTGAGCTTTTTTCTGCTAATGAGAATACTGCCATAGCTAGTACTAATAGAAACAAGAATTGTTATACTACGTCAGGCCAGTGGTTCATCTATCTCACACTGCTTTAGAGGAAGGAGCAAGAATCCTTGTAACAGACAGTTTATAATGGAATAATCTGATCATGGGGAAAGTTTCCTCCTGGATTATGCCCTGAAGCATGAGCATTTATTATATATTTAAAAACTACCCGATTGGGACCTCTGGACACTATTGTAATAAAAGTATTAATTTGCTCCTTTCTTCTAAACATCTCAGTAATTTACTAGAGCTGGATGAATTTGTTAGGCTGAAACTTTTTTCACTGAAAAATACATATTAGCGTCAGCTGAAACATTTAATAAATTCATGTCTATTTTGACAAATTGGTTCAGTCAAAAAAAATCAGAAGTGTTGAAATGGTTGATTACAAGCTTTCCAAACTAAGCATTTTGATTTTTCAGGCTAGATTTACAAGACGACTTGGGCTCCTTTCAAAAAACTGAGAAGGAAGAGGTACCCTTTCTCTCACTTCTCTCCCCCTTCCCAGGTAAGTGTTCTAACCTAGTCGCTCTCAACCTTTCAAGACTAATGTATCACTTTCAGGAGTCTGATTTGTCTTGAATTCCCCAAGTTTCACCTCAGTTAAAAACAACTTGCTTACAAAATCAGACATAAAAATGCGAAAGTGTCACAACACACTGTTACTGAACAGTTGTTTACTTTCTCTTTTTTACCATCAATTGGAATATAAATATTGTACTTATATTTCAGTGGATAGTCTATAGAGCAGTATAAACAAGTCATTGTCTGTATGAAATTTTAGTTTGTACTGACTTCACTGATGCTTTTTATGTAGCCTGTTGTAAAACCAGGCAAATATCTAGATGAGTTGATGTACCCTAGGAAGACCTCTGCTTACCACCAGGGGCACACATACTGCTGGCTGAGAACCACGGTCAAACCCAGGGATCGGCAATGTTTGGCACGCGGCCAGCCAAGGTAAGCTCCCTGGCAGGCTGGGCTGGTTCGTTTACCTGCCACATAAGCAGGTTTGGCTGATCGCAGCTCCCACTGGCCACGATTTGCGGTTTTCAATGGAATAACTCGACACACTGGTTGTGAGTGCCCTAACCTGGGGGAGAGAGGGCAACCTCATGGATCTTGCCCTTTGTTACCAAATTTCCTTTGTGTTTATTTTTAAAAAGTTAAAAATGCCAAAAATTGAATTTTTTTTCCAGAATTTTACTTTCACTGAATTTTTTTATTAAATGGTTTCAGGTTGACCTGAAACAATTTTCGTTTTGATCAGAACTGCTGGCCAGCTGAAAAATCTGTTATTTACACAGTTCTGTTTTACTACTTTCAACAAAGCTCTTAACACTGCTGACACATCGGTTTAGAACTGAGAGGTCAGCAGAATTGACCAAGATCATTATAATGAATCAGAGGGAGAGCTGGCTATAGAAATCAAGAATCAGGTGCCAATTTTCTATACTGTGCTATGCTGTTCAAAAAGGAGTAAACCAGGCACTTATACCTCATGATGTTTCTTCCATCCAATGCTAACTATGTGGAGTGATCTGGATGGGCTGAATTTCCATCCCAGAGTGTTGCCATGTTGTTAGTTGCTAATATGCTTGTCCCCTGAAATGGATAGCATGACGGGGAAAATCTGATAGCTGCAGGAAAATATTGAACATATGCCTAGAGGATTTTAGATGGCCTTTTAAATGCATAGAATCTAGCTTCCTGGCACACATTTCCAGCTTCACCAATGTATTTGGAAGCAGAAATCCAACTGTTAGCCAAAGCACTAATATGTAGGTTTATAAGAAGTTTGAGAGGAATGTACCCTGTCAGCCTGCTGGAGTTGTCAGAAATGTGTGAGGTTCCCAAGGGCCATTTAAATAAAGGAGATTGTGTAGGAGGGAAGCCAGATGGCAGTAGCTGCTTGTGTGGAGGTTGATGTGCCAAATAACTTTTTACATCTTTAAATGTGAAAGGGTTTGCCTTTGACTTTAAAATAAGAGATGTTGAGAATTATCATTCTGTGTGATGTTCAATTTTTTTTGTAATTCAGACCCCAGGATTCACTGTAGCCGACGGTCCAAAATGCTTATCAGATGACCAGTACTTAATCTGTGATCTGGCCTGGCTATAGTACCATTGAAAAGTTGTGGAATGCGGAGTTAACTCAGATTGGCAGCATCTGCAGAGTTCAGTGAGTTGTGTGTGTCCTGGCCAAATTCCAAATGGGTAATTAGATCCTGCCTGCCTAAATTTCCCCTTGTACTTTCTTGAAATCACTCACTAAAAGCTGTTTTACAGTGTGGCTATATGCTGTTAATGGCTACCGTATTCCACCCTAGGCAGTTGCATCTCAGTGGCAAGTGAAATGACCCGGTGTCTGTGTTGTGGTGATGTCTATGTAATAAACTGTAAAGCCATGTGATATATTGTTTTCAAAATGCACGTCTTGACTCCTGCCCTCTGCCTACTGATTTATTTGTGCTAAAGTTCTACTGCCAATTTTTTTGGAAAATCTAATTCTGTTTACAAGAATATTTAATTTTTACCTGACATTTAATTACTTCTGGATAATTTATCAGTAGTTCTCCATCAGTTTCACTTTTCAGTGTTTTTTTTTCTCTTTATTGAATGCGTAGGGCTTCGTTAATAGCATGTTAACCATTAGTGTCCATGATGGCTAATGTGAGTAATGTGTCCTGAATTTTAAAAAAACTCAAGCCTTGTTTGACCAGCAGAGAAAGCAGGTTCCAGAGCTGAGGGCCCTCTGTTGAAAATGCCCTGCCTCTGAACTTGAAATCTAAGGTCTATGAGGGAGTGTACATCAGATAAGCAGAATTGGCAAAGTAGTGCACAGGGATGTATGCCATCTCGAAGGTAGCTAGGATGCAAACCGTATGCCATAGGACTTTGAAGAAGACGACCTGAAGAAGAACTCTGTGTAAGCCTGAAAGCTTCTCTCTCTCACCAATAGAAGGTCCAATAAAAAATATATTATGGCACCCACTTTATCTCTCTAATGGGTCTTTATAGTTGAATATCAATGCCTTCAATTACAAGGTAGGAGTTTGTCTGGTTACTGGGTACACTCAGGCACACATTGTGGATCTCTTCTGTTCACATGGCCCCAAAAACTCTCTCTCACTGTGTTTTATCATTCAGCTCTCTAAAATGAATACTGCAGGGTGCTTATACTGAAGGAAGAAGTTATACAAATTCTCCTACACTTAAGTGCATTTAGCAGGCAATTCTGTATCTGTTTGTTTTTGTGCTTGTGAACGTTCAGTAAATTCGATGTTGTAACTTTACCTCTCTCCCTCTCCAGTTATACATATGCATGAAGCTATAAAAAAAAACCCTTTCAATTATTCAATATAGACTAAGTACTTATTTTCCAGAAAATTGTAAACTAACTTAATTATATGGGAGACCTGAAAAAAAAGTCTTGACTTTTGCTGTTCTGTTCACAAGTGGCAAGAAAGAAGAAGAAAAAAGAGGAATACAGTTTACAGAGTACAGTGGAGAGTTGCAAACTTGTTTTCAGCAGCTGAAAACAACACAATAATGACCATCCCGCTAAAAGATCTGTAGATTTGAATATGTAACATTGCTGCTATTCAAGAAAACTTGGTAACATCCTCATGGAGTCTATGCTCTGTGAACTTTGTAATAATGAACAGAATTCACTGCCATGTAATCTGTGAGTGTTTGAACTGGATCACAGTTTTTGTTTACTCCATTTTATTGGACCCCTTGAACTGTTCTCTGTGTCTCTCTGCTCTATTAGAATGCAATTTGGTCTGAGGAGATAAGTCTAAAAATAAAACATGTCATGGCATGTTAACAAATAATGAAAAATTGGAAAGATACATGGCATTGGATATGTATAGTTATGTTGCTGAATCCACTCTTATTTCTAAGTATGAAAGAGTTTATATGTGGTATAAACCTAAACTTTTTATAAATTCTGAAAGACTTTAACTCCTTCCTCAAGCATGTTGCAACATCAGGTTGAATCCGGTCCACTCTCCATTATTTGTGTTATTCTTCAAAAAAGACACAGAATGGCTGTAGGCTGAAGCACAGACCTAAGGTTTATTGCTGACTCTAGACAGATTTCCTGAGTAATCTTGTGCAGCATTCTTCACTTGGATATCTGTGTTAGTAGGGCAGTCCCACAAACCAAACCCAGGGAATTTTTGCAGGCTTTGTAATCGTTGGGGTAGCAAAAGGGGATGAAACAGTGCATCTTAAATTTTTGCTTACTAGGTGAAACTAAGAAGATTTAAACAAAGCCTTGGAGTCATTAATAAAACAAAGGTTATGGGTAGTGTTGTGCAGTTATTTGTCTGTCTGAATTTATGAGGACTTTCCATAAGAGACATTTTTCTTCACCGTGTTTCCTTTTCCTCAGAGTGAATGATTGTTCAGCTGCTGACAGCTGGCAATGTGAACAGCACGCAAAGAGTTCATAAATGTAACTGCTTTCAGGAGAGCTGTTTGTGTAGGAAAGTGCTCAACAGTGAGAACTGGCAGGCAGGATATTTAGGTTGTAAAATAAATATAGTTACTTAAGGAGTTGTCTCTGTGCTGTTTAGACCTTCTTACTCACTGTCTGATAGAGGCTGAAACTTTAGTGGAAAATCATTTGTGAGCTTTCTCCTCGGTTACTTCATCTCCTGCTCTGAAGTTTGTAGCCGTATGTAGATGTGCACTGCTGCACACTATATGCCTGATACTCTGTTACCTCTTTATAGTGTACATCACTGTATAACATATAGCTTTTCTAGACTGATCAGCTGGTGAACTGGTAAAGGAAAAGTCTGAGGTATCTACAAATTCCCTGATAAGGAATTCGTAATTCTCTGTAAATGTCTATGGACTGGCACCATGTTGAACTATCCTAATGTCGTTAAATTCAGTTAAAGGCTTCTATTGATTTCCATGGCTTGGGATCAGAACCCAAGCTGACAGAGAGAGATGCATATTTCTCCATTCAAGGCTATAAGATTTTCCCATAAGGGCAATAAAGCAGAAAAATTTGTTTGTTGAAATACATTAGTCTCTCTAGGCAATTTATTCCAGTGCTTAACTAACCTGACAGGAAGTTTTTCCTAATGTCCAACCTAAACCTCCCTTGCTGCAATTTTAGCCCACTGTTTCTTGTCCTATCCTCAGAGGTTAATGAAAACATTTTTCCCTTCCTCCTTGTAACTTTTAAGTTTTTTATGTACTTAAAAACTGTTATGTCCCACCTCAGCCTTCTCTTCTCCAGACTAAACAAACCCAATTCTTTCAATCTTTCTTAATAGGTCATGTTTTCTAGACATTTAATCATTTTTGTTGCTCTTCTCTCAACTTTCTCCAATTTGTCCACATCTTTACTAAAATGTGGCACCCAGAACTGGACACAATACTCCATCTGAGGCCTTATCAGTGTGGAGTAGAGTGGAAGAATTACTTTTCATGTTTTGCTTACAACACTCCAGAATGATGATCACTTTTTTGTAACAGAGTTACACTGTTGACTTACATTTAGCTTGTGATCCGCTATGACCCCCAGATCCCTTTCTGCAGTACTCCTCCTTCAGCAGTCATTTCCCATTTTGTATGTGTGCAACTGATTGTTCTTTCCTAATCGGAGTACTCTGCATTTCTCTTTATTGAATTTCATCCTATTTACTTCAGGCCCTTTCTCCAGTTAGTCCAGATGATTTTGAATATTAATCCTATCCTCCAAAAGCACTTGCAACTCCTCACAGCTTGGTATCATCTGCAAACTTTATAAGTATACTCTCTATACCATGATCTAAACCATTGATGAAAATATTGAACAGAACCGCACCCAGGACCAATCCCTGTGGGAACCCCCTCCCCTGATATGCTCTTCCAGCTTGACTGAGAGCCACTGATAAGACTTATAGTAGCTCCATCTAGGTTGTATTTCCATAGTTTGTTGATGAGAAGGTCATGCGAGACAGTATCAAAGGCCTTACTAAAATCAAGATATACCACATCTACCTCTTCCCCTCGATCCACAAGGATTACCCGGTCAAAGAAAGCACCAATTTGTCAAGAACAAATTGTGTCAAACAAACCTGACTTTTTAATCATCTTTTTATAGATGGATACTGTATTTGTCCTTTTCCAGTCCTCTGGAATCTTCCCCGTTGCCCATGACTTTTTGAAGATAATCACTAATGGCTCAGATATCTCCTCAGTCAACTCCTTGAGTATTCTAGGATGTATTTCATCAGGCTCTGGTGACTTGAAGACATCTAACTCATCTGAGTATTTTTTTTAAATTAGATCTAGAGGCAAGGTGTGGGGGTTGCATGTGGGGGCACATGCATTCCCCCCCCCCCCAACTTTTCAAGCCACCTCTCACTAGGATGCCCAGCAGCAAGGAGGCAGCAGCACCCCCTGGTGCTAGCACTCACTGTGTGTCCATGCCAAGCTGAGAGGGAGGAAGCAGCAATGCAGCTGGCTGAGGGCTGAGCTCCCTCTCTCTCCGTCCTCCGCTACATGGGTTTGCTTCTTCTTCCCTGCTGCTGGAGTCCCAGTGCTTCCCATTGCCTGCTTTGCAGACTTCCCATTGAGGTGAGTCAGGAGGTCATCTTCGAGATCGGGAAGAGGAGCTGCAGCGTGGTGCTTAGTGCCAGGCAGCTCAGGTAGAGCCCCCCTCCAGCTTGAGGGTCCTGAGGGCAAGTGAAGGGAGCAGGCTGGGCAGAGGACAGCGGGAAGGGGCTGCTACTGGGGATGCATTGAAACAGCAGCAGCCTCCAATATGCCTATCAGAAGAAGACAATTTGGGAGCGTCATATTCCCCCGCCCCCCCCCCAACAAGAAGTTCCAACTTCTTGTTAACTGAGATGATCCAGCCCAAAGCACCATCCCACCCTGGTGCCACCCACCCTGATGGTGCATGGGGGCTCTGCATCCCAACTGTGTTTCCCCTTTTGTTGGTCTTGTTTTGGACACTTGCTAAATTGATTGAGGATAATTCAGGCAGGGAGGGACGCCTGCAAGCTTTTCAAGGGGCTGGGCAGCCACAGGACAGAACAGCAGGAGGAGGAGGTGGTAATTGCTAATGTATATTGTGAAGGCCAAGACTATAACAGGGTTCAAAAGAGAACTAGATAAATTCATGGAGGATCGGTCCATCAATGGCTATTAGCCAGAACGGGCCAGGATGGTGTCCCTAGCCTCTGTTTGCCAAATGCTGGGAATGAGCAACAGGAGATGGATCACTTGATGATTACCTGTTCTGTTCATTCCCTCTGGGGCGCCTGGCATTGGCTACTCTTAGAAGACAGGATACTGGGCTAGTTGGACCTTTGATCTGACCCAGTATGCCCGTTTTTATGTTGTCTACGTACATATCAAGTTTCAGGGGTGAAGGCAGAGGCAACATGTGTGGTGGCCATGTGCCCCCCCCCCAGAACCTTTCAGTTGTGCCCCACCCCACTATCCACAGTTACGTGTCACCTCTACTCAGACCTTACCTCATTTTCATTGTTACAGAATTAACATGTGGTCACAGCTCTCTATGTCACATGCATCATGCTGTGATAATGAGCAGCATGAACAACTAATGATTTACTGAGGTCACCAGCCCTAGGGATTTGAAGTGATGAAGAGATTGACTGGTGACTACATAGGAGCTCACATTTGTAATGTATTTATGTAATATAACAAAACATATTGTCTTAGAAAATCCTTGATATGATCATAAAATATCTAACAACAAGAAGGAAAAACAGGGAGAATCTGCTTTATGGAGATAGGTACGGTAACTTCAGAAAGGCAAACTACCAAACTTGTGGAGGAAGGAATTGCCGTCTAACTGCTTTGCAAGCATGGTAAGAGAGCAGCTTTTGTCTCTATCGAAAGTGAACCAGTGTAACACTATCTTCTTCCTGCAGTGGTGAATTATGTAACCTGGACCCATGTAAAGTGACTGGGGCCAGGATATAAAATCCAGTCTCTTACGAACACTCCTTTGTTAGTCCTACCTTTATTACAGGAAATATATGACACGTATCAGTCTTTGGTGTGTGTAATCATCATATTCCTTGGTGTAGCAAGAAGGGGAGTGTACAGAAGCGGATTTACTGTAAAACACGGGGCGTGTACAGAAGTGGATTTATTGTAAAACACGGGGTGCCCTGGCACGAGGCCCCCCAACAATGGGGGCCTTAGGACCAGGAAGCTGCAGGGGCAAAAGTTTGGTCCTGCCGGCTCCTGCTGCAGGCTCCGCACCCACGGGCAGCCAAGCTCTCCCTTGCCCTCCCCCCACCCCTAGTGTGCCCCGTTCCCGCCCCGCCCCGTGCTGCTCCCCCGCTGAACAGCTGTTTGCCGGTGCCCCAGGAGGGAGGGAGAGAAGCGGGGCTGCAGCACGCTCGGGGGAGGAGGCGGGAAAGAGGTGGGGGTGGAGCCTTGGAGAAGGGGGTGGGGTGGGATGGGGGCAGGGCGGAGCAGAGGCAGGGCCCCACCCTCCCGCTACACCTACCCTCCCGCCAGCCTCCCCTCTCGTGAGCCGCTCAGGGCAGGGGGGCTGGAAGCACCCCCACGACTACAGCCCCCTGTCCTGATTCCTGCAGCCCTGTCACACATGCCCAGCCCCCTACCCTCCCTGACTCCTGCACCCCCAACACATACCCAGCCCCAACACACCCTGTGCCCTGACTCCTGCAATCCCCCACAACCCATCCCCACCTTGAGCACCAAACGGGAGCTCCTGCACACACCCCCACAGATTCCCACCTGAACCCCTTGCACCAAATGGGAGCTGCCCCAGGTAAGCGTTCCACACCCCAACCTTCTGCCCCAGCCCTGAGCCCCCTCCCGTGCCCTAACTCCTGGCCAGACCCTCCACCCCAACCCCCAGCCTGCTCCTGCACCCGACTCCTTCCCAGACCCTGCCCTCCCCTCACGAACCCCCAGCTCCCTCCCACACCCTAACTCCCTCCCAGACCCTGCACCCCCAGCCCTGAACCCCCTCCCGCACCCTAACTCCTTGCCAGATCCTGCACCCCAACCCCAAGCTCACTCCCACACCCTAACTCACTCCCAGACCCTGCACCCGTAGCCCTGAGCCCCGTCCCGCACCCTAAGTCCTGGCCAGACCCCACACCCCAACGTTTTTTACATTTTTTTAAATAAAGCACTATGATCCCAAGAGCTGTACAATCGTTAGCTAACAGTACAAACAATATTTGGAAAGATCATTAAGTGGTCGGCCAAGACCCTCAGCGATTTTCAAGTGGTCTGCAGTAGTCAAAATAAGTTTGACTACAAAAAAAATCAAGGTACCTCACTTTATTTTCATTTACTTCTGTCATAAACATAAAGGGAAGGGTAATCACCTTTCTGTATACAGTGCTATAAAATCCCTCCTGGCCAGAGGCAAAACCCTTTCACCTGTAAAGGGTTAAGAAGCTAAGGTAACCTCGCTGGCACCTGACCCAAAATGACCAATGAGGGGACAAGATACTTTCAAATCTGGAGGGGGTGGGAACAAAGGGTCTGTCTGTCTGTGTGATGCTTTTGCTGGGAACAGAACAGGAATGGAGTATTAGCTAGAAATGCATTAGATTTCCTTTTGTTTAAATGGCTGGTAAATAAGCTGTGCTGAATGGAATGTATATTCCTGTTTTTGTGTCTTTTTGTAACTTAAGGTTTTGCCTAGAGGGATTCTCTGTGATTTGAATCTAATTACCCTGTAAGGTATTTACCATCCTGATTTTACATAGATAATTCTTTTACTTTTTCTTTAATTAAAATTCTTCTTTTAAGATCCTGATTGCTTTTTCATTGTTGTTAAGATCCAAGGGTTTGGGTCTGTGTTCACCTACACAAATTGGTGAGGATTTTTATCAACCTTCCCCAGAAAAGGGAATGTAGGGCTTGGGGGGATTTTGGGGGAAAGACGTTTCCAAGCGGGCTCTTTCCCTGTTATTTTTGTTAGACGCTTGGTGGTGGCAGCAATAAGGTCCAGGGACAAAAGGTAAAATAGTTTGTACCTTGGGGAAGTTTTAACCTAAGCTGGTAAGAATAAGCTTAGGGGTTCTTTCATGCAGGTCCCCACATCTGTACCCTAGAGTTCAGAGTGGGGAAGGAACCTTGACAACTTCCTATTACTTATTGGAGGAGGATAAAGAAAAAAAGAATGAAAAACAGGGGCGGGGGGAGATAAGAGAGAATGTTCTTTTTCTTGGCTGGGTCCCAAGGGGTCTCCAAAAATGAAGCTGAGCACAGGGCTCCACTAACTCTAAATCCACCACTGGGCGTGTAGCAAATCTGGGACTCAAATTAGAGGGGATATTTAAGGAATAGCAGAGAAAAAGGAATACAAATTAGTGGCTTGATCCTCTCCCTTTGAATTCAGTGAGGAAATTCCCATTGACTTCAGTGAGAACCCAGCTGGAACCTACAAAAAATAACCTGTAAATTAGCAGAATACAGGCAAGTTAAAGTGTTATATTTACATTTGGCAAGCAGTATTCCCTGTTCACAACAAAGCTGTTAAACTGCCATAATTTTTGTGATCCACAAAAGGCTCGTAGCTAAATGTGGCTCATTTAATAATTAGGTAAGAAGACTGAATCAGGCACTGAATTTATGGGCAAGGTGCAATCAGCTGCTGTACACGGGTGAAAATCTTAGCCATATGCTT
Organism: Lepidochelys kempii; assembly: GCF_965140285.1. Lineage (NCBI taxonomy): Eukaryota > Metazoa > Chordata > Testudines > Cheloniidae > Lepidochelys > Lepidochelys kempii. The sequence continues at coordinate 23,862,821 of NC_136387.1, read as the reverse complement.
TTAAAATCTGTAGAAGTTGCAATAAAATCATCACTGTAAAATGCAAGTTGGCTGCTTTGATGAAAACATGGCATTTGAGAATTTGAGAAGCATGTTTCATGCACTCTGTAGGTGTTTTGCAAGGAAGTTTATCAAGTCCCAGTGCTTGGAAAGTTTAGGAAATCCAAGATTAGAAATTTTAGTTCAAGGGGTAAGTAAAAGGGGGTGAGTAGCTTGTATTTTCCACCTTTTGCTTCAGGAGCAGGCATGCATATTGGTACACATTTAACATTGCATTATCTTCCTTTAAAAAGGAAGCCTAGCAATGAAACTATACATCAATTCCACACAGAACTCATCTTTAAGTAATGAGCTTGGTTTGTGGTATTTGTCCTTGAAAGCAGGCTATTTTGGATTATAATGGAGTGTAGCACTGTGAAATAAGCATTCTGCTGATTTCCAGAGTAAATTGAAGCAGCCAGTCATGGATTAGCCACTGAGCCAACAGGGCTCCAGCCAACTAGAAGGCCCTTGGAAAAAAATCCACCTCTGGGCAGCAGAAGCTCAGAGCACCAGCTTCTGGGCGGGTGGAGCGGGGAAAGCCCTCACTCCCCAAACTTGCTCCCTTAAAGCAGCACCGGGCAGGGTGGGGGAGCCCCAGCAATCCCTGACCCCATTCCCAGCAGAAGATGCAGGATGTCAGAGGAAGCCCCAATGCCCAGACCCTGGTCCCCTGCAGAAGTGCAGTAGGTGGCAGGAAAAGCCCCAGCACCCCAATCCCGCTGTGGCCCCGGGACTGGAGGAGCTCTCACTCTCTGCTGCGGCCCCGGCATGGGGACAGAGCTTCTCCGGTCTTGGGTCTGCAGTAGCGGGGCAGAAAGGAACAAATGGGTTGCGGGAGGGGTGGAATGGAAGGGACACTGGGTGGAACAGGGGCGGGGCCCCAGGAAAAGAGCAGAAAGGGGTGGGGCCATGAGTGGGGCTAGGGGCAGGAGGGCCCCCCACTTGCTCTGGCCCAGGGCCCCAGGAAACTTTAATCCGCCTCTGGAAGCAGCCATACTATACAGACAATGAAAAATGTATTTCCATCTTCTGTTGAAAACGACATTAGTTACTGATTATACAAGTAGCTACAGACTTACTATTCCATTTTATAGCTGCATGGTTTGTTTTGTCAGCTCACATTATGCTCCTATGCTTGTGTTACTGTAATATTGTTAATAGTGTATGCCAAAAGCATATAGATTGTGTGGTGAATCTATCCTAAAAACTCTTTCATAAACATTAGACTCTGGGATCTAAAATAATTTTAATTAAAAAAACTTTTTAAATTAACCTTTTAAAGCTGTCCTTTCTGAAATATCTTTTGTAGCATCACGTTTGCCTCAAGGGTACTTTACAGTCTGCAAACCTCTAAGGATAGTGGTGGTGAGTTTACTTTTTTTCCCCTCAGCTATCTCCTCTCCTCTTCCCTTTTCTTTCTTTCTCCCCCCTACCCCCACCTTCTTTTTTTGGAAAGAGGCCTTCTTAACAGTTGATTTTGAGCTCCTCTGACTTGACAATGTCCTAGAGTTCAAGGTTCCTTATCTCTGTTGGCTAGGTAAGTAACCAGACAAGTTTTGTTAATGTCTCAGAGGCCTGTAACCAGTTGCAAGCTGATAATTTTATTAAGAGCCTAGCTCGGCTTTGGAATTCGTTTTCTTAAATCCCCTCGGGGTTTTCCTCTTTACACTTGTTCTTAAACTATTTATAGTGAGTTTTGCCTCTTGTGCTGTTCAAGCCGATACAGACTAACACAGCCGCTACTCTGAAACCAGGTATAATTGCGACAGTTTTAGGCTATCACACAGCACTTCCTATGCAAGCTGTTGATGAATTGAATAGCCAACTGTTTGACCAGACTTTGGTTTGTTGTGACATATGTTTGAGACCAAATAATCAATAGCACATAGAGTCTATAATACAGGAAGAAATCCTCAATATGATAACAGCTTCTGGGAAGCCATCTTGGGAAGTATTGTTAAATTGTGCTTACACAGAAAGTGTGCTCCCAAAGTTACAAGTTTCAGCCAGAAGTATTTATAGCATGGTTTTACAGATTACTAAACTCTGTGTGTGCACTAAAGTCCAGCCCACTAGTTCATCCTAGTTCCTTAATGTGTTCTGCCCCTTTCCTTATCTTTCCTTTGGATACTAGTATTCCAGGTATTGGTCTGTAAAGGTATCTCCCCAGCTTATATTGGGACAGAACACTGATGTATTTGGTCTTTGACAAGTTTCTTATTTTCTTCTGCCAATGCTTACTTCAGCATGGCATAAATGAACAGGATTATAAAAAAATATAGGCCCATTTAGGCCAAGAAACTGCTAGAAATAAATGTATACGATATAATGTTATATTGATATTGCGTGCATAATGCATATTAATATATGTGGTATCAATGGTACACAGTGATAATGTGATCTATCTGTAGATAATTAGCCTAGCATATATTGGGCAACAAAGCCTACTTTATTCTTCAGATAAAAAAGCATTACAGAGAAAACAAATTAAAAACCATAAAAGAGCCCCAACCCTAATGTGTTTCTTGTGGCTACAAGTTCATCACAGACTCAGCTCAGAACTAGCCCTCATAGAATCATAGAATATCAGGGTTGGAAGGGACCGCAGGAGGTCATTTAGTCTAACCCCCTGCTCAAAGCAGGACTAATCCCCAACTAAATCATCCCAGCCAGGGCTTTGTCAAGCCTGACCTTAAAAACCCGTAAGGAAGGATATTCCACCACCTCCCTAGGTAATCCATTCCAGTGCTTCACCACCCTCAGAGTAAAAAAGTTTTTCCTAATATCCAACCTAAATCTCCTCCACTGCAACTTGAGACCATCACTCCTTGTTCTGTCATATGGTACCTCTGAGAACAGTCTAGATCCATCCTCTTTGGAACCCCCTTTCAGGTAGTTGAAAGCAGCTATCAAATCCCCCCTCATTCTTCTCTTCTGCAGACTAAATAATCCCAGCCTCTCCTCATAAATCATATGCTGCAGCCCCCTAATCATTTTTGTGTCTTGTGAGCCCTCCATGGACCAAGGGTCCTGTCCATTTGCTGGATCAGGAAGAAGGCCCTGAGCCTGTTTAAAACCAGTCCATTTATCCAAAAACCCTTTCTTTGTCTGTTGGTCCCTGAAGAATCCAGTTTGAAGCCAACCCTAGGAGGAGCAATGCTAATATACTTTCTCTGTTATCAACCCATAGAAGCCCCCTTCCAGGTCCGCACCCCCTCCCACCTTTTCACCCCCTCCTGCACCCCAACCCCCTGCCCCAGGTTGGAACCCCCTCCCAGAGTCTACACCCCAACCCCCTCCTCCAGCCCTGAGCCACTTCTCACACTCCAAACCCCTCAGCCCCAGCCTGGAGTCCCCTCCTGCACCCCAGGCTCCACCCCAGATCTGCACCCCAGCCAGAGCCCTCACCCCCTCCTGCACCCCCAAACCCCTGCCTCAACCCAGTGAAAGTGAGTGAGTGTTGGGGAAGAGCGACTGATGGAGTGGGGGATTGAGTTAGCGGGGGACAGGCCTCGGAAAAGGGGCGGGGTGGGCGCAAGGGTGTTTGAGTTTCTGCAGTTAGAAAGTTGGCAACCCTAACTCCTCCCTACCAGCGAAGGTACATACAGTGCCATACGTACACAATTTCATTTTTAATACAGTTTACCCCAGAGGTATTAACCCTAATTCAGTAAGGTTTATTTAATTTCACTGAATTTAATCTTAATTCCATAAGGTTAGTTCAGGACAGTGTCAGGCGGGCACAAAGGTTGTTTTTTGTTTTTTTTTTAATGTAAAACTTTTAAGATTTTTTAAACGAGCAAATTCTTATTTTTGTAGTTTATTTCTGGTTCCTTGGGGGCATATTCTTTTGCTGTGCCTTGCAGGGAGACACAGCTTGGGGGAAAAGGGCAAACAAGGTGGCTTTATATCATCTGTGTGTTTTCCAAATTATGAGTAAATCCGGCTAGGGCCCGTGACACTATTTAGAGAAGCTCATGGGGATGCTCTCTGTTATCTCAGTCTGTATATCACTGTGTGCCCCAGAATAGCCCGAGCACAGTGTGCTTCAGCCATACACTGTCCTTCTCACGAACAACTTCCTCCTGGACAAGTCTTCTCCAGGCCTCTACGTCAGAGCTGCACTGTAGAGTAATATAGAGCTGCTCAACCAGCTCTATACCCATCAGATACACTGTCAAGGTTCCTTCCCCACTCTGAACGCTAGGGTACAGATGTGGGGACCTGCATGAAAAACCTCCTAAGCTTATCTTTACCAGCTTAGGTCAAAACTTCCCCAAGGTACAAAATATTCCACCCTTTGTCCCTGGACTGGCCGCTACCACCACCAACCTAATACTGGTTACTGGGGAAGAGCTGTTTGGACGCGTCTTTCCCCCCAAAATACTTCCCAAAACCCTGCACCCCACTTCCTGGACAAGGTTTGGTAAAAAGCCTCACCAATTTGCCTAGGTGACTACAGACCCAGACCCTTGGATTTTAAGAACAGTGAACAATCCTCCCAACACTTGCACCCCCCCTTTCCAGGGAAATGTTGGATAAAAAGCCTCACCAATTTGCATAGGTGACCACAGACCCAAACCCTTGGATCTGAGAACAATGAAAAAGCATTCAGTTTTCTTACAAGAAGACTTTTAATAGAAATAGAAGTAAATAGAAATAAAGAAATCCCCCCTGTAAAATCAGGATGGTAGATACCATACAGGGTAATTAGATTCAAAACATAGAGAACCCCTCTAGGCAAAACCTTAAGTTACAAAAAAGATACACAGATAGAAATAGTTATTCTATTCAGCACAATTCTTTTCTCAGCCATTTAAAGAAATCATAATCTAACACATACCTAGCTAGATTACTTACTAAAAGTTCTAAGACTCCATTCCTGGTCTATCCCCGGCAGAAACAGCATATAGACAGACACACAGACCCTTTGTTTCTCTCCCTCTTCCCAGCTTTTGAAAGTATCTTGTCTCCTCATTGGTCATTTTGGTCAGGTGCCAGCGAGGTTACCTTTAGCTTCTTAACCCTTTACAGGTGAGAGGAGCTTTCCCCTGGTCAGGAGGGATTTCAAAGGGGTTTACCCTTCCCTTTATATTTATGACATACACCTATTAACAAAAATGGTATTCCCACAGTGCCAGCCTGTCTGCTTCATGGCCTCTTTCTACCATGGGAGTGGTATAAAGGGGAATCGGGGGGGAGGGCGCAGAAATAGGACAGAATCGGCCCCTTTTGCTTTAAATTTATATTTTACATTTCCATCGCGCTTAAATGTAATCACTTTTTCTATCTTTGTACTCCCTAAATAAATGTATAAAACTAATTATTCTATATCTCTTAATCTCTGCTCACACTAGCTCACAGTATAACTTATTCGACTTGCCCTAGCTTGTGTCATTTCACAACCTGATTATTTCCCACCTTCTTCTCTGTGGAATGTTGCCTGAAAAGCTATCATGTCATGAATTCCTGGTTTTAAAAGAGAGTCCAATACGTGTAATTAATTTCAGGCACGTGCAGCAATTTGCAAATAATCTGAGTGCTGCAGTGTTTACACCCTTCCTAGTGTCACGACAATACAGGGCAAAACTGCTGGCCTATAAAAAGTTTTTGCTTTTTGTGTTGGTTTTTGTTATTGTTGTTGGTTTTTGGTGGGTAATGGTGTAATTCCCAAGATTAATGCTTTGTCACTGTGCACTGGCAGAAGCAGGGAAAGGAAAGGTCATGGAGGATGTGAATTTTAAATGGAATATAGTATTAGAGACCTCTTACACAGCTGGTCTTGACTGACAATACATTTTGGTCCTTCTAAAGATTTTATTAATGCAGAGATGTTAAGAAACGGTGTATAACAAATGAACTTCTGTGCAAATCCTTTTCTTGTGTTCTTTTAACATGGGTTTCTCTTCATTATGCAGTTCTCATCCCTCCTACTCCACATGATTATTTTAAATAAATATACAAATATGCATTAAAATATCCTGAATATCCTTATCTCGTCCCTAAAGCAGAATGAAAACCTTTAGCAGCGTTTAGAACGTCTGTGGTAAGTAAAACATGGGTCTTTTCAGTGGTATTTGGGTCACTATGTATTTTAGGTCCAGATTGTTAAATCTTTTGTCGTTACAACGTTAGCAAGTGGACAAAGTGAAAACCTTTTAGAAATGTGTATTAAATCATATTCGATGAAAAACAAGCAGTTTGGTTTAAAAGTAATAGAAAATAGAAATCAGCAATTAGATTCCAGAAGGAGCAGACATGGGATTTTTAATTTAGAGCTCTATAGCATTCTTTTCTCACCAACTCTGCTTCTGGTCATAGGACTTTAGTTCTTCAATGGGAACACCAGAATACTCTTGCTTTCTCCTCCTTCTGTAGTGGTCTTGCACCAGTTAGCGTGACATCTGAACCTGACAGAACCTCACATATTGTACTCTCTGCAGATTCAAAGGACAAAGCATCCCAAATTAGCCAGAGTGAAATTAAGAAATAAGTCAAAGTATGGTAGGAAAGGTAGCTGGAAGAATTTTCAACACGTTCACAGGACCCTAGGGACTTACAGTTATCAAGGTATCTGCTGGTACAATTTTATGAGTGCAAAATGACAAACAGCATAGAACCAATAAATTGACCTGATCTTTTTTACCCTTTCTCATAATACAAGAACCAGATGTCATTCAACTAAATTGAAAGGCAACAAATATAAAGCAATAAACTTACTATATAATACTTTTTAAAATGTTGCATAATTAATCTGTAAAACTCATTGCCACAAAATATTGAGGCTTAGAATTTAAGTAGGATTCTATGCAATGGAGACAGTTACTGTAGTCCCTCTCCCAAGAAAACCCCAAAGCTGTCTTTTCCTCTACTTTGGACTTTTGTTCCAGCAGAGGGAGAAACACAGCTGTATTACTGAATAGTTAATTGAGTGAATGGACTTCATTAGCCATACACAAATGACCCTAGCTTTTGAACCATTTTCAATAGATTTTCCCTCACTTCAGATAGTTGGTGCTAGAACATGTTAAGCAGTTTTGGACTCTTACAACAGTCCCTGGAGGTTGGTTTTATTTGCAAAGGCCCCCATTTAAATTAGCTGTTGCCAAAACCACTAAATTAAATGGGGCCTTTGTTGAGCTGATTGAGGAGCTGTGGTGTGTATGTGTGTGTTTTTTCCTTCTTTAAAAAAATCCCAAATTGAATAAATGAGTTCTGTGACAGGAAAAATTGTGAGGGATTGCAGATCTTGAACCAAGGTCTGTGGGTCTATAGGCAAACCTCAGACTTCAGCCAGCAGCTTGCTGATACCAGCACATTATGTGGGCTGGTGGATCCTAGCTCACCAGAGGTACTGCCTATAAAGCTCCTAATTGAAGGAGACATCCAGCCTCACCACTTGACTCAGACTCATTATTTAAGCCCGAAGGAGAAACAGGGAGTTGTCAGAATAATTAGGTGAATCCCTGTCTGGCTACTACATTAGACCCTCCCTTCTCACTTCCTCCTGAGCCCTGCCTTCTTCCTGATTCCTGCCTTCCTGTCCTGCTCCTGGTTCCTGATCTCTTCTCCTCTGACACCACCTCTGACATGCTTGGCTTGATTCCGGACTGAATCTGGCTTGATGACTGACTCAGTCTCTGACGCCTGCTCTGACCATTCTGATCATCTATATCCTGGTCTGCGACAAAAACGTAAAACGGAGTGTAACCCTTCTGCCCGTCAGAGTTGGCAGCAACAAGGGCCGGGTTCAGTATCCAGGGGTTCCGTTCCAATAACACGATGCAAAACTGGCTCCGCCCCTTCAATCCCCACCGTGACCTCTGCTCGAGGCCCTATCAGTCCTGTGGGGATCCTGGATGGACAGTCTTTTATGAGGGAATCTTCAAATCCTGCAGGCCTGGGTGGTCCCTGTCCCCAGACCTGTTGGCAGTTACTGGATCTCTCCCAGCTGATCCTCAGTTTTCCATACACTAAGGAGGGATTCTCTTCATTACGGCACTTGGCAGCCCCGTGTCCATCCTGACCACATCGGTAGCAGAAGAATTGCCCTTTCCCCCTTTGCCTGGGTGGGATGGTGGCTCTAAGTGCTGGCTTCTCCATTGCTGCAGTTTGAGGCTCCTTATTCCTGGAACTCTTAGCTCGGTCAATGGTGCTTTGCAGCTAAGCTGTCCATTCCGTCAGGACCTGCATTTGTTACGCAAGTTCCTCTCTGGTGCTCATCATCAGAACACTGGCCTTTTGCAGTGGTTTTGTGCTGGCTGGCTCCGATGTTTGGCCTTCGCAAAACTCGCTGGCAGCCTGCCTTTCTTCCTCCTCTCTGACCTCTTTTATCAGCTGGGAGTAACTTGGGGGATGTTCTTGTCATTCTTTTAGCCAGAGATGAAGTAGAATCGGGTTCTGATACTGAGTTCCTCTCATGATTTGAGCCAGTCTAGTCCAATCCATCTGCTCAGCAGCCACTGCTCCCCTCCTGACAGCTCTCTGAAGCAGTCTCTCCAGACTCTGTATGTAGGCTGAAGCCCTCTCGCCCCATTGCTGTCAGGAATTAAGGAACTTGCAGCTGTCTTCAGGGCCCTCTACGCTCCCAAAGGTGTGATCGAGGGCCTCTAGTCAGTCCTTCACGTTGACCCCAGGGTCAATGAGCTTCAGAGTGTGCATCACATCTAATGCTGGGCTGCCAAGGCTCTCTATGAGGCATCTTCGCTTTTCTGCATCTAGTACGGCCTACGCTTGCAGCATTTCAGTTGTATGCTCTATCCAGGATTCAAACTCCTCCTCCCCAGCAAATAACCTTAACTTATGACAAGAGTTTGATGTAGCATGGGACAGCACAATCTTTTCCATTGTTTGCCCCAGTGCTTTTGTCCAATCATCGGCAGAGGCTGCAGCCTCTGAGCATGAAGCTACTGAGCTGGGGCCCAACAAACCTGACATATTAGCCATTATACAAACAGTAATTTCCTCAAAATATAAACACAATTGTTTCCCAATGTGGTGGATCACTCAACAGGTGCTTGCGAGGGGTACTGACCCAGGGATTCTGGACGAGCCCCCCCCAAATGTAACTCTTCTGCCTGTCAGAGTTGGCAGTAACAAGGGTCGGGTTCAGTATCTAGGGGTTCTGTTCCAATAACACGATGCAAAACTGGCTCAAGCCCCCACTCAGTGACCTGGGACAAATATATACCACCACCCCCCTGGGCGCCTCTAAGAGGCAATACTTCCCCTCTCGCAAGCACAGAGTCTGAGTGTAGCAAAAGCCTTTTAATAACAGAGAGAAACAATGTGGCATTATGTTGGGGTAACACCACCACCAAGATTCATAACACAAACCATGAGCAAAAACCCACCCCAAGCAAACTGGGCCGTGTCCTTTCCCTTTGGTTCTTGAGTCCAGCAACCCAAAAGTCACCAAAAGTCCAACAACCCCAAAGTCCAGCAACCCAAACATCTCTGTCCTTGGTGAGCCCAGAGTTCAAAAGTTCATCTGCAGAGTTTTAGCCCCACCAGCCTGTGTGGAAATGGGGTGGGGGGAAGTAAAGGGGCACTTTACGTGCTCTGATGGCCAACTGCCCCACCTCTCCATGGGCTTCTGCTGCAGCGTTCACTGCCAACTGCTCCTCTCCGTTAACTGTCCTGTGAGCCGCTCTGCCAGCTGCTCCTCTCCAGTAGCCATCCTGTGTGCCACTCACCATTATATCTTCAGGCCCCCTATTACTTAACACAGTACTCAGTGATTTCAACTCATAGTAGGGGAGCCCTAGTGCTGGTGCACCATTGGCCTAAAGTGAATTCAGCTCTGCAATCTGTAACCAGACTCCCAGTAGAATCAAAATTAGCTTTGCTATTACACAGTGGAGAGAGGAGAAGGAGGTGCAGTGGGCATTTAGGGCCCTCAGAAGGGGCCCATACCACAAGGTACAAATGTCTGTCCCCAGCCTCTCTCCCTTCACTGAGTTTTGGCACTCGTGTCCCTTGCCTAGCGAGTGCTACTTTGTTGATGGCAAGTCCCTCCATCATAACAAAAAGCCAAGTACAGTTCCACGGTCCTTGATTCACATAATCAGGATAACAACACTTTATTCTTCCTGCCCCAATAACAGAGAAACTGGGGATCCCACAGCAGTCAAAGTGACCATCTAGGCAGGATGGGTATGCAAATGAGATCAGCTGCTGTGCTGCAGACCTGTGGGATCGGTCGACACTATGCATGGCTCATGTGGCACCTCATGGTCTCAGACACCATCCGATGGTCCAGGGACATCTACATCGAACACATCACCGGCCACTGACAGTACCATGACATCTGGAGGTGTGAGCCAGTATGACATCTGGAGGTGTGAGCCGGTATAACATCGTGCATCAACTATGAGAAAGGGACCGAGAGACTTTTTCCATTGGACCATATGAACTGGAACCATAAACTCACCAAACATTAAATCTCACCAAATGAGGGTAAATCCATCCTCATCATCGTATCCACTCATTATACTCCACACCTGAACATAGTCATTATATGAACAACATACCCTTATGTCTCAATGTCTGTACTTTGACCCGTTAACCTTTTACCCCCAATCAGGGATATTGCAGATTATGTATTCCTTACACCACCCGATCTTAAACTAAACTTCGCACCCCTTGATAATCTGTACCTTATTCCCTGATAACCAGAAACTTTTACACTTAAACTCTGTACAATTTTTTTTTATTTTAACATCTTAATAAAATTATTAAATCTCCATGTCAGGTACTTACATGCCACTCATTACCATAGTATTTGAGGGACTCACAATGTTTCACATAGTTATCTTCACAACACCCCTGTGAGGTAGGGCAGTGGTACTGTCCACATTTTACAAATGGGGAACTGAGACACAGAGAGGTTATATGACTTGCCTGAGGTCACACAGGGAGTCTGTGGCTAAACAGGGAATTGAACATGGGTCTCCCAAGTCCCAGACTATTGCCTTTCATCATATTCTTCATCTTTATTGTGTCTTAAAACTAGCAACGTAGATGTCCATGTCTAGGTTTGTATTCCAGTTAATTGCTTTGGGTGTCATAGAGTGGATGGCTGGGTTACCACTTGGATATAATTGTTTGGGACATTAGTTGATGAGGAATTTCATAGTTTGAAGTCCTTTTCCACAGTAACAAATAGGATTGTGTCTCAGTCCCCATTTATGGGAAAAGTAGGCACATCTGTCACATGATCTGCGGTTGCAGTTCAGGGTGGGCCATATTTTCCATGGGAGTGAAAAGCCATTGGGTTCTTCAGTTGGGTACTTGATGAGGTGTTTGTTAAGGAGTTTAAGGATGCTGGTGTCCTTCCACTTTGCTTGCTATTGATTTTCAGGGAAGAACCCTAAGTCTTCGAGCTCTTGCACTACAAGCCAAAAAGATTTTCTGAATTTTAGTCAAAATCTTGGTGTGTTGTTTGGGTCTTCATGCATTGTATTCCTCCAAAACAGAGGTGGGCAAACTCTGGCCCGCGGGCCACATCCAGGCCGCAGGACCATCCTGCCTGGCCCCTGAGCTCCTGGCCTGGGAGGATCGCCTACGGCCCCTCCCCCTCCCACATATTTATGCTGCCGTATGGGCAGTGGGGCTGCGAGCTCCTGCTGCTCTGAGTGGTATGGTAAGGGGGCAGTGGTGGTGCGCACTCGTCAGTGGAGGGGTTGGGTAGCAGGTCCCGGGGTGCAGTCAGGGGACAGGGAGCAGGGGGCGGTTGGATGGGGTGGAGGTTCTGGGGAGGTCAGGGAACAGGGAGGGTTGGATGGGAGTCCTGGGGGGCCTGTCAGGGGGCGGGGGTGTGGCTAGGTTGGGGCAGTCAAGGTACAGGGAGCGGGGGGCTGGGATCTGGGGGGGGGGGTGATTTAGGGCGGGGGGGTCCCAGGAAGGGGTAGTCAGGGGACGGGAATAGGGGGTGGGGGCCAGGCTGTTTGGGGGGCACAGCCTTCCCTACCCGGCCCTCCACACAGTTGCGCACCCCGATGTGGCCCTCAGGCCAAAAAGTTTGCCCACCCCTGCTCTAAAATGATGGGACTCTCCAAGGATTCTCATGTCATGGCAAATTCGGGGTGGATGGATGTGTGCCAGCATGGGAAGCCATGGTTGTGGCGTTGATTTTACTGTCCTTGTAATGATTCACATGGCAGTATTAAATTGAGAGTTGGCAATTGATGTGTGGGAGCTATGTGTCCAGATGAGTGAGCAGTATTCTGTGGTAGAGTAGACAGGGGACAGTGCAGTGGTCTTTAATAAGGTCAAGGATTTAAACATATTTATTAAATACAAGCAGTCAGTTCACTGTCCCGGGTGTCTAATAGACATTCTTTTCACATGATTGTGTGATTGATTTCTCCTTGAGATTTTTCCAAGCTGATTAAGTGTTGTGGAACTGTGCTTTATATAACTTGGTAGTGTTTTTAGACTCATTGTTTTCTCTTTCGGTTTAATATAAATAAATAACTGTTCTCTCTGGGGCATTTTAGTTTACTATATAGATATGGGGAATTGAGATCAAAACAAATCAACACGTTCTTACAAAAATCCTTGCATAAAAGGTTTTTACACACAGAGGATCTTCTGGTCAGTTCCCAATTTATTTTCAAGCTTTCTGCTTCCTTCTGGACTTGTTCATATGGGAACTAAGCAGTGTTGTACATCTGCAACATAATAATCTTGATCACAAGAGCTTTATACTCGTACATGCTATAAATATTAGATTGTCTTTTAAAGGCCACTCTACTTTGATTTTGAAAATTAAGTGGAACAAAGAAGTTTATTATGCAAAGGATTTCTTTGATTCCAGTGTCCTCTTTTCTGAGTTAAGAAGTAAATAGATTCCACAGTGGCATTGTCATAAATATAAAGGGAAGGGTAAACCCCTTTAAAATCCCACCTGGCCAGAGGAAAAATCCTCTCACCTGTAAAGGGTTAAGAAGCTAAAGGTAACCTCGCTGGCACCTGACCAAAATGACCAATGAGGAGACAAGATACTTTCAAAAGCTGGGAGGAGGGAGAGAAACAAAGGGTCTGTGTCTGTCTGTATGCTGCTTTTGCCGGGATAGACCTGGAATGGAGTCTTAGAACTTTAGTAAGTAATCTAGCTAGGTATGTGTTAGATTATGATTTCTTTAAATGGCTGAGAAAAGAACTGTGCTGAATAGAATGACTATTCCTGTCTGTGTACCTTTTTTGTAACTTAAGGTTTTGCCTAGAGGGATTCTCTATGTTTTGAATCTAATTACCCTGTAAGGTATCTACCATCCTGATTTTACAGAGGGGATTTCTTTACTTCTATTAAAAGTCTTCTTGTAAGAAAACTGAATGCTTTTTCATTGTCCTCAGATCCAAGGGTTTCGGTCTGTGGTCACCTATGCAAATTGGTGAGGATTTTTACCAAACCTTTCCCAGGAAGTGGGGTGCAAGGGTTGGACGGATTTTGGGGAGAAAGACGAGTCCAAACTATGTTTCCCAGTAAACCCAGTTAGAGTTTGGTAGTGGCAGTGGAGATCCAGGGACAAAGGATAAAATTAATTTGTACCTTGGGGAAGTTTTAACCTAAGCTGGTGAAAGTAAGTTTAGGAGGTTTTCATGCAGGTCCCCACATCTGTACCCTAGAGTTCAGAGTGGGGGAGGAACCTTGACAGGCATGATGAGATGTATCGTCTTCTAAGTACAGCTTAGGAAAACTGGCACCATATACATGCAGCGACTGTATAATACAAAAAAGATGCAAGGACATGAGTGAGACAGTAGAATTCCATACCGCACTTTAACTGATCACCCATGAAACACAAATAGCAGAGCAGCAAGACACCCAGTTTGGCTAGAACATGAAATAGACTGAGAACACCCAGATAAGTAAACAGGGGGAAAAACAGCAGTGCAGATGCTCTTCATGTACAGAGGAGTAATTAGCTGATGATCAAATGGGCATACACAGATACTAATGAAATAAGTCTAGGGTGGACCTGCATACCAACATGCTATTTCCAATCAAATGGGCGGCTAGTACAATACGTTTACATTTGACCTTATGTTGACTGGTCCCTGGAAGTTGGAATGTATGTGTGTCAGGTTATTTATTCACATATATATCTATATCTCTGACTGGTACTCATCTCTTGCCTACAATACATAGGTGAGGATAGTTAATAATTGGCTAACCTGAGACTTGAACCTGGTTTGTGTACACATGTATGCAGTGGAATGCAAGTCAGTTATGGTTGCTACAGCCAGCTTTAATTTATACTTTTGGTATGTACTTTTGGAGGGCAACCTAAGAACATTCATGTTTTCCATAGTGATTAATTTAACGTCTACACGAGTCTGAGCCCAGGGATCTCTTTCCCATTAGGCTGCTGGCTCAATCCAAGGGATTCATGTACCTAATAATTTTCTAGCATATCCTGTTGGAGATAGCTGCCCAACTGTTGAATCAGGCTACTAATGCATTAGTGAGATACTAAAACAATCTGTAGTCCGCAATCATTGAAAACTCTGGTCCTGGCCACCTCTAGGCTCAGGTTAGTAACCAGTTGCCTCTGTAATTGCTGTGAAGAACTACTGTTACATTCTCTCTTCCTGTTTTGCTACTCAGCTGAAATGACAGGAAAAATGTAAGTAGGCCAGATGTAATTACAGAACTGGAGTTATGCTAAAATGCCAAGGTTAACACACCCTATGCTTGTGAAAAATGCCATGGGAGCTTTCCTGAGCATTGGGTGTAGTGGAGCTGGATCATTCCATTGGCTATCAGGTTGACAGTTCATTTTAGAGAAATAATGTATGTTTAAATAGCACATAACTCTTTTAAAGTTAGGCTATGCTCAGAATTTTCTTACACCAACAAATGTATAGCTAGGATTTATTTACTTATCCTTTGCTCTATCTGAGAAGGGCAGATTGATAGTAACAGTGCAAGAAGGGCTAGAAGAGGATAGTTAATTTCTGCATAATTCTGCATATGGACAAGCAAGTAATAATGGCAGCAAGGCAGAATGCTTTCCTTGTGCAGTATCTGACTTCTTCCATAAAAATGAGCTAAACCAAGCATCCAGTATTACTACATTCAGACTGACAGCATCCTACTTGAGAAAAAGCCATTTGATAATCATAGTTGTCTTCATGACCTGTGTGTTGGCATCTGCTCAGAGCACATCTGTTTGGAGCAAGTCTTAATAATGCAGCTGTAGCCTTTTGCAAAATCAAATTCTCTGAACATGCTGCTGAAGCTGAAGGAAAATTCTGTCAGGCACTAAAATCTTTTGTCTGCCTTGGGAAAAGTGTTATAATTAACCCATTGTTGCAAGATTTCAGGATAGATTTCTCCCACAAGGAAATAAAATCTAGTCACTGCATGAAAAGCCTGTGTTAATCTCATAGAATAATAATAGAATAGCAATACACTGTAGTCTAATGACACACTAGATGTATGTAAAGCTCCTTTCTATTTATCCTGCAAAAAGAAACATTATATAAATTTTAATCCATAATGCATTTCTGTTCACTGAATGACAGGGCAGCCTGCAATGGCTAGCATTTTTGGATAATCATTTCTTTAGGACCTGTTTTTAACTCTTGTTGATGCCACCCATGCATTATTTCTTCAGTATAGCGTAACATAATTCCAGACAGCATTTTATAGGCTGCTAATGAACTACAATAGCCTCCCTCTCTCACCCCATTCAATATATTCATCAGCCTTCACTAGCCAAATATTTTTTTCAGGATTGGTGTGACTGGTTCCTGATTATAGGAGGCTTTATATAGCATAGCAAAAAACAAATCAGGCTGCTTCCTAGCAGATAATTGCCATGCAGATTAAAACCAGTGTAGTTCAGCCTTCTGTAGTGCTCTGCGCACTCAGTGATGTTTATTTCCCTAACCAAAGCATCCTGGAAATGATTCACTTGAATGGGTGCCACATCTTTCATATAAGACAACACAAAGAATAATTGCTGCTGTTTTCAGTCAGGAACTGCAAGAGAAAACTTGAAAAAATTGGAATTAAGCGTTTCAGGGAGAGTGTGTGTGTGTGTGCTCTTAGTTTATAGGTAGGTTTATGGGTTCTTTCAGTGTGGAAATGTAAGGTAATAGTTTGGAAAGAAAAATTACCTTTTTCTTAGTAACGTTTGATTAATGCACACATCCCTCTGAAAGGTCCTAACTGCAATTGTTCATGTTAAAATGTTACATTTAAAACTTCCATTGTATCTGAGCTTTTTCCCTGGAGTAAAATTTTCAAAAGCACCTGCATCCCATTGGTGTAGGCTCCTAAGTAATTTAGGAACTTTTGAAAATGTTGCCCCTCATTTTTTACCTTTGTATTGCTAGTGTCTGTTTGTTTTTACATACATATCTGTGTGTAGAATATTTTCCAGAATTTGGGCTTATTATCCCTCTTATGAACAGAATACAGGGACATGATGCTGCAAACCCTTGGTCACACAGACACCAGCAATAGGAAGATATAAAACCAGGGAAAGTATAATATAAATCAAGGCATAATACATTTGCTAAATGTTGCCCTTTGACAATGGCTAGGCTGATGGCAAAATGACACTATAGAAAACCATGCTTGTTTTACTGATACCTCATTTTCCCACTTTCCCCTCCTTTGTCCCTTACACCCACCTGTTGCATATTGTTATAAACCGGGATTATAATCTCTCAGGCAGGGACAGCATCTAGCACAACAAGGCCTTGTTCCTTGATAAGGCCTTGTTCCTTGTAGGCGTTAGGGTTGCCAACGGTCCAGGATTGGCCTGGAATCAGCATCCATCTCCCAGTGACTGTTGAAAGCAATCCAGGAGATTTTAATAGGATATTTTAAGAAAATGACTTTGTCATGTTGGGTTGAGGGGAAATCTCCCTGAATAGCTTCCTGAATGGCAACCCTAGTAGGCGTGGGTCTCTTAATGCTAACTGTCTATGTAATATAAGGAAGACTGGGAAGGGGTTTCTCATTAGTGGCAGGTAGGGAGAAAACTGCAAGATCATAGGCAGTCTGGTAGTCACACCGACCATGTATGAGGAACTGTAAATTCCTATAGAAGTGAAGAACCAAGAGAGAATCTCCCCATTATTTTGGGGGTGGCGAGGGAGGGAAGGGGAAGAATTTGGCATCAGGGAGTTGTAGCATGCCTTTCACAATAAAGGGCAGTATTCTATAGATGGACCGTGCTGGGTTTGTGCTTGCAGTTCTGACAAATAGGCTATGATATGTGGGGTAAGTATATAAATGCCCTATTTTATTGATATACTTGTTGGATATGCTGTTCAGATTCTAGTGGCCTATCCCAATCATGGTTTATCTCTCACATAAGATTAAGCTGTCACCATGAAAGTCTATATTATGTGCTTTAAATAAATGCCTAGGTGAAGGATTGGACATGCAGAACATGATACAGAGATGAGGCTTGGGTGCACCTTAAAAGGCTTGGTACAGACAAGCACCTAGTGACTCATGCATTGATATGATATATTGAACCATTTGAGCCAAACCTCTACTTAGAGAATTTGAACAGCATCCCTTCCCCCCATGACTAGTCAACATGCCGGCAAGCTTCTGCTCCATCATGGCACCTGACCTGTTCCCTCCACTAAAATGAGTACATCTAAATCTTGGGTCTCTTTAGTTTCTGAAGGTGTTCAGAACCCTTCTCAGACTGGGGGACTTGAATCTCAAGGATTGTGGGTTAATTCTACTTCGGTTTTTTGGGAACACATGCCTTAAAACACAGTGAGGATTATCTAGGAGATACTAACAAGGTGTAGGGCTTGAGCACATTTCATTTCTGGATGAGATGTCCAAGGCAAATATAGTGAATCTGTAGCGTTAGTCTTAACAGTGGTGACAGTTCTCCTCACAAATAAAATGAGAGGAAAATAAATGAGTCTTTTAAAATAATGAGTTCAGGAATGGCAGCGTTGGGCTTTATGAGTTGTATTTCATGGCAGCTTATTGCAATAAATACATTACTGTTGTTTTTGAGCCATATGTAAAATCCCTGACTGTGACAGTATAGTCAATAGTATTTCACAACCAATGTATTTTCCACAGTAATATTATAAAACCTTTAGGCAAAAAAATTTATTCCTTTCCAATAATAGCATGGAACACACTTTTGAAGTTAATAAGATGTTGAGTAGTTTAATCTATGTGAAAATGGCAAGGAGAAATCTGTTTAATGTGATTCTCTTTTAATAGTTTGTTGTGCATTGACATGCTTGAGGTAAACTTGAAGCCACTCTGAAATGCCCGGAAATAAATGCTATCAAATTGCACCCCAAAACTTATTGCCAATCTCTGAAGAAATAGCATGATGTTAGTTCTCCTTATATTGCAAAGAAGTTCAGATTTTTCAAAACGTTTCCTGTTGATTGAGAATTTTATCACTTTTGTTTGTAGACTGGCTTCTTATTCCATTGTCTTGTCAGGTAAAGTATGTCTTGTAAATTTTCTCATATGTAAATCTTTCCATAGCTGTCTAAATCTCCCCACTGTATTTTCCACTGAATGCATCCAATGAAGTGAGCTGTAGCTCACGAAAGCTTATGCTCAAATAAATTTGTTAGTCTCTAAGGTGCCACAAGTCCTCCTTTTCTTTTTGCGGATACAGACTAACACGGCTGCTACTCTAAAACCTAAAGAAAGTGAAATATCTTTCAGATATCTGAGGGCAGCATTGTGTGTGTGTGTGTGTGTGTGTGTGTGTGTGTGTGTGTACACAAAACAAGAGATTGTAACTGAGGCACATGAAATAACCATAATGTCTGGGCCTCCTAAACCAGCATCATGTGCCTCTCATTCTGCAAAACTGTGTATTATGTGCATCCCTTTCCTTTTCCTTCCCAGAAATCCTATCAGCTTTGTAATGAATCAGTTTGTACAACTGGGCTTCTAGTTCTGATTATGCCACTCTGTGCTTTATTTCAATTCACTTTGATGTAATCAGATGCTACATAAATTGCTTCCATATTGCTTCTCCTTCTCAGCTTCAATTCTTGACCTTCTGTATTTGAATAAATAACTGTCTATACACACTCTGGCTATTCACACCCTTTGCGGGGTCCTAAGAATTCCTAAGGAAGATCTGAAAAGAGTAATAAAAATGATGGGGGGCTGGGAAGGTTGAGAGCTCAATATGTGAAGTTTGGCTAGATAATTACGGTAATGATATAGGTACAGTTTGATATTTGAAGGGTATCAACACAAAGGAGGGAGAGGAATTGGGCTAGCTTGTGAACCTCTTTCTCATATTTCTGAGCACTTAGTTCCAGTGAGACTATGTGTAGTAGTAACTGCTCATCAATATAAGTAAGAGCTGGTTCACAGTCTGGTTCATTGACAGGTACCTGGTGGTTCAACTAGGAACAATAAACTGAAATAAGGGGAAACTTCAGGTTCCTGACTGTGAGATTTATTAGGGTGTAGACTAGAACTCCACAGGGAAGAGGTGGAAACCTCATCAACTGGGACTTCTAAAGACTGGACAGAAAGTTTAAGACAAGTGTACTCTACAAGGACAATTGTGCATTGGCAGAGATCATCCAAACTTCTTCTTCTTTCCAAATTTCTCCCCCATGCACTTTATTAGCCATTTGTCCTCAGCAATCCAAGTCTGAGAGCTGAGAGGAGGCACTGCCAAAAGCCTTCCCTGTGAAGTTCATCTGCTCTACCTCTTGATTAGCCAGGGGGCTAATCAAACATGAGGAAGGCATTTCCTGCACCCATGCCTGAACATGTGCCTCTCCAGCACTTCTGGCTTCTGCCTGCTCAGAGACAGACTATGACTATACCTGGCCTTAAAGCACACTGCTAAGGCCTGCTGATTGCCTTTTAACAGCAATCAAATATTTTAAATTTCTGGTAACTGTGGTGAGCATTGAGAAAGCACAATTGTTTTCTTGTATTGGGATAGGAATCGACACATGCTGTAACCCTAACACTGGAGTAATGTAGCAGGCAAATCCCAAGTGACATCACAGCATCTGGAAAAATAACTCGCCGCTCTCTTTGCATCTTCCCTTCCTTTTCTTTAGGGGTGCCTCTGGTGGTACAAAAGCATCACCTTCAAGGTGGGAGATGCTCGGTTGTTCTGGTAATCATATGTTGAAAAGATCTGCTCTTTACTTTAATCACATATAGCACACACCCCCCACCACCAATATATGCATAATATAGAGCTATAAATAATGTGTTCGCTGTATTTGTGGGTTTGCAAAGATGGCATTCTCTGCTTCTTTTTAGCTTTATACCTTAGCCTTTTAAAGGAGAGAGAGAAATCCTGTGGGAACTGCTAGTATGCTTTTACAAAGTAAATGTTCTTTTGTAAATGTAAAATGTAAAATGCTTTTACAGAGAAGTAAACTAAACTGAATCAAACTAAGTAGGGTGAGTTTATTCTTTCATTAATTTGTTTTAATGAAATAGAATGATAATAAGAAAAGAAATCAGCCTGAATGTCAAGTAAAACTTCACAGTTGTGAGATCTGTAAGGCCGTGGAATAGTCTCCCAAAAGAGGTGGTGGAAGACATTATTTTAGACATTTAAAGCTAGACTGACCAGAGAACTAGCAAATAAACTTGCATTGGTTGGAGGAGATGCTCTGTTTTAATATATATTTTCTACTTTAAATAGCTGATTCTGTGAATGAACTCTGCTTTTATTTACCTACTTTTATTTTAACTCGGTGGAGAGCTAGGAGTATTAATAATTTGGGGTTCTGATAGGTTAGTCTAAGTGTATATGTTTCAGAGTAGCAGCCGTGTTAGTCTGTATTCGCAAAAAGAAAAGGCGTAATAGTGGCACCTTAGAGACTAACCAATTTATTTGAGCGTAAGCTTTCGTGAGGTACAGCTCGGGATGCATCCGATGAAGTGAGCTGTAGCTCACGAAAGTTTATGCTCAAATAAATTGGTTAGTCTCTAAGGTGCCACTAGTACACCTTTCCTCTTTCTAAGTGTATATGTAATTTTGTTGGAGTCAGATAGAATATAAAAAAAATCAGTGAATAACTAAGAGCCCGATTCTTTCATATTCACTCATGTTGAGCAGTATCTCACTCCATGATCAGCCACATTGAAATACGTAGGTTTTCAGAGATTCAAGTTAGCCACTCCACATTCCGCAATGGCACAAGACACCACTGGGCAATCTTAACTCTTCATTAGCTGCTTTTTTAAGTATTTAATAAATAGTAGCGCATAGGTATGACTTGCATTACATTACTGTACCTGCATGCCTATAAGCACTATATCAGTGTAACACATGTCATAAACTGTCACAGTATGTTATTTTTCCTCCTTATGACTCAGTCATATACATCTTTGAAAATAATTTTTAAAATATAAATATTTTGTATATGGCTCTTCCTGAGAAGAATGTGTGGCTGTTCACAGTTTTTAAAAGGAATGGGGATTTGGAAGGGGGCAGCATAGGCAGTAGCTTCGCGAGTGTAGGGAGACTGAGAATTTGTCTATATTAAATGTGCATTGGTCAAATTTTAAATTGGTATAAAAACTAATTTACTTGAACTGGTGCAAAACATAATGTGAATACTCTTAATCCTCTTTAAACGAGGTTGATATCAAATTTGCTTAAGCAGATTCTTTACTGAATTAAACTAAATCAATATTAAAATAATTTAAATAAGATTAAGATTGTCCATATTGTGTTTTCTGCTAGTTTAAGTAAATTGGTTTCAAATCACAACTAAGTTAAACCAGTGCAGCTTTGAATATAGCAAGGCTTTATCCTTTTTCTTGTTTGTGCCATACCATTTGTTTTGTGTCTCCCTCCAGCCCCTACACATGCATTTTACTGTGGTTTGAATTGGGCATAATGGTATAGAGCCCAGTGCCGTACCTTTGAAGTCAGTTAGAGTTGTGCTATTTGTCAGCAATCCCTCGAGGTTGACTATCTCTTTCGCAGATTTTATTTTTCATGGGTCCTTTGGTGACCGAGGAGTCCAATTCTTGAGCCACAGGATCATTGGCAGACATTGCAAGTGGTGTTGGAAGACAGGGTTGGGCCGTGATTGCTGTGTGACAGTTGTCCTTCCTTTCTTTTCTGGCATTTTTCTGCAATCTGGGCAAAGCGATTTTCCTCAAAAGTCTTCACCAGTTATCCCTATCCTGGGCTGCTGTCTCCCCGTGTGTGTGGGACTCGCCCAGCACCAGAGGACTTCTATGGGTAGGGGTGAGGAAAAAGTTCTCCTGTGAAAGAAGCCTGCGCATGAGTAGTTTAGTGTGGGGGAGCTGATGCTCACCAGCAGCCACACATATCTTGGCGGAAGAGGCACTGATATCCAGTGGCAAGGAGATCCAAGAACTGGGGGTTTCTCCTCTGTTGCAGCCTTTGTCCACCTTCACAGCCATTGAGAGGTGATCCTGCTTCATCCACCCGTTCTGTTGTTGAGGTCTTATACTGGGTTGCGTTGTGCTGGGCTGCATGTTGTCTGGTGTCTCACCTTCAACCTTACCGCCATGGGTGACCCTACCAGGAGTACAGGACTCCAGACGGCATCACTCTTAGGGTCTTAAGTATATGCAAGCTTCTCCATCACGTCAAGTTGGCAGCCCAAGGAGAAGGTTGTGCTAGTGGGAACAGGATCAGGGTCTTACTGTATGATTGTGTTTCAAGCTGTACTGTTACATTGTATAAGAGCACTAGTATTTACTAATCAAGTCGCTAGATCTATCCAACCAGTAAAATGCCCATTGTTGCTTGTTGAGTTCTGCATTTGAATCAGATTTCTATGGAGATTAAAGAATGTTTTTCCTTTTGTGAATGTAAATGAATTTAAAATGACCATGCAGTTCATTCTCATCATAGTCTTTGTGTGTGCCTTTAAGATTCAGCACCTGAGCCAATCACCTTTTGTAAAAGAACATGAACAGAAAAACCATCCTGCAAAAGTCTGAAGCAGTCAAAGAAAAACTACCAAACAGCTTTGGTTGTGGCAGTTTGATTAGAGAAAATGATATAGACTTGGATAAAGATAAAATGATATAGATAAAGAAATGATATAGACTTCGAAGTTAAATTGTGAACAATCAGCTTGAATCTGCCTTATTTGCATTAACTCACAGTTAGAACACACAGCTCATAAAGCATTTTTCTCATAGAGTTAGAAATGGATTTTTTCCATATTAAATATTTTTGTTGTACTAGTTAACTTCTGTACAGAAAGCACTGAACATGAAGCTGAACAGGTAATATGCTGAATTGTATTGTTTGCTGCTTTAAAACCATCACTGGCAAGACACAAAGTGAATTTGTTACCATAATGGAATTGGTTTTCAGTCCTTTTAATGCATTTCTCTTTCAGCCGTACCTTGCTACTGTGGATGGCTTTGTCAGTGGACTCAGCTTTGTATCGTTGTCAGCGGCTGGCTGCCGAAGGTTCCGCCTGGACTCAATCGGAATCAACACCTCTGCTGTCTTCTGTCAGAAAGAGACTGAGATACAACTTGAACAAATGGAGGATTGTGTTTCCCAACAATAAGAGACTTCAAAAAGATTGGGAGAAGGTTTCTAGGTTTTATTCTGGAAATGGGATACAGACCACGAAATACACCTTGCTCTCCTTTTTGCCTCGAAACCTCTTTGAACAGTTTCACAGGTATACACTTGCCAAAACTAAGGAAATGATTGATCAGCTTTAAGATCTGTCCTATCATAAGTGATCTTTGATAAAAATGTGTAAAGTTTCTATAGGTTTTTGAATAATCCTATAAGAGAATTAAGATCTCTGATTTAGAATTACACAAAGGGCTCAAAACAGCATGCTGAAAGCAAATTATTCTCTTAGATTCTATAGGATTTTAGAGTAATTTTATAAAATTATGTTAATTTTTACATACGCACATTGATTTCATCAATATTAAGTTATATAGAACTTGTCCATAAAGGGTGGTCAGAGCTGAGTTGCTTGTGTGGCTCAGTCTTTCCCATTAACTACTGGTTGTAGGACTAGTGACCTTGGCATGAAGAATCCTGCCAAAGGCAGCCAGTGGGAAATGCCATTCTGATCACAATAGATGAAATTTGCCCATCCATCTTGCACTTTGAAATAAACATTCTGTAATATGGTGCCAGGTTCTGTCATCCCATGGTTTGGCCTATCTTTTTGTTTACCTTATTCTGTAAATTCATAGAGGGCCTAGTCTGTTGCTTGTAAAAACAACCCCATACATTTCTGAATATGAGTTTTAAATACTTTGTTGCTTTTTAAAGTTGGCAATCCTTGAATGACAAATGAATGCAAATATGGGAACCTGGATGTGAGGAACGTCATGAGGTAAACAGTTTTTAGGTTTCTGGATTTAAACAGTGGTATAATACACAAATTAAATGAAATTCTTTTTAATGTTATGAAAATATATCTCCTATAGAATCCTCATAAGGAATGGAGACATCACAATGTAGTCAGGAAATATTCTGTCCTTTACTGGGGAAGGAAGGGAGAAGGAAAATTGTGTGTGTGTGTGAGAGAGAGAGAGCTGTTTTGACCTACAAACAGTGATGTGAATCAGGAAAGGACACCTTTAATTTCTGGTTATTGCCATTTTTTTTGACCTTCTCAGGTTGGCTAATCTCTATTTCTTCTTCCTGGTCATCCTAAACTGGTTCCCACAAGTGGAAGTTTTCCATAGGGAGATCACGATGCTACCTTTGGGTGTGGTGCTGCTAGTAATCATGGTTAAGGATGGCACTGAAGACTGCAGGAGATACAGATTTGATAAGGCGATAAACTCCTCTAAAACCAAAGCATATGATGAGTAAGTGGAATGAAACAATGACTGTTTGTTTTTACATTACATTACATTAGTTTTTACTTTACATTACATATATGTGCAATTTAACCACATTATTTTGCAATATTTTTCCCATTTGATCACAATAAGTGAAATTAATAAATTTGGAAAGGTTTTTATATAGGGACTCGTTCCTAATTATATTAATGGGAAAAAGCTAGGGAAATTATTTTAGCCCAGACTGATGTCAATAACCTATAGCATTTTGCTCTTAAAGTTTTCCAACCACTTTACCAGTACCAAATAATTAAGGCTCAACACTCCTTCTCAGTAGGTAAAGGATCTTTAGGGATGGTGAGGATCCTTCACCCACCATTGAAGTGCAGCCAACTCTGGAACAGAACATTGCAGCTGCTTAACAGCATGGCATAACACTGTTCATTGGCAACAGGAAGGGAAGAATATTTTAAGCAACTGAAACCAGAGTGGGAAATTTCATAGGTTGACTGGAATGTGACCAGGACATAACACTTCGTCTCTGCCATCAGATCTCCAATAACCAAAGGTGGCCAGTCCCTCCAAATTTCATGTGAATTACCGCACCTCCAGAAGTATGATACCCTTTACATTTGTTCTCGGGCATTTGCCAGTACTGATTCAGAGGGAAGAGAATGGCTTCTACTACCTTCTTAATTACCAGCAATACTTCTTACAGCATCAGAAGTCTCTTGTCTAAGTGCCCTGACTAGACCCTTCTTATCTTGCCACAACTGATGGGACTACATGACAAGGTGGTAAACTTGCATTAAAAGAGGTTGATTACACTGTGTGATCCTTTGGTCAAGAGGTTTTTTTTTCCTCTCTTAAACTTGGTTCTGTAGAGACAAAAGCAAATGGCAGATTGGGATAGTTTTAGGAGATGAAGTCCTGGCACTTTTTAAGTCAATTGCAGCCTTCCATTGACTTCAGTGAGATCAGGGCTTCCCCTTTGAACTAACTTACTGGCAATAGTTTTAGCTTCTAACAACTTTAAAAAGAGTGTTTTAGAAAAGCCTCAAGAAGAGGACTGGGCATGACTTCAAAATTATCCACCCACTATAATAATATGCAGAAAGAAGATTTGTCTGGCACAAGCTTCAGGAAGTATAGTAACACAAACAACAGCACATTTCAGCAGTGCTTTTGTCATCAGTGACTTGCAACGGGGGAGACTTTAGGACCCAGAGTCATCCTGTCTGACAGTGACAGAACTGGTTTCTAGGAGGAAACTACCTATTCCTGTGACGTCTGTATTCCAACAGGTGTAGCTTTCCATCAAGAGAAAGACAGCATTCGTTTCAGGGAAACTCAAACCTCATTCCACTGCTTTTGCATTCTTCTGGATTATTTAAACCACTGTACCTTATCTTTATTATTACTTGAAACAACATTTTTAAAGGGGAGGTAAGATGTCCAGGAAATATGCTCTAGGCTGCTGTTCTATGAAGATCATAAGGGAAAAACTTTTTTTCAAGAAAGCTTGCTGCCAACATGCTGCTTCAGATTCTGGGACACAAAATGAGGAGTCAGAGAAGAGAGGAAAAGGAAAGAAAAGAAAGAAGCAAAAAGAAAATAAATGGGTGGTCGTATCCAACTTGCCCTTTGCAAGCTGCAAGTGGAAAGAGAACCCAAACAGACATTACGACTGTAATAAAATCAAGACCACCAAATATACTTGCCTATCCTTCATCCCAAAGAATATCTTTGAACAGTTTCACCGCTTTGCCAACTTATATTTTGTGGCCATTGCAGCATTGAACTTTGTGCCAGTGGTAAATGCTTTTCAACCCGCAGTTTCTGTGATCCCAATTTGTGTTATAATGGCTATTACAGCAGTTAAAGATGCCTGGGAGGACTTTCGGAGATACCAGTTGGACAAAGAGATCAATAATATGGTCTGCCTCGTTTACAGCAGGTAAATAAATCGTACACTTTTTTTCAATGTAAACCAAAAATTGCTTCAATATTTTTCAGAAGCATCTTAAAAAATGAAGGAGTCTATGGGGGAAAAAAATAACTACTGGGGAACAAGGTCTTCCACAGAGGAAACCAATGAATTTGTGTATTTGATAGCTAAAATAAAGGGGTCCCACAAAACAAATTTTACAACTAATGCCTTGTAAGGGGAAATTAAGATGATCATCCTACTAGATTGACTAAGAAAACACTAATTTCTGAAGTTCATAAAAATGTGTGACCTTATCTAAAAAGTTTCTCTCTCCCACCACCAAAATTGTCCATGATCCCAGTTTCCTGTATTGCCTGCAGAATTGCTGCTTTCTGTTTTCCTTCAAACTGTAGCAGTGATAGTATTTTCACTCTTAAGAAAATGACACATTGTAACAGAGGTAATGAAAAAATATTGACATCTTTATAGGTAAGACAATGATAAAAAGTGTTTTTTGTTTTGTTTAATTTTACATTTGCTCAGACAAAGACAACCGAGAGAGAGAAATAACAAATACGCTAGGCATTAGCTGACTGAGTCTGTGCAGGAAATCTTAATTATCTCTCTTTTGCATAAAAGAAGCATGATAAATTGCTTCTGAAAACCATTTACCAGAGATGGCTAATTCTAAGTGCTAAATGGGGAAAGCACAGAAGTTGTTTTCTGCTCTTTACTCTTCCTCTTGTGCCATTTTGTATTGCTCTATGTTCTTTCTGAACCTAGAAACCTTAGTACAGCAATGAACTGTCTTTGTGTTCCTTGAAAATTCTGTGCCTGTGGTTTTCCCAAAGATCCAGTATATGTTTTTAACTTTTTTTTTGTGTATGAAAAATGTCTGTCAACTTACAGATAGACCTGTGAATGCTTTGCGGACGTGAACATCATGCCTCTGGCTCACTTTTTCTCCAGCCATGGGATACGTAGTCAGTCAAGCATTAAAAATAGTCATTGGGTTATCCCAATATGTTGTGTTGTTTTGGTTTGCAGTGATGTCAGAGGGCTCTGAAAAGAGCCCTTTCCAGTTGTCTTTCAACAGATATTTGTGGCCTTAAAGGAGGTGTAAAGCCAGAGGGAGTGGGGTGTCTTCAGGACAATAGAGGTTCCCTTCTCCTGGAAAAAATGGTAGATAATACAACTACCATCAGACTTGTTATGTGCTGTAATTAATATGAATAACTTTAATTTTTTGGGAAGCTGACATTTCTTGTTCTTCTTGTTAGCTGCACTTTCACGGAGGAGCTTGGTGTCTCCTAGTTTTTTTCTTCCCTGTGACTCATCTGTCATACGTTATTTTGTACCATGGGTGAAACTCTTTTTCTAGACACTGGAAGCCTTGTAAAACTGAATTATAATCTTGTTGCAGTAAAGCATTGTCTTTTAATACAGTAACTGATCTCCCATCTAAAGGTGAAGGGTTAATCAGATTTACAGTATTACCTTAGGAGAAATTGAATTGGAGACTGTGTTATCTCTGTTGTTTCAGACTTCAACATAATGAATTCTGGTTCCCAGTTTTAATGGAACTATGAGGGCAGAATTCTGTTTTTTTCATCTCTGATAGAAAGATGCTTTTCCTAAAACTTGCTCGGAGATTGGTGGGGGAATCTCCCATCTTGCCCAGATCACGGGGGCGGCTAGTGAATTTAAATAGAGCATCTTGTAACATGGCCCTTTTCGTTTTGCCTTTTTTAACTGAGATAAACTGACATGTCAAGTCAGGACTGGTAAGAGATAACCTTTCCTAGTAGCATATTTAAATAAGACTCAGCTGTGAACAGGAGAGAGGGCAGTAGTCATTGAAGAGTGTTTTAGGCTCTGTTGGCTGGCTTATGGGCTTAGTAATTGGTTATGGAGGCTTACCACCTATAGGCTGCAGGTTCACAAAATCACAGTAATTGTTGTTTATAAACTGTATCACCAGATAAATTAAAAAGTTAATAATCTAATTGCAGATTGAACAGACCTATCTGTAGTCACCTCCATTCCCTGTGCCAGTACAGGATTCTCCCTACATATACATTTTCTGCCTAGTTCTAAATTTCATTATCAGGAAGTCATCTGTGATACTCAGCTTATATTTTCTCTGTGTTAATTGCATTCAATTTCTTCTAGCTGTACTCCTTTGTATAAGCCTGATTAATTCATTTCTTTATCCTTAGTATTTAATTATATCCTTTAAATATTTGTGATCAAAGTCCCTTCCCCACACTCCCAGCTATGTCCTGGCAAAGATATGCTGCATTCACTCATTTCATCTTTTCTATAGGTCAGTTCTTCCAGCCCCTCACCATTTTAGTTGCTCTTCCCTGAACTCCCTCCAGTTTGTCATCATCTTTCTGAGATAGGGGCCTAGAACTGAATGTGGCATTCCAAACTAATAATGGTATGGTTCAATCCTCTTCCACCCCCTCAATCTCCAACCCTCCTCCGCCTCCCCCTCTCTCCCCTGCCTCCCCCTCTCCCCCCCCCCCCCACACACACACAAAAGAGGCAGGAGGAGATGAGCAATTAATTTCAAATAGCAAAAGTCCTAGGCAAAAGGTGGTGGTATCCTTTCACCCAGTAAGAGCAATGATCTATAATAATCCAGGAAAGCATAGTTATACACTCTGCATAGAGTACATATGAGCCTGCTGTGTACACAAAGAGACTAAAACTGTAGTGCCATTGTGTCACTTTCAATCCCTAGGGATTTCTGTCTAGGTTCCACAAGCTGTTTCTCTGCTGATTCACTGAATGACTGCATTATGACAAACACAGGGTAGCTGTCTATGTGACTCTCAAATTTACTTAGCATCAGCTTTAAAAGCAAGTTTCAAAATTTCTATATCTGCACTAAACATTGGACATACAACCATGATAGTAAACCCTGAAGTGCTGTAGAGCTCATTTCTTCATCAAGTCAAGTAACAGGACACTGCAGGCTACTGGAAAACTTTGCTGTAATGTGAATTTTGCTATATTTGCTGCTTTGAAGGAAAATCAGTATTTCGTTTGCTTTAAACATTACATTGTAGGGGACAAATCCTGGAGTCCTGATGTGGTTTTTACTCAGTCCTTACTCAAGCAAAATTCTCACTGACTTTTCCTTTTCCACATATTGGTGACTATTCTTGCATTGTTGGCCATAGCAAGAGCAATACCAGACAGCTGGCTTTCTACACTCCAGTGAGGCCTTCTTGTTGTGGCATATACGCAGATTGCCCACATGCAGGATCACCTACCCTCTCATCCCAGTCAACACATGAGCATGCCACACTGATGATGGGTTTTGCCTAGTATCGTGCTCATAAGGCATGTGGACATGAAATATAATTTAAGCATGAATCATCTTAAAATTTGAAGTTTATAAAATAAAAGCATATACATCCATTTGAAATTTTACATTAACTGCAGAAAGATAATTCTGACATCATATTTTAGTGCTCATCTCATGAAGATGCCCCATTGCAACTTAGTGTCATCAAATATTGGTGCCATGTCAGAACATCACTCCATGATTATCTCATGAATCTGTAATTCCATTTGATGTAATATCTACTCTCTCCTCCCTCTTTGTATCCTTTTTTCCCAGATACTGAGGGCATCAGGGAGGGATACTAACAAATCCTGTCTGTTTGCTTAGAACTAACCACTTTGCCTGATGTGCCAGTGTGGTGAGCACTCCTGTGATTGGTGCTCCGCTCATATGCCCGAGAAGCACAAAAGAAATCCATAATTCTACAAGAGCTGCACACTGCTCTAAAATCTCAGATTGAGTATTACTGATCTAGCATCTTGCATACTGAAAGGGGATACCAAAAACAAAGAGATACTAGTTAGCTAATATAGGTCCATTCTACTATTCTTTAAAAACTATCTAGGTGAAACTTAGATTCTCTTGGAATTTTCAGACCTGTATGGTGTGGGTGGATGCATACAACGTGCCCCTGTTATGCAAGCTACATGCATTTTGGGGGCTTCTAGCAAGTTGTGAAGGTGGCTCTAGAATCATAATAAATGAGGTCTGTGTTGTATGCTGCCAAGCAACTTATTGAAACAAATGGCATCAAAGTTGTGAAGGAAAAATTAAAAATTGAATTCATACCGTGGAGAGCCTGTTGACTATGTGGTAAAGGAATGTCTAACCTGCTCAGCTGACTAAACTTAAAAGAACTTCAGATTATCAACATTTACTTTGGTTAGGCCCAAGCTACAGCATTGCAAATCAAGGAGCTGTGAGTTAGCAATTCTCATTGCCAGTCAATGCACATCACTGTAATCATGATCCTTGGTTTCTTTAAATTAACACCTGCCATAACATTATTAATGCCATCACCTGTTTGTGCACGGCTTTAATAACAACATCTTCAAGGTCTACCGCATTATTGTATCTATCAGATTTTTTGCTTCACCAAAAAAAAACCCATGTGTGGTACTTTAGCAGACTGCAACACCAAACTAATGACTAAAGGCAAAGGGCAAATGGGAGTCTATGTTTCTGGTTTAATGAACAGCAGAATCCCTGACATCATGGCAAGGAATGCCACAGAGAAGGTGCTCAGTGGCTGAAACAATGGGTGAACAGCTTATTGAGATGCTACTAGGAGACAAGCAGCAGGCCACAGTCCAGTGCCCTCAGAATTGTGCTTGGGGGTGTCAGGAGGTGACAGAGGTGGTTTGGACTGAGCTTCCCAAAGGCTTTTCAGGTCAATAGGAGCAACTGGAAGCTAATGCAGAATCTGATTAGCAATCATTAAGTAGCTGAGCTTTAAGTGATGTTGTGCTCACTCCATCTGCTGTCAGACAGTATCCTAGCAGCAGCATTCTGCTCTCGGTGCTAATACAAAAAAACCTGGCACCAAAAACATTGAGGTGTGAAATCAGAAAACTGTCAAATGAAAGCACCGTTAAGAAAATGAACCTCAAAGTTACTGGACAGTGAAGTTTGAACAGCAGTCAAAATGCTTTTTGCAAAATAAGTAAATCCATTTAAGTTGATCTGGCTCATTGTTTTCAAAATGGATTCTGACCAAATCAGGTAAATCAAAAAATATATGTATATGATGATAAAGTATTCCTGACTAGTACCTGTTTTAAGTCAGTACAGACTTGGTATTTTTAGTCCATAAGTTAAGAATATAGGCACCTTTTAGCATTGAGAGAATAGTGCTCATGGTAGGAAGCAATAGATTATTTTATCAAGTAGAACGTAGGGTCCTTTTGTGGCATTAAGAACATTCACTCCCCAGACAGTAGGATTATTTTAACTGCATACTTTGGTTAGCTTCTAGAAAATTGCATGTCATTGCAATATCAAGGGTGTTCATTGTTATCTTGCTAGCTTATCATTCAAGGCCAATCCTAAGAGTTTCCAATTACAAGGAACATACATCTCTCTTTGCAAAATAGGACTTATCTGGCTGCACAAACTGCAAATGATGTACAGAACTTTCACCTCTAGGTCACAGGTATGAATCCAGTCTAAGAATGTAGTGACTGAAAGATTGGTACAGAATTCGCCTCTGGGAAACAAGTAGGTCTCTTCTTTCCAAGCAGACATGTGTCAGCCTCACAAAAATCACTTATATGCAACTGTAACAGAGACCCTGGTGACAATGTTGTGAGAGTAGCCAATGAATGAAGCAGCATGGAGATCTAGCTACTTTCTTGCTGGACTGTTCTTTTGTTGAATTTTTTTTCTAGCCTCTCTGTTTGCAAAGATAACCTACCAAGAATAAACAACTGCAGTAATTCTGTTTACTGACTATATAGCATCGACGAATGTAGACTTGATTACAATTTCAATCAGAAGCTACAGATGATGCTTCTTGATATAGTTTTAAAATGTGGAATGTTATCAAATGTATATGTGATAAATGAAAATGTCTGCTTTGGTCCAAATGTGGCACAGTAAATGTTTAAAAAGGTGTACCGTTCAGCATTTTGCTGGAGGTCTAGAAAAAGGCTTTTTAAAAGGCTGCAAAAGATTCTGCAGGGGAGGAACAAAGGAGTCAAGGGTGATGCAGTCACAGGAGAAAAAAAGCAGCTGTCTTTGGGAAGCAAAATACACATGGTTTGGAAGTTGGGAATGATGAATAGTTGAGGACTCTTCCTTTCAGGGAATTGACTAGATGACTATTTCAGAAGGAGTCACAGATAAATCCTCTTCTTTGTGCCCGTGGCTGACTGGCTGGCCTTTTAAGGCAAGCCAGGCTCAGCCTTGCCTGTGACCAGACAGCTATCCCACAGCTGAATGTGATGGAGTCTTAATTATGACTGTCTCCAGTTGCAGGGGATCAGGGAGAAGAGTACTTAAACACGGCTATGAACTCATGCTAAGGAAGAGACCCAGGAGAGTGGAGCAAGAGAAGTTACCTTATCAGGGAATGACCTGGGGAAGTCAGGTTGGAGGAGACACACAGAAAGCAGGTCAGGTTAGTGTAGAAAGGACTCTGAAATAGGGCCCGTCAGGAACAGGGAGATCTCTAATGGAATTGGCCAGAGTCCCCAGGGAATGGAGGCAGTGAAGGAAACTTCTGATTGGAAGAAGCACAGAGAAAAAGCTCTGCAGGGCTCAGGAATAGGGGCAAAAGCAGAGAACTTCTGAGTAGCTCAAGAGAAGCATAAGAATTACTAGTGTGGTTATTAACTTAAAAGTTGGACCTTTGTTACCCTGAAAGGGGACTGAACGTAAATTTGACCTGGCCAGCGGGCGGAGGTGATCAAGAGGGGGCAACGTCCTATTGAGGGGCACAGGGGCACCCTCAAGGTAAGGGCTCGCTATTACAGTGCTCCAGTGTGGCTAGCTTGATTTGTCTCCACTTGGACAGATTAATTTAATTTTTTCTTCATACCCATTTGCGCCCCTTCATCTTCCTCCCTATCCCAGTCTTGGTTTGGAAATCCCAGTCTTGTTTGAATCCAAAAAATAAACTGAGAGAACATTGTTGACCCAATGTAAATAATTTATTCATGTCCCCATATCCAACAATTTTCAGCCACTCTATTTTTTTATGAGCCTTTCTTCTCAGATACGGATTGACCTTTGATCCATGCCCATGGATGCGTCAGTGGAAAAGAGGTCAGAGCAGCAGACAGTAACCGTGGCCCAGGGCACAATGGATTGCTGTTGGCTGACTGTTGGGTGGGCCTTTGGGACAACTTGGGAGGAAGAGAAAAGCATGAGAGATGCAGGCCCATCAGCGGGAGGTGGGAGCAAGAATGACTCTGTTGAAAACCCCTAATTTTGAAAAATCCAGGCCTGGTGGTTGTTCTTTTTGTTCAACTTTTTTTGCCTACGGACTCCTGTTCTTCCTGTACCCCACCCCCTCAACTCTCTCTCTGAGCAGAGACTCCACACTGATATCTCTCAT
Organism: Lepidochelys kempii; assembly: GCF_965140285.1. NCBI lineage: Eukaryota > Metazoa > Chordata > Testudines > Cheloniidae > Lepidochelys > Lepidochelys kempii. The sequence continues at coordinate 23,828,656 of NC_136387.1, read as the reverse complement.
CTTTTCTTATTTATTTAATCAGGTGCTGCTTTTCCTGATTCCAATGTCCTGACACCGCTTTCTGGAAGCAATAGCTCAGGTTTTAAGTTCCCCACCTATCAGAAATCACCTCATGTAGTTTTTAAAATTGCATAATTGTTCGCTTTGTATTTGTTCATTGCCAGAACTGCCTAGATTTGCAAAGACACTGTTTATTTAGCAATGGGAGCTTCAGATTGTGTTGTGCACTTAAATCCATGAATAGCAAATGGACATTGCTCCCTGTCTACGTGAATCACTAAGAGGAAACTGCTTCATTTGAAAGGTCTTATATGGTTTCAAAGCTGATAGCTGGGGTGGTGGTGGCAGTTGGGGTGGGAGGGGTTGCTTGTAAAGAGCTCCTTCCTTCCTTGTATCCAGAGAGAAGGCACTACAAAGTGTTAAAACATACGTGATGCTTTGTACTGAAGAAACTTGTTAATTTCACTGTAACAACTGTATAACAGGTAGTGCTGTAAAATGTTTTTTTGGGAAACATAGTCTTTTGATACAAAGCAAATACATTCATTTAATAGATCTAATTCTCTAGGGAAGAGAGGAAGAGTCTAGTGGTGAGAAAACAGACCTGGAAGCCAGGAACTCCTGAATTCTAATCCCAGCTCTGAAAATGACTCTCCTTGGGGCCTTGAGCAGATCACTTGGCCTTGAGCAGATCACTCTCTGAAAATGAGTTAAATAATACTCTGTGTTGTAAAATTAAAGTTTCTAAAGCTCCTTGAAGATGAAAGGTATTATGCATTGTAAATGCTTTAATCAGGCTCTAATCCCCAGCTGTTTCTGACAGTTTACTCTCTCAACAATTTTATTATTCAGACAACTTTCCTGTAATTTTGTGTAATTCATAAACAAGTTCATTCTTTCAATAGGCTATTTTTAATTACCTGGGCTCTTTGGTCCCTTCTGGATGTCAGGTAATGGGGCTGGGCTTTTCTAAAGATCTTTGTGAGCAAGATTAATGGAAAGAAAGAGTTTGGTAGATATTGGAATTAAACAAGAGGTGGAGAGAGAGAACGACAGGTCTGCATTGCAGCAGTCTCTAGCTCTGTGCCCAGGTATGTCTCGCAAAGGTTATGACACATCATCTGCTTACTGTTGGTTGCCTCTGTCCTTTTGTTTTTATGATCTGTACAAACAGATTCTAAAGTTGTACCAGGAAGGTGTTAGATGCTGTTAGTGTTAAAGGTCACTCAGCATTTGTGTCCTGTTAATACGTGTCCCCACTTTTGTGAAGCATTTAATGCTCAGCTGCTTAAATATTTTTAAGCAGCAATTTGTCAGAGTTGCTGGGATGGAACCTTTTTTTTTTTTAATATATAAATAACATTGAACATCAGCTTAACTTAAAATAGAATTGACTTTTTAGGGTTTGGCTTTCAGCTCATTGTTGCAGAGCTCTGTAAGCAAGGAAATATTTCTTAGCAACCAGCTTCACAGGTGGGAGAGATTTCTGAGAACTGCTGTGCTAACAGAATTAACAAATAGGGCCAGATTCTGTCAGGCCCCTATGTGGATGTACATAGGGGTGCAGAGGATGAGAGTGTAAGAACTTGCTCCCTGTGCATGATCTAGCCACAGTTGCAGGTCTCTGGCTTGCATACGCTCAAGGACTGTTCCCTGGCTAGTGCTGCTAGTTCCATTACCCACCCCAAATGAAGTGGGGGGAAATGTGTACTCATAGCCCTATTCCCTCTCTACCCTAACTAGCCAGCTGTGAATGGGGCACATGCCACACCCTGCAAGGAAGGCAGTAGTGGGCATGATCCCCAGGTGCTCCTGGAAACACAATGCCTCCAAGAGGTCTAGCTGGGGCAGTGCAGCTCTGTATACCTTCATTGCCGACTAATACCTTACAGACACAAGCCTTTAAGAAGTGAGTCAGCTGTTTATAAAGGCATTTTAAAGTCCTCCTGACTGCCATGATATTTTCCCCATGTGATCTCCAGGCCCTTGGCTTTACATTCAGGATACTGGCAGAGCACTGTCCATCTGTGGGTCCAGTGGATTGCTGAACTGGTATTGCACTAAATAACTTGTCCACAATCAACAACATGATGTTTCATAAATGCCCTTTACATCATCCCATTAAATCACCTCTGTTCACCAGTGTGCTATACCAGATAAAGCATAAGAACAGAAAACTACAGTGTTGGTGGCATGAGACTTGTTCAGGGTTCAAGTGCAAACTTATGCAGTAGCTATGCAGGATGGTGAGAGCTCTTCTTTGTCATCGGGCATCTGCAAAATCTTGACTTATGGAACAGTTCTAGAGCCCTCCGATCAACTCAGATTACTTTCAGTCAGAGCTCATTAAATGTGACTAGTATTTGGCTCTAGGTAATGATTAGGCAAATTTGAAATAGACTTTCCAACTCTGAAGAGATGGAGCCAGGGAAGAAATTAGTGATCACAACAGAGTTTGTCACAAGCAAGGGAAATCTGTACTGCCAAATACAAAATGGACCCCTTCACCTTGTAGTGAATGGGGAATCCCTGAGACAACTGCTGATCAGACTGTCCGTGCCTCAAAATCCTTAAAAAATAAATAGGAGTACTTGTGGCACCTTAGAGACTAAAACATTTATTAGAGCATAATTTCCTTAATTTAAGTATCCTCACACCTTCTTGTCAACTGTCTAAATGGGCCATCTTGATTATCACTACAAAAGTTTTTTTCTCCTGCTGGTAATAGCTCATCTTAACTAATTAGCCTCTCATAGTTTGTGTGGTAACTTCCAACTTACCTGTATATATGTGTGTGTGTGTGTGTGTGTGTATATATATATATATATACACACACACACACACACACAATCTCTTACTATATGTTCCATCCTATGCATCCAAGGAAATGGGCTGTAGCCCACGAAAGCTTATGCTCTACTAAATTTGTTCATCTCTAAGGTGCCACAAGTACTCCTGTTCTTTTTGCTGATACAGACTAACACGGCTGCTACTCTGAAAAATAAATGTTGCTCAAGAAAACAGCACTTCCTGCAGCACTGAAGTCAGCACAGCAGCTTCAGAAAGCAGTTTAAAACAGTACTGCTGCACAGGGAGAGAGGGGAGCAAAATAGGGCCCGAGCAGAGCACCCAATCCCTCTTCCCCCCCCCCCCCCCCAAAGATCCCTTGGATCCAGAACTAAGCAAAAGAGACAAACTGATAGACACAAGAGAACACTAGGACCTATGCTACATCCCTCATCCCCAAGCCGTGTGGCCTTTGGCTGACTTCCCCCTGCACTTTCTATCTCAATGACTACTTTCTGCCAGTGCTTTTCTGGATTCAGTTTGAGCAAGGACCCGTGGACACTGATGATGTCATTGGACTGATCCCTGCATTTTTCACTCTGAACATCCTCTCCTCTGTGCTGTTTGGCTTCTTGTAGCAAACCTTTCCCACCTCTTCTCTTCCTTTGTCTTTTCAGTTAACTAATCTCCCTCTCACACACCCCAACAAAGCCCCACTGAAAGGATTTTAAATAACAAAACAAAATTACAGAACTGACATGACATTTGCCACCATGGCATTGTTTGCTTTGCTTATATGTTCTATCCCTTTCCCCCTCCTTTTGTCTGTCTTGTCTATTTGGAGTATAAGCTCATGGGAGCATGACAGATGTCTCTTCTTCTATATTTGTGCAATGCCTAGCACAGCGGGGCCCTGTTTTCAGCTGGCCTTGAGGCACGGGTGTAATAAGCACGATAAATAATCATAAAAATGCCCAGAACAACTACCACATCCTCTCTAATGTTTCCTTCCTATTCAAAGGGATTGAGAAGGTGGTGGGTGAATTAGAAGTTTTCTGAGAAGTTGCAAGTTTTTTTTTTGTTTGAGAGTAGAAAAAGAGCTTGACATCTATTCGTTGAGAAGGTTTTCTGAGCATGCAGGATGGCATGAAAGAAAGCACAAAGTCAGAAATGGGTGAAGGATACAAAAAACAGCAGTGTGTGTGGCGCATAGGAGTAGAAGGGGGAAAAAGAAGAAATGAGGGAAGATTTAAGCATTAACGATTTTTGCTATAAATACTTAGCAATATTTAAACGCATTTCACACCCAGTATATTCACTGAGAGGGGTTTGCAAAGATTCTTACAGGATAGGTTTTTAAGCAATAATGTGGAGTGGATGCAATGAGGAAATGATGCACAATTGCATTGCATTCAAAAATGTTACCAGAAAATGGTATGTGTTGGCATCAAGACGTTCCTGGGTAGCCATATGTTATGTTCTTCCTTTTTAGATACAAGTATTTAAACACCTAGTGGTAGATAATATATAAATTATCTGTCAGTACGTAAGCAGGTTTATTGGGCTTCTATATAACCTATAGAATAGAATCCTAGGAGTCCTGACTTCAAGTCTGGTGTAGACACCAGTTCTTCTCTTAATTAAAATGAAAGTTAAATTCTGGAAAAGCCTTGAGTGGAGTACTGGTGAGATATTTATGTAAAGATGAAAGGAACCTCAGAATGAAATATCTGGCATGGCTCCATGGCCTTTTTTTTTATAGCACTTTTAAAATGAATCAAGCTGCAGAAACTCTTAGGTTTATGCCTGGTAGGCTGTGTTTGTGGGTTCAAAGCCAGCGTTAGTGAGTAGCAAGCGGGGCAGTTGCCCAGGGCCACATGCCACAGGGGACTGTGCGCAGTGGGGCTCGGGCTTTGACTTCAGAAACGTTGCAGAAATCCAGTGAGTGATCAGGTAAGGGAGGCGGGGTGTGGTCCCACTCCTTAGTTTCTGCCCTGGGCCCCAGCGAGTCTAACGCCTGCCCAGGGTGGGTTTTTCAAAGGCACTCACCATTGACCTAACCCTATTCCCACTGTAGTCAAATGTAAAAGTCCCTTTGATTTCAATAGGAGTAGAGTTAAGCCAACGCTGAGTGCTTTTGATCTCACCCTATAGGATGCTTAATCAAGTTACAGTGTCTGGAATGCTTCAGTCATGTGCTGCTTCATTATTAGTTTAGCATTGACCATTCAGAGCTGTTAATATACCTCTGGGCTAACTGGGGTGGTAAATAAAGCCCATATCCCAAGACAGGAGAGAACCCAGCAGAAAAGTGCACGACCATATTTTGTGTGTCAGGGTGCAGAGCTGGATAATCAGAAAGTGTGGAAGAGAATTCAGTGAGCACATCAGATCAGCTTCCATGACCATGTTGAAAAGAGAGTCACCTGCACAATTAAAAGATCTGTTCCAAACTTCCTAATGAGACATAAAAAGAAAAAGAGGACTTGAGGCACCTTAGAGACTAACAAATTTATGTGAGCATAAGCTTTTGTGAGCTACAGCTCACTTCATCGGATGCATTCAGTGGAAAAACATAGTTATTAATTAAGGGATAACGCTCCAGGTGGAGAAGTATACAGGGCAATAAATAGCCTTTCTGGTAATTAAACACCGAAGAGAAACTGGGGTGTTGAATCACCACTTAAATCATTTAGTAAGCATCTATTCTAGTATCTTTCCCTATTGTAGGTTCAGAAGTAAGATACTTCAACAAACCACATTACAAAAATAACCTCTCTCTTGTAAGGATTTAAAAGAACTATGCCGCTGTTTCCAGCGCAGACTTTCAATTGACCATTTTTATGGCATGCTACAAGATTCTTTAGTTTGCATAAGTTTTCCCCACTAACACTAGCTGATGGACAACTGAGCATCACGGAGGAGGACGGGGGGAAAAATCCCATTACTAAATTAAGAAATTATGCAGAGAAATGAATGTGACTTGTATTTATTGCCTGGGTACGGAAATGATGAATATTTCAGAAGTTTGAAACAGATAATCTAGGGGTCAAGGCTTTGATGAATAAACTGTTCAAACGAAGGGTTAAATAGGATATAATTGTTAAATGAAAATTGAGTGATGTGTTAGGATACACATGCTACTCCAGAGCAAGAAAATTGTATACACCTGGGGAGTCAAAGAACACAAACTTGGTGGTAAGCTAGCAAAGCAGGAGGAGTGGAAATATAGCAAATATATCACAGCTGTGAAGAAGATTCCTCTATTGTGCAGAAAGATAACTACTTAATACATTTCTGCAATGGAAGATTCTCTGGCTTTCCTGTTTTGACTAGTGCAAAGGTTGCAGGATCACTTAAATCATCTGGGAGCTGGGGACAATCCATGGATTCTGGTATCCAGGAGGCAGACATGAGGCTGGAGGACTGATTTGCAGCTGTGTAGTTGTGTGGGAGGATCCCTCTTTCCAGCCCACTGCTGAGGAGGGTCCAGTCCAAGCACTCCTTACTGGGGAGAGCTGACCTCTGGACCTAACCAATGAATTACGCTGTTTTAAATGGCTTTGTCACTTCTCTTCAGTCAGACTATACCCCACACATGCTGTATATGAAACATGCCCTAGATTTCTTTATTTTAGTAGCAAACATAATAAGCAGAATTGTAGCTAATTCCTGCCCTGTGCGCTCTGGTTTTAGGAGAGGACTAAAAGTGTCCAGCATCAGAACACACTAATAAAATGTTTGCATATGCCACAGATACTTTGCTCTGTGACACAGCTAGGCCAAAATGCAGCAGCCAAATCAACCATCTTGTGCTTCCATTTATTTCCTGTAACACACGACTGGCCTGGGGATAGGTCTGGTAAAAAGGCCTGGAGACGGGCCTCAGGGAAAAATCCAATATAATAGAGAGTTTCACACATCCACAGGGAATCTGTGTGGAATCAGAACTAAAGCAGGCAGCTGAGTATCAGAGCCAGAGAGGCCTGAAGCAGCAGACAGTGTTCCAGTGACCCCAGATCTGCTCAAGCCCAAAGCTGCAGTCTGCACTCACTCTCAAAAAAGCTTGCCCTTACTTGAACCATAGAGGGAAAGTCTGTTCCGTAGTTCTTATTTTGTTTATTATACTTTGAAACAAACCATATTCCTTTTCCTTAAGTCCCGAGGCTATAATTCTTTTCTGTTTTCATTCATTCAAAACCTGTAAATGTTCTTCACCTTAAGATTTTCATTGCCCTTTAAAAAACAAAAATCACAGTATGTTTCTTATTTTTAATGTGGTACCTCTCGGTTGTTTCATGTGTTGAAACTATGCATATGGGCTAAGCTTGAGAATTGTCGTAACCTTTCAATATTTATGAACCAGGGAGAGCTGAAATAACTGCAGCTGAGAAGTTTGTCTGACTTGTTCAAGTGTCTCTATTTTGGTGTTGGGAAACCCCAAGGAAGTAGCCTTCCAGTCTCAAGTAATGTAGCATTTTCTGTGGAATGTCTGAAACTCACAAAAGAAGTTCCAGAGTAACAGCCGTGTTAGTCTGTATTCGCAAAAAGAAAAGGAGTACTTGTGGCACCTTAGAGACTAACCAATTTATTTGAGCATGAGCTTTCGTGAGCTACAGCTCACTTCATCGGATGCATACCGTGGAAACTGCAGCAGACTTTATATACACACAGAGAATATGAAACAATACCTCCTCCCACCCCATTGTCCTGCTGGTAATAGCTTATCTAAAGTGATCATCAAGTTGGGCCATTTCCAGCACAAATCCAGGTTTTCTCACCCTCCACCCCCGACACACAAACTCACTATCCTGCTGGTAATAGCTCATCCAAAGTGACAACTCTCTACGCAATGTGCATGATAATCAAGGTGGGCCATTTCCAGCACAAATTCAGGTTTTCTCACCCCCCCACCCCTATACACACACAACTTGATGATCACTTTAGATAAGCTGTTACCAGCAGGACAGTGGGGTGGGAGGAGGTATTGTTTCATATTCTCTGTGTGTATATAAAGTCTGCTGCAGTTTCCACGGTATGCATCCGATGAAGTGAGCTGTAGCTCACGAAAGCTCATGCTCAAATAAATTGGTTAGTCTCTAAGGTGCCACAAGTACTCCTTTTCTTTTTGAAAAGAAGTTCTATTCAGTGCATCTTTAAGGCTTCAGTCTTAAAATGAGATATTTTTAAAAGTGCCCACCATTGAGAGGCTTAAAGACCTAATATTGTTTAGTAAGAGACTAAACATGACATGGGGTGATGCTAGTGTCTTAGACAGTTATCACCATGGTATCATTTTACTTCGGTTAAAGAGCTTATTGCGTATGTTACACAACTTGCTTTCCAACAGAAAGTGCCGAAGTGATGCTATGAGACTACAGATCAGTGCTCTGTTTTCCTATGCACCAAAGCTTAAATTATGGAATAACCCGGTTTTCTTTTCTTAAAGAACTAGTACTTATAGCCTTTTGCTCCTCATGTGGCTATTCAAATGTGGCACTTCTTTAACCCAACAGGAAAGAAAGCGACTATGTTGAGAAGTGCTGGAAAGATGTGCGAGTGGGAGACTTTGTGCAGCTGCAATGTAACGAGATCATCCCAGCTGATATCCTGTTACTGTACTCCTCCGATCAGAATGGGATCTGTCACTTGGAGACTGCAAACCTCGATGGGGAGACCAATCTTAAACAAAGACAAGTTGTGAAAGGGTTCTCTAATCAGGTAGGCCTGTTGGAAATGTGACAATATTCAGGCTATTCTGCCTCTGTTTCCATGACAACTAGTGTCATGAAATGCAATATAAGCATGTTCTGAAGGGCTGAATACTACTTGCTCAGTCTCATACAGCCACAGATCCATGCCATCTCAGGGCATGAATGTATAGTACGGTAAGCAACAGATTTGTGTAGGTGTGCTACAGACATGCACAATTATAAATGAATGTTATCTGACACAAATAAGTGCTTATATTACCGTGTTTCCTGCTTGTAGGACCAGATGACAGTACCTTCTGGGTTGCAAGTGGTATTCTGCTTCCCATTGGGCACCTGAATCTGCAGTGGCCTTTTCCCAATGTCAAAAGAATTCCATCTCCTTTAGACTGTGATGGGATACAAGACAAAAACAAGAGAGTTGGGTGAGGGATGACCTGCCTTCTGCACAGAACTAGCAATGTAATTCACTACACCCTTTCCAATTCAGTCTTTCTGCAAGAAAGAATAGGTGCATGTTTGTGCATAGATTTGGGGGTGTAGCTTTCACCGCATTCCCAGCCACCCTTATGCCCCATGAGTTTTTATGGTTATGTTCCTAACCAGGACTTTGGCATATATTAACTAGTGGATAAACAATTCTAGTGCACACTAAGCTGAAAATAACTTTGTGAATGGCCCTGCCTGAGAGTACAATATATTATTGTGTATGCTATTAGGACAAATGTGAATTTGAATTAAAATTGAAGATTGGCTGTCTAGTCATCAGTTTGAATGTTGGACAGTGAGAAATTAAATATTTGATGTTGACATTATTGCATAGTTCATATTGTTCCTTTCTCATAAGCAACTGATTGAATTATTCATTTGGTGCCACTTTTTGAGAAATCCTAAAATTGAGACAGTTTGACATTAGAAGAGTTGTATTCTTCACACTCTTGAATGACTTTTCAAACATACTAGTGACAGGTGTCAGATAAGACAAACCAAGTTTAATCAGCTACATCAGGAGGAATGGAACAATTTGCACTATTGGAATCATAGTTGTGAATAGGGCAAAAATAAAGAACATGTAGATAATTCCTGGAATTAAACATCAATGTTTTAGTTAGCAGGAAGTGAGAATATACATAAGGCACAAAAATAGGAACAACTATTGCAGAAATCTCCAAATAGATATTTGTACCACAAAAAATGTTTCTTTTTTTTTTCAGTCCCATATTTAATTCACTTCAGCAGTTCAGTAGTTAGGTAGAACTGGCAGCAAGTTCATCCCCCACTCCACCCACCTCATTTAATTCAGTGGAGACTCTTACGGCTGTTATACAAGTCATTTCTCAGAGATCTTTAGGGTCTAAGGAAGTTAATGCTCATAAGATCAAATGCAAATTGTGGTCTTTTTTTTTTTTTTTTTAAGGAAGAGGAGTTGTACTTAGATGAAAATGTCTGTGAAAGGATGGGGAGAGAACAAAGAAATAATTTTACTCAGTAGGTTTTATGTTTTGTGCTTTTCAGATTTCAGAGCCCATACTATTATTTTGAACAACAATAAAATTCCATTATTTCAGATGACTGATGAAGATAAATGGAAATTGAGGGCAATAAGCACCTCCCAGCATCAGGCCCTAAATCAGTATGGGCCATTACACTGATCTGTTGTTTCTTTCAAATCACTTGTCTTCCCACTAGCTTTTGTTCTAGCTATTAAGGTACAGGATAATAAACTGCATTGTGCAGTAACTATTATCTAGCTGCTGCACGTTCTGAATTCTCCACTCCATTTACAATATGAGAGGATCTGTGGTTTCAGTTCATCTCCTAATGCTCCAATTAATATAATCTTCTATTAATCTAATAGTTTTATTTGTCTGTTTATTTCACCGTTTAAAAATTGGTCCTAATTAAAATTCCCATTTAATAGAATTGCAGGCCACAGTTAGTTTGCATTCTTAAGACTATTTACTTAATTGATTACAGCAGTCCAAAATTGTAGCTAGTCCTCTTTGCAAATGAAATGAATATATTTACTTTATTACATTAAACATGAGGCTGCTTTCAGCACAATTGATCCTCTGATGAAACAGATCATCGTCATTAATGTTACAGTTCAGGGCAACTGCACCTGTATTTCCACCTTGTGGTCCCTCGAGGGGACCCACTCTAAGCTCCCTGCTCCTCAGCCATCACCTCTTTTGGGCAGAAACCCACATCTATGTCCCTTCTGACTGGGATTTTTTCAGGCTGCGGAGTCCCCTGCCTAGATTTCGTGACGTCCCCAGCAAGCCAGACTGCCTAAACAGGCCAGTGTCTGTACTGTGTTTTCTCTCTGAAGGCTATGAACAGCGGTGATGGACAACGGTCACAAGTTACTACACCACTTTTTCTAAGCAAGGACATTTATTCTTAAGATGAAAGCGCTACACAGAAAACACTAACAACTATAAAAGAAGCTATGCACATGCTAATAAGCCTACCAGAGGTCACCCCAACTCCAAACTTGGACTCTGGTAGGTGTCAGTCTTCCAAAACCCACAATGGTCTCAGGTTTAGTTCATAATTGTCTCAGATTTGGAACCAGAGAAAGCAGCTGGGCAGTTCATCGATTTCTTAATACAGCTGTGGCTTTGATGTCTAGTATCCAGGAACAGGTAATCAGCAAACCAAAATCCTCTCCTCAGAGAGTAGCTTCAAAAGGTAGGGTTTTTGCATAACTGGAGATGGGGAACTTGCATTTACCTCCCCTTAGGCATTTCCCAGGAAATCCACTTTGCAAATGTTGTCCCAAAAGTCCATTCTCATCTGGTATGTCCTTCAGTATAGTCCTTTGATCAGACAGGCCTTAAATCAGATCTCTCTTCCTCCTGACCCCCAGAGGTTACATAAAGTCTCAGCCCACAATAGTACATAAACTTTGCATAGAGTACAATGGACCCCAAAGATACTTAAACTTAATTCAATATGGTTTTACAAGTATATTGCAGGAAATTGCCATATCTGTCGCAATTAGTTCATAAAGTCGGTTAAGAAATTTTGAACACTTCAAATTTTTGAATTTATCTTGTGCACGTGCTTAAGTGTTTTGCTAGATCAAGTCTATAGTTCCATAAACCTCAAACTATCTATAAGCTTTGTAACAATAAGTAGGAGAGGCTCTTCTTAGTGCGAAGAGTTGAAACTAGAGCTGATTGAAAAATTGTTGGTGAAACTTTTTTTTCTTGAAAGATGCTATATCATCAAAAGTGAAATGCTTCACAGAATCTTATTGGTTTCAACAAAAATTTTGCTGGGAAGTTGTCTTGGCTTCAGGATGGAAAGTAGGAGGTGCAAGAGGGAAATCAACCCATTCCAGAATAGCCAATAGCCCAGTGGTTAGGATACTCACTTAGGATATGGGGGACCTGGGTTCAAATCCAGGTCTATATCACAGTTATTGGCTATTTAAAGGGGTTTCTTTTTCTCTGCTTTCCACAACCGAATTTCAAAAAGTTTCATTTTCCTTCACATGGAAATGAAAACAAATTTTTAAACTTCAAAATGTTTCATGAAACTAAGTTTTCTGCCCAGCATAGTTGAAATCTGTATATTTTATTGTATAGATTTAACATAAACCAAAATGTATTGAACTACATATTTAACAAGGAAAAAAGAAGAATAGAAAATATTACATTTGTGTGATATTACCATGTTACTGGTACCTTATGAACTACATCTTTTGTATTTCCTACCTTTTATATTATAACTGACCAACCCGAATGTTAAACAAAACACAACATTCTGCATTAATAGCAGGCCATTCTCAATCCGTCAGCTATTAACTCAGTAACAGCTGTGTTCTGAGTTAAATGTGCTTTGGACTCAGATTATTTAGCTTGGTTATTACCTTGTTACCTTCAAGTTACCTAAACAAACCACATGCCCTAATGTATGGTTTTTGCATGTATAAACTGTTGACCTCAGTAAGCTTGGTGGAAAGCAGTTTGGATTGTGGTGGTATCTAGTAGTGTTAGAGGTTAGAGTTTAATGAACTAATCAGTTTGTTCCCTTCTCTTCCTGCTGATTGTATGTTTGTTGTCAGCACCACATCATGTTGTGAGCACGTCACTGGGTATTTGTGTACTGTGTAAATGTTGAAACAATAGAACTGGAGCTAGTGCTCCCAGAAAAGCCGAAGATTGAATGAAATGTCTACTATGCTGAATGGGATGAAACTGCTCAGTTAAATCTAAGTATGGTCAGTTTTACTTTTTGTTAATTGCATAAGGAAAAGGCCTGGATTGATTTACATAAAAAAGGTTATATTGTAAATACCTCATCAAAACAAGATTATTGGAGAAGCTAACAACAACGTTTGACCAACTTCTGCCTTTGGATGCATCCACAGCTCACTGAATTCAATAAAAGCTCTGGATACAAATCCAAGGTCAGAATTCGTATTTTATACAGTAATGGGAGACAAAAAACTGCATGTGTCTGTATGTTGCAAGCCATGAACTTGCCCTCAGGATCTCTTGCCCATTGATCTTTATTTTGCAGTAGTGAAGAGGATCTGCAGGGATTGTTGCATTCGATCTAATGTTATATGACCCTTCCAAGAAAAGGCTTCCCGTGCTAGCAACCACAGACATGTTTTCTAGTCACAACTACCATGAGATGTTCTGATCGTTACATTTTTATAAGTATATGTTGAACTTAATTCCCAATGTATTTTCTTTTGTAGAACACTCCATTTGATCCAGAATTTTTCCAAAACACCATAGTCTGTGAAAAGCCAAATAATGATCTCAATAAATTCAAAGGTTACGTGTAAGTACTTGCTATCTGTTTCTATAAATGAGTCAAATCACCTCTGAGCTTTAAACTATCACGTTTTAAAACTAAGTATTTTACAGGAAGTAATGGGTTTAGAAGCTCCACCATTGTCTAAATGTGGGCTGTGGAAGCTGTGTTGTAGGTCCAATGTAGATGGGATTTGGAGTTTGTGACTAAGTCAATGCTAATACTTGGGTTTGGATTCAGTGTTTCCAGAATCACATGACCCCTTCTCATGAGGTTTCAGCTATGTCTGAACCCAGATATAGGTCCCTTTAAATTTTAAATCTGACCTGAAACCTACACCAGAGGGACTTGTCTGGGCCAGGGTCTAAATCTAAATCTCTCCTAACATTCAAAGTGGTTCAGGTTCAAGGTTCTAGTTTCTTTATGTGTATGTTCACAGGAAATAAAAGGCATCCAGGGATGACCTACTGTGGTCTAATTTTCTTGTACTAGCAGAAATCAAGAGTAAATCCACTGAAGTCAATGGGATTATACTAATGTAAAATATGTGCAAGTGAGGAAAGAATCTGCCTCTTATTTTCTGTTACCTTTTGTAAAATGGTTGTAAGAGGCATACATTAATGCCTTTTCAGAGGAGCAATGAGAATATTAAAACTTCTGGAAGATACAGGAAGGGCCAGTTTTTTTGTTGGTGTGTAGTCACTGTACTGCTCCATTGGTGTAAACCCATATGAATCTGGCCTGGAGGATATACCCAGTGTAAGGTGATCCTCCACTTACTCTCCCATCTGACACGTTAGAAGAGTCAAGAGGTGCAGCTAGGAAACCCCTATTTAATATTGATCTAGTTTTGACCTCTTGGGACCAGTTGCTTGGAGCGTAAATTATGGCAGCCCTCTCAATTAGGCTGCTGTTGCACAGGGCAACTGGCCCTACATAGAGGCTGCACCAGCATAAGGGGAATGCAAGAATGGGCTGTATTTCGCCTATGCACACACACCGACTGTACTGTCTGCAAATCAGATGGAACCAAGGATCTGACCCCAAATTTTGGAACTCTAGCAGGAGTTTTATGTGGGAAATCCATTCCAGAAATATTTACTACTTCCCGAGCTTAGTGGATACAGAATCCATTCAGTGTTTCTCATCATGTTGGTCCAAGGACAGCAGGAAGAATCTTCAGCAAAATATATTCATTGTAGTTTAATGCCTTTAATGATCAATGAGGCTTCAGTTCTTCCCTCTAGTTTTACTATGGATTAAGACAATTTAGAAGCCTAGTCAAAGGAAACCAGCATTATTTTAAGCAATTTTCCAACAAAAGTTGATGTTCCAACAAATGAGTGTGACCCAGCATACAATGAACAATGTCTTCAGCAAAGAATTTGCTCTAGGACAGTGGTTCTCAACCAGGGGTGCGTGTACACCTGGGGGTATGCAGAGGTCTTCCAGGGGTACATCAACTCATCTAGATATGTGCCTAGTTTTACAACAGGCTACGTAAAAAGCACTAGCAAAGTCAGTACAAACTAAAATTTCATACAGACAGTGACTTGTTTATACTGCTCTATATACTATGCACTAAATGTAAGTACAATATTTATATTCCAATTAATGTATTTCATAAATATATTGTAAAAATGAGAAAGTAAACATTTTTTCAGTGACACTTTTGTATTTTTATGTCTGATTTTATAAGCAAGTAGTTTTGAAGTGAGGTGAAATTTAGGGGTATGCAAGACAAATCAGACTCCTGAAAGGAGTACAGTACTCTGGAAAGGTTGAGCGTCACTGAGATTCCTCCAAGAATCGTTTGTAAGTTGTAGTTATTTTCTTTAGCTTCACTATAAAACTATAGTAACTCCAAAGAACTGGCTCTGCTGAAATCACAATGCCTGTCTGACATGCTTGAAAAAGTGTCCCTTCCTGGATTGAAATTTGAGCAAAGGGACACACAAAGACTTTTAGGAAATGATCTTACCAATGCATTATCTAGACGAGGAAAAAAAGAGGTTGCTGGAGTTTTTTGTGTGTTAGTGAAGACACTTAAATTAATGCAGTTTAACTAACACATTACTACTTTACACTGCTACATCACTGACTGCCTGATGTTCATGTGCAAATTGCTTTTTTGTGAGCAAATGAGAAACTTTGGGCACCTATTACAGGCTGCTTTTGAAAATCTGTCCCTTCATTCCCATGACTGATTCATGGGTTTACATTGCAAACTGGAGCGTGTGCTACTTTGCCTAGCTCATGAAACTTAAGAATAAAGTGATTCCTAACAGTCATGGAGTTTGTTTATAAACATTCTGACCTAATTCTTCATTGCCTTGCACCTTGTGTTGTCATTTACAAATGGGCAAACTGGCTTGAAAACATTGTGAGTGCACTCGTTTACCTTGCATTCATTTGCACAGGTGTAAGTGATTATACAAGGTGTGACGTATTGTATAATCAGGCCTCACCTATGAATAATATCATACTTAACCAACAAAAGTGAGGCTGCATATATTTTTAAAAAAGTAAATGGAAGCCATGAACACTTGGGAACCTCCTGTTCAATGCTGATGTTTAAAGTAGCAATATCAGTTCCACCATATTAGGACTGACCCACATCATAAATCCCAACTTGAACCTCAGCAGGAACCTAGCTTGGTGTGTAATCGAGACTTTGAAAACATCAGACTTTTGCTGTTTTGTCACTGGAGGCAGATAATGAATTGTTTACCTGAAGGAATATCTTCATAGTGATTTGCTCAGCATGTAAATCAAACCTCCACCACTGTCCATCTTACTGGCAAGGAAGTCTGTCTTGTGAATATGCATCCTAAACTGGGACTCTCAAGGAGGAATAATGCTGGAATCAATAATACAGTGAAGGGGAAGACTCACAGGCTTTTTTGAAAAATCTCTCCTCCCAGCTGGTGCATCACAGAGATGAGCTCCTGAATGGTAACCACAGCAGACAAAGGATATTATTTATATACACGTGGTATCTGTACAACTGTGCTTCTACAATATTATAAAATCTATTCATTTTAATCATTAACCTCGGAGAGAGAACACCTATAAGATTTCTCTAATAATTCCCTCTGAATTGTGGGTTAAATTGCACAGTTTCTCTTATCTTCATTTATTAAATACTAAATCTGCCAGGCAAAGAACAGAATCAGAGGCTCCAACCACATAATTTATCTTCAGATTTAAATTTTGATGCTTTAGTCCATACAGACAGGTTCTGTATTATAAGATACAAAGACTTCTATACACCTCCAGTGTGGATCCCTGACTGAAGCCAGATACAGTGAAACATTTCTCAGTCGTCACAATTCACTGGTTCAAACCTGAAGGGAAAAAAAATACATAGAACAGAACACAAAGGGAAATCATATCATTTTATTTTCTTCTTTGTAGGGAGCAGCCTGATCACAAACGGATTGGTTTTGGAAGTGAAAGCCTTTTGCTTCGTGGCTGTACAATCAGAAATACTGAGATTGCAATAGGAATTGTCATTTATGCAGGTAACAACTCACTTTTTACCCTTTCATTTAGTTAAGCATGAAGTTGCTCTTGAAATATCTTACAACGAATACGTATAGTCTAATACTAAGCCATAATATTTTACTTTAAGAAGTAGTAGTTTATGGAAATAAAATAGGTTGATAAAGTCAAAGCACTTGCCGTTTATCTCTAAGGGTTTGGTTCTAATCTGAAGCTAAGGTGTCCGCCCATCGGTGCCTGGTGGCTAATAGTGATAGCAGATGATCCTGCTTGTTAGTTGATTTCAGATGTCCTGCGGTGGCTACTCAAAAATTGCCAGAGTGAAGAAGGCATAAAGTGATCTGCTCCACATCCCAGGACTGTGTCCAGTATAGGTGACGGGGAACGGAGCTTAGGGAAACCACGTATACATATACAAGCCATGAAGACATCAGTGCCCAGATCTGTAGCAGCATCACAGGGTTCACAGCTGTAGTCAGACCTTCTGTTTCCGGGCTGCTTGAGCTGAAATGTTTTCCATGGATGACTGTTGGGCTATAGAGGAAGAATAATGGCCATTTCTCCAAGCACACTTGCTAGCTGATATGTGAAGTGACATTCATCATGAGTGTCATTCATTTGCACCCGTGGCTAGATGCCAAATGCTGTGACAATATCCATCTAACAGAAATACCTGTTTCTATGATGGCAACCTTTGTACCATTCTAGCACAGACTGCCAAGCCCCATCACTCACCTCCTCAAAATAGCTACTATAAAAAAAATTGGGGCAACTGTTCACGGTGAAGTTGGGATCATTTCTCTTCACTTGTCCTTTTAGGAATCCTGCTTCTCTCTTTGCATGTCTAGTGCAGTCATTTTTTGGTATGTTGTTTTGATCACAGACCCTAGTATGGTTTGCATCTCTGCTCTTTACTTGAGTGTCTGTTCACTGCTTCCTCTGCTCATTTTGAAGGTTAGAGTCTCGCAGTCATTCTTGAGCCATTGTGACTGTGACCTTAGCATGCCTTCAATATGATTTTTTCAGCTGATACCCACTTGTTAATATCAATGTCAGAGTTTATTCTTACTTTTTTTGTTTCTAAAATTAGATTCACCTACAGCATGTTCCCTGAGCCAGCACTAGCTTCATTTCTGGGACTCATTGACATTGATTATACTGTGACTTTTAATCAAGATCTGTAACCTCTTTTTCTGAATCTCCATTATCATTTATGTTGTATTTATATGATGTGTGGCAGAGCTCCGACCTTGTCCCCATGGGTCCCATGTTTCCAGGTGGTTTGTGCTAGCTTCAGAGGCTCACTGCAACCCTCCACGTAGCCCTTCTCTCTCTAGGGCCAGGGATAGAGACTACTGAGCCCTTTTCATCATAAGCCAGTAATGGAGGTTGGTGAGAAAATTCCCACAGTCTCTGTTGCTCCTATGGTCTCATGCCAAAACACTTTAGCCTCCTGTCTTGACAGGGGCCTATTTTCCCCTCCCAGGAAGTGTTTCTGTAGTGGTGGGTTGGGGGGAACCCGGGCCCACCCTCTACTCTGGGTTCCGGCCCAGGGACTCTAATGGTAGCAGTTATTGGTAGCCAACCTTTTACTGCCAGAGTTGCTACATTTCCCTGGACCACTTCCCCACAGCTCTCCTGCTTCTCCCTTCTTCACCCTTACCTTAGGGCTACCTTACCAATGACTTGAGGGTGTCTTCATTAATGACTTGAGGGTGTCTCCAGCCCTTCAGCTGCACTTCCTCTCTGCCTGACTGGAGTGAGCCCTTTTATATTATCAGAGGGGCCTTAACTAGAGTCAGATGGTCACATTAGCTTAATGGCCTCACCTGATTCTTTGCAGGTTAATTGGAGTCAGGTGTACTCATTAGCCTGGAGCAGCCCCTGCTCTGGTCAGTCAGGGAACAGAAACCTGTTCATCCAGTGGCCAGTAGACTCGCCTTCGGCTCCTCTGCTGAACCCGACTGGCCTGGAGGGAGGAGGGAGGCTGCTGCTGCTGGGCCTTGGGCTCTTGCTACTGCTCCAACTGCTACGTTGGCTGGGCCGGACACCACCCACCCCCCTTCTCTGCTACCTGGTTGCTGGCTAGCTGCTGGACTCCCCCACCCACCCTTGGGTGCTGCTACTACTGCTCCAACTACAGCCCCTTGGGGGGGGGGGTGTCGGCCCACTCCACAGAGGGGGGAGTGAGAGACCCCTGCCCCAGCCATTGCTACTGCTGCTGTGGCCACCACTATCACCACCACCTGTGAGGGGTCCTCTCTGCCTGCCTGGCCACCGGGCTGCTACCTGGGGCTGCTGCTGCCTTTGCTGCCTGGGAGCTGCTGGACCCCGAAGGAAGAGGGGACGAGGCCCTCTGCTGCTGGGGGAGGGCACAGGGACTCTGCAGACCACTGTGAAGGGGGCCTGAAGGCTGAGTAACTTTTGAACTGTGCTCTTGTGGTGGGGGTTTTGACTGTGTTTGTGGGGACACGGGGTGTGGCGTGGAGTCTGCCCCCCAGTCCATCTGTGTGTCCCCCCCCCAAACCCCACCACCACCATCGGCACTGCCCCGTCCACCACCCCCAGTGGACACTTACCATCTGCCTCAAGCTCCTGCCTCCGGGACTCCGCTGCTTGCTTGGCTTGCCACCCCCTTTCACCACCTTTTGGGCCTGAAGCAGCAGCCAGCCCGCACTGACTCTTTTGCAAGCGCACGTGGGTGCATGTGCCACCCCCCCGCCCCATCCTGGATTGACCCCCTTCAGCAAGCCCCCAGCTTTGTCCCTGGCTCCCTGCCCCATTTTGCCCCTTGCAGCCTTTTTACCCTCCCCTTTACCCCAGCACCTCGCTGGCTTCAGTTTGTTTGCCTGCCCCGCCCTTCTCCCTCTGCAGCCTTTGTTTGTTTGCCCCGCCTCCGCCTCTGAAGTCAGCCCCTTGGTTCCCTGTCCTGCCTCCAGCCTGGTTCTCCCCCCTCCCCACGTGATACCCCGCCCTGATTGGCCCCTTACTCAGTGCGCCCATGCCCCCTCCCATGTGCTTGTGCCCTTCCCCTGTTTGAGTTTGCCCCGATCTCACTGCACTCCCCAAACATTGTTATGACCCCCCTCCCCTAGTGCAGCTAGAGGAGCTGGATTCCTACCCTGAGTCGGTGACTGTCCCCTACAAGCCCTTGATAGCCACCCTGTCCAGCCCATCCCTTTTGGCGCCCTCCTCCCCTGCCTGCAGCCGAGCAGGGAGGAATGGTTGACCTGCCTCCCCTTTTCCCTCCCTCCCTGCTCATTATGGCGGGGGACACGACATGTGGGGCCCCTCCAGCAGCTCTAGATACCCCTCCCCCACCTGCCCCTCCATCACCTCCCCCCCAGCCTCTACCTCACCTGCTGCTGCCAAACCACCTGTCACCGCCCCCTCCGGGGCGCCGGCAGCGGCGGGCACCGGGGTGACCTCCATTGCTGCCACTTCCCTCCCCCCCTCAGATTCTGGGGGAGTCACTCCAGCCGGCAGGAAGGGCCAGGATAAGAAGAAGGGGAAGGACCCTGCCAAAAAGTCCAGGCCCTCCATGGCAGGGACTGCCCTCACTTCCGCAGCCCCGCCACTGGCTGTGGCGTCCCACCCCGTTGCACCCCCCACCAGCTCTGCGGGTGTCCCTCCCCTGGCCCCAGGGCGTACGCCCAGGTGGCGGCAGCCTCCCCGCCTGCTGCTACATCATCTCTGCCGCCCACCGCCTCTGCTACCAGCTATAGCGGCCAGGGCCCCTTTCCCACCATGACCAGAAAGCACGGCGTCCGTTGCCACCTGGTGCCCGCCTCGCCCCATGTGGAGACGTATGTGCGGGCGTTGGCGAGGGAGGTGGGGCCCACGGCCATTGTGGCAGCCTCCAAAATGTACGGGAAGGTGGTCTTCTTCCTGGTATCGGAGGCCGCCGCCCAGGAGGCGGTGGAGAAGGGCCCGGCAGTGGGGGGCGTGTTCGTCCCCCTGGAGCCGCTGGGCGACCTGGGCGTCTGCTTTGTCCTGACTTCCGTCCCTCCCTTCCTTCCCAATGCCGCCCTGTTACCTGCCCTCTCTACCCTGGGGAAGCCCATCTCTGTTTTGAGTCCTCTCTCACCGGGCTGCAAAGACCCCGCCCTCCGTCACGTCCTCTCGTTCCGCTGGCAAGTGCAGCTGCAACTGCCGCCAGCAGCGCGGGACGGAGAGGCGCTTGAGGGGTCCTTTTTGATCCCCTACCAGGGGCCCATTACCAGGTGCATTATTCCACGGGGGAGGCCCGGTGCTACCTCTGCTGGGCGATGGGGCATGTCCGGAGGGACTGCCCCTTGGCCCGGCACGGAGAGGCATCCGGGACCCCCAAGCCCCGGCAGGGTGCTGGCCCCGTCATCGCCGGCGCCCCTGGCTGCCCGGTGCCCAAAGCCGCCCCCGCCTCCCATTCAGTCCACCACTGCTCCCGCTCGGGCCCAAGGGACGCTCCCCCCAGCACACCCAGACTAGCGGGAGAGCCCTGCCTCTGCTGCCTACAATCCAGCTGGGCCCCTAGAGGAGGGTGCGGCAGGGATACCGCCGAGCGTGGGAGAGGGCCCGCCCCAGGGGGAACCTTCCCTCTCTCATTCCACCCCACCGCTGCCTCCCACGGTCCCTGAGCCATCGTCCCTGCCCCCTGACCTGACCCCTGTTAGCCGGCCCCCCGATGATGCCATGGAGGGCTGGGCCCTAGTCTAGGGGAAGCGGGACAAGCGGAGGGCTCGAGCTCCGCTCCTTTCCACCGATGCGGAAGCCCCCCTGAAGACCAGAGGGAGGCACCGATGCCGAGCCCTCTGCCTTGCCCGCGGGCATGTGCCATCCCCTGGTGCCAGCTGGGGAAAACTTGGCAGCACGGGAGGGCAGTACCATTCCTCCATTGGAGTCCCTTCCCTCCAAGGTCCCCGATGTAGCCCCACCTGCCCCGTTACCATCCAGAACCCCCGTGAGCTCCGGGGCGAGCGTTGCTTCAGGCACTGGCAGGGAGACCTCCGGGATGGTGGAAGGAGAGCTCCCCTCCATTTACGAGGAGATCGAGGCCCTGGGTCTGACCCCAGTCACCCAGGGGGAGGACGACCCTCTCTTAGAGGGCCTCGATCTGAGCGACCTCACCCCAGCCCCGCCTTCTCCAGCCTCCCTTCCCCTATCCGCTGTTTCTGCTCCCACCTCCAAGGGTTCCCTGGGCTCCTCCATCTACCCAGCTGCGGGTGGCACCCTGCTGTTGGCCGCCAAGCCCACCGAGGCGACTGCCGGTGCCGCGCGGCTGGGACCCGAGACCCACGGGCTGCCCCTCGTGGGCGTGGGGCGACCGACCTCCTTCCCGGGTGGGGACCCCACTGAAGATGCTGTGGCTACTATGCCGGCCGTGGTGCCGGAGCCCAGCATCACAGAGGGCCCCCTGCCCCGCTCCCAGAGCCCGATCGAGAGGGGCCATTTCCCAACAGCTTGACTCCTGGGGCCCAGGATCCTGCCTTTGCCCCTCTCCCTGACTCTGCACCCAACCCCTGCCTTGCTCCTACTCTGGATCCCTGCCCTGCCCCTGATGTCAGCCCTGCCTCTGATGTCAACCCCGCCCCTGCTCCCTCCATCTCCCGTGATATCATTGCCGCCCCTGAGGCCGTCATCTCCGCGTTCTTAGAGGATAGCCCCCAGGGAGCGGCTTCTGTATTTCCCAGGCCCAACTCACTAGGGGCTGCTACCTTCCCTCCGCCGCCCCCAATCAAGGCAGGGTTTGAGGGGGGCTGCGTGGCGCCAGCCCATCGGGCGCCACGTTGGGGGTCTGCCCCTTGCCTGCCCGTTTCGGTGGGCCACGGGGCTGTGTCAGTGGTCCTTCCGGAGGAAAGCCGGGAGCTAGTGACCCCATAAGCTGCGAGAGGAACTGCGGGAGTTCCTTGAGGATGTCCGGGGCTCCCGTAACAAGGTGCAGCTCGCCCTGCAGCGATGGGGGGACTTCCATCAAATCCTCCAGGCTGTGAGGGCCCTCATGGGGGAGGGTAAAAGGACCGGGAAGCAGGCCGCCGCGGCCTACCAGCGGGTCCACCTCTTCCGTGACTCCCTACTTACCTACGGGGTAGGTCATGGATTGTTGTGCAGCCCATTGGGAACCGCGAGCGTCCCTGCCGGCGAGGATCCCCCACAGCCCTCCTCATGGCACCTCTCACCATCACAACGTTATACACCCGGGGCTGTAGGATGGTGTCTCCACAAGTGCCAGGTGCTCTCCTTCCTTCGGGAGGGGGGGTACTCTGTAGTTTTCCTGCAGGAGACCCATACGGATCCGGCCGCCGAAGATAGCTGGCGGCTGGAATGGGGGGACAGGGTCTACTTTAGCCATCTCACAGTTCGTATGGCTGGAGTGGCGACCCTGTTCTCCCCTGACCTACGGCCCGAGGTGTTGGGGGTGGCCGAGGCTGTGCCGGGCCGCCTGCTGCACCTTTGGGTCCATATGGAGGGGCTTGTGGTCAATCTTGTCAACGTCTATGCCCCGACATCGGGCCCGGAGCGGCTGCGTTTCTTTCAGCAGGCGTCCGCCTTCCTCGGCACCTTGGAACTTCGCGAGTGCCTGGTCCTGGGCAGGGACTTTAATACTACCCTCGAGGAGCAGGACCACTCGGGGCCCGAGCAGTGCCCGGCCACTGCGGATGTCCTCCGGGAAATAGTCAACCATCACTCCCTGGTGGACGTCTGGCGCGACCACCACCCGGACGACGTCTCGACGTTCACTTTTGTCCTGGTGGAGGCCCATCGGTCGCGCCACTCCTGGTTGGACTGCATCTATTTATCACGTTTCCATCTTTCACAGGCCCACTCCTCCAGCATCCGGCCGGCCCCTTTTTCTGATCATCACTTAGCCACCGTGACGGTCTCTCTCTGCGCAGAAAGGCCGGGGCCGGCCTATTGGCATTTTAATAACAGCTTGTTGAAGGATGTGGGCTTCGTGGCGTCCTTCCGGGAGTTCTGGCTGGCCTGGCGAGAGCAGCGGCGTGCCTTTCCCTCGGCGCGGCGGCGGTGGGACCTAGGGAAGGTGTGCGCCCGGCTCTTCTGCCGTGACTACACCCGGAGCACCACGACGGAGGGATGGGACGATAGGGCAGTTGGAACGGGTGGTCTTAGAGCTGGAGAGGCGTCTGGCTGCCAGCCCTGAGGATCCATCCCTCTGCATGCCAGGAGAAGCGGGAGGAGCTCCGGGCCCTCAAGGACCATCGGGCCCGGGGTGCTTTTGTTCGATCCCGCATCCGCTTCCTTCGGGAGATGGATCGTGGCTCCCGCTTCTTCTACGCCCTGGAGAAAAAGAGGGGGGCCAAGAAGCACATCACCTGCCTCCTCGCAGAGGGTGGCACCCCCCTCACGGATCCGGCGGAGATGTGCAGGAGGGCCAGGGCCTTCTACGCAGGCCTTTTCTCCCCAGATCCAACCGATCCTAACGCTTGCAGAGTGCTCTGGGACGAACTCCCAACAGTCAGTGCGGGCGACCGAGACCGGCTTGAGCTGCCTCTCACTCTGGCCAAGTTCTCGGAAGCCCTCCGCCGCATGCCCACCAATAAATTTCCGGGCATGGACGGACTGACCGTGGAGTTCTACAGCATGTTCTGGGACGTCCTCGGCCCAGACCTAGTCACCATCTGGGACGAGTCTTTGCAGAGCGGGGTCCTCCCTCTTTCGTGCAGGCGAGCCGTGCTTGCCTTATTGCCAAAGAAGGGGGACCTCCGCGATCTACAAAATTGGCGTCCCGTCTCGCTGCTCAGCATGGACTACAAGGTTGTAGCGAAAGCCATCTTGCTGCGGCTAGGGTCCATGCTGGCGGACGTGATCCACCCAGACCGGACCTACACCGTCCTGGGCCGCACCATATTCGACAACCTGTCTCTGGTCCGGGACCTCTTGGAACTCAGGTGTAGGGATGGTCTGTCGTTCGCCCTCCCGTCCCTGGATCAGGAGAAGGCATTCGACAGGGTGGATCACGGGTATCTCCTGAGCACTCCGCGAGCATTTGGCTTTGGACCCCAATTTGTGGATTTTCTCCAGGTGCTGTCCGCCTCCGCAGAGTGTCTGGTCAGGCTCAACTGGACCCTGACCAAACCGGTCAGCTTCAGGCGAGGAGTACGGCAGGGGTGCCCTCTCTCGGGCCAGCTGTACGCTCTGGCGATCGAGCCCTTTCTCTGTCTCCTACGTAGGAGGTTGAGGGGGTTGGCGCTATGCGAGCCGGAGCTGCGGCTGGTCCTGTCGGCATACGCTGACGATGTGCTCCTCGTGGTCCAGGACCCGGACGACTTGGCACGGGTGTAGGCTTGCCAGGCCGTCTACTCGGCAGCCTCCTCAGCCCGGGTCAACTGGGTCAAGCTGGCTTGGTGATAGGGGACTGGCGGCAGGCGAGCTCCCTCCCACCCGCGCTTCAGGTTATCAGGTGGAGCGCGGGTCCGCTGTTCTATCTGGGTGTTTACCTTCTGCCACGCATCCGTCTCCGCTGGAGAACTGGCACAGTTTAGAGGGCAGGGTGGTAGAGTGGCTCCGGAGATGGACAGGACTGCTCCAGTGTCTGTCTCTTCGAGGGCGGGCACTGGTGCCCAATCAACTAGTCCTGTCCATGCTCTGGTATCGGCTCAACACCCTGGTCCCGGCCAACCTCCGGACGTTGATTCTGGAGTTCTTCTGGTCAGGACTGCACTGGGTCTCTGCACGGGTTCTCCATCTACCCGTGGAGGAGGGAGGGCAGGGCCTGAAGTGTCTCCGCACTCAGGTCCATGTCTTCCTCCTCCAGGCCCTGCAGAGGCTCCTTTATGGTGCAGGTAGTCCGTGGAGTGTACTGGTGAATGCCTTCCTGCGCCGCCTCCAAGGGCTCCGATATGACCGGCAGCTCCTTTACCTCCATCCGAGGGGTCTTCCGTGAGACCTCTCCAGGCTGCTGGTCTTCTACCAGGACCTCCTCCGGACCTGGAAACTGTTCACAGCGACCAGGTCCGTGGCGGCCTCTGTGGGGGAAGATCTCCTCGCGGAGCCCCTGCTACACAACCCGCAGCTCCGTGTGCAGGTGGCGGAGTCCCCCTCGGTGCACCAGAGGTTGGTCCTGGCAGAAGTTACCAGAGTCGGAGACCTCCTGGACTACGACCGGGGAGACTGGCTGGATCCCCTGATGTTCGCTCAGCGCATGGGGCTCTCCAGACCTCGTACTCCCCTGCGCGTACTTCAGGAGGTGAGGGCCGCTTTGCTGCTCGGGTTTACCTCGACCAGGTCCTGTGAGAGGGCGCGCCCTGCCCACCCTCCACCCCAGGCCCTCCGGACCTTTTTATCGGGCCCCTGCCCCGTGGACCCGACCGACCCCCCCCCACCCCACCCCTTCACCGCGAGCCAGCTACGCGAGCTGCAGCCAGTCTGGTTCCAGACCGCGCCAAGGAAACATCTCTACACGCTCGTGCTCCACACCCTTCACGTCCTCACCCTCGCGTCCCGCCCTGACACAAAGTGGCGGGACCTCCTGCCACCTCTAGAGGGTGAGGAGCCCCGATGGGCCAGCCTATATTCCACCTTAGTCCCGAGGCCCGCTGGGGATATCAGTTGGTGGCTCCTTCACGGGGCCGTGAGCACGGGCGTGTACTTGGTGCGGTTCACCCCAATCCCGGACACCTGCCCCTTTTGCGGCGTGAGGGAAACCCTGACGCACGTCTACCTGGAATGCGCCAGGCTGCAGCCCCTATTCTGGCTCCTCACGAATATTTTGTTAAGATTTTGGTTGCACTTTTCCCCTCACCTCCTTATCTATGCACTCCCTGTCCGTGGCTCCGCTAAGTCGCGGGACCTCCTGGTCAACCTCCTCCTGGCCCTGGCTAAAGTGGCCATCTATAAAACCAGGGTGAGGAGGTTGGCCGATGGAGTCTCCTGCGACTGTGGGGCCTATTTCCGCTCCTCTGTTCGTTCACGCCTCCGGGCAGAGTTCCTCTGGGCGGCGTCCACTTACTCCCTTGACGCCTTTGAGGAGCGGTGGGCGCTGTCCGGGGTTCTCTGCTCGGTGTCCCCGTCCGGTTCCCTTCGTTTGACCCTTTGACCGCACTCCTGTCCCTGTTGTTCATTAGTTGTCCCCCGTAATTATTTGGTTTTCCAGGTCCTGTGGACCCCCCGCTTAGGCTGGGGCGGGGGATCCTTTAGCTTCGCCCGCCCACTTCCTGGATCCCAATAAGGCTACTCTGCTGTACCCAGCTGGCCTGGGTCTATCACAGATGACATGTTCTCCACTTGTATAATTCTGTTACCTCTTAACTTCCCTTTAATGGAGACATCAGTGAATTGTGGAGCAATCGCTGAATGTGATTGCCTAGCCTGTGTGGCTCACTTCTCACTGGTGTGTGACTTTACTTTTCCTGTCTATGCAGATGGCTAAATGTGAGGCAGTTGTGCTAAGGGAAAAGTACATACAGGCCTCATCGCTGAAGCTTCAGCCAACACAGGGTGATGCACTCTTCCAATCATGACAGCGGAGGGGCTACATGAGTTGCACTCACCCCAGACATGAAGGTGGTAGGAGACAAGAGAGAAACTGCAATCCTGCAGCTAAGAGAAATTTCTCCGTCCATTCAGCAACTAGAAAGCGAGAGACACATAATTGTTCATCTGCCACCCCCTGCAGCTAAGCAAGGGGGTGAGTTAAACAGCATGTTCAGAGTTATGGGGAGGTCCTAGAAATGCAGTGTAATTCATACCTCTAATTCATAGTCTTAGCCTGTCACAAGATGATGTCGATATCAAATTTTCATTCTGAGCTTGCTGAGATACTCATTTAGATTTTATTATCTTTGGGGTCAGGGAGGTGTGTCTATGTATATGTAAAACACCTAGCACATTTGGGCCTTCATCTTGATTGGGGCCTGTAGGCACTACTGAAATAAGAACAAAGAGTAATCATAGATGCTGTGCAATATGAATTCGGGCTACGATGTGGAACAGCAACAGCATTAATGGAACTGCTGGACCACTTGCTGATCACTTCCTCTTCATGTTCAAGGCGTGCTTCTTTGACCTTGTCTTCCCAAATAAAAGCATCTAGCATATCTTAAAACAAGGAAAAACAACCCATCATTTGCATATACCACGCAGTTGCAAACAAAAATCTATACATAGTTTATCTTGTGGAAAGATAAATGGAGAAAGAACCACATATGACATCATTTAAAACACCACTGGAGATTATTTAGACAACACAATGAGGGGTGCAGTATGAAAAATTAATAGGATAGAAAAAGCAGTTTCTACATGTAGGTTTCATGTTAGCACTTCTTATACTAGTCTCTTATTAGCATTACAAATGTAGTAACTTGATTCAAATTGAATAAGTTTAATATTTTTTCTATCCTATGGTGTTGTTCATGCTTTACAATCACATAAGAAAGAGCTAAATAACATTAAAATTATTCACTTCTGGATCTGACGTATTGGGTTTTCTGTAAGTTTGCACATGGCAAATGTGACTAGCAGCTTCTAATTAAGCCAGTTTAGCTGCTGAGATATTCAAAAGTAGTTAGAAATCAGTAGACCACCTAATCAAGGTTTTTATTTCTATATATAAAAGGAAGTAAAATAAGATGTATATTATCTTATTGTATAAGATTTTTATATTTTACAAATCTTATTTTATTTACTTTTTCACATCAAGCAGATTTAGCTGTTAAGTAGAAGCACGTACATGTTTCCCCACATCTTCAAATGTTGGTACAAGCTTTGTGGGCCTGCTGACTCTGCTGCCCTTGTGAGAGTGAAATGTGTGTGACAGCTGAAATCTGTAATGTAATTGTTTTTTTTGGAATCCTTCCAGACCTAACTGGAAGCTTTACTTTCTTCTAATGCTTGTAAAGCTTGCCTCTAATGTGAAACATGCTCCCCCTAACATCTGTCTCATAGAAATTCTACGTCTTAAAAGTTTCTCTGTCTTCTGTTTGTAGTTAAACATATACATTTTACAGTGTGTGTGTATTTATTTGTGTGTATATCATGAGGGTGTCAGAAGCAACTCCATAGTTAAGGTTGCATTCAGATTTTCACTTTAAAGCAGGATTCAAATTCTTGGCCTCAATTCTCAGATACAGGAATGAAGTGTTTTAGACAGGAAGTGAGGGGGGAAGGAAAAGTAGCTTTTTAAGCCGCCTTTGAGTTCTGAGGAAGGCAGGACCTGCCTGGCCCTGGTGTAAGCTAAGTCCACTCAGTTTTGCTCTAATGTATGCTCTGCTTCCTGTGGTCCCCAGAAAGCAGACATTAGCCATTGTACATTATACTCCAGCCATAACCTCAGTCAGCCCTTAACATGCCCCTGTATTGCAGAAACTGGGACCAGAGCCTTATGCTAGCCAGGGAGACCTCTTGCAAGCGGCTATTCTTATGGGGCCTTAGTGTAAGTGAGAATTTGGGGTCCTTGTATTTACCACATAAATGCATCAATTTAGTATAAATATGAATGCCTGGAAGAGTGGCATGGATGGTGTGTGATAGGCGTGGGCCCCACCAGGCTGTACAGGTAAAATGCCCTGCTGCAGTGCTTTTGCTGTGACTTAGGGCACAGGAACGCACCTTCTTGGTAAATGATACCCGGTGGAGAAGGCAGAGAAACACTCCCTCTCCTCCTGTGATCCTCCAGCCCTGACACCACTCCCGTCTGAGCCACCCCCCTCCCCCCCATGAAATGCTTGGAGTTAAGTGAACATTGTGGGCACCAGCATGTCGGGTATAAATGTGTATTAAGTCTGTCTCTCTTCTCTCTCCCCTCCCCCAGGTAAGAAACTAAATAAATGAGGCTCTCTCCATTTGTGTTTTTGAAGGTCATGAAACCAAGGCCATGCTGAATAACAGTGGGCCGCGCTACAAACGCAGCAAGATAGAACGGCGCATGAACATTGATATTTTCTTTTGTGTGGGGCTTCTGTTCATCATGTGTCTTATCGGAGCACTAGGTATGGAGCAACAGTGAAAATCTCCTCTTCCATTTGAAATGTTTGGTTTTCTTTGTTGTGATTAAGATTTGTTCTTATTAGGCGTGTGTATGTTCCAAAACCTAGATGTGATCACCTTTACTCTGGGGAACTTAACTGAAATTTCAGGGTTGATGCATATCTTTATAATGGGTTTGAATCAAAATCTCAAATCTGAATAATCCCAAATGTGGGAGGAAATTCAGTTGTGGGTATGAATTTTCATCTCCAGTTCTAGTAGGATTTGCTAGATGCTAATCGTGGAAGAGGTCATCTTCACTGCATTGCAGAAAGCTGCAGAACAGGCTTGCATTCCAGTACTGACTGTGATCCTATCCTAGTCAGAGCAGGATCAATACATTTTCTTAACTCTAATGAAGAAAGGGCCAAAGTTGGAGCCCAGTGAGTTTTCCATGGGCCATGACTTTACAGAGGTTACAAAGGCTCCTGTAGGTTTCTTGTGGTTTCTAAACATTTTCACTAAACTGCAGCACAGCCATGAAGTTGCCTAGTGCTACAGCTTTGATGTAGTTCACACACACAGAGTTGTATCGTACCATACTGAAGCCCTAACAAGTTTCCAGGTAGCTGCCCATGAGAGCTGTAATGAGACATACAAGCAAGCCATTAGATTAGTACTTCTAGAAGTAAGGGAGCATCAGAAAAGAGGAATCTGTTTAAGACGAACAGTAGAACTGAGTAAATCCCTTTTTAATTTTGCCACTTCATGTTGGAATGAGCTTTTTTTTTTTTTTGGCTTAGAAATGGGATTTCAGTTTAACAGCTGAGTTGTATGCATATGAGAGAGATTTTATTTTCATTGTTCCTGGGCTGCTGTCATTTAGATTTAGACTCTTGTATTTGTCATGTGCAGAGACCCCTGAGTAGCAAAATCCTTTAAGTTCCGATTTGATGTGTGGACACAGATGCAAAACGTCAACATTTAAAAACCAATTTATCTGCTTATCTTAAAGATAAGAATTAAACATGAAATGTTCATACAGTGAAACACATAAAACAGTAATAAATCCACTAGATTTCATCCTCTTAAAATGACCTTCAGCGCCAACAGTGGTTTAGTAGTTTGTTTTATGTGATAAAATTGTTTGAATATAGGATTTCAGAAAAAAAATATTACTGATGATTTAGTGATCGGTATCTTGCTTGCAGATAACGTAATATTAGCAAAACTTGGGGGAGTAGGTAACTCATGAGTGTGGTAATGGGATAATCATCCTTGTTCAAATATGATAAGGTCTCTAGCAGCCAAAGCTGTTGCTATCTGACAGGTGTTTCCATGGCCAGTGTAAGCGGGGGAATAGTCCCACTATTGTGGGGAACTTTCCTGCTTCTGTACTACCCCGGTGAAGTGGGCTAGCGAAAGGATCTGAGTCCTCGCTCCTACTTCCTTTACCCAGTGGCCTCCCTGCCCTTGAGGACTCCCCTTCCACTCTCCTGTCTGGCAGAGTCCTCGTAACTCCAACAAGGCTGGACCCAGGATTCCTGGAGGGCTCGACCCCCAACCCTGCTGTGGTCACCTAGGGGCTAGGGTGTCCCCACTCTGGGGTACTCTCTCTGTCCTGGGCACTTCTCTGACCCACTGATCATTACATACAATTTGAAGCAAATGCAAGTTATTTAATCAACAATTAATTTTAAAAAGAATAAGGAAAAATGGGAAAGGTTAAAGGAAACACATCAACCTGCTCTGTGGCAGGGAACATCACAAACAGCATCTCTGGAACGTCAGGGTAGTTCACAGCCTGTTCCTTGTAAGTCCCAGGCCTCCTTCTCAGGCCCTGATTGTGCTGCAGGGATGCTGTGGGTTGGACACTCGCTCTGGTGGTGGCCACATGCTCTCAAGCTCTAGGTGGCATAGCCCTTCTTCCCAGCGTTGCCCCCACCCTGTCAGGGTTACCAATCCCCCTCCAAGTCTGGCCTGCAGAGCCTCCTGGCTGAAGCGTCTTCCTGTGCTGGGCCCATTGCCAAGGGTCCTCCCTTGCACTCCCCAGCAGCTCACGACACCCGGCTCCGGACTGCTCCAGCCCCAGCCCCAGCTCCACTCTGTCTCAGCTCCAGCTCCACTCTGCCTCCAGTTCCCTGGGCTGCTTCTCTTGCCCCTCTGGCTCTGGTTGCTACAGC
The DNA here is from genome assembly GCF_965140285.1 of Lepidochelys kempii. NCBI lineage: Eukaryota > Metazoa > Chordata > Testudines > Cheloniidae > Lepidochelys > Lepidochelys kempii. The sequence continues at coordinate 23,796,795 of NC_136387.1, read as the reverse complement.
TCTGCTCCCAGGACAGGTCTGCTCTGCAGGCTGCTTCTGTGACTCTGCTCCCAGCACTGACCTGCTTCATGGGCTGCTTTTCTGGCCCCTCTGGCTCTGGTTGCTGCAGCTCTGCTCCCAGGGCAAGTCTGCTCTCTCTGGGCTGTGCCTCTGGCTTTGGGGCTGCAGCTCTCCTCCCAGAACAGGGTCTGCTCTGTCTGGGCTGCTTTTCTGGTCCCTCTGGATCTGGCACAGCTCTGCTCCCCAGCTCAGCTTGGGCCCCTGCTTTCTCCTTAGCTCAGCCCCACTTTGTCTGACCCAGGCAATTCCAGCTCACACGGAGGACGGGACCTCCCTGGCCTCCTGACTCCCTGATTAGCCTGCCCGCCCTGTCATTCAGGCTGGTACCTGGAGCATTGGCCTCTCCACATTGTTCCTAGGGACTGTCAATCTCAGGGTCCTGAATCCCCATCGACCCTTCCCCCTTTTAGTACTGGGAGCTAGCAACTAAAACACCCCCACTGAATGTTAGTAAGGAGGCAACAGTCCCCTTACACCAGCATAAAACAATTTGGGAGTCTCTATCCAGTTCTTAGTAGGACAGATATTCACATCACAAAAACTGCTTCCACAATTGGCATTAATAGCATCTTCTTCAAGAGCGTCAGGAAAGAGGCCAAGATAAAGGCCTGAAGAGTGAAGTACTAGAGGATTTGCCTTTTGAAATGGGTCTGGAGCCACAGACAGTGCAGGGGAAGCTTGTGTTCCTGCTGACTGCCTGTACAGTATCAAACTACACTAGTTCTGTATGGAAATTCAGTTTCCAGTGCTGTTAAGCTAACAGCCTTCTTGAACAACATGCATATCTGGGAGGCCAGAAAGAAAGATTTTGCAGTAGTCATGGCAGGAAGCAATGAAACCTTGAACAAGAGATTTGTCTTCAGAAATAGAAAGGAAAGGACAGAGATCTTGGAGAAACTGAGGAGGAAGACCCATCCATTTCTGGATGTGGCCTAAGACTAATAAATAAAGGGAGAGGGAGGAATCTAAAATAAATGCCAAACTGCAGGACTGAGTCATGGGGAGCGAGAATGGTAGTGTCAACAGTAAAAGAAGTTGAAGGGGAAGTGAAGAAGTTTAGAAAGGAAGAGAATAACTTCAGTTTTGGCCACATTAAATCTCTCTCTCCACTGTCCTCTTTAACTTGAGTCATTAGTATAGCTGATACTTGAATCTGTGTAAGCAAATGGAATCACCCAGAGACAGAATGTAAGTGAGAAGAGCAAAGGGTAAAGGAAAGAGCTCTGGGGAAACTCCCACAGACCGTGGGAGAACGGAGGAGGAAGAGGATTCCCTAAAGGATACCCACACTTCAAATTTACTACTAATCTAACCTTTATAAAAATGTGCAATGGTGTTCTACATTAATGGTGCAGTTTACAGTAGACTTACAGCATTGCTTGGGGCCTTTGCTGTGGAATATTTTTCCTTTTTAACAAGAGTATAAGAAATAGAATATTCCAGAACTCTTGCCCCACCACTGTTTTGCTCAGCTTACTCCACTAAAATAGTGTTGATTCTGTATAGGTCATGGCATTTGGAATGGGAATTTTTCAGAACGCCCACCATATGAAGTCCCAGACATGAATGGCAACTACCTTTCCTCAGCTCTTGCTGGTTTCTACATGTTCTTGACAATGATAATCCTATTACAGGTAAAACAGAAATTTTAAAAAAGCTGTAGCTTTGGAAATGGTGATATAATGGCTGGCAAGCAGATGTCAAGTTACACCCTCTTGATAGTTGAATTTATTTTTAAAACTTTTGTAAAGATACTATAGTATTTTACAGAAATGGTCCAAAATACTAGTGTGTGTGTTAGTTAGTTAGTTAGTTAGTTAGTTAACTAGTAGTTAGTGCAATATTATGGACCATTACTGTAGAATGCTTAAATGATAACAGCCTTTTGTGTATTTGTAAATAAAGATCACATGGTAGAGAACCAGTTGCTATATACATCAGGTGGAAGCATCTTTTTATCTTGAAAGCTTCTTACGTTTTAGGGTCCTACAGCATCTGAAAACCCATACATAGTTACAGTCAATTCACGATAGTCACTATAGTATGGGTATGTAGGTATGTATATACCCACAATTATATATATTTAAGATACAGTCTTTTTTTTATTTCTTCTGACCCTTTCCCAGTGTATTGATATGAAGGCGGTGGTAATATCATTAAACTAGTTCCAGAATTGATTGCATGCACACGAAGGAGGACAATTCCGTCAGTATGTTAGAACTGTCAGTGTTTTCTCCCCTGATTCAGAATGAGAATTCTACTTAGTAGCTCAAGGAAACAGTGAAACAAAAATTTTTGTACACTTTACCAACAGGGAATAATAACTAGATAAGGCTGTGTTGGCGTGGAAAAAGAAGATAAATTAGAACTGGGAGACCATATATCTGAGTCTGATTAAGCCTAACTGAGAACATTTTATGGAATGGGGATTTATTTTTCATATCTATTATTATAGCCACTGAGATATAAACAGACAGAATTTGTTTAACATGAATAAAATATGAGGACAACTTTCTGAGCTGTTGGTAGAATCCCTAGGGAAGTTGTGCATTATTTCTGAAACAGAATACTTGTACGTTTTGGGAATTTAGAGGTTTTTGGGGTATAACAGGAGAGGGGAAAGTGGTAAACAAAGCAGTTACTTGTGAAATGTATTTATGTTAAGAGTTGAAAAATATGCTAGTCCATCCTATTTTAGGAGCAATCTGAGAAAGATGCACCTTGGCCTAGAAACACATTTTGGATAGTGTTGTGAATCCCATCTGAGCAGTTCCAAATATAGCACCTCTTGACCCACATCCACCGCACCTATCCATAGGGTGCTATTATGTGTACAGCATCATTCCACTTCTGGATGGCTGTTTCTGGCACCATAGCCTCAGTCCTAAAATATGAATTTCCTGGTAGTATACCATTCCCATAGATGCATGTTTAGTGAGAGTCAGCAGATGCATGAACATTATTTTCTGTGCTTATGGTCAAGATGCTACATCATGGAGGTCACAGCGCTTCGGTGAGGGTGACCGTGACCTATAAATTCCCTGTGAATTACAGGGACAGTGAAAATCTCCCTGCCACTGAGTTAATAAGACTTAGACTCCAGAAAGAACTGGTTCTTTTTCTTCTCCATAAAGTGTCATGACTGCAACTGACATGGGACTTGGCTGATAGTGAAAAGTACAGCGAGAAAAAAGACCCACCACTGAGGTTCTAACATCTTGTGGAACATTCTTCTTTCAGATTTTAATCCCCATTTCTCTCTACGTGTCCATCGAGTTTGTCAAGCTGGGCCAAGTTTTCTTAATTCACAGTGACATTGATCTGTATGATGAAGATGTAGATTTGCCCATACAGTGCCGAGCCCTAAATATCACTGAAGATCTGGGGCAAATCCAGTACATTTTCTCAGATAAAACTGGGACGCTAACAGAGAACAAGATGGTGTTTCGGCGCTGTACTGTCGATGGAAATGAGTTTTCACATCAGGAAAATGGTAAAACACAAAGAAATATTATTGTATTATGAGCCTACTATACCTACTGTACCTTAGTGGCTTAGTGTTTCATTTTGTGGTTTGTTTGGGGGTTTTTTGTTTTTTCTTTGTCTTATTATAAGGTTCACTAGAGAGTGGAAGTTTTTAAAAATTATTGTGAAGCCACACAACTAATCTTCATATTCCCACATCAAACACCTCAGCCTCTGTTCTATTGTGATCAACAATTCAGGACTGCAAGGAAGAAATATCCTCTTAAATTCACCTCGCTGCAGTAACTGCCACCCCTACCTTTCTCTGATTCTTACTAAGTGAGATAAGTGGTAATTAAACTCAGTGGGTCCAAAAGTAATTACCATACAACCATCTGGGTAATGTGAAAGGTAGGAACAATTATGCGTTTGCTAGAAACGGGCCTAAACTACAAAGTCCATATCTGAAGTTCCCCAAAGTTTGCAGGTACTTGAATCTGGGTATTTTGGCTAGGTCCATTTGCTGATAGTTACTTTTTCATTAATAAATACTGTTATGGATTTTGTTAAAACCTCACTGAAACTGATGGGTGTGAATGCTGTCTTCATTTAAGATAGCTGTAAGAGATAGTTAAGGAGCCCCACCTAAAAATAGGCATAAACTCACACCATATAGACGGAGGGCACAATGTGTGTGTGAGTGAGAGAGAGAGAGAGAGAAGGTGACGTACAGACAAACTGAGCACACGGACAGACAAACTGAAGCAAGACATACTAAGAGAGCCTGGTCAAGCACAGTCTCTGGCCCTGAAAGAAGCTAGAGAATGGGCTTCTGGGTCTGGTGCTGGCTAAAGATGTTTGGGACTGTAAGCAAAGAATCTGTCTTGTTTTGGTTCCTTCTGCATTCAGAGATGCAGGATTCTATATGTTCCTTTTAAATAAATAAGTTTGTCTCAAAGAAAACACTAGACCTCATCGTCAATTTTTACACCCAACTGCAACCCCCTCAGGGCCGCAAACTTTCACAAACCACTTGGGTCAAAAAAGGATAACAGTACTATTGGTCTAATCCCACAGTCCTTGCTAAGGCAAAATTCCCATTTGATCGCAACTCCCTTTCATGTTGTGTTCTTCAGTGGGAGTTTTTCCTGTGTGGGTAATGCAAAATTAGGCCCAAAGTACTTTATTATGCATATAACTACTCCACCTCTACATTATATTTAGAATGTCATTAAGCTGGCCAGCATCTGCCAAATAGATTTTCATGCTCTGTGAGTGAAAACATTACCAAATTTGTGAATTACCATAGTTCATTCTTCTCTTCCACTGAACTGCAAAAAGTGCAGCTAAAGATATTTTAGTTAACAGAAGTCCATAAAAGTGATCAGTTTCTTGTTTGGTTTGGTTTGGTTTGTAATGATAAACATTTCAGTGGGAGGCTTGCCAAGAAACTGAACTATGCATGGAAGTTTTTTTCTGGTGATGGTTGAAAGATTGTGTGATGGGTCTCCAGTGTACAACCTGGAACTGTGGGACTGCTGTGCCCTCTTAATGCTCCAGCCTGGGCTGTCTCTCAGGATGTTTTGCCAGTGACAAGCAGCACAACCCCTCCAGATGTTATTATCACTCAGTCAACAATATGCAGGGACTCACCCAGCTAAATTCAATAAATGCTCTCTAAGCCAGTGGTTCTCAGCCAGGGGTATGTGTACCCTGAGTGTATGCAGAAATCTTCCAGGGGATACATCAACTCATCTAGATATTTGCCTGGTTTTACAACAGACTACATAAAAAGCACTAGTGAAGTCAATACAAACTAAAATTTCATACAGATAATGACTTATTTATACTGCTTTATATACTATAAACTGAAATGTAAGTACAATATTTATATTCCAATCAATTTATTTTAATATCAGATGGTAAAAATGAGAAAGTAAGTACATTTTCAGTAATAGTGTAACACTGTAACACTTTTTTATATTTTTATATCTGATTTTGTAAGCAAGTAGTTTTTAAGTGAGTTGAAACTTGGGGTACACAAGACAAATCAGACTCCTGAAAGGGGTACAGTAGTCTGGAAAGATTGAGAGCCACTGCTCTAAGCCACTCATGAACCATACACAGAGAAACACCAGCAAATCCCCCCAGGCTTCCACCCCAGAAATGTACCTGCTCAAGATCTTCTCTTGAACAATGCAAGCTCATTAATTAGTTCAACACTTCATCGAAGGATAGTGGACATGTACCAGCCTTTGTAATCTGAGTAGATTCCCCACGCACTCTAGACAAACTCACTGGTAAGGATAAAACATTAAAATAAGTTTATTAGCTACAGAAAGATTTTAAGTGATTATAAGAGTTAGGCATAGAGATCAAAGTTGGTTACATAAGAAATAAAAATAAAATCACAGTCTATATTCTAAACTTTATCAGACTAAGCAAGATTTGAATCAGTTTTTCTTACCCCACTGGACGTTACAGGTAGGTTACAGTTCTTAATACACAGGCTGAATTTCCTTCTTAGCCTGAGACCAATTTCCCCAGTTCAAAGTCTTTGTCTTCCCAGTGTTCTTGTTGCCTTCAGAGTAGGTGGGGGAGGAGAGAGGCCAGGGCTGTTGTCACCATCCCCAATTTATACTCCCCCAATCCATGTGCACGGAAAGATAGTGTCTCAAACATAGAGTCAGAGGTCACCTGTTCTAAATGCCCTGCTGAGACACTGGGTCTCCGTCTATGTACTTCAGGAGAGGCCCTCTGGGAGAATGGATTCTCCTTAATGGGCCATCAACGTCTGGCTGGCTATCCATAATGTAAATCTGGCTTGGAGGTGTTAGTTGCTCTTTTGTTGCTACTGAAAGGCTGTGGGTGTCTCCCAGACTCACAACATATTTCAGTAACAAACATATAGCAAACTCCATAACTTCACATACAGTGGTAATGCATACAATTCAACAGGGTAGTAATGTTCCACAGATTATGACTTCTCAATTGATACCTCACAAGGCATGCTTTGTACAAAACATATAACAGTGGTGAATATGTGAGTACAGGGTGTCATTTTGAGGTTCAGAGTGTCACAGATTATCTTAGTAATAATAATAATAAAATCTTCTAATTAATACTGCTAATAACAAGAAAAGACTAGGCAAGATATTGGTTTCTCTCTTCCAGCCAAACGCCTGGAGACCCATAAGGAACTGGACTCAGATGATGAAGACTGGGCAAGATATCAGCATTTCGCTCTTCCTGTTATCAAGATCGAGAAACCAGACACTTTAAAACAGAAAAACACTAAGCCCATGAGGAGGTGCCAAAGTGCCCGAGCACGTTTTCAGGGACATGCAAGGAAGAAATCATTGGGGCGTTGTGACAGCCTTCAGTCTCAAGTGGCGTTCAGCAGTACCATAGTGAGTAACTTCAGATTAGGTCAATATGTTTTTGGGATCTCTGCTTTATGCAGTTTTTTGAAGGGAGGAGGGAGCTGAAAAGCGTCAATGAAATAGCACTCATTTACTAGATTGGGAACAAGGAAACTGTAACCTACTACTTGCCAAAGAATGCTACATGGTCACCTCAGATGAATTTCAGTCTATTACACTATATCATGAAAAAGTGACAAATTGAGCCACCAGGAGAGTTACCAGTATTTTGTTATTCTGTCAGAAGAGAGGTCTCACACTTCACTACAGATAAAATACAGTGAACATAGTATGGTTTTTAGTACAAAGTTAAAAATTATAAAATTTGAGTTTTATATAAAATGTAGTTCCAAAATAAGACTGTAATCCTACAAAACGCTGAGCACTCTGGTCTCAATCCAGCAAAATACTTAGTCACATCCTTAATTTCAAGTACACGAGTAGTCCCATTGACACCAGTGGGACTATGCACATGCTTAAAATTAAACACGAGTGCTGATCGAAAACTTCCAGAATTTCACCACAAGTTTGTCAGAACTTCAACAGAAAAAATGGGTCAACATTTTCTGTTATAATTTTTGCAAAAATTTTGTCCTATTTTTGTGACCCGCTGTACAGCAGGTTGAAATTTTTCAAAATTCAGAATTTGGATTTTTTGTTGTTGTTTTTTAATTTGAAAAGAGGAACAAAATTTTCCCAAATATTATTGCTTTTTCAATCTGCTCTGTTACACACATATTCAAGTGTTTTACTGGATTTCAGCCAGAGAGCTCAGGACTTTATGGGGTCAAACCCTAAGCCCTCATTCTGCAAAGAAGCTCCGGATGGCAATATCTTATGCCCACTGATTCCCAGTGACTTTTCTTTCTGGGATGTGGACTTATGAATGTATTTATTACAAGCTTCTGTCTTGCTAACTCAGTATCTCTGTTATGTAGAAGTGGACATCAGTTAGTATTCTGTTAACTTCTGGAATCTGTTTATTTCATGATAATCTTATTGCTTGCTGGTCTGTTGTCTTCCATCCCATTTTACCACATAGTACATTGAGAACTTCTATGTATCTATTTGCTTCATGGATCATGACATTTCAGGTGTGTAAAACATCTCCTTCAAGAGAATTTTTCCCCAACTACTTTTCCTATTATTGTAAAATCATTGAGTCAGAATCAATAGCTTTGTGCCTCTCTCTCCAATTCTTCTTTGCATTTTTTAAGGGTGGGAATTAAAAAATGTCTCACTTCACTTTGCAAATTCAGTTAAAACTAGGGTTTCCTGCTTCTTGGAGTAGCTAACACTGGAATCCACAAGTGGAGAGGCAATTTTTGATTTAGTCCTAAGTGGTTCCGGTCCAAGAGGTGAATATAGCTGAATGAAAACTACTTTAAAACACCACAGTGAAGCGTCAAATTAATGTATTTCCCAAATTAAAAAAAAAAACAGGGGACCAAAAAATGCCACTATGGCTTAACAGCACAGTAAAAGAGGATGTTAGAGGCAAAAAAAAGGCATCCTTTAAAAATTGGAAGTCAAATCCTACTGTGGAAAATAGAAAGGAGCATAAACTCTGGCAAGTCAAGTGTAAAAATATAATTAGGCAGGCCAAAAAAAGGATTTGAAGAGTACCTAGCAAAAGACACAAAAACTAACAGCAATTTTTTTTAATGCATCAGAAGCAGAAATCCTGCTGAACAATCAGTGGGGCAAATGGGCAATCAACTTCCCTGAGTGCTAAAGGAGCACTCAGGGAAGACAAGACCATTGCAGAGAAGCTAAATGAATTCTTTGCATGTGTGTTCATTGAAAAGGATGTGAGGAAGATTCCCATGCCTGAGCCACTCTTTTTATGTGACAAATCTGAGGAACTGTCCCAGACTGAGGTATAGTAGAGGAGGTTTTGGAACAAATTGAATAATTAAGCAGTAATAAGCCACGAGGACCAGATAGTATTCACCCAAGAGCTCTGAATAAACTCAAATATGAAATCGCAGAACTACTAACTGTAGTATGTAACCTATCACTTAAATCAGCCTCTGTACCAAATGACTGGAGGATAACTGAAGTAATAACAATTTTTTAAAAAGACTTCATAGGCGATCCTGGCAATTACAGGCCAGTAAGCCTAACTTCAATACCAAGTCAATTGGTTGAAACTGTAGTAAAGAACAAAATTATCAGACACATAGATGAACATGATATTTTGAGGAAGAGTCAAGCCGGCTTTTGTAAAGGGAAATCATGTCTCACCAACCTATTAGAATTCTTTGAGGGAGTCAACAAGCATGAGGACAAGGGTGATTCGGTGGATAAGTGGACTTTCAGAAAGCCTTTGACAAGGCTTTCTGTCACTTATGACTGTTGAGTTTACTGAAGAGCCTGGGATAACAGGGAAGGTCCTCTTATGGGTCAGTAACTGGTTAAAAGATAGAAAACAATGGGTAGGAATAAATGGTCAGTTTTCAGAATGGAGAGAGGTGAATAATAGGGTCACCCCTGGATGTGTACTGGGAGTAATGCTGCTTAACATATTCATAAATGATCTGGAAAAGGGGGTAAACAGTGAGGTGGCAAAATGTGCAGATGGTACGAAATTACTCAAGATAGTTAAATCCAAAACTGACTGCAAAGACTTACAAAGGGATCTCACAAAACTGGGTGACTGGGCAACAAAATGACAGATGAAATGCAATGTGGATAAATGCAAAGTAGTGAGCACTGGAAAACAGAATCCCAACTACATATGCAAAATGACGGGGTCTAATTTAGCTGTTGCCACTCAAGAAAGCGATCATGAAGTGATTGTGGATAGTTTTCTGAAAACATCTGCTCAATGGGGTGGCAGTCAAAAAAGCTAACAATGTTAGGAACCATTAGGAAAGGGATAGGTTAAAAAGACAGAAAATATCATAATGCCACTATATAAATCCCTGGTACGCCCACACCTTGAATACTGCATGCAGTTCTGGTCACCCCATCTCAAAAAAGATATATTATAATTGGAAAGGAACAGAGAAGGGCAACAAAAATGATTAAGGGTATGGAGCAGCTTCCATATGAGGAGAGATTAAAAAGACTGGGAATTTTCAACTTAGAAAGGAGGTGACTAAGAGGAGATTTGATAGAGGTTTATAAAATCATGACTGGTGTGGAGAAAGAGAATAAGAAAATATTATGTACTCTTTCACATAACACAAGAACCAGGGTTCACCCAGTGAAATTAATAGGCAGCAGGTCTAAAACAACCATAAGGAAGCACTTCTTCAAACAATGCACAACCTGTGGATCTCATTGCCCGATGATGTTGTGAAGGCCAAAACTATAACGTGGTTCAAAGAAGAACTAGATACATTCAAGGAGGATAGGTCTATCAATGGCTATACACGAAAATTATAGGGATGCGACCCCATGCTCTGGGTGTCCCTAGCCTCTGACTGCATAGAATCTGGGAGTGGATGACAGGACAGATCACTCTATGATTGCCTGTTCTGTTCATTCCCTCTGAAGCGTCTGGCATTGGCCACTGTCAGAAGTCAGAATACTGGGCTAGATGGATCATTGGCCATTCTTATGTTTTTAGAATTTGTATTTTCCATGTACATTTTCCTGAATCTTTGTATCAAACAGACAAAAGGCAAGACAAAAATCTTTTTTATATAATAATTGACAGGAGTGTCCAAAGGGTCACAAACTGGGATCCTACTTTTGCAGGGGGGGCGGGCTTCTAAATGCCAAGTTTCCAAGTGTTGTACCAGCTATGAAAACTGGTAGCCCCAGATAAAAGGAAAACTGAAGAACTTGGCAATGCTAAGAAGAGTGTTTTTTGGATACAGGTTAGCACCGCATCTGCTGTGAGCACCTGCATGGTTGGGGCTGTTGCCAAGAGAAGTGTTAAAGCAGGAGAGCTGATAATATAATAAGTATGCTATGGAATATACTGAGCTTCAATGGAAAGTAATAGTGTTGAACAAGAGAGAATCTTCTGTAAATGCCAAATAGGTGTGGAACCAAAAGGAAGTGTAAAGAGTTCCTTTTTTTTTTTTTTTTAGTTTAAGCAATGTTCTCTGTATGGTAGGGCTGGCTGGAAAACACCAATTCAATTTTGCAGAAAATGTCAAGGTTTTAACATTGTTTCCATTTTGATGCAAGACAAAGCAAAGACCTTTCAAATTGTTTCATGAAAAAAACGGAGACAAACAGACACTTCCTCTGGATAGCTAATCCTCCACTGGTTAGGGGTATTCACCTAGGAATTAGGAGACCCAGGTTCAAATTCCTCATCTGCCTTTATTTGTACCATTGACTTGAACCTGGGTCTCCCACATTGCAGGTGATTTGTCTCACTATCTGGCTCTACAGCTAGTCTCCCTCAATTTCAATAATTAAATATTTGTTGACTCAGAAAGAGAAAAAGAGAGAGAGAGACTGTTTCTGTGAGCACTCTCCAACAGACTATAGGCTATTCTGGGGCAAATGTGTCTATTTCACTCATCAGCAGTTCTTTCTGGACCTAAAAAATCTTCCTGATGAAAGTTTAATTAAAACCAACACGTTTCTGTAATGAATCAGCATTTTCCAACAAAACGTGTTTTTGTCAAAAAGTTCCCAACTACATCTACTATACTGTGATTGCAAAGCCAACTGGAAAGTGATCTTACATGCATGAGTGATAAGCAGTCTGCATTAGTTACAGTATATTTGTACTGTTAGTAATCTATTGTCTGGCTATACCGAAAGAAAGACAGGTGATATTTGACATGGGTTTAATCAGGCCACAACTTTATTATTAGATGTCTGGGACTACCTGGCAGATAAAAGTGTGCAGTGCAGGTAACCCTATGTTTATGCCATAATTACCGAGGGGGCTTTTTACCAGCTCCTCCTCCTTTTTCCATCCAGGTCACTCAAGCAAATCCATTGCCGGGACCTTACCATCCACCTCCCGCCCCCGCCGCCTCACAGGAGGGTTAAGGTGGAATAATAATGGGGGTTAGCTCCCTGCCATATCAATCATAGGGATCCAACCACCCCCCATTCGCTCCTTTACTGTCACCTCTTTTTAAGTCCTTTCCCAAGCCATTTATCTGGTCACTGTATACCTTCCCTATGGAGTTCCTGCACTGGACATCCGCCACAAGGAGGTGCCTGCCATTAGCTTGGCTGTCTCCTCCCCAGACCCAGTCGGGTTCCCAGACATCTCCTAATGCCCTCTTGTATGGGTTTTACACTTTATCGCTATATCTTGAGACATTTTAGGATTATGGAGCTAGGTGGCTACAAAAATTATCCAAGCTTGACTGTTTTGTGAGTCCATCTATGCTTGACAGGTTTTGCTGTTTTGTTGAAATATGAGACGGTTTCGTCAATTAATATGTTGATGTCAGTGTAATTCTGAGAAGGAAACATGATGATGATGATTCTTTCATGGCATTTGATAGAGTTAATGAAAATGGAGTCTGCTGATCCTGGAGAAAAATATAAGCAGCACTGTGTGGTCCATTCTGGAATAGAAATTACAAAGATATGATGCAAGAGCCAGCATAGTCTGCTTTACAGTAGTGTCCTCTATTTGTGCTCCTGCAAATACTTGTGTCCACATTTTTCACCTCATAGTAAGTTTTAGCATAAATGACAGCAATTTGATACCTGTTTCTGGTGCAATTAACAATTACCCCTGCAAAATTAGAGATTGAGTTAAAGCCAGATTGAAAATCAGTCTACCTAATCAATTCCCAAGATGAAAGAGAAAGATAGTATTTAAAATTCAGAATACCTGTCAAGTTTGTAGTGTTTATACCAGTGCCAGGGAATTTGTATTGCCTCTGCATAACTGAAGATCATATGTGTGGGAAAGGAATAAAGAATGGTAAAAAAGCTGTATTTCAGAACACCCCAAAGAGAGTGTTTTCTGTGTCATTAATTTGTCCCTGTTTTAGTGAGGAAATGGGGAGGCAGGGTGAGGAAGGTGAAAGATTAATCTTATTGAGACGTTTATAGATGAGAAATCAGATTTCTCTTTCCTTCACGCCACAGATGAAAATGAAAACTAATTCTTTTTGTATCCGTCAAAACCCAGCTTCACTGAGAAACAGCCTGCAGCCCAATCAGAATTACACATTTCATGCTGGGACCTACAAATGTTCCCTTATGTTGGCCAGCTTCATGGTTTCTATTTGTGTCTCAAGTGGAGAGATGGCCAATTTCTTTTATTAATTTTGTCTCCTGCTGCTGCTGCAACAACTTCTCTGAGCGAAAAAGGCTGCATCAGATCATGTGCTACAAAATAAAAAATAGATCCTGGGTTGGGGAGAGGACTTACTTGTACTATGGAAGAATGGAAGGAGAAACCTTACAATATGAAAAGGAATAAATTATGGAAGAAGTTGGAAAGAAGATTATTACTGTCCATTTTCCCTTTGCTGTGCTTTTTAAATTAAGGTTCTTACAGCTCTCTTGATCTAGATTTAATAAGTCTGCTATTGCATGTCCTATAAATATCACTATTATTAGAAACATTGCTTGAAGACTGGCAGTTTTCATAGTTAATGTCTTTTAAAGTCAGTAACTTATTTTTAATTTTGTATTCATTTAAAGGGACACTCAGATGAAAACTATTAATAAATTACCCTTTAAATCTTAAATGGTCTTACCCATTTAATAAATAATGAACAAGCTTACTAACAATGGCAGGATTTTTAAGTGTTAATTGATTTTTCATTCTTAATGCTGATTGTTTAATTTCTGCATTTCACTCAGCTTGGTCAGTGAAAATAGATGTGTCAGTTTCGCTATCTGTCTCTTATACATTACCATCCAGCTACATGGAAACATATAAATTCAAGCCAACATCTGTTTTCATTTTTTAAGATAATGAAAACTTTTCTTCTAAGCTTCAGTTGTGCACTATCTAGCTTTTCAAACCTGACAGTGTCCTCTTAACATTCAATAACTGTAATATGCAGAGAAATATAGTACAGAAAGTTTCTGCACAAGTAGCATACCTGAGGTTAAATAATTCTTCGTCTGCTGCATGGTGCTGCAGTACTGGATACTAATGATATAGATGCAGTAGAAACTGGATGGCTGGATGATGGACAGGAGCAAGAGAGAGGTGTATGTTATTGTGCTTTGCTGCTTGCATGAGTGTACCTTGGGGGATTTGATAAAAAGAGCACAGATACAGCATAAATAGCTAGATGTTCAGTAATCAGTTACTATATTAGAACGTGTATGGATCCTGGAAAAATTTGCTTTAACTTTTGGGATTTTGTATGTACAATTTGTATTTTTTCATTGAAATCATGCAAGTAATAGGGAACCTCAGGTTGTGGTTTTTTTTTTTCCATTGTGTGATGCTGTAGCAGCCAGTAAACACAAATGCACTGTCTTTGCTGCTGAACATACTTGATATGTCTAGATCTTTCACTTATTTCAAAGGAATGTCAGTTTAAATCAGCAACCCCAGAGACACAAGAGGGTCTCCTGTAGCTGAAAGCTTGATGCATCATCTTATTTTGTCTTTGGGTCTCACTCAAGCTCTGTCCAGTATAATTAGAGAGAGATTTATTTTCAATTATTAGATAATTTTAGAATCTCTATTCACTTTAGCAAGCGGGAGTTAAAATGTAACACATTCAGCTCAGCACAACACAGCCCTGAAGGTTATTGATTTGTTGTTGTTGCAGATTTGGGAACTTTATAATAATTGTGCCAGATTGAAGGAAGAGAGGGCAATGGCAGAGATGAACTGAGAAGGAAGCTAAATTGTTTTGGCAGTAGTTTAAAGAAGAAATCTAAAAGCCTCAGCTCCTATTTTAAAACTGGAAGCTCTTATTAAATATGGCCTGAACTAAATTCAAATTTATTAAAAATCAGGTGGGGGCTAGGGATTACAATACCACATCACAGAAATTAATGATCTTTTTTTAAAAATTGAGTGAAAACACTTTGAAGGGTGCGATTGATTTCTTGCATTTTTTGGAAATGACATTAGGGCATGAGAACAAAAAGTGAAATTGACCATACAGAGTGAAGAGCAAAAATTAAACGTAGACCCTGAACTTGCAACCGGATTCATTGGGTGGTCACTTATCCCTGTTAAGCATTCCATTTAACTCAGTGATCAGCGGTTTCAAGGATCTGCCCATTTAGGTCTGCTTCTGGGTTTAGGGCAATAGTGCAGCTTCTATAACATAAATTTTAATGATCTAGGTTCAGATTCTGGCCTGACTTGCACTTTTTGCAAGCCCAGTGAAGTGACCGCCTTTCTATTTTGTTCTATGTAGGTTCTTATTCTACCCTCCATCATCATAATATCTGAGCACCTCATTGCACAGTCTCCAAGATGGAGAATCTTCTCTTCTTCAGAAGATCCTTGAAGATTTAATTAGTAATGATAGAATAGAATAGAATATCGGGGTTGGAAGGGACCTTAGGAGATCATCTAGTCCAACCCCCGCTCAAAGCAGGACCAATCCCCAGTTTTTGACCCAGATCCCTAAATGGCCCCCTCAAGAATTGAACTCTCACCCCTGGGTTTAACAGGCCAATGCTCAAACCACTGAGCTATCCCCGACCTTGACCATCTATTTATGCAACAGTGGGAATTCTATCTTTTTTTCTATATGCTGGGTACAATAGAGTATATAGTTCTGTACAAGCATTTCCTAAGGTGCAGGTCGTACACAATCCCAAATGCGGGGGATCCTTACTGAATAACTTCTCTTCCAGGAAAAGGATGTGACCCCTGATAACAGGCTGTTGATGAAAGTCAGAAATGCTGCACTCCAGATAGAGTCTTCGGCATCATTTCCATCTGCAAAGGACACCTACTCCTCCACATCCGTTATGGACTTTTTTCTTGCACTGGCTATCTGTAATACTGTTGTGGTCTCCACAGCAACTGAGCCAAGACAAAGGGTAATCTCACTTTAAATACATAAGGAGAATTGATTTGCTTAAAATCTGTATACTAAAATTGAAAGCTATCTGTAGTGGTAAAAAAGCACTGTTTTGGAATTGCCGTATGGTTTTCTATCTTCTGTCTGCAATAACTCCAATGACTGCTATTCTACCGGTCAGAAGGGCCCATAATGAACATCTAGTCTGACCTCCTGCACATTGCAGGCCACAGAATCTCACCCACCCACTCCTGTAATAGACTCCTAAACCCTGCCTGAGTTACTGGAGTCTGAAAATCATGGTTTAAAGACTTCAAGTTGCAGAGAATCCACCATTTACACTAGTTTAAACCTGAAAGTGATCTGGGCCCAATGCTGCAGAGGAAGGTGAAAATTCTTTCCCAACCCAAATATGGCCATCAGTTAGACCAGGGGTCGGCAACCTTCGGCACGCGGCCCATCAAGGTAATCGGCTGGTGGGCCAAGAGACATTGTGTTTGTGTTGACCATCCGCAGGCACGGCCCCACACAGCTCCCAGTGGCCGTGGTTTGCCATTCACAGTCAATGGCAGCAGCACGGGCAGATTACCCTGATGGGCCATGTGCCAAAGGTTGCCGACCCCTGAATTAGACCCTCAGCATGTGATCAGACCTACCAGTCAGACATCTGGGAAAGAATTCTCTGTAGTAACTCAGAGGCCTTCCCATCTAGTGTCCCATCACCAGTCATTGGAGATATTTGCTGCTAGCAGTCGCAGATCAGCTACATGCCTTTGTAGGCAGTCTCATCATACCATCCCCTCCATAAACATATCAAGTTCAGTCTTGAAGTGAGTTAACTTTTTTGCCCGCACTGCTCCCCTTGGAAGGCTATTTCAGAACTTCACTCCTCTGATTGTTAGAAACCTTTGCCTTAGTTCAAGCCCAAACTTGTTGATAGCTAGTTATATCCCTTTGGTTTTTGTCCACACTGGCTCTTAAATTAAATAACTCCTCTCCATCCCTACCTACATATTTCCCTGTCTACCACGGTGGCCGTTAAGAACTTGCCAATCTTAAGTAAGATAAATCAATATGGCTACCTCAGTGTCTGCAGCATTCCCTTGTACTTGAGGAAATATTTTGATTTTAATATGCTACAAAGTTCTCTTACTGTAAAACCTTGCTTAATTATCTTAGGTAGTTGGTTAGGTTTTTAGGGCACCATTCTGTGTCTGCCATAGATCACCATTGAATCTAGAAGCCAAGTTAACTGTTGTCCTGAAAATCCCTTGACATAATTAGTTAGAAAAAGTACAGCCGCATATTTTTAAAAAAAATCATTACTTTGATTCACAGCACTGCAGTGGGAATTTGTAAAGGTTCTTGTGGCTCACCTTGTTTAATTTCAGGTGTAATGTTCCCAATGTCTTCTCATGTCTCAAGGTTACAGTGCCACCACTGATGAAACCATCAGGGATCTCCCTGGAGAGGATTCACCAGCTACTTCAACGGCTAAAATTAGCAAACCTTGGTCAATCTTTCTCATTGACTCAGTCCAGTTCAGACCTCGGAGCAAGTGTTAATGCAAAGAACGGTAAAGAGAATCCAGCTGCGACAGACTCCTATAACAAAGATGACATTTCCATCCACACTTGCTCCAACTCAGCAGATGGTGACTACAATGGTGATGGTAGAGCAGATGCAATGCCCAGGAAAGACAGCATAGAGATTGGTAGTGCCTCCCTGGATGAGGTGTTTGGGTCTGTTAGTCAAGGCCATTTGCAGCCAGAATTTTGTTACGAGGCTGAGAGCCCAGATGAGGCAGCCCTTGTCCACGCCGCCCGGGCTTACAGTTTCACTTTAATGTCCAGGACCCCTGAGCAGGTAACTGTGAGGTTGCCACAAGGTACCCTCCTGGCCTTTGACATACTTTGCACCTTGGGTTTTGACTCAGTCAGAAAAAGGATGTCTGTGGTGGTGAGGCACCCCTTTACCAATGAGATAATTGTCTACACCAAGGGAGCTGACTCTGTCATAATGGATTTACTGGA
Organism: Lepidochelys kempii; assembly: GCF_965140285.1. Taxonomy (NCBI): domain Eukaryota; kingdom Metazoa; phylum Chordata; order Testudines; family Cheloniidae; genus Lepidochelys; species Lepidochelys kempii. Next base: position 23,778,918 of record NC_136387.1, on the reverse strand, counting down.
AGACCCTGCCAAAGGTAATTAGTGCACCAGCTAGCGAACTATTATCACTATATTGTCTGTTAAGTTTACAGTACTTTTTCCTGAATACAATATTATATCCAAGCTTTAGGATTATACAGGAATAACAAGTCCCTTATAGCATTATTGCTGCAGATCAAAACTGAGGGGTTTGTTTAACCTGAAGAGTGCTTGGAATATGGAAAAAGCTAATTAAGATTCACAGGCAGCCTAACCTAACTGGATGGTGTATTTCGCAATAATATTGTCATACAACCCCGACCACTGTATTTTAACTTGGCAGCAATAGAGCAGTAACATAAAGAAGACCAAGAAATGCCATCCTGGAGCATATGCTTGTGAGGTTATGGAACACAAATTAATATTTATGGGCTTTGCAAGGAATTGCTGTTTTGTTAGTACACCAGCTCCTATGTTGCCTGTTAATTATTATTATTATTTTATTATTTTATTTTGCTGTCGGGTTTGGAATGCTTTGTACTAGAAATAAGTAGCTGACTGCTTATATTTCACAGCTGACATTAATATGGGGAGGAAGCTGATAAGAATACATTCTAAAACACAGAAACACCTGGACTGGTATGCACAATCTGGCCTGCGAACCTTGTGCATAGCGAAGAAGGTAAGAAGTAATTGGACTAATGCTATTTGTTAACGATGTCCTGTACATGTGAACAGATTTATGACTGGAGATATGTAAGAATTATAAACCCTTATGCATAAAGCTACAAGCCAAATCCTAACTGCCTAGGATTAGAAGGGAACTTTTCCTATGAACAAATTGATTTTACACTTTTTTTTTCTGAAGTATTTGGTCACTGTCAGAGACAAAATCTTTTATCTAGATGGGTTTGGTCAGCAATATCTGTCTCCTAAGACTACCCTATCTATTCCTAGTTAGTGATTCCAGGCAAGATCAAACAGAATCACAATTTATTAGCTGTTCTTTTAAATTTTATTTGGCATTCGGCTTTCAAACATCTTGTACTCAATTTGGAGCAGTTGTGCTTTATCCTGATGGCTTTAATACAGTGGTGATGAAAGTTCAGCCTATGGGTAAAATCCAGCCCATAGAGGTCTGGAGTCCAGCCTTCAGAAACAACATGTCCCAGCATGCAATGCTCTCGGTCCTTGGTGAGGAGCACTGGGACCAGTTGTCTTTCCAGGCCATGCCTCTCCTAAAGATGAGACAGCTGCTGTCTATAGCATTTTATGCAAATTGAGAAATCAGGTCTGTTTTTCCTCATTTCTACTTGTCCATGCAGCTTTCAGTTAGGGAAGGTTAAAGGTGAGGTGATATGTTGCAAATGGACTCTGGGGTAGTAATTACCACTCTGGGATCCAAAATATTGCTGCCCTATTTCTCCAGTTTAGATCAAGGTGAGCTCTTCTTAGATTCAGTGGGAAAGACATAATGCTGAAACTGTTGCATCCAAATATTTTATACCAGTAGACTGACGTAATAGATGCAAGATTGTGCTTTACAGGATAAGACTCAAATGCAAAGAATGAAGTTATTTTTAAAACACAAGCATCTTCAATTGTAGCTGACGATTCTCTAAAAAATCTATTACTTGGTATTCTACCTCAACAATACTCTGCCTATGCAAACTTTCCATTCTGCATCCATACTGCTTTGCTGAGAGAGTGCTCCTCTCATGGATACCTTTCCTCGTACCACTTCCCAATTCTTCCCCACTGCTTGATTCTTGGTTCTGTTTCATTCTGTGAACCACCAGAAAAGGCCACAGACTACACACAGTTTGAGCAACTGCTCTACCTAAATCTGAATATGTGGCATACCTGTATCCCTGTTGCACAGGTTTTAAGTGAAGATGACTTTCAGAAATGGGCCAATTTTCGTCGTGAGGCAGAGGCAGCGATTGACAACAGAGATGAGCTATTAATGGACACAGCACAGCATCTGGAGACCAAACTCACCTTGCTAGGTAGCTAAAAATAAAGACTCGTTACTGAGTGAAATATTGCTTGCTTTCAAGTGATGGTTTTGGTAACCAAAGAAACAATGACTCAGACAAATTTATATTAAAAGGTCTTCCTGTGGCCCTTTGCAATTCTTTGATACCAATATATTAGCGCTGGATGTAGCTTCCAAGGGAAATATTTTTATACGCATAAGCTGTGTCCAGAGCACTAACGTTGGTGCACAGTGTTTTATATTGGTACCTAAGGTTTGTGTGCATATGCACTCTTTCTGTATATGCACATGCTTGCCAATGGATTTGTGATTTATCTGTGTTCCGCTGTTAGTTTTCTCCACTTCGAAAAAACTACAGTACATCATGCAAAAAGATATCTATCTAGGTACTTATACGGCAACCATCCCTATAGCACCAAAGCACCATTATTTTCTAAAAATGAGAGTAGTTTAATGTTCTCTATCTTGAGTCCAAATGTTTTGCTATTTTAGGCTTGGCTTTTCAAAGGAGCCTAGGTTTAACCTATTTCCCTATGTGCTGTATGTTCAACACTTTGTCATCCTGCTCTATTTAATTTCAGCCTGTTGTTACTATGGCTCTCCATAATCTCTGCAATGATGTGTGTAAAAAATTAGGATAATAACAGTAAATACTGTAAACAGTGCTATAGGTGAGCTAGTGTAGCTGTCAGAATCTATCACCTTTGCCAACTACAAACCCTCTGTATGCACTCCTACTTAATTTTCCTCAGAGAAGTATCCTTTTCTGCTTTAAGTAATACTGATCTTTAATATACAGTATCACTGTTACAGCAATTTCAAAGTGGCCTCTAGTGGAAGAGATAAGAGATGACTGTTTATCACTCTTTCATATGGTGATTTACCTTCAGTATAAGTATTGGCTTCTTCACCTAAGTTTTCACGTTTCAAAAGAGGAAATTTGATGTATCCTATCTCATTCTTTTGATGGAAGAAGCATCTGACTTGCCGTAGAGTGTCTTTCAATTAAACAGCCAAGATTCAGTGTAGAATTGCATCCTTTCTAGTTCCTGTGATGGGAACTGTTACCATACTTCTTAAAAAATGCACGTAGTATATTCCTTGGCCAGTACATTGTCATTTTGGAGTATTCAAAAGAAATTAAATGAGACACTACCGTGCCAGGTACAATGAATGGTCACTAGTCATTGATTGCTGGTGGTTTGTGTTTTTTTTTAAATCTCAATCTAAATGCAGATTTTTGTCTGTGTTAATCACTTAGAAGTACTCAGTATTCATCCATATATTTCCTGCAGGACTAATGTGAGGCTGGAGATCATGCAAAAATTTAGGGAATCTGCGTAAAGATTTTCCCCTCAATGGCAGGTTTAATTTTATGCCATCTGAATCTATATCAACCTTAGCATTGGCTTAGCTATCAGTACATGCAGGATCTTTCTTTATTTAGAATCAAAGATTTCTGATATTTTTTTTAAAGCCATCTCACCACAGCTTTCAAAGGGAAATAAATTGGCTCACTTCTCATCTTCCCCTTTTACTAGGAGCAACAGGGATTGAAGATCGGCTGCAAGATGGAGTGCCTGATACTATTGCAGCTCTCCGCGAGGCTGGGATACAAATCTGGGTGCTGACTGGAGACAAGCAGGAAACAGCAGTTAATATTGCATATTCTTGTAAACTTCTGGACCAAAAAGACACTGTGTTTACCATTAATACTGAAAATAAGGTACGTCCAGAAAAAGGTGGGAAGTGCATTCCATTTCCTTCAATGATTTGGGGTTTGGAAATGCTTCATTTTGTATTAATGCTTCATGAAAAGCCAAAAAAAAAAAAAAATCCCTCAAGGCCTGTTGGAAAAAGGCCTTTGACTCTTTAGATCACACATCATGCTGTATGATTCAGAGTCCAAGCAGGTTTTATAGATTGTTTTTATGAGATTAAAATATAATGAATTTTCCACATGAAAATAATCTTTTTTTTTTCCAAGAAAAAGGGGGCATTGAATATTATGCTTTTGAGAAAAGGTAATTTTGCAGTTAGAGTGCCTGATCGCATAATAGTGTTGATGTTTGGCTTTGCTCCTTGCAATGGAATTTTCACTTGCCATGATCATTTAGCTCCAGGCGATTTCTGTAGGAGGACAATTTTAAAGTACTGCATGAGTCAGCTTGGAAAAAATGTGCACATGTAGATTCCATTCCCTTCAGAACCTTATAGCAAGGTGTACTGCATGCTCCTTAATGGAGTTAGAGTAGTTAGGCTTCAAAAGAAATTAGTTATTTAGTAGGGAACATTTAGCACTGCCTCTTTGTCTGGGTCAGCAGTGTCCATTCCATTTAACCTTCTCATAATAGTTCTCATGGTCCTGTAAAAATAATGAGATCATTTCCTAGGTACTCCCTGTGGTGTGTCTAGCATTGATTTGCACAAATATTACCTGTATATTCACTGGAAATAAAAGGTTCATACAGTGAGTAGCACAGGCATACTCGGCAAAATAGTGGATAAAGTAACTTTTCTGGAAAAACAATGAGGAGTCTTTGTGGCACCTTAGAGACTAACAAATTTATTTGGGCATAAGCTTCTGTGGGCTATAACCCACTTCATCAGATACATGGAGTGAAAATTACAGTAAGCAGGTATAAATATACAGCACATGAAAAGATGGGAGTTGCCTTACCAACTGGGGGGTCAGCGCTAATGAGGCCAATTCAGTTAGGGTGGATGTGGCCCATTCCCAACAGTTGACAAGAAGGGGTGAATATCAACAAAGGGATAATTACATTTTGTAGTGACCCAGCCACTCCCAATCTTTATTCAGGCCTAATTTGATGGTGTCCAGTTTGCATATTAATTACAGTTCTGCAGTTTCTCGTTGAAGTCTGTTTTTGAAGTTTTTTTTGTTGAAGAATGGCCACTTTTTAAGTCTGTTATTGAGTGTCCAGGGAGACTGAAGTGCCCTCCTACTGGTTTTTGAATGTTACAATTCTTGATATCTGATTTGTGTCCATTTATTCTTTTGCGTAGAGACTGTCCGGTTTGGCCAATGTACATGGCAGCGAGACACTGCTGGCCCATGATGGCATATATCACTTAGGTAGTTGTGCAGGTGAACGAGCCCCTGATGATGTGGCTGATGTGAATAGGTCCTATGATGGTGTCCCTTAAATAGATATGTGGACAGAGTTGGCAACGGGCTTTGTTGCAAGGATAGGTTCCTGGGTTGGTGTTTTTGTTGCGTGATGTGTGGTTGTTGGTGAGTATTTGCTTCAGGTTGGGGGGCTGTCTGTAAACTAGGACTGGCCTGTCTCCCAAGGTCTGTGAGAGTGATGGGTCGTCCTTCAGGATAGGTTGTAAATCCTTGATGATGCGGTGGAGAGGTTTTAGTTGGGGGCAGTAGGTGATGGCTGGTGGTGTACTGTTACTTTCTTTGTTGGGCTTGTCCTGTAGTAGGTGACTTCTGGGTACCCTTCTGGCTCTCTCAATCTGTTTCTTCACTTCCCCAGGTGAGTATTGTAGTTTTAAGAACACTTGATGGAGATCCTATAGGTGTTTGTGTCTGTCTGAGGGATTGAAGCAAATGCGGTTGTATCTTAGGGCTTGGCTGTAGACAATGGATCATGTGATGTGGTCTGGATGAAAGCTGGAGGCATGTAGGTAAGTATAGCGATCAGTAGGTGTCCAGTATGGAGTGTGTTTATGTGACCATTGCTTATTTGCACTGTATTTGTCCAGGAAGTGGATCTCTTGTGTGGACTGGTCCAGGCTGAGGTCAATGGTGGGGTGGAAATTGTTGAAATCCTGGTGGAATTCCTCAAGAGCCTCCTTCCCATGGGTCCAGATGAGGAAGATGTCATCAATGTAGCGCAAGTAGAGTAGGGGCACTAGGGGACAATAGCTGAGGAAGCATTGTTCTAAGTCAACCATAAAAATGTTGCCATACTGTGGGGCCATGCGGGTACCCATAGCAGTGCTGTTGATTTGAAGGTATAAATCGTCTCCAAATCTGAAATAGTTGTGGGTGAGGACAAAGTCACAAAGCTTAGCCACCAGGTTTGCCATGACATTATCGGGGATACTGTTCCTGATGGCTTGTAGTCCATCTTTGTGTGGAAAGTTGGTGTAGAGAGCTTCTACATCCATAGTGACTAGGATGGTGTTTTCTGGAAGATCACCAATGGATTGTAGTTTCCTCAGGAAGTCAATGGTGTCTTAAAGACAGCTGGGAGCGCTGGGAGCGTAGGGCCTGAGGAGAGAGTCCACCTAGCCAGATAGTCCTGCTGTCAGGGTGCCAATGCCGGAGATGATGCGGTGTCCAGGATTTCCAGGTTTATGGATCTTGGGTAGCAGATAGAATACCCCTGGTTGGGGCTCTAAGGGTGTGTCTGTGTAGATTTGTTCCTGTGCTTCTTCAGGGAGTTTCTTCAACAACAAAACTTCAAAAACAGACTTCAACGAGAAACTGCAGAACTGGAATTAATTTGCAAACTGGACACCATCAAATTAGGCCTGAATAAAGACTGGGAGTGGCTGGGTCACTATTAAAAAAATAATTTTCCCTCTGTTGACACTCACCCCTTCTTGTCAACTGTTGGGAATGGGCCACATCCACCCTAACTGAATTGGCCTCATTAGCACTGACCCCCCACTTGGTAAGGCAACCCCCATCTTTTCATGTGCTGTATATTATACCTGCTTACTGTAATTTTCACTCCATGAATCTGATGAAGTGGGTTATAGCCCACAAAAGCTTATGTCCAAATAAATTTGTTAGTCTCTGGGGTGCCACAAGGACTCCTCGTTGTGTTTGCTGATACAAACTAACACAGCTACCCCTCTGTAACTTTTCTGGGTTATTGTTCTGAGCCACTACTACTCAGAGATGTTATCTTTCACATTATACACACATAGAAGTTAGATAAAAACATAAAATACTCTTTCTGGAAGGTTGCAGCATAATACTACTTTCGTTCTTAAAGTCCAGAATCCTAACACACGTGAACCGAAAACCCAAGAGAGACAAAGCAGGCTGCTCCTTAAAGCAGGGGGTCACAATTCAACCTACCTTGCTCTAGACTGGCTTGGCTGCACAAGACCCAGATAGCATGCTTCCTTCTAGAGCCCATTAGTTTGCAAGCAGGACCAGGAAACCTCTTACTTTTACAAAGTTAGCTTTTAATTTTAACAGTTTTCAGTACACCACAAAGGAAGCCACAGCAAGCAATCGATGGAGCAACCTATAACTTTCTGAAACAACCAGAGCAGAGTGAGGTGAACTCTTGCAAATGGAAGGTGCCAATGAGGATAGACACAAGTTTGGCCAAGTGACCACAACTTTTTCATAACTTCAGATGACAAAATAAGATGCCATGAGAAGCCATCCTGCCCTGGCAGCCCTAAAAGGGGGGAGAGGCAGCTGCCACCCACCTTCTCTCTTTTCATTACTCACATCCTGAGCATTCTAACAGTCCACTAACTAATCAGCCCACTTAAACCCAAGACCCACCCAATAGGCCTGCTCATTTCCAAGACCTAGCCCACCCCTGCACAATTACTGCACAAAGAAGTATTGAATTGTGCAACAAGGACTTGTTTGTTACTGCCAGTTCAGCTCTAATCTGCATAGATGGTGAGTTGATTCTTAAACACCATGGAAGAGATCTACCCATTTCCCATACTCTGCTGTGGTGGGAGGCCAAACCCAACCAAAAGACAGCCTGAACATTACCCCTACTCCTGACCAGAATTGTGGACCAGCCCACAAGTGGGCTACAACAAGTCATCTCTAGGCTTTGCTTGGGATCAAGAGTGATGCTTGTGATACAACTCAGATGGCATATGGCAGGATCATGTAATTTATCTGCCCAAGTGAGAGCCACATTACTTTCACACCTACTTCCATGCAGCTGTTGTGCAGATTAACTAAATAGTGGTTTGTAAAATGCTTTGAATGTGAAAAGCAGTGATTAAGTGCTGAATATTTTATTGTGATGGACACTTTTATAGAGCAGTTAGATGGCCTACTTTGTAGCTTCTTTTATCCGTGGCTAGCAGCTTCCCAAACAGGAACATAATTCTGTACAAATGTCTTTATATATATATATATAATATAATATAATATTCTTTTTGGAAATAGAAAGCATGCAAAGCAGATACAGAATCTGGCATGGAATATGTTCTCTGCTTCAATGTGTAAATTTGATTTGATAAGCATGTCTGCTTTAAAGAAAAGAGGCATTATTTTACTAAGTGCAACACCCTGGTTGACCTGATGGGATACACACTTAGTACCTGCAAACTTTCATTTGTATATAAAGTTGAAGTTTTTTATTTCAGATGGGTATATGGGGGCCTTTTGGCATTCAGTGTAATACTGAAAAGCACCAGTGATTCTGTGAGCCCAATAAACTTGCACCTGACTTTAATTATATTTAACAGTCTGAAAATAAGTTTTTAATGTTAAAAAAAAATTACTGGTGAAATTGTAAATATAACAAATCCCTGATCACCTTTGACTTCATAGTTGTCACAATTACTACCAAGAATTACATGGCAGCAGTTGGGATATGACTCAGATCCTCTTGTTCCAAAAGCACAATCCCAACCAGTTAAACTAAAGGAAAATCTCCTTTAACTGTTGCCAATATATGACTCATAACACACAGCTGAGCATTCTGATCCCATTCAGCAGAGGGCAGTGGCACACATATGCTATAGTAAAGTTCTGGTTGTTAAAATGGAAATTCCTTTACTGTATTTGAGATGTCACTTTTACTTAAAGACAAAAACACACATACTCAGTGATGTGTACAGGGGTGCTAAAGATAGATATGCCCATTTTAGGCACCTTGGGGTGCACTGTTTTCCACCCCACTCCCAAGCCCAAAATTACATGACCCATTTCTGCACAGGTGGGAAACTTCTCCCCAAATCTCTAGTCCACCATATTCACTGATACTGCCACTCTTCAATTGGCAGGGAACTTTACTCTTCTTACCTACTCTACAAGCTGCCCAGCTTGGGCTACGACATCAAACCTTCCTTGGCTCCATGCCAGGACATCTGTACCGTCAGTCACTGTTCTGCATCACTCAACTTCCTCCCAAGCTGAGGAAGAGGTGGGGCCCAGCTGCAGGGGTAGGCAGCTGTCATTAAGGGCTATGGTTCCCTGACAGGAATTAGTGGGGAATGAAGCCAGATGGACATACTGCAAGAAGGAGTCCCAATCCTTCATTCTTCCCACTGGTCTCAGACGTTTCTTCTCCTGGGTACAGTTACCCCAAAGACTCACCAAAACCCTAGAAATTAGATACATTCCTAGTGACCAGCATTAGGCAATTAGCCAGTTTCTTTAGGATTAATTAAAAAATACTTTACATTTTCAGTATATATTTCCTGCTTTACACATGGAAAGGTGCTGTTCCCCAGGAACATTTTTAGAACATTTTAGTGATGCAGCTTCATCTTAGGTGTCAGAGGTACGTTTGGTTTCAGAACCTCCCACTTAAGCGTAATTTAAATCTTGTAGCATCCTATGGGTGCACCTTATGCAATATAACATGAAAATAACATATTAGAACTGAATCATCACTCAGTAAGGCTGAGAGAAGGCAAAAATGGGGAGTGATTACCTCTTCAGGTATTCTGTGCCATGCCACAGAAAGACTTTTAGCACTAACAGCAAGATGAACTTTGGGTGACACCGTATGTCACACTGTTACTGTGCCCTTATGAAATCTTAGGGAAAGGAAGGCAATTTGGAACAAGTTATCCATCCTTGGGTACCTTTGTACCTAGCTCCTACTTAAGCCACTCTAGGGACTGTGTGCCTCCGAAAGAAGAATTCAGTCCAAAACGGGGAAATGCACTGATGGAAGAAGTATGGTTTTGTGGCTAAAGCACAGAAGCAGGTGCTGTTGGAACCTGGGTTAAGTTCCTAGCTATGCCATGCACTTGATGTGTCACAACGCATTATTTAATTGTCAAAACCTGTGGCTACTTTTAAAAATCTGGACCTGTCAGGTTCTGTGTGTGTGTGTGTGTGAGAGAGAGAGATGAATCATGCCTTCACCATCCACCACATGGGAGTTGTCAGATTTCATGTGTGCAAGTCTGAAAGAGAAATATGATTCATGCCTTCACTATCCCTCACAGGGATGTTTGTTGTTATTACTAACATTATTCTTCAGAATGCATGGTAAGATCCTTGCATGGAAAAGGCTACAACAATGCAATTTATTATTAAAAACAATTATTCCATATTGCTTTCCCTAAATTCTTTGCATTGCATACACAAATATAGGTTCTCTTTGTAAAGGTAGACTTTCTTTTAAAATGAATGGTCATATTGGAAGCAAATAGCTGTTAAAATGGTCAGTGTTTTCAACATACTTTTTATGGGTGGAGAAGCTGAGAACATCATTGATGTCATCTCCAGTGTGATTCTATAATGATTTCATCTTCCCCCAGGAAACCTGTGAATCCCTCTTGGATTTAACATTGGAAGAAGTAAGGAAGAATTCTAATGTTGAAAGAACAAAAAGGAAATTTTTTGGCATTAGCCTGTCATCATCTTTACCAGCCTCTGTGGCCCCCAGTCCTGACATTGGACTGGTAGTTGATGGGAAAACATTGAACATCATTTTCCAAGGAAAGCTGGAAGAGAAGTTTCTGGAGCTGACAAAGTACTGTTGCTCCGTTTTGTGCTGCCGTGCCACTCCTTTGCAGAAGAGCATGGTGGTCAAACTAGTGCGGAGACAACTAAAGGTCATGACACTGTCAATAGGTACTTAACTTTCTTAGTCTCTTGCAATTCTAAATTACTTTGGTTTTATGCTTTTTATATTCATCATGAGCGGAAAAGATGGTGCTAAATATTCTCTCCTTAGCAATAGCCATACGCTTGCAGGTGAAATTTCCTCTTGAAGAGCCTGCTACCATTGAACAACCTCAGTCCCCATTAAAATCAAAGATCAGATGAGGGCACGCAGCAACTTTCAATATCAGCAATTCTTCCTCCCCGCCTCCCTCTAAAACTCTTCAGTTCAGGAAAACCAATCATAATAATAGTTACTGTGCTTGTTGTGTTAACATCTCCCTTTTACTCATCTCCCTTTTTTCCAATTCGTCAAAACAGGACATATCCCAAAAGCAGCATTGGACACTGACAGGCTTGCTTTTAACCTGCAAGTAAACTAGTCAATGTGAAATCTGCAAGTTTCTTGTTTCACTGTGTGTGATTCTACTAAAATCCTTGCAGAACTGACTTTAAAACTTACAACATAACTAAAGCCTGCGGAGATCAAACAAAATATGAACAGGAAGGGAAGGGTCTGATAAATTTTTACATTTATAGATTTGCATCAGTTTTGTTTTAAAAAGGAAAATGTAAAAAACAAGATATATATTGCCACACTTCCATTTTGTTTATGCCACTTCACTAGTTTACCTTGTTCACAGACTACATGTTTACATACAAACCTGAATATTCTTGCCACAGGGATATTCTTTGTAGTCAAAGATCTTGAAAATGCCACCAAACGTTTTAAAGTGGCTTGTTATACTGTATAATTTGCATTATCATTTCTGATTTAAGTCAAAGAAATCTACAAAATGAATTATTACAAAAGCATGCTTTTGACAATTTGGGTTCCACAAAGGAAAAACATAACAGTGATTGTTAATATGCTTTATATTTGGTATAAGGTGATACAGATAGTGTGCGAGAAGGAAGTTGTCGTAAAACTATTGTAACTTCTGTTTCTCTCACTCAGAACTTTTGAAAACATGCACCTTTGGGCTGAATTTTTCCATGCATTTTCCCTGGCTGAATCTAAATGTTTTAAGCCATTTTTGAGTAATGATAAGATGGAAAAAATTGCTTTTTTTGCCATAGGAGGAAAGGGGAACAAATTGTTCTCAAAGGCTTTTTTGTTTGGCTTGGTTTTAGTGATGGTTGGAGTAAATAAGCTGAACCTCATGAAGTAAATTTATTTTTGTACAGAGTCCATAAAGAATAGCATGCAGTTTGGGAAATTTGAACAAATGTGATCGTTAAAATACATGAGTTTATGTATTGCCACCTCAATCACTGACTCTGCTTACTACTTTATGGTTGCAAGTATTATAGAGGGAGTTTTGCCATTGATTTCAATGGGGCCAGAATTTCACCCCAAGAGTTTGTGAACCAAAGGCTCACAGCACGGAGCTATCAGACCCAATTTTTTTGACTGCTTGACCTAATCCTAATCCACCTGACCACAAGGCAAGGCACCAGCAACCCTAAATGTGTTGTTGTAAAGATACTTGTCTCTCAGCAATAGTTTGAGATGTTGCTCTCAGATATAGGCATATAACACTGAACAATCCAAACCTTAGCATTATTTTATCCTGTATTTTCATATTTCTGGAAATCGGTTCTTTTTTCTCTTCAAGGTGATGGTGCAAATGATGTGAGTATGATTCAAGCAGCTGATGTTGGGATTGGAATTTCTGGCCAAGAAGGCATGCAGGTATCCCTTCAATTTATCCCCCTTTCTGTTTTTATTAAGTAGATCTGAGTAGCATCAAGGGCTTATAGAGGGACCTTTATTTTGAGTAACAACTTGAAATTAAGATACAAGTTGGCATTATTGCTATCCTGACATTATCCTTTCCATCATTGTGGGGCTAACTAGATCATCAATTAACATGTATGTATGTTTATCCTAAACTCATCATCCTAAACTCATTAATACATTTTTGTGGTGCATTTTATGGAGGCAGAAGGATGCAGGTTCATATTGGGAAGATTGAGAGTAGGTTTTTTGGTTAGTTAATCAGCCTTAAAGTGTCAACACAATGGTGGGTGATTGCCTCATTGGTTATTCTTAAATCAGGTTATGTTGGGTAGAGAAATAGATAGAATTTTTAATAAATAATCTCAATACTTTTTTATTTAAGGCTGTGATGGCCAGTGACTTCGCAATATCTCGATTTAAACATCTCAAGAAGCTGCTTCTGGTCCATGGACATTGGTGCTACTCTCGTTTGGCAAAGATGGTGATTTACTTCTTCTACAAAAATGTGGTAAGATGCAAATGATCCTGGATGCCTTGGTTTACTTCAGTCAAGGTGACTTAAAGTACCAGTTCTTGTAGGCCATGTTTCTTTAATGTTCATTGAATTGCAATTCCTTTTTCTTCATTTGGACAGTTCATGGTTACTCACAAATTCACTCTTACTACTCTACTGACCTAAAGTTACTTCAGAAAAAGTAACATCTAGATCTTTCACTGTATGAGTTGAAAATAGTACTGTCCCAGAAGAGGAAATACCTCAGTTTAGTGACTTTTTTTAGTTCAAAAACTTTTCCAGTAACGCTCATGAGCCTCAAAATAAAATTTGCATAAGGAATGGTAGATTAGTGCTAGAAGATGGAAGATGACTTTACATTAGGCAAGAATTTCTTGTGAAACTTGTGAATTTTTGTTATTAATTTGATAGAAATTGCTTGCAAGCACTGGTGCGGTCATATCTAGCATTTTTATTAAAAGTTTAATGTGTATGCAAATAAGCTGTGCATTGAAGAATAATGTAAAGTGGATAAACTTGAGAGTAATACTCTTTCAGCAAGCCTGTGCAAACAAGTCTATTTGACTTGAAATAATTCTGAGCATGAAAGACTATTTACTTAAAATTCAAAGTGTTCACGTTTTAAATTTTTTTTAAAGTCATCATTTTAAATAAGGATCATGTCTTATCAATATTAAAATTTGTAATGGAAAACTTTTTTGGTCTGGGCATGCTTTCAAAGCTTAAATGATATTTATTTGCAACATGAAATAGTTTTCTCAACTGGAATGCTGTTGTTCATTATCTCCCCGCTGCCGTTTGGGAGTGGGGAGAGACCTTTTGATTCCACAGTCACAACCAATTTTGTAAAAAGATTTAAAACTTGGTGTTCAGAACTGAATAACTGAATTGCTCTGCTGTATTTTCTTAAAGGACATCCACTGTGATGCATTGATTTAAAACCAAAATATTCCTTAAAGGTACGCTGCATTGATTAAGTGAAGGAATGCAAAGCTATCTGTTTAAGATCTCTCTAGGTGAAATGAATGTGTGGTGTGGAATATTAAGTAGCTAAAGGTGGAATGGATATGTGGTGTGGAAGGATATCTCAGAGCTCTCCATGCTATTTAAACCCCATTGGTGGACCTATTGGCTGGGATTAACTCTGTACTGCAAAATGAGAAACTCACACCAGCCCCAAATAGACCATCACAATTGGTGAAGGTCCAAAGAAGAGGCCACAGGAGATCTGTGACTTTGTGGCTTCTGGAGCCCAAAGTAAAATGAAATTTATACTTACCAAAAGCAGTTTTTCTTGCAAGTTCGAAATGTTGGAACTGCGTCTATTCATAATGCATCGTGGTGTTTTCTGTTCACTTTTCTCAGAGCTACGTCAGCCTGCTCTTCTGGTACCAGTTCTTCTGTGGCTTCTCAGGGACCACTATGATAGATTACTGGCAAATGATCTTCTTCAACCTCTTTTTCACCTCGATTCCCCCCATCCTTTTTGGAATCCTGGATAAAGATATATCTGCAGAAACACTCCTAAGTTTGCCAGAACTATACAAAAGCGGGCAAAATTCAGAGGTGGGTCTTGGCTGCTGGCGTAACTGTATGAGATCTTATCTGTTTGATAAGACAGTGGTTCTCAACTTTTTTCATGCTCCCCCTCCCTGATATCCACTATCCACCTATTCTTTCTCTTCTGCTGACATCCAGCCAAAGGATTGTGTAACTGGGGTCATGGCAAGTACCTGTGAGTGGACTTGGATTGGAGGTGGTGGTGGAAGCTGGGCTGGGTTCTGGTGAAAATGATGGGGCTGCGTTGGAAGGTGTAAACCGGAGGATTGGTGTGATCACAAATCTCATGGGCCTGATTGGCCACTGAATCACTCCAGTTTCACTCCTGTGTAAGTCCACTGAAGACATAAGGTGGGTGAGGTAGTACCTTTTATTGGATCAGTGTCTGCTGGTGAAAGAAACAAGCTTTGGAGCTTCCACAAAGCTCTTCTTTGATGGAAGTTGGTCCAATGAAAGATATTACTTCACCCACCTCATGTCTCCAACATCCTGGGGCCAACACAGCTACAACATTGTAAACAACATAAGTCCATTGAAGTCAGTGGAGAGCTGCATTGGTAAATCAAACCCGAAACATTGCAACCCTGAAGACTCTCTTAACATCAGAAGGATGTAATGTCTCTAACCTGAAGAAAGATGAAGTGGAGGAATTTGTAAAGACTTTTGTTTTTCATTATTGGAGGGTGTAAGGAGAAATAAATGAGTGGAGTTGAAAGGTAACAGCTGAGTGTAAAAACAGCATGGCCCATGATTAAATTGTGATGGGGTCTGAGTATTTGTAACCTAAGCAGGAGTTCTAAAGGAAAAGCTTTTAAAGTGAAGATGACAGTAGAAAGTGACACGTAAACTTAAGCCTTTAGATCAACAAAAGGCTGTCAGACTGTGTGTATGCACTCCTGCTGTTATGTTTAGAAATAGTCCTTTTAATATACAAAGTACTTCTTTTGCCACTGTAAGAGTTTGGTGTCCCTGTTTCTCCAGGCCTGGATGCTTTCATTTTTTCCTTTGAATACTTCAAAATTGATAAAAATCCGGGAATATGTGTAAACGATTATATTAAGCTTTTTCTCAAACCTCCCTGTCAAGTTCAGAGAACCAGGCTGATCTTCTATTTATTTATTACAAATGCACACACTTTTTTTCTGTCATTTTAAAATGCCTTAGCCTAGCTTGGGCTCAACTGTTCTTTTCTAATCTGTTCTAAGCAAAACCTTTTGGGGGGGCAGATTTTTTACCTGCCCTTTCCAGGTCCCAGAACAGTGGAATACAGAAGGAGTCAGGGCTCCTCCATTTTATGCAGCAGCCACATTTTTAGTCTGGGGTGTGATTTTCAGAGGTGCTGAGCACCCATGACTCAGACTGGTTTCACTTTGATGTTCTGACAGTCCAGCTCTTGGAGTGCAAAGTGTGGAAGGTAGTCAGACTGCCAACAGACTCTCTGAAGAGGTCTCACCCTCTTCCAACTCCAGCTGTTGGGCTGGTCTCAGTGGAATGTATTTCTTCATGTCTTCAAAGGGTATAGTCATTGGTGCTCTGGCATTCTGAAGGCCTCATCAACCTGCCACTCCCATAGTGACCCTACCTGTTACTGCAACTGTGGCATTAAAAGTCATGATAAAGGCCTAAATGTCAACATGTGCAATCACATTACATTTCCCTAAACTTACTGTTCCATGGAAAAGAGTTTTAAAGAATAACATTTGACCCAATCCTTCAGCCCTTATGGGAGTTTTGCCTGAATAAGAACTGCAGGATCAGGTTCTTAAAGACAATGACTTAAATGGATGCAGTACAAATTAGGAGAAACAGTGTGATAATGGTTATCCCTCACTTCCTACAGACCTACAAGCTGTCAACTTTTATTATTGCCGTGTTGGATGCCTTCTACCAGAGTCTCATCTGCTTCTTTGTCCCTTATTTGGTACGTACATAGAGGATTTAAACACTACTTCTTTAAAGAGGTTTAAAAAATACCCCAAAACACCACAGTTTTCTTAAACCTTGACTAGTAAGAATGCATATCTGATTTTTGTCTATTTTCTAGACGTACAAGGACTCTGACACTGATGTCTTCACATTTGGAACCCCCATCAATACCATCTCTCTCTTCACAATTCTCTTGCACCAAGCTCTAGAAATGAAAACTTGGGTATGTCTGTAAACGTGATGGGTACAGATGACAATTTTACTTTTTGTGTATTTAAATATGATTATATGGTAGTGTAGATAGGGCCTACAGAAAGCCATGGAATTGTCTTTGAGTCATTTTTTAACTCTGGATCACACAAAGGAAATAAGTTTCTTTATATGCAGTGAGGTATCATCAGTGAGCCAACAAAAATGGATGATTTGCCTAGAGTAATTGCCTCCCTGGAATACCTTTGATTATTCATACAGTGTCTTTGGGACAGAACAATGCAGAATTCTGCAGTTAGGCATCAGACTAGGAGACTTTATGCCATGCTCTTAGAGATAGTCTTTCTTACTTGCAAGTTATTGTCCTTTGAATGAGTTATGTGGAGGAGAGCATGTTTTATTCTGTAATATATACATATTGCATTATGCAGTAGTTCTCAATAACATGATCTATACAGGTATGTTCTTTCTAACATCCTTATGTGTTCCCCTGTACTAAAACTAAAGTCATGGGATCCAGCATCAGTGTTTGGTGCCATTAATGTATTCTCTGCTTCTGTTCATAGACACGCTTCCATTGGATCACAATGATTGGAAGTGTTCTGCTTTACTTCGTCTTCTCAACTATCTACAATGCTGTCTGCGTTGTTTGTAATGAACCCACAAGCCCCTACTGGATTATGGAGGATCAGCTGTCAGATCCTAGCTTTTATTTAGTGTGCTTCATTACACCAGTCGTAGCACTTTTACCAAGGTTTGAACGTTTGATTTTTTTTTTCCTTCCCAATGTTGGGATTTGAGGGCATTAGGGTAGATGATGATGATGATAATGATGCCTTGTACAGATAAAAACGATATTGTCCTTAGCTCTCTCAGAGTCATGTTTGGTCCAATGTGAGACATGGCTTCTATTCTCAGTTCAGCTGTTGGCTCATACAATTATCTAAGCTTTGACAAGTCACTTTACACCTCTGTTCCTCCTTTTGCTCATCTATAAAATGGACATTGTCATGCTTACCCTCTTTTGTGAAGTGCTTTGCGATTTTACAAGTGAAAAGCTGCTATAAAAGTGTTCAATATTATGGGTACAGCAATATTCAGTGTACCACTGTTTGGTAAAGGGTAGGTTTAAGTTTTGAATTGTCCCCAAATGCAGTAAAATCTTGAAAAATATCTACTTCTATCATGTCCCTATATTATACTACATCTTTAAATAATTAACATCTTAAAATTTAGCAATGCATTACTGCAGATAACTAATAATATCTTCTTTATATATAAACGTCTTCGTACAGCCAGAATCTTAGTTTACTATTGTGATGCTTTGAGGGTTCACTCAGACCGAAAAGGGCTTCTCTCACCACCTGCCCTGGGACCCTGATTGCCTCTGTGCTGTGCATCTTTGGCTCAGAACCCTGACACTAGCAGCATGCTCACAGCCCAGTGGTCTCACCCTGGTTCCACCCTTCTGGTTCCAGCTCTCCCCAAAAATGTGTCCTCTGTAGTGTCCAGTCCCTCTTACTGGACACTTACAGAGGTAACCCCAAGTTCACTGCCTCCTGAGAGCCAGTACATGCAACAGCTTGTTAGCTCACCTGGGGCTATAAACTCAACCTTAATAAATGGCACTGAGATGATTTATAGTAAACTAAGAATACATATATTAACAACAATCATAGATTTTAAGTGATTTCAAGAGAGAGTGACAGCAATCTCAAAAGGTTGCAAACAAAAGAAATATAGTATGCTTTCTAGTGTCTAAAATTCAATTCTAGCAAGATATAGCTTTGCCTAACAGTTTCTTACTCACACTAAGTTGTTAGCGTTCTCCAACTAGTTTAGTAGGAGGACTCATCTTTTGTAGATACAGCAAATTGGCTTCTTTGTTCTCCCAGGAGATGGATGACTCAAATATCTCTTTGCCCCCACATATATTAGCCCAAAGTTCATTGTCTCTGTTTCAAGAGCCAGGAAGGCTTCCTGAGGGGTACAGACTCCGTCTGTGGTTGTGATCATTAAGTGGTCTTCTCCCCTGCTTGTTGGCTTGGTTTACCTTATATGTAAATGTACCTGCATTGTCCTCTGCCTGTGATCAAACTGGTGAGACAAGGAAAAAATGAGAGAAAACGGTTTTGCCTCCTATGTCTGTTTATAGACTACAAAACAATATCAGAGGGCATGCGTAATTTCACAAACAACATTGTTACATACATTTAACGGTAATATTAATGACCAGCAGGGTGGTAGTTTTCAAATGACATATTACAAGACACCTGTTAAATGAATATCATGGCAATGATGTGTTGAGGGCAGTGAGTGTGTCAGGCCTATTGTGAGTTACAGTATAGTGTGTCCTCTGCCAGCAGGTATGGAGTGTCTCGCAGGGTCACAACTATATGCCAAATAATGGATGTATTGAAAAATATTCAGTGATAATGTTATTGTTTTAACAAGTGACAGGCTAAAATATATACTTTCACTTCCTTATGTGTGTTGTTGTTAACACCTTAGGTTATTAGAACTAAAATAGTTTATAAAAACAAATCTCCTATTCCCAGATTATGGTGCTAATTTATTTTTTGCACTACATTCAACTTGGACAATGAAATAAGACTAGTTTGTTTCACTTTTTGTTTCTAGTCACTTTTGTGGTTGTCATGAACTGTAAATACTAGTTATGAAAACAGTTCCTTTAATATTGGATTCTGTAAAACCACTTTTCAAATGCTTTATAAAATATGGGCCTAAATGATCGGAAAGGTGACCATTTAAGACTAGATAACTTTTTTTCTCAAATAATACCTGTCCAATGAGTACTATATTTCCATGTGTTTTTAAATTTACTTCTGTTTATACGCTGTGCTATATAAGGTAAAGATGAAGTGCCTCATAGTTCAATGCAGTCCCATGTCTTCAGGGTACAGCATCTTTTACTGTCTGTTTTGTTCCTGTATGATGGTTGTGTTCCTATCAGCCCATATTCACTGTTGTCATTTTTGACCCTGAGCTTTCTAGGAAGAGCTACATCAAACACATGGTTAAAAATTCATGTCTCTATCTTGGGGATTTATTCGTTGAGATCATTGCTGCCTCAGCAGGATACTGAGCTTAAGGATTTTTGTCTTGATAACAGGGGTGGAGCACTGCTGTTCCCTCTTGCAGGCACCCCAGAATATTGTCTTTAGGAGTTTCTGTTCACACAAAATCCAGCTCGAAGTCCCGCCCTAGAACTGAGTTATAACAAAAACACTCCTTCCTGTGATGTACAGGTTCATGCTCAAATTAAGTTTTCTTTTGGCTGTGACTTTCTTCCTCTTGGCATGCTGATTGTTCCTTATCTCCCCTGTTTCCCACCTGGAGTTTACAGCTTTCCGACTCCTCACTATCTCTAGGAGGTAGGATTAAAATTCTTGAGCCTCAATTCCTCCTCTTGTCCACAACTTCTTGTACTTATTGCTTTTATAGGTTGGAGTTGCTAAGACCATTTACTGTTTGGTGAAGGACGTCCCCATTTGCCCTTGCTTGTGTGCAGGGGTTTTGTAGTAGCTCTGCATAATTCTTTGAGAGATGCCCCATGCACACGACCAAAAAAATTTTACTATGCTTTCCTGTTCAGAATAGAATATGAATCTCGCTCTTGTGAGCTCCCAGCTTCATGCAACTTTCCTCAACTTTCAGGCACTGCCAGGGAGCTAGAAGAAGAGTGGGTGCAGCAGAGGCAGGATAAAAGCAAGGAGTCTCTGCCTGACTGGCCCTAGCCTCTGCAATTTTCCAACAGTCCACAAATTCTTGGGACAGAATCCTCTGTTCCTTGTACTGGGAGAGTGAAAACCCCCATGCCCTTCACCTTTCCCTATTTCCCTGCCCACTTCTGCCTCCACACACCACCTGATCTCAGTGTGAGGGGAACTTCAGAGTTAAGATCCCTTCCTGCATGGGAGAGAAGGGAACTGGGTCCTTTCTTAACACAGTTTCAAACAGCACTCCCTCTGAATTGGTTTAGGATATATATTGACCAGCCATGTGGACAAAGGCCAAATCATGTTCCAAACCCTTCTCAGAAACTGTCCTTACGGTGAGGCTTTGGTTTTCAAATATGACCTGGTAGTGTAAAGACAGGCACCATCTCTCTAGGGAGGCCAACTGTTTTGCTGGTTCCTGAGCCACCCTCAAGCTGGGATTTTTTTACTTCCAAGCCTCAGACGAGATGTTAAACTAAGATCCTGTCTGCCCATCCCCTTTCTGAATATGGGAGAATATAACCCCAGTGTCCTGACTGATAGTGCTTCTCTCAGTGAAACTAATCTGTGTCTGACCTTCCTTGTTCTATGCAGTGACTGCACAACCTGTATTATTATAATTTATATAGCATCATAAGTGTAAATGACTCTGTACAATAGGAGGACTGTGTGTATTTAAGTGCCTCCATTAGAAATATTACACCTCTCTGCCAGAAACCTGCATAACAATGGAAGTTGAAAGATCAGAGTTAGATTTTTGTCATGTTGTGGCAAATTACCAGTGAAGCCCATTATTAATGCAGTACCCTTCTTCAACTTTCACCAGGTATCTTGTATTGGCCGTGCGAGGAACCTTCAGAGTATCTCCGATTCTGAAAGCTCAGCAGCTGGATAAGCTCCCTAAAGAGCAACGAGACCGGGAAATCCAGAGGTGGAGGTCAAGAAAACAAGGCATCCCAACCACATCTGTGGTATCACCCAGTGATGAGGTTGACCGAACCAACAGTAATTTACATGTGTCACAGTTTCTGGGCCAAGCAGCAGTTACACCCCATGGGAATAACGATACCCAGGGACTCTCGACTCCTGAAATGAATCACCTCAGGGACTGGATGCTAAATGGAGAAGGTAATTCTTCCACCAGGAGGTGCGCAGGGGAAGAAACTACTGCTGCCAACTTCTTAGCAAGACCCTGTCCTGGGCAAGATCTACTTGAGCCCACTAGAATACCATCTCCTGGGCTGTTCGCTAGCCAGGTGACAAGTGATAACGCTGAAGAATTTACCCCTGGAAGCCATCGGAGGTCTGTGAGCTCAGTGACACTGTAAAAGATTTGCGGTGGCAGGTGTTTGAACTCTGGACATATTGTGCTGCTGCTGTGCGGCCCACATCTGTGAAATGCACAGTTTGGATGAAAACCAAAGATGTTGCTCCCCAGGGAACATTTTCCCTTCACAATAATGGTAGTCGATGTGTTGATTAAATGGTAACTACATGCTTAGTTCAGTGAGAGGGAATCATCCTCTAGGTCTTTCCTTAAAGCAGCAAATCCCATTCCAGCTCCTTTCAAGCTCTGCTGCTTTTTCAAGGGGCACCAGCAACTTAAAAATCACACTTCTGTCTGACAATGTGTTATCTCCTACTGTTACAAGTGATACCTAAGATGACTGTAACAGAAAGAAATTAGAAAAAATGGTATATTTTTCAGTCTGTATGCTTTATGCATGTAACAATACTGTGTAGATAGTGAGTTTCACTGCTTCCCTTTTATAGTCTGTTTCACCCTTTTTGTCTGGGTTGATCTTCTACACAGCAGTAGAGGGCAGTGAAGAATAGCTTGGTGGTTTGAGCAGTGGTCTGCTAAACCTAGGGTTGTGAGTTCAATCCTTGAGAGGGCCATTTGGGGATCTGGGCCAAAAACTGCTGCTTGGTCCTGCTTTGAGCAGGGGGTTGGACTAGATGATCTCCTGAGGTCCCTTCCAACCCTGAGATTCTATGATATATGTTTCTATGAAAAGATTTTAATAAACAGAAAAATGTGCATATAAAATTACAACAAAAAAAAACTGGCAGGAGAACTTCAAGGGAGGTGTAGACTTGTACTTTTGAAAACTACCTAATTTAAACCAAAAAGTGAAATAGAAATATATTAACCCCCACCAAATTTCAATTCAAGTAAATATTCAACCTAACTAGAATTCTCCTAGCTTTTTCATTTGGAGATAGTGTTCCTCCCTTCTTGCCCTATACTATTATGGAGTGTTGCTGTGTTCTGTCAGACACACATAATGTTCTACCCCAGAACTGGATGCAGTCAATGATAGATGTGAACATCCCTATGTGTTTATCGATATTCTTGGGATCGTTTTGAGAGGAAATTTGCTGAAGAGAGAGAAAATATTTTAATAGTGAACTATACAAATCTATACCAGATCTGAGAGTCAGGCAAGTAAATTACTTTGAATGTGAGATATACAATATGAAAGGGTGCTAATCACATTATCGTCGTAATAGCAAGTGGTGAGTAAAATGTGGTGTGTCTTCAAGACTTTTAAAAAATACATCTCTAGATCTTTTTCAATACCTCAAAGTAATAAGAATAATCATAAATGACTCCAACATTACTAGCTGTTGTAATGCAGTGAATGATGTCTCTATTGTTTCTCATAGAAATACTGACTTATTAGCACTGTGTCAAGTTGCAGGATGTCACAGGAAAATCTTCACAATGTGGGGCTTAAACTGAACCCAATCATGCACTAAATCTATCTTGCCTGGCACCTGTGACTCAACCACTGACTCTCTATTTTAGAAATATTTTTAGCCTTTTATATATGTATTATTTTAGCTAATTTATTATGACACATCACAATGTGTGATCCCTTTTTAATAACCCATTTAGCAAACACTCATTTGGCTTTCAGTGTATTCTGAGGACTACTGTAACTAATATCTTCAAGTTGTGGTTACTTTAAAACAAGTCAGGCAGGACTGAATATCATGCCGAGCACTTAGATTTGTACTAAAACTGTAGCTCATTTATAACTGTAACCAGTACAGTATTGTCTGCTCTGATGGAAGTAGAAGGCCATTGAGAAAGAGATTTTGTGTGTGTGATATGTGAATGAAGGGAATTAGATGTAGTTGAGATTTTTTGTTAATGGGATGTGAGATTGCTCAGTGGCTAGGAATGAATTCTTTGGTGACTATATTTGATATCAACTCTTTTCCACTCCAAGCAGTGGTTTTATGTGATCTAGTCCATTTTCTCTGAATTCAGGGAAATGAGGTGCCATTCACCAGTTTTTTCTCATGTATTTTATGATGACAAAATGTGGAATATTTCCACTGTAATAAAATTGCTACATTTATGACTCAGAGTGTTATTCATGATGAGCCTTACCTGATGGGGGGGAAAGTAATAATACCAAGCTCTTTTATTTCGTGCTTTTAATCAACAGATTGCAACGTGTTTTAGAAAGAAGGTTGTTATCATTATCCCCATTTTAAAGATGGGGAGACTGAGGATACAAGGTCACCCAGCAGCCAGTGGCCAAGACAAGATCTCCTGAGTCCTATTCTAGAGCTTTATCCACCAGGTCACACTGGCAACTTGTTCAGGGCAAAATAATGGATACCTTGTAGGTCTATGTGGGTGTATGGAGAGGATACAGGGGGGAGCCAAGACCAGTTCAAGCAAACCTGGGGACTGCAGTGGAGTCTCTTAATTGAGTCCCCTGTCTACAAGCCACAAGAATCAATGTGTGATTTTTCTTCTCACCACCAGAGAAATTGCTGTGCCATACAGGCTGCCCTCTCAGCTGGGAAGCCAAGAGCATTTGGGGGGGGAACGTGTCCAGAACTGGTTTGAGGATGCAGTGCAGGGAATAACAGTTCTCTGTTAAACAGGAAGAAAGAGGATTTCCTGCCATGTGCTCACCTGTCTGAATGTATCCAGAGGTTCCATGATGCTTAGGGCCACCTATGATACAGCGTGAGAGAGAGACTGTGCCTGCCCAAAGAATTTACAATCAGAAATATTTACTCCTAGAGGAATGAGTAGAAGTTTGCAAGTGTGCCTTTTAATCTACTTGTCAACAAGCTACCTGCTAGTGCCATCAAGTGGTAGATGATTACAATAAATGGCTCAATTTACTCCTCTATCTGTGGAATCGACTGTGGTCTTCAATACCAGAAAGCTCTGTAGCATCAGAACAGTGTAAACAACCCACTCATTTGGGGAGTAGAGGCAGAGTGAACCAATGTAGCCCACAAAATGCAAGGGACCAGGCAAGGGACTCAGAAGCCTAGCAGGACACTAGCTGGAGAGTAAAGCAGTCCTCTGGCAGCTCTCCACTTGGGGTGAGAAAGGTGGCAACGCTGTTACCTGCCTTAGGCTCAGAGCCAAATCAAAGCCCAAAGTGGATTTATTTCCCATGGGGCTGTTTTGTTTGCTTGACAGAGGTTGCATATTTTTATGAATCTAAATGCACCATGGCTTATTTAAATGAGTCCTTTTCAGGACACACTCCATCAGTTCTAGTGTGAACGGTCAAAAAGCAGAGTGGGTCTCTAGCATTTTCATTTGCCTGCTGCTGGTATCAACTTCATTGTTTCATTTAGATGGCCCACAAAATATTACAAATGAATGAGTCTCAATTAAAATTGCCACGTAATCTTCTTTTGGTCTGTGACACTTTATCATAATAAAGTAATTGCACAAACAACAATGCTTCAAGCCACATATAGGAGGCACTGTTACCTATGAGACAAACTGAAGGTGACTTCTCTTATGTAAGTGACCAGCTCTCTCACTTACACAAGGCTATCCACAAAATAATGCAAACTACCCCCGAGCTGCTTACAATGATCAGAGAAAAGCCATCCATCGTGTTACAGGAGGGGACTTTTAAGTGCATGGGGATGGAGGTGTGCACATACCCTGTTATGCTTTAACTGAATTTGTGCTTGTACCTCTTAGTGCAACATTTTGGAAATGTGCCCTTTGGCCTACTAAATATTGGCTGTAATTGTTCGGATTAAAAGCCCGAAAGAAGAAGAGGTGGGGGGAAGACACAATTTGCTCTTTTGTTCAGCGCAAGTATAACAGTAATATTATATACAGAGAGATGGGTGTAACACCGCAGCAAAGAATGTTTTGCCTAAAGGATAAATTGCCATATATTTTGCAACTTGCGTGCTACATCTGTAATGTTTAATTCATTTGTGTGATTGCAGTACCAGGCACTGTAGAAGTACAAAGCTGTTTGCTTTGGAGGGTGGGGGGGTCGATGACTGAAGACAGGATGCGGTGTGAATTAGATACTTGCACCCGGTGCTGATGACTAAAAATGTAAATGATAAGATAAGAGACTCTTGAAGATAATTATCCCAGAGAATGGAAGAGAGAGGCCTGACCAAATAACACTGATGATCAATAAAGTATTTTTGACGTTAACTGGTGATTGGAACTCACAGCAATTATCAGTACATGAACCAAATGTGACTAGGACTTGTCGTCTAACTATTATAATCTACACCTGATTATCGTCAGTTACATAGACAAGCCAGGCATGGAAAACAGAGATTGAATTTATTATGCTTTCAAAATGAAAATGACTTGGAGCTGATTCTGTGTTGCCTTAAAGCCCCAAGAACTAGCTCCTGTATAAGGCAGCTCCCCCCAAGCATAGAGCTGCTAGAGAAGCCCTTGCCAAGCTCCTCCATTTGGGGGGGATGGGAGGGAGGTGCCAGGGTGCGGTAAGGCAGGAGTGTGGCCCATAGCACAATGCTCTAAGGCCCACAGGTAGCCTGGGGCTGCACCCACCCCCAAATATGGGAGGCACGTGGCTGAGCACAGGGATGGACTAACTGAGAATTAAGGCCTAAATGCTTCTCTTGATATCAGCAATGGCCCCTTCACTGGACACCGTCTAATGTGTTTTAATCTCATAGAGTTACAAAGAAGAATCCACCTTCTACACTTGCCAGCTAATTCAAACCCCTCCTATACACCCTTCCATGCTTCCATTCCCTTGCTGCCACCCTAACTTCTGCTCCATCAACCAAGAAACTCAGCTTGATACACAACCCCCCTTGATCCCCACCTGACTCAGCCTCTTTGTGCTGGTTGAACCTGGCTCTCCCTGCTGACTCAGCACCTGTTTCTGCTTTCTGTTCTATTAATTTAGATGGAATATATGGGCTAAAACTGTTTACATAACCCAGTTACTGGCCAACATTACACAGTGTTAAACAAGGTCCAGGGTTTAGAATAGAGACCTCAATCCACAGACTACAATGGCCAATACACTATAAAATTCGTGCCTAAGGTTAGAAATGTATTGATTGAAGCACATAAAAGGAAAAGAATCAAAATGAATTAAAGAGCATTGAAGCTGAAATCGTTTATACAAAACAACCAAAACCTCCCTTTTTGGAGACCATGAATATTGGTTACAGTCCCTTATTCAGTCAAACAGTCCTTCCTGGTGTGGAAGAAAGGGTTAATGCTGCTGAGCAATTCTGAATCAGGAATGATAGTCACTTTCCTGCTTTAGACAAAACCAACGGACACAGAAGGCAAAGAAGAAATAGGATTGTAAAGAGGAGGGAAATATAGTTTTTGTTGATGTTCTCAGAATGCAGCGTGGCTGGTCGGTCACGGTTAGATGCTTTGAGCCAGCAAATTGGCCACAACGAGTGTGGCTCTGGACCCTGGCTTACTTTCCCAGCCAAAGGACATCAGCTGGTTGATCTGGTCAAGTCCGTCTCCTTCACTGGTCCTTCTCAGACCAGGCAGACCTGAATGGGCCATCTCATCTCACCATGCTGGTGCCATGCAGTACAGTTTATTTCAGGATCAGGTGAAAAGCAGAGAGGGCAAGAAAATTGGGGAGGAAGAGAGAGGAAAGCACAAGAGAAGATCTCATAAGTATCAGGTTTGGGTCCTCGCTGGTGTCGTGATGAGGGTCAGGTGTCCCCATTGGAGTATCAAGGACTGCTGTCATGGCAACAATTCTTCTGCTACAGCTGCAATGTTGGTAAGAGATGTTCCCCCCGCTCCCATAATCATTTTTTCTTAAGGGCCCCAAAAAGGCAATGGGTGGGATAACATATCCTCTTGTTGTTTTGTCCACCAATTAGGCCTAATATCCGACGCACCAGTTTTGAGTGGTTTACTGTTTAAATATATTCAGTCTTTCTGTCTCCTCACCTCTTCCCTGAAACAGTTTTATATTACTGATCACTGTGATGATTCATAAACCTTTACCTACTTTTCATCAGTCAGGCTAACAATTCATGTAGGCCTACTAGGTCTCAATTATTACATCATCTCTCCCTAGGTGGGTCTCCTTTCGCTCTCGCTCCCAGATCTGAAAGCCTTGGGATTGACACTGGGTTTCACCCCGCCCTCTCCTACCACTTTCCCATCTTTACCCTCTTTGTCCTTCCCATCCCACTCCATCTGCTTCAACATCCATTCTGCCTGGCCACTAACTTCAGTTTACCCCCGGCCCTGCTTTCCATCCTCCTTACTCCCTACCTGTAATGCCTGCTTCGCTCTCCCTCCATCCTCAATCCCCACCCTTTATCCCATACAGCTTCATTTTCCACATCAACTTGTCTGAATCTGCTACATCTCCAGCCCTCCTATTCACCACCACCATTTAATCTCCCCCATGCAGTGTCTTGATTGCTCCTAATCTGGTCTCTAATAAGCACTGTTCTTGCTCTGATCTCTGAATTTCTTTTCTGCAGACAGGGTTGTGCCATTTCCTCCCCAGAAACAGAATTAACGCTTTGAGAACTCCCTTTGCCTCTCCATCCTTCCTCTTTCCCATCCCTAGTTCAAGCCCATTGGCCTTCATGCCAACATTATTCTGAGGTCTCTCTCCTCTTGTGTTCCTAACCCTTTGGCCTGTTCCTTTTGACACCATCCCCTCCCAATTGGCGGCATCTTTCTTTCCTCCAATGGCTCGTTTCCCTGTGCCTGAAAGCATGCTCCTATCTTTCCTGTGCTGAAAAATCCTTCCTTAACCCCACCTACCTCTTGCCCTTTGTCTATAAAATCCTTGAGCATGCTGACTACTCTAGCTGCTTAGGCTGCCTTGCTTCCCCTCCAATCTGGCATTCACTCTATATTTCATGAAAACTGTGCTTACTAATGATCTCCTCTCTGCTAGGTCAGATAGGCACTTCTCTATTCTTATTCTCATAAAAAAGGCACGGTAACAGCTAAGCTTTAGTGGGTAGGAGAAAAACAATGCATGTCTTTAGGATTACTTCTATAAATCTGTGATAATGGAAAAGGGTGCATGGTGGATACTTGAAGCTAATTTAGAATAGCCTACAGGAGAGCCAATAATATATACATAATGGATGCTTTTTTTATGGGTTGGAGTCCAAGGAGCATGTCTGACTATATGTTTTAAACTCCATGTAAGTTGACAGTGATCTATAAATTATCATAATGACAAACTAAACTCTCAGGGAGAAATCTTGGCCCTCCTGGTGTGGATGGGGGCTTTAACATTAGCTTCACTGGGGCCAGGATTTCACTCTCTTGTGTTTCATGTCTTCTGTCTTATGTGCTTGCAATTCTCATTGGGCAGGATTCTGCCCTCAGTTATATCTGTGGAACCCCACTGGGAGTTTGAAACGTAGCTGAAGGCAGAATTGGGCTCATGAGATTTAAGGTACATGGGTGGCAATTGCTTGATATCTAGTCCCATAGACATCTGTAGTGCATTAGCACATACTGTAATGTATTTAGAGCATCATTCTAAATGTGCTATCAGTTGACTCTGGGGCCAATCCAAAAGAACCAAAGTGCAGAGCATGCATTATCCCAGAACATTTCCTAAAAAAACCTTTAAATAAATAGGTGACTGTGTGGCTAGGTCAGTGGTAGTGTAGCCAGTGCTTCATATTTTTGTGCTGGTTTTCTTTCCAGTAGAACTAATTCAATTCTACTTAGCTCTAAAGAAACCAGGTGCAAACTCCTTTACGTGTACTGGTTTTATTTAAAACAAATAAGCACACATGTAAATCAATAAGGCTGAGGTCAAGTGAATAGGGCTCAATTAAAAGCAGTTAAATTCAGTGTAACTCTATTAGAGCCCACCCTGTTCCTCTAATCTGTTAATTCTACAGGAGCTTGCCAGGAAGGTTTCCCAGCATGAACATACCCTGCCATCTGAGCAGGCACGCCCTTGCTGGGTCCAGCCACCCAAGGGGCAAGAATCTCATTTCCTTGAGTCTAAATTTTGAATTTCTTGACGAGCCAAAAGAGTAGATCCTCAGTTCTGTCCTTTGTACCACTGATGCAGAGCAGGAGGGGATGAGTAAAGGTGTGTGGCACCTTGATCAAGCCTGCACAATATCACAAGAGGTGAGGGGCACTTTGTTCGGTAGCCAGGGCCATTTAGAGGTTTATAGCTCAAATCCCTAAACTCCACCCAGAGGCCATTGCACATCGTGGAGTACCCAGGTAATGTGCTCTCTGTGACGTCATTCCTAAGCAATCATCCATGTTCCATACCAGCTTAAATTTGAAGGACCATAAGGTGCATCCCTGTGCACTTAAGAGATGGCAATAACTTTGTTTGGCATCTTAGCTTTGAGGAGAGGAGATGAAGAGGGTCAAGGGTGATCTCTCTCTCTCTCTCAAAAATGTTGGATGTCCAAAAAAACATGGGGGCCTGGTACTCAGCCCAGCCTTAACCAGGCCTCCTCCTTCATAACCCACAATTTTGCAGTCACAAACAAGTACATAGACATCAGAATGACCTAAATTGCACCTGCAATTTAGGGTCAATCTTAAATTTAGTCCTTGCCCCGCTGCCCCAGATATCCAGCTAAACTTCCTGTCTTTATAGCACTTTCCTTTGGAGATTCTCAAAGAATAAAGACAAGTACTATTTTCTGGGAGAAGAAAGAAATATTTAGGATCCGATTGCAAATTTGGAAGGGAATATATTTTAAAGGGAGGTAAGGTTTTACCCTATATGGTTGTCATTTATTAGCTCTCTAGTCTTTACTCTGATTTTTCCTCTCCCCGATGCCTGTGCATTTAATTGATCGCTTGCATGTGGAAGCAAACGAAAAAATAAACATCATGTATTTAAAAATTAGGTATGAATATTCATGAGCATATAGAAACACATGTTGTATCCCTGGTGATATTATTGGTGTGTACTACATTATATGTTAGTGAATCTGACATTATGAAATTAATCAAACTGTAATCTTCTCATTTACACTAGTTTCTGTGCCCATCTCCTGGACCACTGTGACGTTCTGTATCTTGTGGGGGAAACCCTACAACCCCATGTTATCCTTATAATATGATTGTGTGGTATCTAATGCAAAGTTTGTCATGTTGGGTGTCTTCGGAAGGCTCATGATGCACAGAGCATTGTTGTTATAGTAATTGTTGTTACAGTAATATTATAGGTTATAATTTCATGTATATAGTTATGAGGCTGAAAATGTATCCTCATAGCTTAAAGCAAGCCCAAGCAAAAACTCTCTAAGAGCAGAGGGGCAGTTCACACCTCATCAAGGCATGTATGGGACAAACCCAGCCCAGCCTCACAGGAACAAAGAACGCTGGCCTAGGCAGCAACAAAAGGATCTGTTGGACTCTCGAGTGAGTCACCTCCCTTCCTTTGGTCAATTTGGGACTGTGATGAGGTAATGCTCACCTGACTCTGAATGGGGGAGGGGGGGCAAAGCCAAGGGGGAAGAAAGAACATGATAAAAGGGAGAGACGTTTGCCACGCTCTTTCTCTCTCTTCCACCTATGTCTACAAACACCATCACCACCAAGGACTGAAGCACTGATCAAAGGGGAGAGTCTGGCTGAAGGCAACCAGTCAGCCTGTGGCAAGAAGCATCTAAGTTTATAAGGGTATTGAAAGTGTTAAGATCAGCTTAGAATGCATTTTGCTTTTATTTCATTTGACTAAATCTGACTTATGTTTTGACTTATCACTTAAAATCTGTCTTTATAGGTAATAAATCTGTTTGTTTATTCTACCTGAAGTAGTGTGTTTGGTTTGAAGCATGTCAGAGACTCCCCTTGGGATAACAAGCCTGGTACATATCAATTTCTTTGTTAAACTGGTTGTCACGGTTCCTCCCCCACTCTGAACTCTAGGGTACAGATGTGGGGACCTGCATGAAAAACCTCCTAAGCTTATCTTTACCAGCTTAGGTCAAAACTTCCCCAAGGTACAAAATATTACCCCCGTTATCCTTGGACTGGCCGCTACCACCACCAAACTAATACTGGTTACTGGGGAAGAGCTGTTTGGACGCGTCCTTCCCCCCAAAATACTTCCCAAAACCTTGCACCCCACTTCCTGGACAAGGTTTGGTAAAAAGCCTCACCCATTTGCCTAGGTGACTACACACCCAGACCCTTGGATCTTAAGAACAATGAACAATCCTCCCAACACTTGCACCCCCCCTTTCCTGGGAAATGTTGGATAAAAAGCCTCACCAATTTGCATAGGTGACCACAGACCCAAACCCTTGGATCTGAGAACAATGAAAAAGCATTCAGTGTTTTACAAGAAGACTTTTAATAAAAAATAGAAGTAAATAGAAATACAGAAATCCCCCCTGTAAAATTAGGATGGTAGATATCTTACAGGGTAATTAGATTAAAAAACATAGAGAACCCCTCTAGGCAAAACCTTAAGTTACAAAAAAGATACACAGACAGAAATAGTTATTCTATTCAGCACAATTCTTTTCTCAGCCATTTAAAGAAATCATAATCTAACACGTACCTAGCTAGATTACTTACTAAAAGTTCTAAGACTCCATTCCTGTTCTGTCCCTGGCCAAGACGACTACAGACAGACACAGACCCTTTGTTTCTCTCCCTCCTCCCAGCTTTTGAAAGTATCTTGTCTCCTCATTGGTCATTTTGGTCAGGTGCCAGCGAGGTTACCTTTAGCTTCTTAACCCTTTACAGGTGAGAGGAGCTTTCCCCTGGCCAGGAGGGATTTCAAAGGGGTTTACCCTTCCCTTTATATTTATGACAGGCTGGCTCCCAGAGTCAAGGATTGGAGTGACCTAGCAGATCACTGGTCCAGATAACACCAGGGGACTGTTACAACCACACATATAGGAAAATATCCGTATGTACAGAAATCTTTGTAAAGCACCATACACACTCAGCACAATATTGGTAAAAGTGTTCCTCTTGCTAGCAGTGAGAGATGATCATCTGAGGAGAACCACTCCTCATGTTTGTCCATGTTTTGACTTAAGAATGGTTTGGTTTATATTAACATTTCCCTTTTTACAAATGAGTGTAATAAGCAGTGTGCATTTCATGACTGCATGCTTTAAGGATTTTCCCTGGATTGCAGTGCACTATATTAGGGGAGTTTCAGAATTCAAATGTGAGTGGCTGAAGAAATGTCAGGAGTTAATTTTATATGTGGTAGTGTTTGCCTGACTTTCACTGTATAGATACGGAAGACAGAAACAAAGTAAGAAATGCACAGGCATAAATCAATGCCATACAAGTGACATACACTTATGAGATGTGAATTAAAAGAAAAATTCCAGTTTTACTGTTTGCTTCCCATTCCATCCAACTGGAGGAAGTGTGTAGAGCAGTCAATCATCTCAAACCTGCTTTTAGCTCACCCAGGTCCTGAGCCTGCAGCCACTTAGATTATTGCCATAGTTATGGTGGGATATAGCATACATACACTGCACACACCCTCCGCAAAGGTATAAATAGCATTGCTTAGGTGAGCAGAGTAAAGATGTGCCAGACCCCACGCAACTCTCTACACACCCAAGCAGGGCCTGCTGCCTCTACACAGTGTAGTGTCCTGCTGTCTGCCCACTCACCCTGCCAGAGCTTTTCATTCCCATGAGTAGCTATACACCATACTGTGGATGCAGCCTGCTTTTTACTATGGTAACTACACATACCCCACATGCTGCTGCCAGTGTAGACAAGGCCCTACACATGTGGCACATGTAGACACGACTTGTGTCATTGACCTCAATGAGACCACCAACATGCCTGAAGTTACACAGCAGCACCTTTGCAGGATTGAGCCCTACTTCCTTCCGTAGAAATAGTGTGTGTGGTGTATATAGATAGATAGATGCACACACGCAGAGAGACAGAAAATTGCCTATGTACCGACAGATACAAATATTTTAGAAGAGAGCTAAAACTGGAGCCCTGAATACGTACCCATTGATTTTCAGACAGGTTTGGAATCAACACCCTCGTGCCAAAACTTCCTAATGTTTTTGTTCCACAGCACATTCAAAATCAGAAGGGGGGGGGGTCTATTTTTCTGGTTTGTTTGCATGCAAAAATTCATAAAACAGCTATTCTCATGAGATTTTTGGCCGTAAAAGACATGACCTCATGAGATTTCCACCACTGAAGATTCCATAAATAGTGCAAGAACAGCTGATGTTATTGGGCCATCAGATCCAAACCAGACCTTTAACCTTAGCATTGGTTTTTGTCTCTGGCCCTTGCCTAAACCAAGGTTTGGTCTCTCAAATATAGTTCATTGATCAGTGCCAAAAATTTCATTTTGCTTTATTTTGGCTCCTTGCATCCAGGTAACTGGAGCCCTAATAACTAGTGTTAAAGGATCTATTACACTAGGATAGAGGAAGGAAGATGGGTGAGAGGAGCATTCCCTTATTGCTTTGTATTCTTCACTGGTCTTCTGAAACAAGTTAATCCAAACAACAATTTCCTAATTTTCTTTTCCCCCACCCTCACCCCGACACCCTGTGTCTTTCCTGAAACAGTAAGAATGTAAAACTGTGCGTTTGCTAATTGACCAAGGGGTTTCTGCCTACTGGTGTGATACATGTCCTAGAAATTTTCCAGCAGGTCAAAATCTATGGACTTGGGAAATCCCCTAATGGGACCTGTCGGATGCTAATGAGGAAATAAGACACCCCAAAGGGGATTGTGGAGGGGGCTATTGATTTTCAAGACTTTGTTCTGGATATCTATCAAAATTTTCAGGAGAAAAATAACCAATGATTTGAGATATGTTACTGTGCATGGTAAACAATAGCTTCAAGCAGCTGTTAATTAGCTTGGCACCGTTCCCCTCCTGCCTTTCATGTCTGGATACCTTCTTCCGACTAAAGAAGCAGAAGGAAAACATCCAAGCATAAGAATCAGAAGGCAAAGAAAGAGCAGTAGCTCAGGATAACAACTGAAAAATAAATTAGATGAGACCTCCCCACACAAGGACTAGGGACCCAGCAAAAAGAACTTTCTAAGGAATTAGAAGCTAGATGTACAAACAGCAGAGAAGTTTAGTAGTCACTCTCTGCCATGCGTATACATGGTGTGAGTACACACAACATTCTCTAGGACCCATCTTTTTCACTTTCAACCCACCATTTTTTCCTCTGAAGTTTAGTGTTTCAAAGCTCCCAGCACTGCGCACAGTTAAAAAGGCTCTTTGCCACCTACTGTGCTGAATCTGAGCTCAGAGAAAATGCTCAGTTCCGTTAGAATGGCCTGTGTAGTTTATTTCAGGGCATCAGACTTATCCATCCATCCATTCATAACATCAGCCTTTCTCTGGCAATGAAGAAAGCCGCTGGCGCACTTTACTTGTCTACCACAATAATTGACAAAGGGTTTGCCTGGAACTCTTGAATTCTTTGCCTATCCAGGCTCTTAGGTAAATTCATATATGTGTGTCTGGGGGCAACAGAATGGAAAGCATTCTTCCTGATAATTTACCATTCAAGTTCTCAAGGGTTAGCCAAAGCCATCAGCCATC
Organism: Lepidochelys kempii; assembly: GCF_965140285.1. Classification (NCBI taxonomy): domain Eukaryota; kingdom Metazoa; phylum Chordata; order Testudines; family Cheloniidae; genus Lepidochelys; species Lepidochelys kempii. The sequence continues at coordinate 23,743,639 of NC_136387.1, read as the reverse complement.
ATAGTGGTCATGGAAGAGAGAGAAATTGAGTATACTATATGACTGTTCTTTAAGTTATCACTCACTGTTTACTCCCTGAAAAATGGGCTATTCCCAGGTTTTCCCTGAAAAAAAGGAAAGAAACATCTCTACTAGCACAGGCCCAGAAAATTAACTTGAATATTCTCACGTCTCTGTTTGTTTATCCCCGCAAGAGGGGACTTGAGAAAATCGTTTCAAACAAGGATGCTGTTACATCTTCCACACAAGAACACCACTGTTAATACTGAACTGTTCTTCAAGTAATAACATAGGCATTTACCTCTGCTGCTAATTACTCATGCCAATCTTTTCTTTCCACTTCAGAAAACGGAAAGGGTCATCAAGGCATCATTGTTATCTCATATTATAGGCTTATCCTTTGAGTAGTATTTTCCATTAGCATTCAGTCTAATGTGATTGTTTCCAAACCAGAGAGGACAGCTGTCAGCCTCCTCTCATAACTCACTCAAAGGCTATAATCAAGAAATCTTCTCTGAGCAGTTGTTTAAGGATGTGCTTATCACTCTTCAAAAGACTGTTAAAACAATAAACCAGTCAATTTAGTCTAATAGACAGGTGTAATCTGAGTCTTTAGTGGCTCATAAGTATTGATTTGAAAATCTTAAAAGAATCTGAATGGCATGGATGCCATCCACTAGCCTGACAGTAATTGAAACATTGTTGTTAAATATTTACATTTACAAGCAGCTAATTCTAGGGGATTTCTCCAAGTGTTGAGATAACTATTAAAGTGAATACTATTCTGCTTCTCACTTGCACATCACTAAACGTGCATCAGAATTCCCTGGTAGTTCCAGTTAAGAAGGTATGATTGTGAATCAGGATAAAATTGTAGAAGGGAACTCCCCCTCTCTAAGCCCAGAAGGGATCTGTCTTTCAGAGGTACTTATAAGACCCATCTCACTGTACTGTTTTTGGGAGCTCAGAGTGTCAGCATGCTGTCTTGTAAGTTCAGACAGCAACAGGCCTCCCTTCCCGCCCCCTGCCCCGCCTCTCTCTCAAAGCAAGCAGCATTCCTCAGTGATGGTTCCTTTGTCCTGGAGCAGATAAGTAGCCAGCTGTCAGAAACGGAGCTTTGAAAGGGCATGTCCGCATTCCTATAGCAAGTTCAAAACAATGACAAGCGTGGCCACTTGGCTTAAGGGGGTTATGGGACGTTTCCGGGGGCTGATCAGAGCGCAGTAATGCAACCCCTCGTTCACACTGGCGCTGTGGCGCTCCAGTGGAAACGTTATTCCACTCGCCGAGGCTGTAGCCACAGAGTCAGAGCGCTCTACGTGCCCTGCCAGTGTGGACGGGGAGTGAGTTAGTGCGCCCGGGGCTCCTTTATTGTGCTGTAACTTGCAAGTGTAGCCAAGCCCTAAGTATGGGCATCTTCTCCACTCCCTTTTTTTCACTTAGCTCATAGTCTTGTGGATCTTTCTAAGGTGCCTACGGGAAAAAAAGTCTTCCACCAGTTGTGAGTCATACCTTATTTCAGTCCTGCACAGAGAGTTGTGTCTTATATTGTGCTCTAGGGCAAGAGTGAATAGGACTACTGCTTTAAATTAAAGCATATTTATAAGTGCCATGCTTGACTGGTGTCCTATCTGTCTATGGTACTTACCAGTCTTGCCACATCTGAGTGCCTCACAGTCTTTAACGTGTTTAGTCTCACAACAACTTTGTGAGGTAGGGCGTAAAAAGATTAAGTGACTTGCGCAAGGTCACACAGGAAGTCAGTTGAGGAGCAGGGATTTGCATGTGGGTCTCCTAGTTCCCAGCCTAACACCCAGCCAGAAAGAGAAAAGACAGGAACTCATTTTAATATCTGCTAATAGGAAGGCCCACAGTCCAGGACCTCCACAGGAAAGGCCTCTGTTTCCTGAGAGTTTTAACCTGGCCTCTAGCAGCAGTAATGACCCTGTTGCTTGTAGCTAGACTAGAAGATAGGCTCCCATGTTGATAGGCACCATGATAGAATAATATTTTGACACAAAGAGAAATGAGTCCTACGGTAGGCAAGCAATAGCACACTGAAAGAAAGAAAGATGAGAACAGGAGCCAAGATTTTCATATGTGACTAACAATCTGAGGCATTTCCATTTGTGGATACCCAGTCTGACACACCTTAAAGGGGCCTGCTAGCCAGAAGTGCTATACGCCCACCCTCTGAAAAAATCAGGCCCCTTTAGGGTGTCTCAAATTGGGCACCTACAAATCAATGCATCTCAAATCACTAGCTACTTCTGAAAAATCTTGCCAGGACCATAAAGGGGATGTGGAATTTGAACAAGTGGATAGATACTTATGAGGATGATATCCAGTCATGAAAACTCCTGGGGTAGGGTGGGTATTTTCAACATACCACCTTTTTTCAAGTAACTCATCTTTCCTCTATGCAGAGTACCTAAAGCACTGATTAAACGGGCCAAGCAAACTAAAGATTAAATCAATTAAAAATTTAAAACAGCCTTAAAAATCTGTACAGTTTTAGAACTTTACCCTGGGCTGCCACAATCCTAGCTAGTGGGCTCAGTGTGGGCACAGGAGTGGCTGTGTTATGCATTTTTTATTTGGAAATTCCATTTGATAATCGCAGTAAGGAGCACCACAGGCAGCACCTTTCAAGGTGATTAGTGCCCTTCCCAGCTGGTTAAAATGACTCAAGCCTTGGCTGTGTGCCTTACAAGACCTCCTGAGACCTGCCATAATTGCCCGTGAATGTACTGCTTGCCATGTCTCCAGCCTGAAGCAGAAAGAAGCAATTATTCATGCAATCTATTGGATAGTTAAAAATCTCTCAGAAATTATACCCTACATGTTTTCTCAAACTTTGATTCGGTCTGTGTTTAGCAGCAGATTATCCATTTAGAACAACGGCTGACTTAAGGAGCGCTGCTCGAACCGAAGTACATTCCTCTAGGTTGGTTCAGGATCCACCTGTTAACTAGAAACTGCCTTTTTAACCCCAAGATACTCATTAAATTATGCCCTTGAGTCATCTCCCAGTCAGGTAATACAACATCCTTGAAAGTGCCTGGAGTGGGGTGTTTAGTAAATAATGAGACCTTTAGACCTCATGATAATAAGAGAGCTTCATATGCACAGCCTGAGGCTTATTGGGTCATAATGTGCAATTTACATTCAGAGGCATGTGTGTGAGACACACATGCGTTACCCCACATTTAACACATATGGATGAGCTATGCAGAAGCCAATATTCAACTGGTATTTCCATTATAAACCCTTTGTTTGCTTTTTTTGTGAGCTGGAAGAGCCTTTTAGGTATCGGCGCGGAACTTATTAGAGAAGGTAGAATAGTATTAGTTGAACAAAATGTGATGAATTTAAGCATTTTTGGAGTTTGTGAATACTTTGCAAACCCTTTCTGATTTCTGCAAAAGTTTTTATTATTCATAAGTACACAGTGAACAGCCCAGATGAATAATTTTCAAACGGTTGTGCACAAATAACTCACACTGACTATTTGCTGTTCATGTTACGTGACTGATCGTGTTGGCATATTTCCTGCTTTCTCATTGGATTCCTGAAAATCTTTAATAGGAGAATTTAAAACAAACAACAGACTGATTAGTGCATAGCAAATAATGCCCTACTGCCTATAACAAGTTGTAAAACTTTCAAAATCTGTGATCATTGTCATGAATACCAGTGGTGCTCTGAATATGCATGAATACCAAATAGTATGGCCCCCAAAAGAAAAGCAAATTGAATTTGAAACATTAACGTGAATCTATTATTTTATTATTTGGCCAGCTTTCAAAATCCCATTGTGCTTCAAAATTCCTGTATCTAGAAGGACTATTGGGACCAACAGTGCCTCAAGAAGTAGCTGATAAACTGAAATAGAGAGGTATGGAACAATTTTGAAGGAAATCAATAGATTCTAAGCTTGTCTTCTTGACTACATCTTCATAATACACATACTAAAAAAATTAAATAATTATCAATTAATTTGTTCTATTTTTGCTGATTTAGGGGGAAAAAGTCAGTAATATTTAATTTGCAGTAAGTACTAAGTTCCATTTACCACAATTACACAGATTTACATTGACTGTGCTATGTAAAATTTAACATGTGTGAAACAAGTTTGAAGCATACTATATAAAAGGTTATTAGATCTGACAGTAAATAGGTCCTCAGCTACCCCACTGAAGTCAATGAAGGTTTTGTCATTATGTTCAGTGGGAACAAGATCAGGGCCACGGTGCTTTTCATCCATCATGATACTTATTTGGTAAGAATATAGCTAGCCCTGGTTTTGCTGCATTATTCTATTCTATCTCTGATGATCCCAAATTCAGTCTGATATATGTCAGCAGAATTGCTCTAACATATTGATCAATGCAGAGATGGCCTCACCTATCAGTCAATGAGCAGAAACAATGACTCGTACAACAAAACGACCCCGCGGCATGCAATACCCATAGCTAAAACGTCAATACCAGAAACATGTACGAAATATAAAACAAAAAGATAAGCCAAGACTAGTTGATTTCCCTGTGTAGTTTCTCTATTACTCTCCTTGGTTGCTAAGATACTAGCAGAAATATCTTGTAATATGTCTCCATGGTTTACAGTAAATTACGCTTCCTTACCATTCTTATCTCTAGCCTGTGAACAAAAAAAAAATCTCTCCAATATCCCAGGGTTGCACTTGTGTCTTCTTTTACTCCCCGGGAAGAAGCTAAGCAATTCTGGCCCAGACTTTCAGCTGGTGTAAATCCACATCGTTGCATTGACTTCAGCGGAGCTATACAACAGCTGAGGAGCAGGCCTGCGCTCCATGTGTAACAGCTTTATGGAGAAACTACTAGAAGCTGGTGTGCTTGCACACCGGGTCATGCAACTTCTCATATAAGTGCAAATAACTTTACTGAGAGAAAACAAACTTCTCTTGAGCATTTCAGTATTATCTTACATGAGGCATTTGAGGCCTGATTTTTAAAAACAGCCCTCTATTTTGTGTGTGAAAATACCTGCACCCCTCAATTGATGGAATTTTGATCAGAAAGTGCCATTGTATTTCAAGTAGCACTGTCAAGCGAGTAAAATAATTTATCGAGATTAATTGCATGATTAAAAAAAATAATTGAACGAATAATTGCACTGTTACACAATAATAGAATACCATAAATTTAAATATTTTTGGAGGTTCAGGTTCTCTAGTTTCCACATTCGAGTGTTCCTCTTTTAAGACTTCTGAAAACATGCTCCACACTTCGTCCCTGTCAGATTTTGGATGGCACTTCAGATTCTTAAACCTTGGGTCGAGTGCTGTAGCTGTCCTTAGAAATTTCACATTGGTAGCTGTGAAAGTGTTCTTAAAATGAACAACACATGCTGGGTCATCATCCAAGACTGCTATAACAGGAAATATATAGCAGAATGCGGGCAAAACAGAGCAGGGGACATAGAATTCTGCCCCAAGGAGTTCAGTCAGAAATGTAATTAATGCATTTTTTAATGAGCATCATCAGCATGGAAGCATGTCTTCTAGTGGCCAAAGCATGAAGGGGCATGTGAATGTTTAGCATATTTCGCACATAAATACCTTGCAATGCTGGCTACAAAAGTGCCATGCAAATACCTGTTCTCATTTTCTGGTGACATTGTAAATAAGAAGGGGGCAGCATTAGCTCCCTTAAATGTAAACAAACTTGTTTGTCTTAGCGATTGGCTGAACAAGAAGTAGGACTGAGTGGATTTGTAGGCTCTGAAGTGTTACATTGTGCAGTCATTTAACAACAAAAAAATCTACATTTGTAAGTCGCCCTTTCACAACAAAGAGATTGCACTACAATACCTGTATGAGGTGAATTGAAAAATGCTATTTCTTTTATCATTTTTACAGTGCAAATATTTGTAAGCAAAAATAATATACACTTTGATTTCAATTACAACAAAGAATACAATATATATGAAAATGTACAACAACATCCAAAATATTTAATAAATTTCAATCGGTATTCTATTATTTAACAGTGCAATAAAAACTGCAATTAATCATGATTAATTTTTTAATTGCAATTAATTTTTTTGAGTTAATCATGTGAGTTAACTGATATTAATTGACAGCCCTAATTTCAAATAATCTGTAACCAACATCAACGCGTTAAAAAGACTCCAATTTTAAGAAGTAAATTTTAATGTTTTCTCAATGATATACATGATGTCCATAAATTGCTCCTCTTCCAGGAGACGCTATGAATCAAATGTAAATAATTCTTTAAAATTCATTATTCTCGTCAAGATATGATTAAACACTATATAATTTCATATCTCTTGCTAACAGGAAGTCCGAGCATTTGCCCCTTGTTTGTTGGCATGCTACAGCAGTAGGGAACTTTTGCACATCCTATGCTCATAACAAGACAAGGTCTGAAATGGAATCTGATAATAGATTGAGCACCTCAGAGATCCTGCCATTTATCATAGTATACAACAGGGGCGGGCAAACTTTTTGGCCTGAGGGCTGTATCGGGTTTCTGAAATTGTATGGAGGGCCAGTTAGGGGAGGCTGTGCCTCCTCAAACAGCCAGGCATGGCCCGACCCCCGCCCCCTATCTGACCTCCCCTGCTTCTCGCCCCCTGATGGCCCCCACAGGACTCCTGCCCCATCCAACCCGCCCTGCTCTCAGTCTCCTGACCACCCCCAGACCCTCCACCCCTAACTGCCCCCTGCCACCCCATCCAAACCCCACCTCTCCTTCCTGATTGCCACCATGGGACCCCTACCCCATCCAACCACCCCTTCTCCCTGACCGCCCCCGGACCCCCAGCCCCTAACTGCCCCCCACCACACCATCCAACTCCCCCTCTCCTTCATGGCTGCGCACCACCGGGAGCCCTGCCCCATCCACCCCCCCGCTCACTGTCCTCTGACCACCCCTGGAATCCCCGCCCCTGACTGCCCCCCGCCGCCCCATCCAACCCTTCCTCTCCTTCCTGACTGTCCCCCGAGGACCCCTGCCCCCATTCAAGCCCCCTGTTCCCCGCCCTCTGACTGCCCCAACCCCATCCACACCCCCGGCCCCTGACCACCTCCCGAACTCCCCTGCCCTCTCTCCAACCCCCCCGCTCCCTGCCCCCTGCCCCCTGCCTGCTCTGCCTGGAGCACCAGTAGCTGGCAGCGAGGCCGCACCAGGATAAGCAGCCACGCCATGCAGCACAGAGCACCAGGTCAGGCCGGGCCCTGCTGCCACGCTGCCCAGAGCATTGTGCCGGTGGCGCAGAGAGGTAAGGCTGCAGGGGAGGGGCCAGGGGCTAGCCTCCCAGGCCAGGAGCTCAGGGGCTGCCCGGGCAGGATGCTACCGCCGGCCAGATGTGGCCCGCAAGCCGTAGTTTGCCCACCTCTGGTATACAAGGTTGTTCTGTGATCTTGGTACTAATCTCTAGCTTGTTGTTACCAGCCAGAAGCCAAAGAAAGTTCTGTTATAATGAATAATGAAACTCAGAAGGGTCAGAGATTAGGTTCCTTTCAGCTCAGACACTATAGTTTGAATGCTTTTCCAATGCTTATACAAGCCTTTGATGTTGATCCAACTCCCATGGACGTAAGTGGTAAGACTCGCATTGACTTTATGGGAATTAGATTGGCCCCTAAACCATACATGCTGAATAGTATCATTTGATCTTGTTTTGGAGTAAAAGTAGCACGAGGCCAGTTGGAAAAAATAGTGAATGCTTTCGGTAAAAGCTACATTCAGCTGCAGGAGCAGGGGAGAATGAATCTCTCTAGTGTGGAAAATCCCACTTCTAAATAGTTCTGGAGAGATTCCATCAAAGTTCTGAAGCCAGACACCAAATTACAGGTAATACATCAACAATACAAGTTCCCATTACTTCATTACTACATTACTGATGGTTCTTCAGATAGTGTGGTGTAGAAAAACACCCAAAAATGTTTAATAAATTTAAATTGGTATTCTATTGTTTAACAATATGATTAAAACTGATTAATCGCGATTCAGTTTTTTAACTGTGATTAATTTTCTTTGTTAATCGCATGAGTTAACTTTGATTAATCAACAACCCCACATTTTACATATTAAGCCCTTTTATGGGATTCACATTTAACATTAAGAAACCACCAACTTTGTGCAGGAGAAAAGGAACCAAAAATTAATTCTCACCCAGTAACCTAGGTGATGGAAAGATTTAGATTAAATAACCCTGAAATAACCAAACCCTATGGAAACAGAAATCTGCATTTCCAGCATTCGTGCTTATAAATATCCCCCATTTTTTTCCAGCTACAAAACTGAGATACTGAGTTTTGCTTATATTACCTCTCTTTATATAAAATTCCTTACATTTAAAAATAGGTATAATTTCCTTTGCTTTGCAGGCCATTGACAGAATAATGTTTGATGGAATAATTACAATTCAATTAATACTATTTTGATTTGTAGGCTAGATGATTGCTGACTGCTTTGTCCACCTCCATAGATGTCATTTACCTATGGATGGTCACCCATAGATTCATAGACTTTAAGGTCAGAAGGGACCATCATGATCATCTAGCCAGACCTCCTGCACATTGCATCACAAATCACAGGTCAAAAAGTGTGGTTCTAATTCATCTCCTTTACTGTGAAGTCTCCACCCAGATATAATAGAGGTGGATTCTACCTTTATTTCTTTTCTTCAACTGTCCTTCAAAGCTGGCACTCCAAAAATTGTTATCTGTTAATGTAAGCCAATGTCCATTCTTAGAATGGTGGTATATTTGCTGTGGTCACAGGCAGTGCTAGGATTAACCTATACCATTTTATAAACAATTCTAGTTCTGGAACGTATTGCGGTGACTTCCTCTTGGGATACACTTTCCAAAGGTACGTAAATTTAGCATAATTCCCTAGCACAAATCCATATACACCAGGGTTTAATCACGATTGACTGGCACAATGCTCAATACAATTTAAAAGATATTACCTAATCCACCTTGTCTATCTAATATCCTGGGGCTGACATGGCTATAACTGCACTGCATACTACAATGATCAATCAGTTGTGGTCAGCAACATGTTACCTAACTCTCCTCCCCATAATCATGTTTGTACAGAATAATAGTTTGTAATATAGACAAGTCCATGGTGATTAAATCCATAGGTAATCTGGATAATACCAATCAGGCCTTCAAAATTGTCAGAGTTAGTCTTGAGTGTTGGAGGGGGATTAAAGATAAATCTGAAACTTGAAACAAACTTGGGAAGAATTGTCTGCCAGCAGACAAGTAACAAAGATGATCTAACAATAGACCCAGGTCTCAATCACTTGCTGAAGTGTGCTGGAGAACTGTCATGGAACCAGAATACAACCTAGAGAGTGAAACAATGGGCTGGATCACGGTACAAGTCAGATTCCAATACTCGCACAGTTGTTAACATAAAAGGAGCTCTCTACAGTTTGAGAAGTGAAAGATACCTGTCAAGATTTTGTGAACTTCCCAGGGATTCAGTTAACTGAAATTAGTTTTGTAGTCATCTTTGTCCTATAGCCACAGATGCAGTCTGTGTAAATGACAATGAAAACTGATTCATAAAGACAGTCTTAAAATGCTTACAATAAGTCATAAAAGTGGCTGTATAAAAATGATGTGGAGTTTCTTACTGATTCTTTTCATTTCATCTGCTCCAAACTTCCTGGTTACAAGTCACAAGATTTTTTTCCTATCTGCCAACACTGCAAATTCCATCTGGGTGCTGAAAATCAAGCTAAACTATTCTGAGAGCAATACGCATTCTACAAAAGAGTGAGCAGGGACTTGTACTATTATACATGAAAACCATCGATTTTGGTTGAGAGGAGGATACGCAAATGTCTATGAATTAAATTATCTACGAACAAGGGGGATTCCAGTTTCCCAGCACTGGAGTGTATGACTTCATCATACCTCCCAACAGTATTTATATGTAGCACAAAATGTTCTGGTGCAAATTCATATAAAACAGGAATTCCCCTCTCTTGCTGCTCAGTCTCCACATCCACATGGAAGATCACAAGTAACAGATGTTACCAAAGGAGTCTGACCTAATCTAGCAGCAAATCTAAAAAATTTTAAGCTATTGTTCCATAAGAATTCAATGCTGTGGGACAATTCAACCCTGCAAACTGGAGACAATCCAATGATGTGGAACCAATGGGTATTTTCTCTCTCTCTCTCTCTCTCTCTCTCTCTCACCTAAACCCCACAGGAATACTTCTAAGGCACTGCAGCAAATACCACTTACAAAAATTATGGCACTGCTTACATATGAAATATTTATTAATTAATCCGATTTGGCCTCAGAGCAAAACTAGAACCAGCCCAGAGAGGGCAGTGGCGGTATCCCAGAAAGGGTTAGCAGTAGCAAACACACTCCTGGTGAGTACAGGGAGGCATTCCACTTTGTTTATCCCAGCAGTTCTCAAGCTGTGGCCCGCAGGCCATGTGCAGCCCAATCAGCACAGAGCTGCAGCCCATGTGACATCCTCAGGGGCCATAGAGGTAGTATTGGATGCGGCCCACATAATACAGTGTGGGCCACATATGCGGCCCACAGTGGTAAATAGGTTGAGAACCACTCTAGCCCTTGCACAGCAGACTTGGTCTCAGCTTTTATCAGTTCTATATTGTTAATAGGAATGAATACTTGTTTTCTCTCAGTAAAATGAGCAGATATCACTTGGACACACCCGGTGAATAGTATGTTGAAAGTGTCACTTATCTGACTAGGGACAAAATTCAGATAAGGTGTAAGCAACATAGTTCCAACTGAAGTCAACGGCAATTGCACCAATGTTGAATTTGACCCGATACTAAAAGATGGTTCCCTCTCTAAACATTTTGTGAGGAAGTGCTTTAATTTTGAGTGGATGTAAGGCTTAGTTGATATTTTTGAGCCTATTTCTATCAATCTATCATTTATCCACTTGTCTATCATTTATTTATTTGACCTAATGTATTTATCTATCAAATACAGTTAGCCAGTGTCTAGTCACCATGCTGAACAGGTGCAAAAGTGCCATGTTACCTGTGGTGATTTTCCAGCTTGGGTTTGAATTATCAAACAAGCCACAAAAAAAGCCAAAATGTTAGGAAATAAACAAAGAATTTCCAGGGACTCCTTGAGAATAATCAAATAAGAGGAACAGAAGTTCTAAATATTCTAGGAAAAAGGAAGGGCATATGCATATCACTTCAGGCTGAAAAGAAGCCATTAATGACACTCCAACTCTATTGTCTGTCTAGGTGTGTGCCCTGTAATACTTTTCCTCTATATACTCATTCCCTACATACAAACCAGTTGATCTCTGAATGTATGTTCACAGTTGTGACTTCCGTTGCTTCCCGTGCTAGTCGGTTCCAGACATTAATTATCTTCCTGGTTATAGAAGAAGGTATTTTACAAATGTAGGGGAAAGTATGCATGCTAATAGGATCTGCCTACAGGCATGTCTAAACAGGCAAACCATAACCACTCCAAGCAGCCCAACACATTTTACATCAAATATAACTCTGAAAAAGATGAACCAGCATGAGTGTAAAAGAAAAAAAAATTACTTTAACAGCAGAGGATGACAAAATATTTTACAGAAACTCAATAATGGCTCTAACCCTAACCTTCCCTTTCTCCTTTTCTATTTTCTTTGCTCCTCAGGCTTATTTTAATATGTTTCAGACTTACACACAATGGGCCAGATTCTTAACTGCTGTAAATTGGCATAGCTCCGGTTCTAGAATCCCGCAAATGTCCCTCAAAGCAGAGCCTATGCTGCTCCAAGCCCTCTGTGTCACAGCATCATGAACTTCTTCAGATGTTAATTGGGGAATTAATCGAACTAATTTACTTTACTTAGCATTTATACCTTTTGTTCTCAAAGGAGTCACATATCCCAGAAGTACGCCTTGTGGGCATTTATTATGGTGTACTCTAATTAATATTTTGGAAGGGCGCTGCAAAGCAGACAGACCAAAGCTCAATCATTTACCCTCTCATCAATCATTCACTTAAGCTCTTAGCCATGATGCCATCCAAAGTGGTCACTTTGATCCAGGTCAGCTTGCTCCAAGCCCACTGATCGCATGATATTACATTTTCTTTACTCTGTGAGCTGGTTCCCTGCTGACATCCCAAAGTTCAATGTTGAAGCATACGCACAGATCCAGCCATGATTAACCATTCCAGGGCAGTTCCAGCACCTCCAGTGATTCTCCACATCATTTATGTAATGCTAAGAGAATCCTGCTCCCAGAATCCTCTAGCAAATTCAAACATACCAAGCCATACCACATTTATTCATATCAATCACAGCAATTCATAATAATTTGGCACCATCTCAACATCTGTTTGATCTGGGGATCCAGAAAGTTCATTTCTGCCTTCTGATTATAATAGAAAATATTCCTGTCACCTTTGAATGGACTTCCATTTTTTTCACCCATGTAATATAACATAATTTTCCACTGTGTCCCTTTTTAACATTAGGTTTCTCTGCAGTCACTGGACCCCTGATGTTGATAATGTAATATGTTCGTTTTATAATCATATTGGCTTTTCAGTATGGGGAACAAAGGTGTTTCATTTTGGAGGGAAGGAATTTGATTAGCTCCATAAATATGCTGTTATAAGTTTTTAGGCCCATGATGGGACGATCTGCATTTTAATGTTTTCCCCAGCAGTTTTGTCATATTGTTAGATATTTGTATTGTATTTTATTTATAAAATCCAATAAAAGAAGGTAGGGGTGGAGAGAAACTCTGTAAATATATTTAAACTGTAGCTAATATTTTGGAAACAAAAAAGACTATATCGCAATTCCTCCAAAGGATTACACAGTCATGTACCTTTACTTGATCTAAAGAACTGCACTGACATGCCAGTTGCAGTAAGAAAGTTCTCTGAAGCTAAATTATTACATTAAATGGCATTAATACTTTGTATAGGCAAAAAAATGCATTTTCTAGCTAAGTGGATGAAAGCCCTTTGTGTTTATCAAGGCAATGCAGAATATAGGATGCAGGTCATTAAGTCAGCAGTTATATGGGGTATAAAGCTGTAATGCAAGTTTTCACAGCAGAACATTTTCTCTGTGCTATACAGGTTTCTGCAGAATTGGGCAAACATGTAATTCCCAAAACTGAAGGAGCAGCCCACAGCTGTTCATGACTGAAGGACTAAAAGCTCAGTAAAGTGTGGTAAAATTCCCATCTAGCATCCTCATACTGACACTGATGATAGGGGTTGATTGTTCTTCCCCAAAGAGACCTATTGCTGATATGTCTGCAGTTTCAGAGGGCTATTTGTTTGCTTTCATTAACATTGGAACCTTTGTCTAGACATCTAAAACCTCTGTGCAAGGGACTGAGGCTTTCCAGTTTGCCTTGTATGTAACTAAACATGTAAATAACTGTGACACATGCCTGAAAAAATGAAGGTACAAATAATGAATTTCAGAAGAAGGCATATTTCTACCATTTCTCATTCATCTAGGTAGCGCTAGGCAAATACCACAAAACACTGACCCTGTGTATTCAGGAACGCTTAAGCAAAAATTTACTTCACGTGGGTTTGTATCCCTTTTATGTTTACATTCCAGAGATGTTTGAGTGAATGAGATTTGCTAATAAAAGCACATTTTATACCCACATACACAAGCACTGTTCCAGGAAGTGTGAATTTTAAAAATCGCAGGTACCAATATTCACCTACTTGTGATCTCCTTTTGGTCCAATACAGTCTTCTTTCCCTCCACTCCAGGATGCTGGTGAAGTAAGACATTAGCCACTCTAAGCACTTGTTAGCATCATCCATATAATTTCCCTCATCAGTAGCCTCTGACTGGCCTTTTAAAAAAAATGTCACCTCTAAACTTTCTAGTTTGGGCCAAAGCAGAGATACTAAATAATTGGCAGATAATCATGTTATATTCCATCCCATCAAGATTTGAAATAACTGTCTTATGGCTGCTTATCCATAGCAAACCACCAACCTTTTGCCATTCACACCCCCTGCCAATCATGAGGGCAAAGTTAAACAACTATGAAGGCAGCTTCCAGTTCTGATTCCCAGTTATGGTATTAGGCCTTAAGCAGGCACATTGGATCCTGCTAGTCTAAGGTGCTCGCACCACCTGGGTACACCTAAGCTGCTGGACAAAGTATGACCATCCACTTCCCTATCAGTGGCGTCATCTGACACTAATGTTAACAGCCCTGTGGGAGACAGTGAATCACCCTTGGCTCACTGCTTAGAAATTTGGACTTTGGCTCCATGTCCCAGTTCATGTAGAGGATTCAATAAAAGATGCAAAATGTGTTACTTCCTATAGAATCTTGCAAACCTAGAGACAAGTTTGTCATTTCCTGTTTATAGACTCCAGATTTCCAGTGTAATTCAAGACATTGTTTTGGTTTCCTGCAGTCCTGTTTTGACTAGGTCCTGGCTACTTTAGAAGGACCCTCTGTCATATTCTGGGATGCAGTTGTGAGAGGTTGTGTCACCCCTTGAATTATAACCCTGAGTTCCCCAAAATGCTTCTGCTAATTGTGACTCCCTGCCCGAGACACACACACACAGCCAGCAGCTAGCATTCACTTCATGTTCCCTGTGCTGTACAGCTTTGATTCAACCACTTTGAATCCAACAGCCTGCCAGCAGTTATCACAGACACACTCCTGGCTGTCCCAGACTTGGTTGATGTTGCAGGTGACCCCAATACACCATCAGCATCAAACTTTCCCAAAGCCAAGTGCTCTCTCTTGCGGCATTCAGAGGACTAATAAGAGCCATTTGCTCATTTAAAGAGGCAGAACCCAACAGCTTGCCATGTTAACTGCAGTTAACATTCACTGTAATTCAAACACAATACTGTTGGTTTATATTAATAGTAGAACAAGTTTATTAACAAAAGAAGATAGGATGTTCAGTCAGTTCAGGTGTAAGAAACAACATTAGAAATGGTTGCAAGCAAATAGAAGTGAAAGCACACATCTAAAAGTCTAAAATTTAATCTAGCAAGGTACAGGCTTTGTTCAAGATGGCTTTTCTCACCCACAGTCTTCTAGCAATATGGTGGCTGACACCCATACCCCCATCAGCATCTCCTCCAGAAACCCAGAGTGCTGGATCCTTTGTCTTCTTAGCTGAAAGAGGTAACTTGGAGTTCTCTGCCCCTTTCTTTTATAGTCCAGTAACCCTTTGAAATTGATTCTTCTAAAAGGTATCCTCAAAGTAAAGTTTCTTCAAGCTGTGAGGAAGGTGACATGCAATCTGTTGGTGAAGGAAGCACTGTGTTTTTTCTTTCCCCGGTGGTGTTTGATAAAATGCAAATTGTTCTGTTTCCTGCAATCTCCACCCCTTGTTAGTTTGATGCCCCTGTGTACTGCTTATATATAAATTGAGATTAAACCCACCAGTCTTTGTTTAGGATAGAACTGTTTATCAATCTCTCCCTACCCCCCACCCCCGACATGCCTAGTCTAAACACACTTGAGTCATACTTCCTCCATATATGCATAACTCTTAATACATCCTGTGTACATACATCATCCAAGAACATTAATGATCCATGAGTTATTAGTTTTAAAATGATACCTCACAATGCATATTTTGTACAATGTTTAATACAATAGTGTGTAGGGTGTGAATACAGAGGTCCTTAAGGTAACACCTGCCTCTCCTTCTTATGTCCCAGCATTTGAGATCAGCTGAAGTCTGAGGCCCTACCCCACAGATTTAAATAATAGATGACGAGACCCACTGGTCTGACAGGGCTTGAGTCTACTGACCTGAAGAGTTGCAGCTAGCGAGAGAGGTTAAGAGTAACAAGAAGGGTTTCTTCAGGTATGTTGGCAACAAGAAGAAAGCCAAGGAAAGTGTGGGCCCCTTAATGAATGAGGGAGGCAACCTAGTGACAGAGGATGTGGAAAAAGCTAATGTACTCAATGCTTTTTTTGCCTCTGTCTTCACTAACAAGGTCAGCTCCCAGACTGCTGCGCTGGGCATCACAACATGGGGAATAGATGGCCAGCCCTCTGTGAAGAAAGAGGTGGTTAGGGACTATTTAGAAAAGCTGGACGTGCACAAGTCCATGGGGCCGGACGAGTTGCATCCGAGAGTGCTAAAGGAACTGGCGGCTGTGATTGCAGAGCCATTGGCCATTATCTTTGAAAACTCGTTGTGAACGGGGGAAGTCCCAGATGACTGGAAAAAGGCTATGTAGTGCCAATCTTTAAAAAAGGGAAGAAGGAGGATCCTGGGAACTACAGGCCAGTCAGCCTCACTTCAGTCCCTGGAAAAATCATGGAGCAGGTCCTCAAAGAATCAATCCTGAAGCACTTACATGAGAGGAAAGTGATCAGGAACAGTCAGCATGGATTCACCAAGGGAAGGTCATGCCTGACTAATCTAATTGCCTTCTATGATGAGATTACTGGTTCTGTGGATGAAGGGAAAGCAGTGGATGTATTGTTTCTTGACTTTAGCAAAGCTTTTGACACGGTCTCCCACAGTATTCTTGTCAGCAAGTTAAAGAAGTATGGGCTGGATGAATGCACTATAAGGTGGGTAGAAAGTTGGCTAGATTGTCGGGCTCAACGGGTAGTGATCAATGGCTCCATGTCTAGTTGGCAGCCGGTGTCAAGTGGAGTGCCCCAGGGGTCGGTCCTGGGGCCGGTTTTGTTCAATATCTTCATAAATGATCTGGAGGATGGTGTGGATTGCACTCTCAGCAAATTTGTGGATGATACTAAACTGGGAGGAGTGGTAGATATGCTGGAGGGCAGGGATAGGATACAGAGGGACCTAGACAAATTGGAGGATTGGGCCAAAAGAAATCTGATGAGGTTCAATAAGGATAAGTGCAGGGTCCTGCACTTAGGACAGAAGAACCCAATGCACAGCTACAGACTAGGGACCGAATGGCTAGGCAGCAGTTCTGCAGAAAAGGACCTAGGGGTGACAGTGGACGAGAAGCTGGATATGAGTCAGCAGTGTGCCCTTGTTGCCAAGAAGGCCAATGGCATTTTGGGATGTATAAGTAGGGGCATAGCGAGCAGATCGAGGGACGTGATCGTTCCCCTCTAATCGACATTGGTGAGGCCTCATCTGGAATACTATGTCCTGTTTTGGGCCCCACACTACAAGAAGGATGTGGATAAATTGGAAAGAGTCCAGCGAAGGGCAACAAAAATGATTAGGGGTCTGGAACACATGACTTATGAGGAGAGCCTGAGGGAACTGGGATTGTTTAGTCTGCAGAAGAGAAGAGAAGAATGAGGGGGGATTTGATAGCTGCTTTCAACTACCTGAGAGGTGATTCCAGAGAGGATGGTTCTAGACTATTCTCAGTGGTAGAAGATGACAGGACAAGGAGTAATGGTCTCAAGTTGCAGTTTAGGTTGGATATTAGGAAAAACTTTTTCACTAGGAGGGTGGTGAAACACTGGAATGCGTTGCCTAGGGAGGTGGTGGAATCTCCTTCCTTAGAAGTGTTTAAGATCAGGCTTGACAAAGCCCTGGCTGGGATGATTTAATTGGGGATTGGTCCTGCTTTTGAGCAGGGGGTTGGACTAGATGACCTCCTGAGGTCCCTTCCAACCCTGATATTCTATGATTCTATGATTCTAAGAGCACACTATACTGTTTCCCTGTTTGCACAGGCTTTTGCTGGGGTAGACTGAGAAGAACCCTTTTGGTGGAAGAATCATACTGAGTTTGTTAATTAGGTTTGTGGTTGAGACCCTTAATTGAAGTGGGATCATTTTTGAATGTTATTTAATTAAAGTGTTTCATTTTTGTACATCTACTTGGTGATGGTAGAGAAGTGCATTTTAAAAGTCTACAAATAAACATATAAATTAAATAATAAATTATATAGCACAGATGTTCTGATTAATTGTATTTTTTAGGTCACCGGAAAGCACTCTGCCTAGTGTTTAATTAGTTTTAGTTCTAGTGCAGACAAAAATAGGAATTTACTTGTCTTTTAAGTAAATGCCATCTGCAGTGTAGTTCCGTACTGCAATCCACTGTAAATTACATCTTCAGCCTAGCAGGTCAGTTTACGGAAACACATTGGTTCAGAAAGCACATTGGTAGAGTTAAGGTAAAATTAGTGCAATATTTGATTTAAAAGTTGACATGACAGCATGACTCTACCATATAGAATATCTTGTGCTTAGTTTAATTTACCTCACCCATGTTTATTATTTATTTGACTTCATCCTGATATTGATGAGGGCACAATCAAAGACTGATAATTTGTGTGTATGTGTGTGTTTGTGTTTTGCAAGACAGTTTGGGGTTGGGGAAACCACAGGAAACTAGACTTCAAGAACAGGGATTTACATAGTGAGACCTTAAAACCCCTATGAGAACTGGACTATCAGTTGAAATATATGTCAGCAGACAGCATCTACAGCAGAGGTAGGCAACCTATGGCATGCGTGCCAAAGGTGGCAAGTGAGCTGATTTTCAGTGGCACTCACGCTGCCTGGGTCCTAGCCACTGGTCCCGGGGACTCCGCTGCTGGCCTGGGGTACCGGCTGCCGGCCCCCTGCCAGCCAGGGTTCCAGCCGCCAGCCCTGCTCAACCCGCTGCCAGCCCTGGGTCCCGGGGGCTCCACTGCTGGCCTGGGGTACTGGCCACGAGTATCTAAATAGGTTCCAGACATTGGAAAACTCAGCAAAGAAAAGCAAAGGCAAGCATCACACTAAACTGATAAGATCTGCATTTTAATTTAATTTGAAATGAAGCTTCTTAAACATTTTTAAAACTTCATTTACTTTACATACAACAATAGTTGCATTATATATTATAGACTTATAGCAAGAGACCTTCTAAAAACGTTAAAATGTATTACTGGCACGCGAAACCTTAAATTAGCGTGAATAAATGAAGACTCGGCACACCACTTCTGAAAGGTTGCTGACCCCTGATCTACAGGAAACAAATCAAAAACACCCACTGAAGGCTAGCGTCCTTGAAGGCTGGCATCACATAATGTGAAAAAAATATCCTGTCACTTCAAAATTGTCAAGTTTCTTCATTTTTTAAAGTCCATTTGGTGAAAAAAACCTAACACTGAATAACTTTCCAGCTCTTTTATTCTGCAGGATTATTCTTTTTTTCTTATCCCTCCAGACAAAAAAAAAATACAGATACAAATGTAGTGCTCTGGAAGAATGAAGCAACGTTTTCACTACTAGTGTTTATGTAGAGTCCAGTATCTCCTAGAAGCACATTTACCACAATGTTTGTGTGGGTGTTTTGGTTAAGGAGAAATTTAAAATGTGGGGGTGTAATTCAAGACTGGGTCTTGCATGAGCTACTCATTGTGGCTCCTGTCTGGTAGACCAGCAATACCCCTCTGAGAAGTGTGAACCAGATCCAAAGCTATTTAAGGCAGCTAGAATCTTTCCATTGACTACAAAGGCCTTTAGATTAGGCCCTAAAAGAGGGAATCAGATGCATGAGTGAAAGCATAGGTGGGAGACAAATGAGCCTTTCAATATGACTGGAAGAACTTTTCTCCTTTACTGGGAAAACTGATGGGACATTATGGTTCATCTACACAGGAATAAAGACCCACAGAACGGCTGTGGCTAGCCGGGTTAGCTGATTCGGCCTTGCAAGTCTTAATCTGCAGGGCTAAAAATGTTGTATAAATGTTCAGGGTCTGGCTGGAGCCTGGGCTCTGGGGCCTTCCCCCACATGGGTCCCCTGAATGTCTACACAGCAACTTTACAGCCCTGCCCCCCAAGCCACATAAGCTCAAGTCAGCTGACCCCAGCCAGCCTCAGGTGTTTAATTGCTGTGTATACATACCCTCTGAAAAGCCAATTCCGAAGACTGATTAGGGCAAGTAATGGGTAGGATGAGCTCTGTAGAGAGGAGTGCTCTGCCCCGGGGAGTTATGAATGCACCAGTAGACGTTACTGGAAGTGACTCTTTCCATCTTACACGGAAGAATCCAATGCACCGCTACAGACTAGGGACCGAATGGCTAGGCAGCAGTTCTGCGGAAAAGGACCTAGGGGTGACAGTGGACGAGAAGCTGGATATGAGTCAACAGTGTGCCCTTGTTGCCAAGAAGGCCAATGGCATTTTGGGATGTATAAGTAGGGGCGTTGCCAGCAGATCGAGGGACGTGATCGTTCCCCTCTATTTGACACTGGTGAGGCCTCATCTGGAGTACTGTGTCCAGTTTTGGGCCCCACACTACAAGAAGGATGTGGAAAAATTGGAAAGAGTCCAGCGGAGGGCAACAAAAATTATTAGGGGACTGGAACACATGAGTTATGAGGAGAGGCTGAGGGAACTGAGGATGTTTAGTCTACGGAAGAGAAGAATGAGGGGGGATTTGATAGCTGCTTTCAACTACCTGAAAGGGGGTGGATCTAGACTGTTCTCACTGGTACCAGATGACAGAACAAGGAATAATGGTCTCAAGTTGCAGTGGGGGAGATTTAGGTTGGATATTAGGAAAAACTTTTTCACTAGGAGGGTGGTGAAACACTGGAATGCGTTACCTAGGGAGGTGGTGGAATCTCCTTCCTTAGAAATTTTTAAGGTCAGGCTTGACAAAGCCCTGGCTGGGATGATTTAATTGGGGATCGGTCCTGCTTTGAGCAGGGGGTTGGACTAGATGACCTCTTGAGGTCCCTTCCAACCCTGATATTCTATGATTCTATGATCTCATTGCAGTAAAAGTCCGGTCAGCTTCCCAAGCAAGTGTTTCTGTGCATGTATATACCTCCTAGCCCTCCCTTCCCTTCAGAATGCAACACAAACCCCTTCTGTGTTTAATGACTTTCTTTATTCTTGCCAAGCAAAACTGCAATCCCTTTTCTTCTTTTTTTTAACTGGTATCCCTAGTCACAGAGCAGTGGAGCTACAGAGGAATCTTCATTTCATTTCTCCATGTAAGCAACCCTTTCTTAAGGGAGAACAGGAGGAACAAATTACCTATATTGCTTTTTGCAGGGTTTTTGCATTTAAACCCTATTCCTTGCTGTTCCCTCCAGGCTCCTCTGTTGAAATATATTCAGACATGAAATGATAAAGATTTGTATTAACACTTTTACTGGGAGATAACACCGTTTATGAGATCTCCTGGCTCCTGCCTTTCTGCCTGAGAAATTCAATCTTGTGAGTGGCATTGTCTTCACATATGGCTGGATTATTTCATTCTGTTCTAAAACAATCAGAACTAAAGTCTGGACACAAACTGAACAATTTAGCAGCGTCCTTTCTTTCTTGCAAAAAAAAAAATAACTAAAGGTCTCATTGTGATACTAAGTAAATGAAATCAGTCTAGTGCATTTTGATCAATTGTCTTTGAAATCTTAGATATTTTCACATTTTACTGCACCTGTTCAGCATGTAAACACAAAAGCAACCTCGCTAAATATTGTCAGTCATAATCTTCCTGTATAGTTGACAGAAAAACTCACAGCTGCACTCTGGCATTCTTCAGCAAATATAGTATTTTATCTAAGTGCTATTCAGCTGTTATGCCCTTTTCTAGGAATTTATCCCTCACCATTGCAGACTGCCAGAGTATTTGTGTGTGTCATAAATATAAAGGGAAGGGTAAACCCCTTTGAAATCCCTCCTGGCCAGGGGAAAACTCCTCTCACTTGTAAAGGGTTAAGAAGCTAAAGGTAACCTCGCTGGCACCTGACCAAAATGACCAATGAGGAGACAAGATACTTTCAAAAGCTGGGAGGAGGGAGAGAAACAAAGGGTCTCTGTCTGTCTATATGCTGTCTTTGCTGGGGACAGAACAGGAATGGAGTCTTAGAACTTTTAGTAAGTAATCTAGCTAGGTATGCGTTAGATTATGATTTCTTTAAATGGCTGAGAAAAGAATTGTGCTGAATAGAATAACTATTTCTGTCTGTGTATCTTTTTTGTAACTTAAGGTTTTGCCTAGAGGGGTTCTCTATGTTTTGAATCTAATTACCCTGTAAGGTATCTACCATCCTGATTTTACAGAGGTGATTTCTTTACTTCTATTTCCTTCTATTTCTATTAAAAGTCTTCTTGTAAGAAAACAGAATGCTTTTTCATTGTTCTCAGATACAAGGGTTTGGGTCTGTGGTCACCTATGCAAATTGGTGAGGCTTTTTATCCAGCATTTCCCAGGAAAGGGGGGGTGCAAGTGTTGGGAGGATTGTTCATTGTTCTTAAGATCCAAGGGTCTGGGTCTGTAGTCACCTAGGCAAATGGGTGAGGCTTTTTACCAAACCTTGCCCAGGAAGTGGGGTGCAAGGTTTTGGGAAGTATTTTGGGGGGAAAGACGTTTCCAAACAGCTCTTCCCCAGTAACCAGTATTTGTTTGGTGGTGGTAGCAGCTAATCCAAGGACAAAGGGTGGAATATTTTGTACCTTGGGGAAGTTTTGACCTAAGCTGGTAAAGATAAGCTTAGGAGGTTTTTCATGCAGGTCCCCACATCTGTACCCTAGAGTTCAGAGTGGGGGAGGAACCTTGACAGTGTGTGAACAGAAGAAATATCTCTTTCCTATTTAACCGACTCCCAAAGCTTCAAGTGGTCTTGCAGCAGCAATGGTCCATTTCTCTCTGACTGATTCACAGTACGGTGCCATTCACAATCCAATATCTGGGAGGCCATAATCTCATTCATAGGGAAATTGTCAGGATTTGTGACCCCCAGTAATGGAATTTGGCAAGAGGAGGGCTCTGATTAGTGAGAAAATGGCAGGTTCTGTTAAGACATGGAATGCATGATGGCAGACTGGGGATTTTTTTAAAGTTAACTAGAGGCTAGAATTGATTTTATAAAGCATAAATGAGTGGGGAATCACACCGTGGGTGCTATACTCCTCATTTGTACAAAGCTTGGAATCTTACCCAGCGGAACCACTGCAAACCCACTCCAGTCATGGCAGCAGAGCCCTACTAGCTATGATTCTGCTCTGCTAACCTTCTACCCATGCTGCTGTGGAGAGAGCCAACACGGTGCACAGTTCCAACGCATGCAAGTGTGCACCTGTGCTCACTCCCTGCAGGCTTCCCCCACCTAGCAGAGCTGTGGTGATCCTACTGTGGTTTGGGCTTTGAACACTCCCATAAGGTGAAGAGTGGGGGCAGGATTCCCCACAGCATGCAGGATCTGTGAGTCTGACAGAGTGGGGAGTCTGACTGTGAGTCTAACAGTCTGCCCTGAGATTTCCCAGTGCAAGCACAACTCTTCCCCCCCCCCCCTCCTCTCGATGTCAGTAGTATCCATTCAGCACTGTGGGAAAGCTAGCCATGAGTGTGCCGTGTTGCTCGCTCTCAAGTGAGATTTGAATTTTCAAGAGCCAGGTTCTCAGTGGATGCGAATCAGCATTGCTCCATTGTCTTGAGTGGTGCTACAACAATTTACTGGGGCTCTCACCCTCAAAAAGCGCAAAGGAAAATTAAACAGAAAATAATTAGCTTCAACCATTGTTTGTTTTTACTTTTTTAAGAAATCTTGTCAGAATCCAGACAGCCCCTATTTTCTCCTGTTGTTAAATTCAATGTGATTAAAAGAAAGCTGGGTAAATAGAGATTGCTCCAGGAACCAGAGAATATTAGGTTATGTAACTTTTTTTTTTTTTTAACGCATGAGATCAAAGTTTTTTCTTATCATCCTTCAGGTACATTGTGCTCAGGAATAATTAAACCGTCTACTCAAAAAAGAGGAGCCAATTTTTCTACTGCTAATTTTCGATCGTTCTAGTCTCTATTATTAGGGGAAATAACAAGCTTAGCAGAAGCAGGAGGAGGAGAACTTTCAGCTCTGTGCATTTCACATTACTGTTATGAGGTTGCACAGTCCAAGTGGTCCATCTATTGGTGTCTTAATGACATGGCAAGAGACAAAGTCAAATGTACAATGATGTTATCTTTACATAATTACTTGCTGATTTTGGCAAATGGAGTGACAGCTGTGCCCTTTTAGGGCTAGATTTGTGCAGAAATCAAAGTCATGTAAATAATTCCCCTAGGTCTTTTTTCCCTGTGTCTCTTCTGTGCCATACCCAGGCTGGCAAGTCTGCTGACTTGAAGGCAGCCCTAGGCCTGCATGATGATGAGTACGTTCCGGGACTGGCAGGTAAGCAGCACTTGAGATTACAGCGGCAGATGCTCTCCATTTGCTAACTCCTTCTCCTGCATATTTGCCTATTTTTCTATCACTCCCCCTGCAGATTTTTTTCCATTTTGATAAATGTAAAATGTTGATTAATATTACATCTCTCCCAACCCTCCAAAATTTGGGGGTGGGGGTTGATGTGGGGGTGGGGGAGGAGGACGGACATTAACTGTTTATGAAATTCAGTGAGAAAACACAATCACACAGAGCTAAATTCAGGCTCTGTTGGCTTTTGCCTTCCCAAATTGCCCCTTTGAGGCTATATTTTGTTCAGCCTTGGTATAAATGCCATACAGCCCTTTCTACACATTATTTGTGACAAAGACTGCCATGGAATGCAGCTCAGCATGGAGCGTCTGTGCAATGTGAACTATGTTGAGCTGTGAGAGCCAGGTACAGCGTATGGTACATCCCCTCCTTATCTACATAGTTAAATGGCCCCCATCACCACAGGTTTGGATACACAGCTGGTTTGAAAGGGGATTATTTTCATTCCCATTTTAGAGATGGGGGAAATCAAGTACAACAAACAGATTAAGGAGCAGCTTTTTGATAGAGCTCATAGGCAGATTTTCAAACACTCAGTGCTCACAACTGGGGCCAGATTTTCAGAAATGCTCACCACATTGTGGGGTAAATTGAAAATCTGACCCCCGGGTGATTTGCCCAGGGTCACACAGGCAGTATGGGGCAGAGCCAGAAATTGAACCCTGATGTATTAATAATTGCCATCACTACCATAATAATAATTAAATACATAGCTATTATAGAGCTGTCACATACTGATCACAAGCACTTCTAAATGAGGTAATATTATCCCTATGTTACTGATGGGGAAAGTGAGACAAACTGACTTGTCCAGGGTCCTCCAGCAGGCCAGTGGCACAGCCAGGAATAAAAGATAGGTCCCCTGAGCAGCAGTCCAGTGTGCTAGCCACTGGACCACACTGCTTCAAAATTACTGCTTCTTTGTGTGTGTAATGGCGACCACCTTGGCCAACTTCAAGGAAGGATTGAATCAGTGACCTCCAATGCTGAAAGTTTGAGGCTGAGTACAGAGTCAGACTCTATATCTTGGGTCTGGAACACAATTACATCCTCTGTGGATCAGGAACAGAGGGGGAGACATAACACACCCTGTCTAATGGGTTATATGCGCTTAAGTGAGGATCATAACTGAGCCCAAAGCATTTATATTTCATTACACTACAATGTACATTTTTAGGTGTACAAAAATAAATAAATAAATAAAAGTCTGATCCTGCAAAGTGCTGAGCATCTGCTAAGAGGCATCTGAGGATCAGGCCCTATTAATATACATTGATTAATACACTAAACCTCAACCCACAAGACAAAAATTATATGTTATATTTTCTTCTGTGTTTTCAAGACCAGCTAGACAGATAGAGCATTGGGATCACACTGATGAAAAAGCAAGAACATGGAAAAACATTATGCAGAATGTACTCTTTTTTAACCCAAGGACATTAGGATTCATGGCACTGAAGGGAACATTTCTTTCCAGTCTTTTTGCAATTATGCTTTAACTCAGAGTTATTTACTAAATAAATAAATATTATTTTTTTAAAACTACATAGATTTTGGATTCTCAGGAGATCTCTCACTAACCTCTTCCCTCCAGGGCTTCAGTTCTAGCTTTAAACCATGGAGATGATTGCGTGGTTTGCACGGCCACTGAAATGAAGGCAGACATTATAGATATTTGTGTATGACACTGATTCTGCAAACACCGCTGGAAGGAGCATTTGCATCAGTGACACAATGCACACCAGTAAATGCTCCAGTTGGTAGTAAAGCCCCATCCAGCAAAGCATTTAAGCACATGCCTAACTTTAAACATGGGAGTAGTCCCATTGAAGGCAATGCACCATGGATCAAGGCCTCGGACACCAACATTTTCTTCTTTAGTAATGGGTAACTATGTAATAAAGGAAAGCTCCAGTGTTTTCCTATTGAAAAAATATGCTGTGCAGGTTTATACATTTAAAAAACTACATTGTTTAAGAAATACTTTTTAAAGTACCATCTTCTTTATGGTTGAAGTTTTCCCTGAACCAAGTACAGGCAGTTATTTTCTTGGTAACAGATAGAGAGTAAGATAAAAAAGGATGAGAAGCAACTCATCTAATGTAGCTGAGGATAAAACCCACCAGGTACATTTAGGAAACAGAAAGAACAGGAGGACTTGTGGCACCTAAGAGACTAACAAATTTATTTGAGCATAAGCTTTCATGGGCTAATATAAGTATTAATGTTGTAACGCAGGGCCTACAGGCCTTGGGCCTGTAAGATATTTAGCTTAGCCAAAGGAGGCCTCAAGTCCAAAGAAAGACTTGACATGAGAAACTCACAAAGTGACCCTAAATGATATGCTGATACAAGATAGCAATGACCCTATATCACAAGCTGTCATAAGATAGAATGCTGCATTAAGTGTGTTAAACTGCTGGGTTTTAGGAAATATATACTGCAAAGTGCCAGTTAGAGTATTTTGGAGATTTTTTTGCAGACGTAGAGTATCAGCAATGTGCTAACCACCAGTTGTTAGGGTGACTGAGTAACATAAATGTTAGTGAGTATAAGGGGAACTAACAAGTTATCCTATGACAAACAGGGCACTTCAAAAGTAGTGGGGTGTGGAAGTTCAAATAAGGAAAAGGGGCCGAAATCTTCATAAATATGCATAAACCCATTTGGAGTCAATGTAACATCATAAAAGTTGTAGCCCAGCGTTCATGCCTGGGGAGACAGCAGGATGACAACCACTGCTGATGAGGAGGAGGAGGCTAATGAGGAAAATAATGACTGGCACTCAGGGTTCCACAGCAGGAGACATGAGTGATGCCAGTCAACTCTTTGTACTATCGCTCTCTCTGTTCTGTTATTTCAGTGTTTGTGAGAGTGTGCATTTGCCTAGTGGACTGGTTAATAAAGGGACTTATGATAAGTTGCAATTGTTTCTCAAGTGGTCCTGGGGTCTCTCACTCTAATAATATTAGTAATAATCTTCCTGATGTGGTAGCTGTTTAGGAGACTGGACCCTTATTAATACTGCAGTCTAAGAATCTTTACTTAGTTTACTGTAGAATTAGCTGCCAGCGTTGTCTTTGGTGAAAGATGTGGAGTGCCAGTTGACCTGGGATAAGTGACTGGTTTCTTGGGACTGGGAGAAACCTGATGTGGTGTGATTTTTGTTTTAAGTGACCATTATCTCAAAGTTCAGTTTGTCTGGGTGGCAAGATAGACTGGAGAGTCTAAGGGGACTGTCTGTGACTCCATGGTAAGACTGGTATAGTGATCCAGCACTTCACATTTGTTACTGGCTGGGTGAAATCTAATTACAGAACATACCACCATCTTGGGGTGTCTGCCCTGTTTCTGACAGTCTGCCCCGAGGTAGACACTCACAGTTGTGAATCACTCCAGACAGCGTGACACTAACAATAAAAGAAAAGTAAGTAAGTTAAAGGAAAATTAAATCCCCATATCTATCTATATATAGAGTACCTAAAGTTGGCTTTCAAAGTCTAATACTTTTCCCATTATTTTCATTGCAGAATGAGTTTCTTTTTCTTCTAACAGCCAGAAATGGCAAGTTCCAGCTATTAGGCATGTTTTAGCTTCTGGTTTTTTTTCTGTTAACGATAATGATCACTTTTCTATAAAGGCAGTTTCTATTATTCTAGTAAAGGCCTTGTTAATTCTTAAATTAAAACAACAACAAAAGCCTGTTTTTCCCCCAAACGATTATAAAGCTGTGAAATCAGGTAGAAAAATAGTTGTGCCGTACTTAAGAACTGGCATGTATGAATAATGCTGTAGCTGGAACAAACCTTTTTAATACTATGAGACGGTGTTGGGCAGGAGACTGAGATGGGAGGACCAGCACAGCAGAAGATGTGTACAACAAATAATGTAAGATGCAATACAGCTGGGCAAATACCACCCTTTTTCTCCCCAAAAGCATTGTGATACTGTCTTTTGGATGAGATATAAAACCAAGGTCATCCTGATCATTTGGCTCTGGGAGTTTGGTACCTAGGCTCTCTTGGAAATCCTAGTAGGTATCTATCTGCACCTCTAGGCTCCATAATACCTTTTAAAATCTGTCTGTTAGGCACTTTTGAAATTTATACCCAAAGGCCTAAAGATCCTAGGTGACTTTTCACAAGAATAGGGGTATTAAACTTGAGGTCCAAAAAAATGCCTATTTAGGAAGCCACTTTCTACATTCCTAAACCCGCCCTGAAGATTTTGTTCACTATTTTAAACTTCTCAACTTAACTTCTTAATCATGTATGTAGTTTATATGCTTCCTCTCGTGCAGACATCAGAGCTCAATGTCCAGATTCCATAACCAGAGAGATTGCAAACCATCTTCCAGAGGTTGAGCTGTGCACTCCTCTACCGCATAAGTTATTGTCTGCAAGCTGCCCCACAGTCCCAGCATGGAGAGGAAACTAGGCCAAGCCAGTTGCATAGTTGTGGTAACCTTGTACAAGCCAGAGAGTAGCCTGTTGAGCCTGGTCCAGGATCTACGATCAAGTGGACAAGTAGTCAGGTGCAGCAATGGACTCCTGAATTTACTTAGCATGTTAAAGTCTTTTAACATGCTTTTAACATGCCAATGCTGTTACTTAGCATGTTAAAGTCTTTTAACATGCTTTTAACATGCCAATGCTGGCATGCTATAAGATTATATATTTATAAGATTATAGTTTGCAGCTTTCTGGCAGTGCTGGTCGTCTATGTATGGTAAAGGACTCTTGTCCAGGAATGTGTGAGCTGCCATAGGAAAGGGGTGTTGAGAGATCAGCTAAGGACCACAGGAGTAGGAATCCTTCCCTGAATAAAAGTACACCTTCTTGTTAGTGCTGCATGTTGTTTCCTGTCTGTGAATGTGGCATCAGTCTACTGACAATTTAATAGGTTAGTTTCATCTATCACAGCTCTCCAGGCAGACTTAACACTAATGGCATCTTGTCGAAGGTCTGGCAGAGCTATGCACGCCAGCACATACAAACTGAAGGTTGGTGTATAATTCAGGCAAGTACTAATAATACAAGTGGCCAAATTCAGCTCTATGTCAACAAGCTGAGTGCTGCAGCTGCGACCCCCAGAGCAGTATTTCAGCTGGAGCCAAGGCTAGTACAGATGTATGAATGCCAAAAAGGTCAGGTTCCTGAATATTTTTATAACAAGGCCCTATGGGAAAAGATCTTCATTTTCAGGTGTCCCAGATGAGATCAGCATGTCAGGCTATAGTTGAGTTTAACTCCTAAGTATGGAACAACTGGTTGGAATGACAATAACCATCCTTTATACTATCAAATAGCTACCGTGCTCCAGGTGTGTCTGCAATGTGCATTTCAGTGTGGGTAAAATGATTGAAGTCTATAAAGTTTGTAAACTAGATGAAAATTACTGTAGAAATGCACGCTGGTCAATAACAGGACTTTTTTGTGAAATTGTTCCTGAAAAAATTGTCACTTTTTTGTTGGAATTGGACATTTTCTGATTAGTTCTACACATATTGCAAGCATCTGTATATTGCCAGCATTCTTGGGGTTTAAATATGAAAATTTCATAGTCATGAATGTAATCTTTTAATTAGAACCCTCTTGTTGAAAACTGTAATGGAAAGATTAGAATTGAAAACTGTAATGGAAAGATTAGAAGAAGAATCATTATTCTTCATTAAATAAAATACATGTTATTTCTCTTCCTTTCACTTACTATCAACTATTACAAGTATTTTCTTTGTCCCAGAATTTAACTAAGAAAGCTACAAAGCTCGGTCAATGAAAAATAACTTTCAACAACTGATAATGACCATATAGTTAATCTTTTTTGTGTTTATTAGTTTTTCTGTAAATAGAACACAACATCTTTGTGTTGTTTACACTAATGGAGAGATCAAAGCAGCTTATATTGTACTACTTAACATTTATACCTTTGGGGGAGGGTAACAACAGGTATTTCAAAATCATTTACAAATTAAAATGATAAAGGACGCTGGAGGGGAATATACAATCTTTTAAAATTCCTTGTGTGTGAAAGATTATCCCAGGAAGAGGCTGATTTTCAGTAGGATTTGTCATGGTTACAGGACTAGCTGCACCTGGGTCCCCTCTCTGAGGACACCCACTAAAGTGTTATGCCTCTGCCATTACCTGTCTCAGGTGGAATCTTGTGATTCTTCCACTCTCAGACCAGAACCAAATACATCTCCCCTTCTATACCAATAACCAATTCCAACACAGTTTTCAAATACACCAGAACAAGGTCCCCTGTAAGTCTGAGGGTCTCTCAGTATGGTTCTCTCTACCTGTCTCACTCTATTCACACTGGTTTTGGTGCTCTGCACAAAAGAGCAAGAAAGAGTTATTAAGGGGATGTCTACATTGCATAGTAAACCCAAGTTCAGACTGAGGTTTAAGCCCCAAATCTCCTACCAGCCACACAAAGGCTTCTGACATGCCCTGGAAACAACTCATGCCTGCAGAATCGCCCAAGGGCATGGGCTCAAGCCCAAGTCCCACTGTGGCATGGGGCCAATCCCACTCATTTTGCAGTGTGGAAGCCCTGGTCACCAGGCTCATATTTCAGAGAATCCGCCCACCAATGATACTCATTCTGGCATGGTGTCTTAATAACTTTTAAGAGCTTTAAATGACTATTAGAAAGGTCCTCCATCTGCTACCCAGTCAAATTCCTAGGGGGAAATATCCACTCCCAATTATGGGACAGACACACCACATTAGTGACAGATCCAGAGACTGTATTAACAATCACTAAAGAGCACCCCCACATTTGTCACTGGAGCATATATTTACATTCACTTAGCTTTGGCTGTATTTTTCCTCCTGGGTGAGTCTCTTTTGCCATGCTAAAACAAAACTCCATTTCCCAAGTCCCACCTTTCCAGACTTATCCCTCTTCCGTGGCTAACCCCAGTGTCTCTGTCCTTACCCTCTTCCCTGTTGCTTCATCTGTGTCTGTCTCTCTTCTCCCCTGGTTGCCCTCTTTATGTTCATTACTACCCATTTCCCTGTCCTGTCCCCACCCCACAACCCACATCTTCCTTTGCTCCATCCATTATGTCTGTCACTTCAGTGAAGTCAGTGGAGTTCTAACACCAAATGAAGAACTGGGCCTTAATTTAGAACAGCAGCTATTGAGAGTGAGTGATTTTCTTAAAGGTTTCCTCTCTATTACCACACTGACTGCATGTTACTTCTCCTCACCTTCAAGGCCCTATGTAATTTCAGCCCCTTCCACTTGTCTGATGTCATTTTCCTCCTGTGCTCCTCCTGACCCTCTCAGCTTGTCCTTCCCTTTGTCTTTTTTAGCAGTCTCACCAATAATACTTACATTGTTGTAAATATTGTGCATACAGCATCACCACTGCTAGAGGCACTGTGGAGTAACACCACCAAATGATGGCATCAAATTCAATTGCTAATTAATAGAGCTACCCACTTCTTCCCTTTCCCTGGGAAATATGCAGAATTTGGCCTACCAAAAATTTTACAAATTCATGTGAATTTCAGCCAATTGTTTTGATAAAAAAATGTCAGAAATGCTGGGCTAAATCCATGAACTTGGGGGGAAGGCAGAGAAGGATATATTGATGCTCTAGAGTAGGGATTTGAGCATGAGGTTCTCACATCCCCAGTAAATGCCTTGGTCACTGAGGGAAAAGCACCGCCCCACGGGTTTTGTGAATCTAGCCCAGTTTCCAAATTTGATTTGATTTATTTTTAAAAAATTAGCTAACACCCCCTGAAATATAAATAAACACTTCATTTCAGGTTGAACAAAACCTTTTGTTCAACCCAAAACATTTTTCCCAACTTTTTGATTTGCCAAAAATTTTGAAAAACTTTGGTTTCAGGGTGAGCCGAAACTATTCTTTAAAATTCTTTTTCAGATATGCCAGTGAACCAAAAAAATCAATTATTTGCACAGGTCCACTAATGAATACCACAAGCCAGGTCACTATTACCTAAGAAACCAAGCTTCACAAACATACTAGCTAGTCTTGCCTAGTGGAGGGATTACTATAAAAATAAATGTTCTGATCCCTTCATAGTAATAACATCATTCCAGTAGTTTTACAATAGTTCCATTGTATTTCAGTGGCCTTAACACCAGCGGAACTAATTCAAAGGGGGCAGGGAAGAGATGAGGTTGTGCTAAGCGGACTGCATCAGCCCAAAATGCCAGCATGAATTTACTGTCTTTTATGGGGCCGTTGACCCTTTAATATTTCTTTTGACATTGTTTTTTCCCATTTGAATTGCTAATTGGATAAGCGTGTCACTAGCCTGATATTTGCATCCCTTTGTCCTCACAAGCCACTGGTTAACATTAGCAAAACAGTGGATTGTGTAGTGTTCCAAATGAAGACATCACCCCTGGAGATACAGGTGGATGTTTCTACCAGCTGAAAGGTGACAGCACATCATTAGCGTACCATCTGGTCTGCCATGTCAACTGCTGAGCAGCAGTTTTGGTGCTGTCCCATGCTGATGTGCTGTTGACATCCTTTAATTGATGCAGTTCACCTATGATATCTAAGATTATGTTGAGTTCCACCATCAGCCTGTTGAACTTAGCTTCCTGACTTCGTCTGGGTACATGCGCAGTTTGCTCCAAAAAGTGAGCAGACAAATGCTGCAACTTGCAGAAAAATTTCATTTACATAGTACAATCAGCATAAGCGTAACCGTGACAAGGGCACCTGGATGCATTTCTAGGGGACTGGTTCTTATCTGGAAATGTCACTGGAATTGAACAAAAACTGACACTTAAATTACTATTTTTGTTTATGGTTAGCTTATAGTGTTTTGTTATATCATCCAGGGTGTCATTTTTTTGGCATTAACCATGCACACAACACAGAATTCTCATGTCCCTTTAGGATGGGCCAGTAAGGGGAGAGTGTTGTATATATAAACACTGTCATGCCATGAAGCGATTTCTGCTCAGTGCTATCTATGTATGAGCCATTGAAATGAAAATGTTATCACATCACCACAAAAGTCCTGCAGAGTTCATCCTCCAGGCATGTGGCACAGATGGCACAAAAGGAGTTTGGACAACTGCTGTCAGAGCTTAAGGGTCTTCTGAGTTCTTGTCACAAAGCTAGACAGAGCAGGGCAAATGCCATGCTGTTTGCTCAGTGAAGCCTCTTTTGCTGTTGGCTAAATTTCTGTAAGCTTTCTCGTATTTCGTCATTTGATACTCTTCACTAAATAACTTCTGTGGATAATCACTGGCTGGCACGTCATTCTGAAGTAGTTGCAAGTATCTGATGGTTGAAACTCAAGTTCTGCTGACTAGTTTAGACTGGGTATGTAGAGGACTTCATATGTTCCTGGCGAATCTACTGAGATATTTAGCAGGCTGAGCCTGGCAATCTAAAGTCTGAATCTGAGTCTGTCAAGCTAGCAGGTGGAAAGCCAGATGTTCACTGCCTCAAATCTATTGGTTTAGAAGGACTTAAGTATTTTTTTAAAAATTTGCTTATCCCTATTGCTAACATCAATAGACTGTTTCCTTCAGAAGGCCAGGTTTTAATTGTTCATAAAGATTCACCATCCAAATCCTGAAACTGTTCACACATGGCTGACTTCTTCCAGAGCAAAGTAAAAGTCTGCCTGGAGGGTGGTGTTTCAGTCCCATTCAGTAGGGCCAAAAGTGGTTGCCAACAACTCACTGCCAGACCCCCTCCCACAGCTCCTTCTGGCAATGGGACTGGAATGTCCTTTTCTGCTTGCTTGTGAGCCTTCAGATCATAAGGCCACTGTGTGTCCAAGACCAGATACAATTTGCTAGCTTTGATTTCCATATTTGAGCATACATCATACTTTTCAGCCCTTCCCCACTGAAAAAAGGATTGGAAGGTGAAGTAAAGGATGGGTAAAGGAGAAAATGGTTCTGTCCCTCTTTTAAAAATTTTAATTTATGAATTTTATCAAAAAATGAAACCCCATTTATTTACAGAAAATTTCAACTGGATTTAGTGATGGCAGCTAGTACCAAGCTAAAGTCCCAGAAAGCTTCAGTGGTGAGGCATTTATTTATGGCAGAAATCCAATCACATGCATCATAAATTCCGTACAAATTTCAGTGCAGTTTTAATGGTGTATTTCTGTGGGGGAAAATGTACAGGTTACTTTCCCATAGCAAGAAAACGAACTGAATATTGAGCATGAGCTCTAAAGTGAGCTCACCACAAGCCATGTTTGAGTGGGTTACCCTTACAGTATTAGAAGTGGGGATGTCCTACTTCATGTTGAGTGAGCTAGGTTCTAAAGATTACCTTTAGGACCTACTCCTGTTGAAATTCATGAGAATTTTGCAATTAATGGGAGGAGGATCAGGCTTTTCATACCCCCTTCAAAATGGGGTGTTTTTATGCCTCAGGATGACCTGTGCCGAAAAGAAGATACCTGGGCAACTCTTCTTTCAGGCTGCTCAAATAAAGACTTTAGAGTAACTTTAGAGTAACTACTATCTCCTCTTCATCAGTGTCATAGTAATCTGCTTCAAACATTATCTGGATGGAATTTGGGTGCTGAATCTTTGTAGCCTACATAACCTCTGGGAAGTTCCTTTCACCTAATGCTGTATAAATTCAAGAGAAGTCAGTGTCTGGGGGGAAAACGTCACTGTGCACCTGGCACAATAATTCCTTTTCTAAATAAGCTGCCCACGGGCACCACTCCCACAGATCCCATTGGCCACAGTTCCTGGCCAATGGGAGCTGCAGAGTCAGCGCTCGGGGCAGGGGCAACGGGTGGAGACATCCCTTCCCCTTAGGGGCCGCAGGGACATGCCAGCTGCTTCCGGGAGCGGCACAGCACGGAGGGAGGGAGGTAGAGCGGGCAGGGAGCTGTCTTAGCCCTGCTGCACTGCTTCTCGCACGTCTCTGCAGGCCCCTTGAGACCCTGTGCCACTGCACGGTGTGTTTACTGGTAAATCCTCTCCTGGCTCCGTGTATCTGATCAGTCTCTGTAGGGACTAATGTGACAACTTATCTGACAATACCCTCCTAGAGAAGCTCTCCGTTTTCTAGTGTGCTATGCATACCAATGAATACAGGAGTAAACAATCCATGCAGCAGTGGCAAATTGTTTATGCATCATCACATCAATCTGTACAGAAATGGGCCCTGAATTACAAACCAAGTATCAGTATTGCTTGTATTTTTGCTCCTGGGGAGGAAAAACTTGGGGGGAGGTCAAATTTCTAGTCAGAAGGGCTCTCTTTCTTCCATCAATATAAGCAAAGAACTGGTGCAGCTAGAGCAGCGTTTGTTGGCAAATACCCAGAGGTACTTCACAGAAATCAATCTGAGAAAAATAGCATAAAATATAAAAACTACCAAACCCAAAGACAGGCCTTACTACTCTGCAGGGGGTTGAGGTCCTGAATTTTGCAGAGTATTTCTCATACAAATGTACTTTCCAAGCCCTAAGAACCATACCAGTTACAGGTCTGTTCAGTCAAATTCAAGGACAGGCGAGATTGCAAAAAGGAAAACAAGTGGAATTGGCTACAAGCTACAGAAATACGTATCTAACAGGAATTTCCATATCGAGGCAAACTGGGAGGAGAATATTTCTGCAAAAAGCAAATGACTTGGCTGGTAATTTTCCATGCTCCTTTTGGATACATCTGCACTGCAGCTGGGTGCATGCTTCCCAGCATGTGTAGACAGACACACACTACCTCTGCTTGAGCCTGTGCTCTAAAAATAGCAGTATAGCCAGGGATAGCATGGGCCGTGGCTCAGGATACCTCCAGGGATCTGGGCCAGTTTGTACTCAGGCAATTGCCCCAAGCTGCTGCCAGTGCTACCTCCAGCTACACTGTGATTTGTGGAGTGCTATCTTGAGCAAAGCTAGGAGGTCTGTTTACCCGCAGTAGGAAGCATGCTCCCTGCTGCAATGTAGATGTACCCTTTGCAACTGTGTTAGACATCTGTGTGCATCTCAGATGCTCACTCCCATTGCCACTTAGCTAAGCCACTCTTCCTGAGTGATTGGTGAAATCCTAATGCTGGGTCTGTGACGTCGCACAGCATCTTGCCATGGAAGGGACAGTGATAATATAATTTAGCATGATGCCTTCATTGTGGGACAGGGCAGAGGACAACAGAGGCCGTGAATAATGTACTGTATTCATTAATGTTGTATTTGATTATGATAATTTGCATACCTATTTTGCATACTGTTATCTTTGGCAGTGAATTTTTTTAGAACGCATATTAAGGGCTGAGTGGGTTTAAGTTTAAAATGTAAATAACACTGAAGTTTCTATGTCGCATCTTCAGGACTGCACAACTCCAACCTTTACCACCTCTCTGCTTTCCCCTCCTCCTATAGCTTCCCAAGTCCCCAACACTGCGCCCAGCCGCTCTGCTCACACCATCTCCTTCTGCCACTCTTAGCTTCGCCCCTTCTGAGGAAGCATGGTCTACAGGTCAGAGCACAGGACTGGGAACCTGGAAGCCTGTCTTCTGTTCCTGGCTGTTCCACAGACTTGCTGTGGGACTTGCCCAAGATCACACAGTAACTCTGTGGCAAAGCCTGGAACAGAATCCAGATCGCTTTACTCCCTGTCCCTGCACTTCACACACAGAACCATTCTTCTCCTCCTCAAAAATGGTTAAAAAGATATGTTTACTGTACTGAAGTGGTTGGAGGGTTAATGTTTGAAAGAAGCTTTGAGATGTCTGGATGGAAGGCACTGTAGAAATGTAAATTACCATTTCATGGCATTTGTTGTGCTCCTGGCTGTGTGTCCTACACACTCCACGTCCACCTTCAAATCCTTCCTTAAAACCCACTTCTATCACAAAACCTTGACACTTTGATTCCATTTCCAGGGATATCTATGAGCCTTTACAAGCTTGAGTTGTTTTCTGTTATAGCTTATTTGAGTTAGATTATATATTACTTGGGGTCTGGTGTAACCAAATTCTATTCCACTCAGAGTGGAATCAAGTAGAATCTGAAGTGAGCAGGACAATAAAAAGTCTTAAGGTGAGAGGGAAATTCCATTTAGACTGAGAGATGGTTGAACATCAGAAGATCTAGAGGTTGAGTTCAGAGGAATGAATTGATGTTTGATTGTTCATCCAAATCTTCAAGTCTGGAAAACTGGGATGGAACTTCTGACTATCTTGTTAGATTTCAGGTACTTCCTCTTCCTGGTTATTCCAGAAATAGCACAAGAACAGACTCTCTCAAGATGTCTTATTTGGTCATTCTTGCTTCATGTTTCTGGAGTCTGGCCAGCACCAAGAGATGCACAAAGATAAAAAGAAGGGCAAAAAAAAAGATAATTTAACAGACTCTCTCCTTTCAAACTTCAAAAATATTTCAACTCCAATTAGGGGTGAAGGTTCAAGTTGTTTTATTGATTAAAAATTGAGTGTTGGGTGGAATTCGTAGTAGAAACGACATGAGATTTTTGCAGAGGCTTTTGGTAACGATTGATTCATATCATTAAGCTTTAGAAGACTAAAGGAAATCCACACAGAAGGATGTGGAAGATTTTCCAGGTCTCAGAGACCATCAAGGCCATAAATGCCCCCATTCCTTTTAGCAAGTGATAAACAGGATGTTTTAAGGCAACCTGATGTTCCAGCATTTTGTTTTATTGTTAAGTGACCTGTAGATTTCAGTGTAGAGTTTAGCTTTCTTTTGTAATATCTGTTTCACATTTGGTCTTTCTTTTCACCACTGTTTGGGGGTAGTAGAAAGTTGGAACAGAAGAAGCTCAGAAGCTACAGTTCTGCAGTTTAGAGCTGTTTGCGGCATGAGAGCCACGAATGGGAGAGTGTGTACACACACACACACACACACAAAATTCCAATGAACATTTCATATGGAGGAAACAACTAGACAAGACAATCTTCTCACCCATCCACTCCCATTACCTACATCAGATTTGTACCAGTAAATGACTCAGTGGAATTCTTTGTATTCGATTATCAATCTCCTGAACAATCCACTCTCCTGATCTGAGCCAGTTTTAAACCAATTAAAAAGTCCAACAGGTGACGTTTCCTTCCCTTTTTTCAGGGTTTTTTTTAACTCTGAGGTGTTAACAAGCAACAAGAGAGAATGCTTCAATGTGCCAGGTATGTACGCAGCACCCCATTTTTCTCCCACACTCACACATAACGGGAGTAACTCCACCAATACCCATGGAGCTACAGCAGAGTAAATGGCTGCCAGCGAGAAGAGACGTAAGCCCCTCCCATTGTTTGTTAAAAGGACACAATGGAGCTGTCTCTTAGATTTCTTTTCCTCTGACAAATTTTACAGATACACAGGTGTGTAATTAAATTTTCTCCAAGCGTGCTATTTGGCCAGCCTTCCTTCCCCTGCTCCTTCTGCCCCATCCAATGTGTGCATGCCGAAGTCACTTATAATGAGATAGCAAACAAGGATGAGAAAATGTTTTATGGAACCAATTTCATGGCTCAATTCCATGGTTCCTTTAGCAGTTCAAGGTCTCTAAAATGTGGTAATTAAACCAAGATAAAAATACAGTTTGTAGAGTGGAACAATTCCTGGGAGAAGAGGGACTATCCAGATGGGCCTGGTTCCAGCTAGTTTGAACAGTAATCTGCAAAATAATTTCTGATCTAGTCAGATGGCATTTGTGTAGTTTGTCACTTGTGGCATGTGGGACCAATTTCTAATGACAAGCATTGAGTTTGGCTTGGCTGAGAGTTGTAGCATTAGGTTTCCAGAAGAGAGTGTGCCACCAAGGACAGTTTTATTAACTTGCTTTTATAATGATAATTTCTGTTATCTCTAATGTTCCCAAACCATTTCACAAGCCTTGCCAAATGATTGGACAACATGTCTCCACTACCCTGCTGCCCTTTCACTTTCACAAGCAACGACTCAAGCAACAAAAAAAGACAGATGATGGTGATATCCATTTGAAAAGAGGTGTAGCATGTAGCATTTGCTGTGCAACTTTGATCCACCTCCCTATGCCATATCCTCCAGGACTACTTCTAACACTCCACCAACTCAAACCACTGCAGTTTTTTAAACACCATTTATCCGAAAAAAAGATTGACAAAACACAAATGGGTGTCTTAAATACTGGTTATGAATAAGAGTTTGTTGATACTTGTATGGAATGTTAATAATGAACAAATACAAAGTTGAAAAAAGTTTCCTCCCTTCCAATAATTGTGGCATTTCTACCTCTACAATGGAACTGATGTGGTCTGAGGTGCACGGCAGGCAATATGTGGCCAAGATGCAAGACCCTAAGTCCCATCAGGGCTAGAATTAGGCGGTGTATGCCTCTGGGGAGCTGGAATCCTTCTTTTTTAATAAGTGAATATTATAAGATGAAAATCTTAAAATGATTACAACTATGAAAGGAGAGAATACCAAATTGAAAGAACCATTTAATCAAGCTGAAGAATCAAAATCCAGCCCTTGACTTGTTTCCATGATCTAGTGGAGGTGCATGGAAATGGTAGCTTAGCCCTGGTCTACACTAGGACTTTAGGTCGAATTTAGCAGCGTTAAATCAATGTAAACCTGCACCCGTCCACACGATGAAGCCCTTTATTTCGACTTAAAGGGCTCTTAAAATTGATTTCCTTACTCCACCCCTGACAAGTGGATTAGCGCTTAAATCGGCCTTGCCGGATCGAAGTTGGGGTACTGTGGACACAATTAGACGGTATTGGCCTCTGGGAGCTATCCCAGAATGCTCCATTGTGACCGCTCTGGACAGCACTCTCAACTCAGATGCACTGGCCAGGTAGACAGGAAAAGAACCGCAAACTTTTTAATCTCATTGCCTGTTTGGCCAGCGTGGCAAGCTGCAGGTTACCATGCAGAGCTCATCAGCAGAGGTGACCATGATGGAGTCCCAGAATCGCAAAAGAGCTCCAGCATGGACTGAACGGGAGGTATGGGATCTGATCGCTGTATGGGGAGAGGAATCTGTGCTATCAGAACTCCGTTCCAGTTTTCGAAATGCCAAAACATTTGTCAAAGTCTCCCAGGGCATGAAGGACAGAGGCCATAACAGGGACCCAAAGCAGTGCCACGTGAAACTTAAGGAGCTGAGGCAAGCCTACCAGAAAACAAGAGAAGCGAACGGCCGCTCC
Organism: Lepidochelys kempii; assembly: GCF_965140285.1. NCBI lineage: Eukaryota > Metazoa > Chordata > Testudines > Cheloniidae > Lepidochelys > Lepidochelys kempii. The sequence goes on along the minus strand of NC_136387.1, from coordinate 23,703,269 downwards.
GGGTCAGAGCCCCAAACATGCCACTTCTATGATGAGCTGTATGCCATTTTAGGGGGTTCAGCCACGACTACCCCAGCCGTGTTGTTTGACTCCTTCAATGGAGATGGCGGCAACATGGAAGCAGGTTTTGGGGACGAAGATGATGATGATGAGGTTGTAGATAGCTCACAGCAAGCAAGCGGAGAAACCGGTTTTCCCGACAGCCAGGAACTGTTTCTCACCCTGGACTTGGAGCCAGTACCCACCGAACCCACCCAAGGCTGCTTCCTGGACCCGGCAGGCAGAGAAGGGATCTCCGGTGAGTGTACCTTTTAAAATACTATACATGGTTTAAAAGCAAGCATGTGAAAGGATTACTTTGCCCTGGCATTCGCAGCTCTCCTGGATGTACTCCCAAAGCCTTTGCAAAAGGTTTCTGGGGAGGGCAGCCTTATTGCGTCCTCCATAGTAGGACACTTTACCACTCCAGGCCAGTAACACGTATTCGGGAATCATTGTACAACAAAGCATTGCAGTGTATGTTTGCTGGCGTTCAAACAACATCTGTTCTTTATCTCCCTGTGTTATCCTCAGGAGAGTGAGATATCATTCATGGTCACCTGGTTGAAATAGGGTGCTTTTCTTCAGAGGACACTCAGAGGAGCCCGTTCCTGCTGGGCTGCTTAACTGTGGCTGAACAGAAATGTTCCCCGCTGTTAGCCACGGGGAGGGTGGAGGGTTGAGGGGGTAGCCACGCGGTAGGGGGAGGCAAAATGCGACCTTGTAACGAAAGCACATGTGCTATGTATGTAATGTTAACAGCAAGATTTACCCTGAAAGAGTGTAGCCACTGTTTTATAAAATGTGTCTTTTCAAATACCGCTGTCCCTTTTTTTTTCTCCACCAGCTGCATGTGTTTCAATGATCACAGGATCTTCTCCTTCCCAGAGGCTAGTGAAGATTAGAAAGAAAAAAAACGCACTCGTGATGAAATGTTCTCTGAGTTCATGCTGTCCTCCCACACTGACAGAGCACAGACGAATGCGTGGAGGCAAATAATGTCAGAGTGCAGGAAAGCACAAAATGACCGGGAGGAGAGGTGGCGGGCTGAAGAGAGTAAGTGGTGGGCTGAAGACAGGGCTGAAGCTCAAATGTGGCGGCAGCGTGATGAGAGGAGGCAGGATTCAATGCTGAGGCTGCTGGAGGACCAAACCAGTATGCTCCAGTGTATGGTTGAGCTGCAGCAAAGGCAGCTGGAGCACAGACTGCCACTACAGCCCTTGTGTAACCAACCGCCCTCCTCCCCAAGTTCCATAGCCTCCACACTCAGACGCCCAAGAACGCGGTTGCGGAGCCACCGGCCAACCAGCCACTCCGCCACAGAGGATTGCCCCGAAAAAAGAAGGCTGGCATTCAATAAATATTAAAGTTGTAAACTTTTAAAGTGCTGTGTGGCATTTTCCTTCCCTTCTCCACCACCCCTCCTGGGCTACCTTGGTAGTCATCCCCCTATTTGTGTGATGAATGAATAAAGAATGCATGAATGTGAAGCAACAATGACTTTATTGCCTCTGCAAGCAATGATTAAAGGGAGGAGGGGAGGGTGGTTAGCTTGCAGGGAAGTAGAGTGAAACAAGGGGCGGGGGGTTTCATCAAGGAGAAACAAACAGAACTTTCACACCGTAGCCTGGTCAGTCATGAAACTGGTTTTCAAAGCGTCTCTGATGCGTACCGTGCCCTCCTGTGCTCTTCTAAACGCCCTGGTGTCTGGCTGCATGTAACCAGCAGCCAGGCAATTTGCCTCAACCTCCCACCCTGCCATAAACATCTCCCCCTTACTCTCACAGATATTGTGGAGCACACAGCAAGCAGTAATAACAGTGGGAATATTGGTTTCGCTGAGGTCTAACAGAGTCAGTAAACTGCGCCAGCGTGCTTTTAAACGTCCAAATGCACATTCTACCACCATTCTGCACTTGCTCAGCCTGTAGTTGAACAGCTCCTGACTACTGTCCAGGCTGCCTGTGTATGGCTTCATGAGCCATGCCATTAAGGGGTAGGCTGGGTCCCCAAGGATAACTATAGGCATTTCAACATCCCAACGCTTATTTTCTGGTCTGGGAAGAAAGTCCCTTCCTGCAGCTTTTGAAACAGACCAGAGTTCCTGAAGATGCGAGCATCATGTACCTTTCCCGGCCATCCCACGTTGATGTTGGTGAAACGTCCCTTGTGATCCACCAGAGCTTGCAGCACTATTGAAAAGTACCCCTTGCGTTTTATGTACTTGCCAGCTTGGTGCTCCGGTGCCAAGATAGGGATATGTGTTCCGTCTATGGCCCCACCACAGTTAGGGAATCTCATTGCAGCAAAGCCATCCACTATGACCTGCACGTTTCCCAGGGTCACTACCCTTGATATCAACAGATCTTTGATTGCGTTGGCTACTTGCATCACAGCAGCTCCAACAGTAGATTTGCCCACTCCAAATTGATTCCCAACTGACCGGTAGCTGTCTGGCGTTGCAAGCTTCCACAGGGCTATCGCCACTCGCTTCTCAACTGTGAGGGCTGCTCTCATCTTGGTATTCATGCGCTTCAGGGCAGGGGAAAGCAAGTCACAAAGTTCCATGAAAGTGCCCCTACGCATGTGAAAGTTTTGCAGCCACTGGGAATTGTCCCAGACCCGCAACACTATGCGGTCCCACCAGTCTGTGCTTGTTTCCCAAGCCCAGAATCGGCGTTCCACAGCATGAACCTGCCCATTAGCACCATGATGCATGCACTGGCAGGGCCCATGCTTTCAGAGAAATCTGTGTCCATGTCCTGATCACTCACGTGACCGCACTGACGTCGCCTCCTCGCCCGGTATCGCTTTGCCAAGTTCTGGTGCTGCATATACCACTGGATAATGCGTGTGGTGTTTAATGTGCTCCTAATTGCCAAAGTGAGCTGAGCGGCCTCCATGCTTGCCTTGGTATGGCGTTCGCACAGAAAAAAGGTGCAGAACGATCGTCTGCTGTTGCTCTGACGGAGGGAGGGGCGACTGACGACATGGCTTACAGGGTTGGCTTCAGGGAGCTAAAATCAACAAAGGGGGTGGCTTTACATCAAGGAGTATTTCAGGCAGGACTTCATGGAGGGTTCCAATAAGAAATGGTGCACCTAAGTTATTGTTCTTATTGGAACAAGGAGGTTAGTCTGGCCTCTGATTGATACATGGCTAGATTTACCTTGCTGCACCTTCTCTGTGAGTGACTGCAGTGTGACCTAGAGGAATGAGTCCCCTAGACGGGGGGAGGGGAAGCAAATGAGTACAAAACAAATCTGGTCTATTTCTTGTTTTGATCCACTCCATCTATCTTTTACATCTTTGGCTGGCAGCAGACGGTGCAGAAGGACTGCAAGCCATCCACATCTCATGGCTGCTTGGCAGAAGACGGTGCAATATGACTGCTAGCCATCCTCATCTCTTGCCTGCCCAGCAGAAGATGGTGCAATATGACTGTTAGCCATCCCTATCTCTTGCCTGCCCAGCAGAAGATGGTACAGTATGACTGCTAGCAATCCGTATTGCCTGCCTGCTCACCATAAGACGGTTCAATAGGACTGACTGCAGGACTAAAGAGAATGACCTGGTCAAGTCACTCCAAACTTAGTCCCTGCGCACGTCTGTCCAGGTGCTCCCGGCCGACGCGGCCAGAAGCACCTCGGACATGACGATGACGGCTACCAGTCATATTGCACCATCTGCTGCCAGAAGGCAATGGGTTGCTGCTACTGTGTAGCAATGCAGTACCGTGTCTGCCAGCACCCAGGAGACATACGGTGACGCTTACCTGAGCGGGCTCCATGCTTGCCGTGGTATGGCTTCTGCACAGGTAACTCAGGAAAAAAGACGCGAAACAATTGTCTGCCCTTGCTTTCACGGAGGGAGGGAGAGAATGGGGGCCTGACGATATGTACCCAGAACCACCCGGGACAATGTTTTAGCCCCATCAGGCACTGGGATCTCAACCCAGAATTCCAATGGGCAGTGGAGACTGTGGGAACTGTGGGATAGTCACCCACAGTGCAACACTCCGGAAGTCGACGCTAGCCTCGATACTGTGGAAGCACTCCACCGATTTACTGCACTTATTGCACTTAGAACATTTTCTGTGGGGACACACATACTCGAATATATAAAACCGATTTCTAAAAAAACGACTTCTATAAATTGGACCTGATTTCGTAGTGTAGACATACCCTTAGTGTAGCACTTATGATATGAGTCAAGTTCTGCTGAATATCAACACCTCAACCTTTACAGCATTTAATATGCAAAATATCTTCACTTGTGAGTTACACTTTGTATTAAATGGCTGTAATTATACTGCAACTGAAATAAAAATGAATAAGTAATTACGATTTTTATTGCTCTAGTAATGGCAGGAAGTTCAAGTGACTTAAGTTTTGCAAAGTTAGCAACAAGACTAAGTTTGGTAAAAGGCCATTCCTCAGTTAGAAAGGTTCATGGAGGATAGTTCCATCAATGGCTATTAGCCGATATGGTCAGGGATGCAACCCCAAGCACTGGGTGTCCCCAAACCTTCAACTGCCAGAAACTGGGACTAGATGACAGGTGACAGATCACTTGAAACTGCCCTGTTCTGTTTATTCCCTCTGCAGCATCTGTCACTGGCTGCTGTCAGATGACAGGATACTGGGAGAGATGGACCATTCATCTGACCTAGTATGGCCATTTTTATTTTATATTCTCTGGAGCGGGAGGGGAAACCATCTCTTACTCTCTCTTTTTCCCCTTAGCAACCATACCAACACATACCATCTCCTAAAATAATGAGACTGTTTGGCTTTATGAGATAGTGACATGTTAAAACTGAAGCATTTTACCCATAAGCAGTTTTATGGTTGAGAGATTTTCTTGTAATTTACTGGGCTTCTGTGCAGTTCATCAGCTTGAAATGTTTGCTTACCCTAAATGTCTGTGGCATATGCAATAATAATCCCTTGAAGACAGGCTCTGAGAGATTCCCACAATGCAGTGGGAGGTTTTGGTGGTGGTGGCTATTACACAGGGAATATAATATTGTTTAATAGGCATCTCTTGCTGGCTAATGTACAGCCTAGTACAGCTCTGGAAAGGAGAGAACTTGATTTAGGTGCCCCATCATGTATAATCAGCATTCTTTCTTTTCATCCATTCTGGCTGATTATGGAAACAAGCATTTCAGAGCAGTGAGCAAATGGAAAGGATTTTTTCCCCTCTTTGCATTTAATGTGTTCATTACACTAAAGGGTAGGTGGAGGCTGCTCACCAGAGTTGGCATTGGCTGTGACAAGTAGTGACACTGTGCAACCATTTATATTTGAGGGAAGTTTCAAAACCTTAAATAGGTTGTCATTAATGCCACCTGGGAAATTATGATGAAACCCATTACATGTTAGTGTGAATGTATCACCACTGAAATTCTCAATTATCACAGTGCTGGTCCTTTTAATTTGCTACTGGAATGGACTCGTGCTGTGCTTTTTTCAGTCTCTGTTACCATCTCTATCACAGTTGGGGGTTTTAATCCCTCACACAGACGACATACTACAAAATAAGATTAAATGCTCACAACTGGTATGCAACTTCTCCTGTTGCTATACCACCTAACAATGTAAAAGGCAGAAAGAATTAGCCAGGAAAAAGACAAGAGGCAACAGAAATGCAGAATGAGGCTACTGACTCATTTCCAGATGTGAGGTGAACAATAACTAAAAGAGGTCAGACTAGATCATAAATCTATGGCTCTGTGAATGCCAATTGTAACATTACAATCCGTACTCGGAAGCAATACATAGCTTAATCCCTCAAAGAACAGACCAAGGAGGGATTTGAGCCACTATATTCTCCTTGGTCCCTCCCCGGCTTGCTCCTGAGTGTCTGTGGCCAAGGTGCCGGCTATTTCCCACTTCTGCCCATCCATATAAGTGAAAGAAGGAGTCACAGCTCCAGGGAGTCTTCACTCCAGTTGACCCTGTGGTTTGCAATATGGGTAGCCTGTGCAGAGGGTGGCGTAAAGATGTATCTTACATCCTTTTACTCCCCTACTCACTGCTAAGGGTAGGTCAGAACAGATTGTCAGAAGCCCCAAGAAATGTTTAGCCCATCCGATCACTAGACACTAGGCCTTTCCTCCTAAACTACATGTACCACACTACAGAAATGCAGCCCCACCTGGGGTGCAGGGTGGTAATTATCTAATGCCTAGCTCTAAGCACAACAGTGGGAACAGAAAAATTGTGACCAAAGGGTCTCCTTATGAGAAGTGCCATGGGAATCCACACAGAGCAGACAGGAAAGGAAAGTTACTTACCATGTGCAGTAATTAGCATTCTTCAGGTTGTGTTGTCCACATGCACTTCCACTGATGGTACACATGGACTTCATGGGTAGGGATCGGAGTTTTGGGGGCTAGCAGAATCTGTAGGTACTGTAGGGTGTGCATGTGCTTTTCAGTCCTCATGCTCTGCCACAAGGGTATAAAAGGCCGAGGCATGCCTGCTGCCATATACTAGAACCCCTAGGAGAAGATTCAGTGTTAGAGGGAATGGAAAGATGAGATGTGGAATATGCATATGGACATCACATCTCAAAGAACTCCAGTTACTGTACACAGTAAGTAACTTTCCTTTCTCCTTCAACTGACTGTCCATATGCTCATTCTTCTGATGGTGCCTACCAAGCAGTTATCATACAAAAAAGGTGAGAGCTCAGAATAATTAACAAAATAATGACTGAAGGACAGCTTGCCAAATGCAGAATCTCATCGAGAGGCTTCTGTCAAGGCATAATGCCAAGTAAATGTATGAATTGATGCCGAAGTAGCTGCATTACAAATGTCTGATAGTGTATGATTTGGATGGACGGTCCACATGTTAAATGGAAAAAGGACTTGCAGGTCTTCCATACAGCTCAGCATTCTAGGAGGTTGATATGCATTCACCTCTCCCTCTGAGACCATAGACCTTGAACTGTTAGTTCTCCCACTGGGCTCCCCAACCCTGTGGAGATATGTCTGAGACTATGGCTTTGGAAGGCAGAGGTGCTCTGAATGGGACCCCTTTGCATGTATTTGATGGTTCTTCCACCATTTCAGTGTTGAGAGGATCAACAACAGGTGGTGAGGGGGGTGTCTGTGTGATGTTTGGAGAGTATGTAGACTGACTGCAGCCAACAGCGGTGAAGTCTGGCACTCCCTTGCATAAAATGCAGCATTTAAACCCCAGGTGAACCGTATGATGTCATAACTAGTAAAGATTGCAACACAGCTGAACTACTAACTAACTACTAACTATTCAAACACTAAAATTCTAGCTGTGTAACTAAAGGATAACAAGAAAACATTCTACAAATACATTAGAAGCAAGAGGAAGACCAAGGACAGGGTAGGCCTGTTACTCAATTGAGGGGGGGAGAAATAATAACAGAAAATGTGGAAATGGCAGAGTTGCTTAATGACCTCTTTGTTTTGGTTTTCACTAAGAAGGTTGGTGGTGATTGGACGTCTAACATAGTGAATACCAGTGAAAATGAGGTAGGATCAGAAGAGGCTAAAATAGGGAAAGAACAAGTTAAAAATTACTTAGACAAATTAGATGTCTTCAAGTCACCAGGGCCTGATTAAATGCATCCTAGACTACTCACGGAGCTGACTGAGGAGATATTTGAGCCATTAGCGATTATCTTTGAAAAGTAATAGAAAACTGGAAAGATTCCAGAAGCCTGGAAAAGGGCAAATATAGTGCCAATCTATAAAAAGGGAAATAAGGACAACCCGGAGAATTACAGACCAGTCAGCTTAACTTCTGTACCCGGAAAGATAATGGAGCAAATAATTAAGCAATCAATTTACAAACACCTAGAAGATAATAAGGTGATAAGTGACAGTCAGCATGGATTTGTCAAAAACAAATCATGTCCAACCTGGTAGCTTTCTTTAGCAGAGTAACACGCCTTGTGGATGTGGGGGAAGTGGTAGACGTGGTATATCTTGACTTTAGAAAAGCTTTTGATACTGTCTCACATGACCTTCTCATAAAAAAACTAGAGAAAGGCAACATAGATGGAGCTACTATAAGATGGGTGCAAAACTGTTTGGACAACCATTCCCAGAGAGTAGTTATCAGTGGTTCACAATCATGCTGGAAGGACATAATGAGGGGGTCCCGCAGGGATCATTTCTGGGTCCAGTTCTGTTCAATGACTTCATCAATGATTTAGATAATGGCATAGAGAGTACACTTATAAAGTTTGCGGACGATACCAAGCTAGGAGGGGATGCAAGTGCTTTGGAGGATAGGATTAAAATTCAAAATGATCTGGACAAACTGGAAAAATGGTCTGAAGTAAATAGGATGAAATTCAATAAGGACAAATGCAAAGTACTCCACTTAGGCAGGAACAATCAGTTGCACATATGCAAAATGGGAAATGACTGGCTAGAAAGGAGTATTGTGGAAAGGAATCTGGGAGTCATAGTCGACCACAAGCTAAATATGAATCAACAGTGTAACACTGTTGCAAAAAAAAGCAAACATCATTCTGGGATGTATTAACAGGAGTGTTGTAAGCAAAACACAAGAAGTAATTCATTCTTCCACTCTACCCCGCGCTGATTAGGCCTCAACTGGAGTATTGTGTCCAATTCTGGGGGCTACATTTCAGAAAGGTTGTGGACAAATTGGAGAGAATCCAGAGAAGAGCCACAAAAATTATTAAAGGTCTAGAAAACATGACATATGAGGGAAGATTGAAAACAAACAAGGATTTGTTTAGTCTGGAAAAGAGAAGACTGAGCGGGGACATGATAACAGTTTAAAAGGTTGTTACAAGGAGTAGGGACAAAAATTGTTTTTCTTAACCTCTGAGGATAGGACAAGAAGCAATGGGCTTAAATTGCAGCAAGAAAGGTTTAGGTTGAACATTAGGAAAAACTTCCTGTCAGGGTGATTAAGCACTGAAATAAATTGCCAAGGAGGTTGTGGAATCACCATCATTGGAGATTTTTAAGAGCAGGTTAGACAAATACCTGTCAGGGGAGTGCAGGGGACTGGACTAGATGATCTGTCGAGGTCCCTTTCAGTCTTATGATTCTATGATTCTCAGACTATCTAGAAGGCTGGCCATCTCTCGGACCGTAGGGCTCCATCTCTAAGCTGTGAGGAGCTGAATAGCAGTAGGTGTGCTTCATCCTTATATACCCTTGCACAAGGACTAAAAAGCACATATGCACCCTGCAGGTACTGCTGGCCAAAAATACTCTGATCTCTGAGACATGAGGTGCATGCGCACCACCAGTGGAATAGGCATAGAATGGACAATCACTTGAAGAAGACTTTCTGTTTTAAGGTTGCATTTTAAAAAAAGCCACATACAGTTAGATACATGCCCCTCATCTTATAGAAGGGTTAGGAGAGAAAACAAGAGAAAAGGTAGGTGAGGTAATATTTTTATTGGACCAACTTCTGTTGGTGGAAGGTACAAGCTTTCAAGCTACACGGAGTTCTTCTTCGTGTCAAAGGGTTGAATTAAGGCAACCAAGACTGAAATCTCTGTTTCTAGTGATGCTAGCTCTGCAAGCCAGCTTTGATGCTGAAGGCGCTAAAGCCATGTCCTTTCCAGAAAAGGGATTTCATGTTCAGTTCAATAGGCTGTTACACTGTTGTAGCTTTTGGGAGGAAAGAGACTACGCCACTTGAGAAGTGGGATGCTTTAGGGGATGCTTTAGCACTGTATTATGGAGGCAAGATCAGCAATAAAATCACTGTTTCACACTTTAATTAGCTGAATTTTGCCTCCAAATTTGGCATCATACTTGTTGTGGGACAATTTTCAGTTTCAGGGGACAACTGGATTTTCTGCGTGACTAGTAAATCTGTACAACCTCTTATGCAGAAGGGATCATTTAAGATGCTGCCTTTTTGAAATTGTTCCTCTTTTCCACATATTTATATAGGGTCTCCTAGCTAAACAACCACAGTTCTCACAAATTCCATACTGCTCCGCAGATAAGGTAGTGAGAGAGACCAGCTATTGAGCTTACACAGACAAAACTAGGAGTTTCCCAGACCTGAAAAAAATTTTGTGTAAGCTTGAAAGATTGACTCTCACCAACAGAAGTTGGTCCAATAAAAGATATTACCTCACCCACCTTGTCTCTCTAATATACTGGGACCAAAAGGGCAACAATAACAGTGCATACAAACTGCTCACACACTCACACTCTCTTTCTGATATCCTGGATATGTGGTGAGCCAGGAAGGAAGGCAGACTAGTACCAGAGATAGGGCAATGGCCTCTCAGAGGAGAGACAGGATTACAGGAAGCCAGAGGATGAGCTAGCAGACAGTGGGAGAAGAAAGATTAAGCAGGAACATGAGGACTGGGGCAGGGTATTTGGAATTGGAGGTAGGTTATCAGGAACATACAGATATCTTGGCAGAATAGGGCTTGTTGGTGGGCAGACCTAGAGTAGAAAGGACTATGTATGTGCAGAAAGCCTGAGGTGTGGGGTATATGTCATGTGAAGTCCCTAATAAAAGTTTATGTCATATTGATCCTCATAATTATTGCAAGATGTATGGCTGGATAATATTAAGGATAATATTATCCAGCCATACATATATGCTAAAAATATATTTAAGGTCTGTCCCCAACCAGTGTCTGGCAAGGCTTGGTGCTTAAAGAAAATCCCACCACTGCTGCTTTGGCTGCCCACCTCACCAGCAGAACCAAGTGACTCTGCACCAAGGCATTGGTGCACCAAGGGCTACCCATAGCCTGCTCCCTTGTACTGCTGTTTGGAATGAGAGCAGAGATGTGCGGGTTGAATGGTGGAAGGAGGAAGCTGAGGCTGATGAGTGAAGTGTAGGTTTGATGCTTACTTGCTTATTTCATTTCAGTGGTTTACACTATTGGGCTATGCTATCCAATAACCTCAATGCCAACTTAATGAAGATTTTGTGTTGAGATATATTAATAAAGGCTCCCAATAACACCATATTACACCACCCTTGTGTGGCCAGTTTGGTGAGGCAAGAGCAGATACAGGTTCAGACCAAACCCCTCCCTGATCCCAACATCCCCGAGCTTTAGGTAAATTCAGATCCAAATCTGGATACAAATTTCAGCTGGCTCCTATCTCTATAAAGGATTAACCAAAATGCAGGATATGAGCACGTCCAGATGATGGGAAAGGTCAGATATAGATCTGAACTTTGTGGTTCTAGCCCAACTCTAGACAAGCCAAAGATCTTAGTCTTATATGGCTCAGCCACATTCTAATTTGCAAGGAGTCGTGAACCCAAAAAGTCAGTGATAGCTTAATCCCTATGTGTTGGTTCTTGGGGTACCCCGCACTGTGAGTCACCTTGTCACACCTCTGCCTCCAGTGAGATGAAGACTTGTTTGTGCTTAACTGGGCATCAGCTCCCTGACCCCACCAGTCTGTTAGCCATCCAAACAATCTCCTCAGAGCAATGTCAGTCCTTACTTTGCCTTTCAGGTTAACAAAAGGTGCACCCAGTCCCTAAGCCTCTTTTGAAGCGTTCCCAGGTACAGCCCCTTATCCACTGAACTCTCAGAGTTATACCAGGTTTGCTGTCCCCCAGGGGACAGTGCATAAGCCAGCTCCAGTGATTCAACTCAGGATCAGTTCTTGTATAAACCCACACCACTGAATTATGATTGTTTTCACTATACATATAAGTTTATTAACAATGATTAAGTTCTAAGAGATAGTGAGAAAGGATAATGGAAACAAATGTTAAATATAAAATCATAATATGCTTCCTAGAGATTAAATTTAACAGGCTAACCTTTTGTCTAAGGCAAAAGTTTATCTCACCCAGTCCTTTACACTGCTTCCAATCTGCCCTGGTTTTCATGATTGTAATTGCATGATTTCATAATTTTCATGAATGTAATTGCACTTCTTGATTGCTTCCTCAGGTACAGGATAAAGGGGGGTGTCAATGTTCCTTCTACACTCTGAACTCTAGGGTACAGATGTAGGGACCATGTAAATGGGTTGTTGATTGTGATGATTAACAGAGTTTAATTTGCCAGAGATTCACATCTTACCTCCCTTCAGAAAGGAACTGTTTTTCTCTTTAGTTGGGGACAGACAAATATTTTTAATACATATACACAACTCTTAAATATTATCCATCCATACACCTGGCAAGAATTGTGAGGGTCAGAATGATATGAGCTTTTATTAGAGACCTCACATGACATCATTTATTGATAAATACCATGAATGCAGTGTTCCGGGTGAAGTGCGTGTGTCAGGATTGTTAGGAGTTGCTGTTAGACAATAGTGCACCCTTTGATGATTGGCACTGAGGGTTCCATTAAAAACAGCAATGAGATGAAACAATAGACATGGAAGAACATGTGGCCTAATGTAGTAATGTGTTGATGGTGTCACTTCAGGTTGGCCCCATTGTGAGATGGGGGATAGGCTCTCATGGGAAACTGGGATCTGTCTCAAATTTCTTCCTTTCATGAGGTGATTTTCTACAGAATATTGCTCCAAGCTTTACAGTAATGAGTCAACCAATGGCTCACTTACTCCACTGCAGCCCAATTAAAGACTTGACAGTGGCAAAGACTCACAACTCCTCTTCCTTTCCAGAGGACTACATAATTCACACTTTGGTCCTCACCAGAATAATTACTGGACACCTGGTGGTATTTCAGTTTTATTATTACCTAATGTGACAGATTCAGACCAGAAGAATATAAGAGAGTGCTGGAAGGCAGGTATATTAGCCTTCAGAAGGAACAGTCCCTTGTTCCCCATCTGACAGGGTTGGGACTCACCACCACAGCACCTCCTGCTGTTCAGTCCAGGAATTAGCTCAGTTCATGCAGAGCGCCCTCTGGCAGTGGTGTCCCATCTGTCTCTTGCCCTCGGTTGGCATTTAGACCTGCGCTGCTCCCAGTGTCCTCTTCAGGACACTGCCTGCTGGCAGTGCCCCCAAGTCCACACTTGCTCCTTTCCAGGGGAGGGAGGGGTTAACAGCAGTCCTTCCAGTTCGCTCCTGCTGCAGTGGCCAACCACAACCCCTTCAGTCTAGCCCCTCTGTTCAAGGGGTGGTTGCAGTCTGTCACAGTCACCCTTTCACAGCCAGGTGCTGTACAAGGAGGGGGACCCAGACCCACCCACTACTCTGGGTCCTGACCCAGGGACCCTCTAGTGGCAGCCTCCCTGCCCTCCTTCTCTCCCCTTGTCTAACTTTCTCTGGGCCACTTCCCCTCTGGCCCTTTCCACCCTCTAGGCCCTTTCTATCAGGGCCCACAGTCTGGCAGGTACTGGGCCAGAGCCCTTCTATGCTCCCCCAAGCCTGCCCAGCACTGCTCTGTCCGAGGTACCGGTCTGCTGCTCAGGAGACAGACCTTCCCCCATGAAGGTCTAGGACAGACTGCCTACTCCCTTCCTGGGCAGCCTTTATATAGGACCTAGCCTAGCCCTGATTGGCTGGCTGTAATACTGGCCCTGATTGGCTCCTAGAGGCCTTTTCCTGATTGGCTGCCCTTCTGTGCAGCTGCTCTGGCCTATTCTAGCCCTATCTCTCATAGGGGTTGGGCAGTCACCCCAACACACCCTGGATAGCCAAACAAAGGCTACTCCAGGCCAATTAAGACACCTGATGCCAATTAACCAGTTAAGGCCATTAGGCTAATGGAGACAGCTGGAATCAATCAAGGTCCCACTTATACTGTTTAAAAGCTCTCCTTCCAGGAGGCTGAGATGGAAGGACCTGGAGGAGAGGAAGTATTGCTTAATCCTGAGGTAAGGGTGAAGCTAGGAAAAAGGGACCATGGGGGAAGTGGCCCAGGGAATCAAAGCAGTGTCAGTAGTGAAGGGACAGCCACTAACAGCTGCTACTATTAGGGTCCTTGGGCTAGAATCTAGAGTAGAGGGTGGGCTTGGGTCTCCTCTTTCCCCCCCCCCACCCCATACTCTACAGAGATTCCCTGGAGAAGGGAAACTGGACTTGGTCCAGGCAGGAGGCTGAACTGCACCTACTGAGCTCTACAGAGCAACAGAGACTGTGGGGTATTCCCCCTTTCCATCTCTATACTGGCCGGTGATGAAAGTAACTCAATAGCTGTGACTCTTGCTGCTACACTGAGAAAGGAAGGTCACGCTGGGGCCTTATTGAGATTCTGAAGCCACTGAAACTGCCCAGAAGCATGGGACCCACCAATACAGGCTCAGGACTCTGTCATACTAGACAGAGCCACAAAGCTGATCATAGCGCTGACCAAATCCTGGAAAAAAAAAAGAGATCAATCCCATTTCCCCAGGAGCTGAAAACACATACCAGAGCTGAAAATAACAACATTGCTCCACCTAATACAGATCCATCTTTAGTTCAGAACCAGCCTTAAAAAAGGATATGGAGATGCTAATGTGTTCAGCTAAGTATTTAGAAGTGTGGATGCTTGTTGGAACCAGCTAAACCACCTACACCTACGACGTTGTGCTTGTAATGTCACAAAAAGTCGTTTTATTGCAAGATGGCTGTACTTTCTGCTTCCATTTCAAAGGGAATTACAATAAACATCTTATTGTTATCATCAAAATATTCGGCACCTATTTTAAACAAGCCATCAAACTTACTATAAATAAAGTGCTAACATATTCTTGTGTAATGATCCAAACACTGCATGATACAACAGGGATACTTCATTATGCTCAGCTACTGTTGTAGGATAATGTAATTATTTTTCACATGGGACATTACTATATTTGACTACCACTGATACAAAACAGAACATAGCAAATACATCATATCTATAATTCCATTGGGTATAGTGCCTAGAAAGTTTTCTGATCACTAGTCAGAAACTTAAAAAAAAACTATACCCATGCTATCCCCACAGGAAGATCCAAAGGCAATCTATATTAATGGAAAAACTTAATCTGAGTGTGTGGAAACATACGCTACAGAGATTGTTCCACCTTGCACTGCGTTGTTTGGGTTAACTTGTTCAGTGAATACTAAAACTCTTATTCAAAAGAAAAATAGCTTTGCATAGTTACAGTGTGCAAAGCACTGTGCAAACAATAACTGGAAGGGGGAAACATTATCAACTAAGAACATGGCAATTTGATTTACAAGTAAACAGACAGGAAAATGTGACAGGGAGCGAACAAAGAATGGTTCTTACTGGGTGAAGCCACCTGTATGGTACATTGGTAATGTGGGTTAATTTCATAGGCATTACAAAATATCCTGAGGGGCACACTGTGTAAAACTGTGGTCCCTGTCACTTGCAGAGGAAACAATAGAATGTGGCAGAGTAGATCTCAGGTCATGACAGATGTGAAATTAATTGCTGTGAGTTAATCAGTTTCTTGGCACAGTTTGGATAAGGCTGCCCTACTGCCTAGGTAAGGACCGCAGTAATAGAGGGTGAAACTCAAATTGTGCAGTTTGGATAAGCATTGACATGTTTGGATACCATTCATCTGCAACTTTAATGCCCTCCCTTAAACCTTGGGACTAACCGTCCCTAATCCCAGCACAACAATCCCACCAACCAAATTTATGACCCTTCCTGTAGATTTCCCAATCTCATGGGCTCAGTTTCTCCATTACCCAGTAAATCATCGTCTTAGGAAGGGAGCCCTTGAAACTACCTCTCTAAGGGTATGTCTACGCTACAAAATTAGGTCGAATTTATAGAAGTCAGTTTTGTAGAAAGTGTTTTTATACAGTCGATTGTGTGTGTGTCCCCACACAAATGCTCTAAGTGCATGTAGTTAGCGGAGTGTGTCCACAGTACCGAGGCAACCATCGACTTCTGGAGTGTTGCACTGTGGGTAGCTATCCCACAGTTCCCACAGTCTCCGCTGCCCATTTGAATTCTGGGTAGAAATCGCAATGCCTGATGGGGTGAAAACATTGTCGCGGGTGGTTCTGGGTACATATTGTCAGGCCCCCCTTCCCTCCCTCCTTCCCTGAAAGCAAGGGCAGACAATTGTTTTACGCCTTTTTTTCTTGAGTTACCTGTGCAGACGCCATACCACGGCAAGCATGGAGCACGCTCAGCTAACCATCATCATATGTCTCCTGGGTGCTCTCAGGCGTGGTACTGCATTGCTACACAGCAGCAGTTTATTGCTTTTGGCAGCAGACAGTGCGGTATGACTGGTAGCCGTCATCGACGTAGTCCTGGGTGCTCTTTTAACAGACCTCGATGAGGTCAGGAGCACCTGGGCAAACATGGGAGTGACTCAGCCAGGTCATTTCCCTTTTAAGTTTTGTCTCATGGTGATTCAGTCCTACCAACAGTGCACTGTCTTTTAATCAACAGCTAGCAGAAGATGATGGCCAGTAGTCATACTGCACCGTCTTCCACCGAGCACCCAGGAGATGACAATGGCTAGCAGTTGTACTGCACAGTCTGCTGCCAGCAAGATGTATAAAGATAGATGAAGTGGCTCAAAACAAGAAATAGACCAGATTTGTTTTGTATTCATTTTCTCCTCCCTCCCTCCATGAAATCGGGTTTAGCAGGCCGTTGATTTTGAGTTCTATCCTTGAGGGGCCCATTGTGTTTCTCGCAAAAAAATGTGGGCATCATGGTGCTAATGAGGCAGGTTCATGCGGTGGAACGCCAATTCTGGGCTTGGGAAACAAGCACAGGCTGGTGGGACTGCATAGTGTTGCAGGTCTGGGACAATTCCCAGTGGCTGCGAAACTTTTGCATGTGTAAGGGAACTTTCATGGAACTTTGTGACTTGCTTTCCCCTGCCCTGAGGTGCAAGAATACCAAGATGAGAGGAGCCCCTCACAATTGAGAAGCGAGTGGCAATAGCCCTGTGGAAGCTTGCAACGCCAGACAGCTACCAGTCAGTTGGGAATCAATTTGGAGTGGGCAAATCCACTGTGGGGGCTGCTGTGATGCAAATAGCCAACGCAATCAAAGATCTGCTGATATCAAGGGTAGTGACCCTGGGAAATGTGCAGGTCATAGTAGATGGCTTTGCTGCAATGGGATTCCCTAACTGTGGTGGGGCCATAGATGGAACCCATATCCCTATCTTGGCACTGGAGCACCAAGCTGGCAAGTACATAAAACGCAAGGGGTACTTTTCAATAGTGCTGCAAGCTCTGGTGGATCACAAGGGACGTTTCACCAACATCAACGTGGGATGGCCGGGAAAGGTACATGATGCTTGCATCTTCAGGAACTCTGGTCTGTTTCAAAAGCTGCAGGAAGGGACTTTCTTCCCAGACCAGAAAATAAGCGTTGGGATGTTGAAATGCCTATAGTTATCCTTGAGGACCCAGCCTACCCCTTAATGGCATGGCTCATGAAGCCATACACAGGCAGCCTGGACAGTAGTCAGGAGCTGTTCAACTACAGGCTGAGCAAGTGCAGAATGGTGGTAAAATGTGCATTTGGACGTTTAAAAGCACGCTGGCGCAGTTTACTGACTTGCTTAGACCTCAGCGAAACCAATATTCCCACTGTTATTACTGCTTGCTGTGCGCTCCACAATATCTGTGAGAGTAAGGGGGAGATGTTTATGGCAGGGTGGGAGGTTGAGGCAAATCGCCTGGCTGCTGGTTACGCACAGCCAGACGCCAGGGTGGTTAGAAGAGCACAGGAGGGCACGGTGCGCATCAGAGAAGCTTTGAAAACCAGTTTCATGACTGGCCAGGCTACGGTGTGAAAGTTCTGTTTGTTTCTCCTTGATGAAACCCCCCGCCCCTTGGTTCACTCTACTTCCCTGTAAGCTAACCACCCTCCCCTCCTCCCTTCGATCACCACTTGCAGAGGCAATAAAGTCATTGTTGCTTCACATTCATGCATTCTTTATTAATTCATCACACAAATAGGGGGATAACTACCAAAGTAGCCCAGGAGGGGTGTGAAGGAGGGAAGGACAAGGCTACACAGCACTTTAAAAGTTTAAAACTTATTGAATGGCCAGCGTTCTGTTGCTTGGGCAATCCTCTGGGGTGGAGTGGCTGGGTGGCTGGAGGCCCCCCCACCACATTCTTGGGCCTCTGGGTGAGGAGGCTATGCATCTTGGGGAGGAGGGCGGTTGGTTACACAGGGGCTGTAGCAGCAGTCTGTGCTCCAGCTGCCTTTCCTGCCCCTCAACCATTCACTGGAGCATATTAGTTTGATCCTCCAGCAGTCTCAGCATTGAATTCTGCCTCCTCTCGTCACATTGCTGCCGCTTCAGCCCTCTCTTCAGCCCGCCACCTCTCCTCCTGGTCATTTTGTGCTTTCCTGCACTCTGACATTGTCTGCCTCCATGCATTGTCTGTGCTCTGTCAGTGTAGGAGGACAGCATGAGCTCAGAAAATTTCATCGCGAGTGCGTTTTTTTCGCATTCTAATCTTCACTAGCCTCTGGGAAGGAGAAGATCCTGTGTTCCTTGAAACACATGCAGCTGGTGAAGAAAAAAAAAGGGACAGTGGTATTTAAAAAGACACATTTTATAGAACAATGGGTACACTCTTTCAGGGTAAACCTTGCTGTTAACATTACATACATAGCACATGTGCTTTCGTTACAAGGTCGCATTTTTCCTCCCCCCACCGTGTGGCTACCCCCACAACCCTCCCCGTGGCTAACAGTGGGGAACATTTCTGTTCAGCTACAGGCAAACAGCCCAGCAGGAACAGGCAACTCTGAATGTCCCCTTAAGAAAAGCACCCTATTTCAACCAGGTGACCATGAATGATATCACTCTCCTGAGGATAACACAGAGAGATAAAGAACAGATGTTGTTTGAACGCCAGCAAACATACACTGCAAACGTACACTGCAATGTTCCCGAATACGTGCTACTGGCCTGGAGTGGTAAAGTGTCTTACCATGGTGGACGGAATAAGGCTGCCCTCCCCAGAAACCTTTTGCAAATGCTTTGGGAGTACATCCAGGAGAGCTGTGAATGCCAGGGCAAATTAATCATAAAACATGCTTGCTTTTAAACCACGTATAGTATTTTAAAAGGTACACTCACCAGAGGTCCCTTCTCTGCCTGGCGGGTCCGGGAGGCAGCCTTGGGTGGATTTGCAGGGTACTGGCTCCAAGTCCAGGGTGAGAAACAGTTCCTGGCTGTCGGGAAAACAGGTTTCTCCGCTTGCTTGCTGTGAGCTATCTACAACTTCATCATCATCATGTTCCTCGTCCCCAAAACCTGCTTCCGTGTTGCCTCCATCTCCATTGAAGGAGTCAAACAACATAGCTGGGGTAGTGGTGGCTGAACCCCCTAAAATGGCATGCAGCTCATCATAGAAGCGGCACGTTTTGCGCTCTGACCCGGAGCGGCCGTTTGCCTCTCTGGTTTTCTGGTAGGCTTGCCTCAGCTCCTTAAGTTTCACACAGTACTGCTTCGGGTCCCTGTTATGGCGTCTGTCCTTCATGCCCTAGGAGACTTTGACAAATGTTTTGGCATTTTGAAAACTGGAACTGAGTTCTGATAGCACAGATTCCTATCCCCATACAGCGATCAGATCCCGTACCTCCCGTTCGGTCCATGCTGGAGCTTTTTTGCGATTCTGGGACTCCATCATGGTCACCTCTGCTGATGAGCTCTGCATGGTCACCTGCAGCTTGCCACGCTGGCCAAACAGGAAATTGAAATTCAAAAGTTCGCAGGCCTTTTCCTGTCTACCTGGCCAGTGCATCTGAGTTGAGAGTGCTGTCCAGAGCGGTCACAATGGAGCACTCTGGGATAGCTCCCAGAGGCCAATACCGTCTAATTGTGTCCACAGTACCCCAAATTCAACCCAGCAAGGCTGATTTCTGTGCTAATCCCCTTGTCGGGGGTGGAGTAAGGAAATTGATTTTAAGAGCCCTTTAAGTCGAAAAAAAGGGCTTCGTCGTGTGGATGGGTGCAGAGTTAAATCGATTTTAATGCTGCTAAATTGAACTTCAACTCCTAGTGTAGACCAAGGCCTAATCAACTTCTGCTCCTTAAAAGTGACTGGCTGGTCTGCTCTCCTGCTCTTTTATTCAGGGAATGTCCTAACAGCCCACTACATCCAATCCTTGCCCAATTTTGGTTAAGGACATTTGAGGAATCCCTCACTGTTATGGCAGCCAGATCTTTAGTGGCCACAAAAAGCAAACTAAACCTAGGCCTTTATGGTCTTTCGAAAGACCTCTGCATTGTAAACTGCATGGTATTCACTGTACTTACCTATATAAAGGGATGAGTCAACCATACTAAGATTTGGACCTATGGTGACTCCACAGTGGGTAGATATTTCAAACCTGATGCTCAGGCCATTAACTTCTCCTCTCTGCATTGTAAGCAATGGCTGTCCTGAACAGCAAACATTGCTCCAGGGGATTAATAAAATTTGTTCTTCATTAAGGTCCCAATCCTGAACTGAGAACCACATTGGCCATTGACCTCACTGGGGCTCCATTCAGGCACAGATGTTTGCTTGAAGATCTCACTGCAGGATCAGGTCTAAGAATCCAGATTTTTTTTAAAAAAAAGGTTTCATTTTAATTTATATTTTTAAATTAATTTTCTGCTCCTGAAAGGTGCTGCAGTTCCAGCCTTGAAGACTGACATTTTTTTATTTCTCCACAGAAGCTTTATTACATAGGAAATGAGTGAAGCAAGCTTCCTCACTCATCTGTGATAATGGCCGATACCCACGTTCCAGTGGAAGGGTTGCCTCCAAAAAAGAGTAGTTCAGACACCAGGAACATTTCATCCTTGGCTTCTCCCTTGAGCCTGCCTGTTAATTCTGGGGTCTGTTATGATTTTCTTTCTTTAGAGGTCCTGTGAACACCTCTCCACTACACACTGGATGGAGGCCACCAAGACTTTTCATATTAGCTGCCAAACAAGAGTAAGAGTGCTTACCCTCCCTCCCCCCCATCCTCCAAATACTGAGACAGAAGCTGAACTTTAAGCATGCGAGGAAGCCCACTGAAGTCCAACAACCTCACGTGTGCTTAAAGCTAAGCATGTGCTTGCATGTTTGTGAGAGGGAAGCTTTGGTTTGGAATTCTAGTGACCTAAATAGAGAGGCCAATTAACACTCCCCTGATCCATCATCTGGCTCTCTCCAGGGATGCTTCTTGATGTTGTACTATTGAAGAGCCAAGATTAATCCCTGTAATTTATTGCTTGCCATTATTACAGAGTTGCCCATTAGGCTTTTCTGAGGCTGAGGTATTTCAGGTGCTTCCAGACATGTCAGTGATCAAGTGGATCAATACTTTAACATTGGGCAACTGCCCCTTACCATGTCTGAAAGAGAAAAGAAATCTGTTCCTAGACAAAAGAATTGTTCTATAGTGAAAGGGATTGGGGAGAGGAAAAAGAGGTGAGAAAAATCAGGTATTAATAATATTACAAACAATAATTAATAACAAAACCCAGCAGTACACACAACACTCCATGACTTTCATGGAGAGTAGCTTGTTTGATACAGAAAGCTTGCTTCAGCCACCACTGAACTGGCTGGGAATATTGATGTGCTTAACAATGGTTTGATTTGGAAATCAGTTTGGGGAGATGGTTGTTTGCTCTGTCCAGTTTAGCCCATGCAGTACTTGAGGTACTTGCTTCAATAATGGAAGAAATTCAACTTGTGCTGGAAGGTTCGGGGGCGGGGGTTGTTTGTTTTTTTTATCAGGCATCCGTCTTGATTCTAGAGGGTGAAAACTTGAACATTCACTCAAATGTTGTATATGTGTCTATAATAAGCTGAACAAAGGAACAGCTGACAGCTTGTGATCATTTACAGATAGAGCAGTTTCTATTTAGCAATCTTGTGACTGCATTTTCTATCTCTACGTGCAAAGCCTCCTAATTGGTATGTGGATTTTGTTGCAATTTGGTTGCAAATGAAACGCTGTGAATCTACAGAAAACCAAACATAAATGCTAACATGTTAGGGAGGATATTAAAACTCACACTCTTATATCATGGAACAGAGATTACACTATCTGAATAAACACAGCCATTAAGAGAGCAGAACTTTTCTCCTAATTCTCAGTATCCACCATGAATACATTAGCAAGAGAGGAGTCTTGCGTAATCACAAGTGACTTCTGCAAAACGCTGATATTAGAAAAGGAGAAATAATTTGGAAAGAATTTCTAAACTTCAGGTGCAATATGTTTGGCTCCTCTGAGATTCTAGATATGCTCTAGTTCAACCACAACCTATTGAAATTAATGCAGAAATCACTAGGTGGACTTGTATGGCCTGTGTTATGCAGGAGATCAGAATAAATGATCGTAATGGTTTCATGTGGTCTTAAAATCTATGAATCTAGGATTTCCCAATATATAAAAAGAAAAGTTCAGTGGTTAATCCTAATACTAACTCAGGGCCAGATTCTGTTCCTTTTACTCATGTTAAGTCACTGGTGCATTTTACTCCACAAATAGTCCCAGTGAAATCAACATCTGTGAGGACAGCAGAATCTGGGTCACAATATTTAGCCCTAACAGCCATAGTCTTGCCTGTTGGGATTTTCCCTACGAGAAGGAGCATGACCATCAGCAGTCTAACTCACAGAGTTATCTGTTCATTATTCCTTTGTGGATAAAGAGGGCAGGGGTTGCCCCCTGCAACAGGCAATAGAGGTTGGGTCCCTAATTCAGTGGTCTTTCTTTGTCTGTCTGCCTAACCACACCATAGCAACACGGCTCCCTCAGTGTTAAATCAAGCGTCAAGATTTCCAGTGTCAAGTCAATGAAGTCTGCAAGGGAGCTATATAAAATGTAGATGCAACACAGCTTCACTTCAACCTCAGTTGTCATCTCCCAGTGTGTACTTCCATTTTGCAGAATTTCCTGACTGGAATCTATTGTGCTTGTGTGGTTTGTGACAAAGCAACATTGAGTTTGTAATGGTGAGAGGTTGAAATACTATAGAGAGGGAAGAAGTGCTGTTTCTCTATCTCTTTACAAACTTCCATGGCAGCACTGATGCATAAACCCAAATAATGGCCCCAATTTACTCTGCTGGTAGAAATGGTGTAAGATGCTTGTAATTTCTGTTCAGCCAGACGGGTTGGAATGGGCCTTCTACAGCCCACACAGTGGGCATGACTGGCCAGGGAGATTTTAGGGATTAGCACATCTCCTAGGCATCCTCTGCTGCTACAGCTTCTCTAGAACCCTGGATGAAGTTTAAAGCTGCCTTCTCCCTGTGTGAATCCTCCTTGGGTTCAGCTTCTACCAATGCTCTGAAAGTCATCACCCCACCCCGGCCCCGGTTCATCTTTTCATCTGCTGGGGCTGGAGAATTTGTTTTGTCACAAGCCATGTAAGCAATTTCAAACTATACATCAGTTTGTGATTTCCACTTGTCTATTACCAGATGTAGTGACTACACATTCTCTGCAATGAACCATGTTTTCCCTTTAAACGTCTCAGAAAAGCTGAAATAGCTTCAGACCGAAGGAGGGGGCCAGGATATCAGCTTATACAGGCTGTTGCTGCTTAAAACGGATTAATACATTTTACATACCAGAGCACTGACCTGAAGCACTGAGTCGCTCTATACTTTGACACAGGGTGATACCAATGTAATCTAAAGAGAAGTAGGGGAACAGTCATACAGTGGGAGCTACCATGAGTAGTAGGGCTAACACTGGACCCCAGAAAGTATATCATTAAAATAATTATTCCATTTTGGGTTGTGATCTTGCTTAGCCTCCCAGGCTCAGTGGGGTTGGTCCTTTTTATTCCCTGCCTGGAAGACTGCAAGGAAATTTCTATGTACAGTGGAAAGTAACAGTGATGGGTTGCAGTCATCTCTCTGTGTCATTACCGAAGACATGCTTAAGCAAGGGGTGTTGTCTTTGAGATGGGATATGAAACTTGTTTTGATCACATATGATTATTAAAAAAAACCAACCCACCATGGAAGTTTCACATTAACAGGAGTAATAGTGCTGGTGAATTGATAATTAAAGTCTGTTTTTCACTCACTGTCTATGTATTTGCAGGGAAGCAATTTGCTGCAGATGCCCCCAAATACTCACACCCACAGGGAACTGGAACTTAAGCCCTTGCCCTTCAAATCCAGAAACCCCTGGCATCTGCCACATCAGTAAAGGAGACCTCCTTTAAGGAATAGCAATAGTAGGCCCCTTACATAGCTCTTAGAGAACATTACTCTTTCCCTTATGCACACACTGTCTCATTATCAGGGGGTAGCCGTGTTAGTCTTTATCCACAAAAACAAAAAGGAGTCTGTTGGCACCTTAAAGACTAACAGATTTATTTGGGCATAAGCTTTCATGGGCTAGAACTCACCTGTGCGTTGTGAAACAGCAGTTCTATTCTAGCCCAGCTCTGACAGTTCTTCAGTGGATGGTGTGAATTGTTCCCTTGACATATTTAATAGACTCACAACTACATACACTTCAGTATCCAAAAATTTTCTCCTTTTTTTCTTCTTCTTAAATTAGTGTTAAAGGTGCTGGACTGAGAGCCCCAGAACCTGGCGTGCTCTAATTAGCTACAAAAAATGTACATGACAGAACAGTGGAAACTCCTGCTACACTACCGTTTCAATATGCCCCTTCTTGGAGAGAATACTTCTAGGGTCCTTCAGTCTCCATGTCCTGGCCACTTAGGTTTCTACCACCTGGTGCCAATTAGAAAAGCTGTTTTGTGCAAGGTCAGTACCTAACCCTAGGGCTGGATTAGAACCACAAAGATGCTTTGCACAGGTCACCACCTGGTAACAACTTCCTGCTAAACCTACTGATGAGGTCCAAGTTCAGGCTAGCAACCTCGAGGCAAATGACTCTGCATCTTATCATCGAGTTCTGAAGCCATCCAGACCCCTAAATTTTTCCAGCTAGTCTGGCCCATTTTCAGTTGATTCCCTCCGAGTTAAAAAGTAACACCACCACCTGAGAAACAATCTCTCAGCTAGATCAAAACTGTGTGTGTGAAGTAAACACTACATAGGTTCTTGGCTTGACTGCTAAGGTGTTTGCCCTGTTATTCCTCACAACATCAGCACTGCTGAAGTAAAAGCAAGTGATGCATTTTAATGAACCTGGAGTGCTGTGTTTGGCTTCCCAAGTAGCTTTGCAGTCAGCTGTATGAAAGCACACTACACACTGCAGAAAACCAAGCGTCTTCTGAAGGAAGAAACATTAAGAGAGATTCATCTGAGCAATCTTCTGTGCAAACAGCCAATCCTTGAAGCAAAGGTGACTGCAGAGCTGTTTTGATTAAACAAACCCAGGATCACACTATGAATTTCTTCTGCTGCTGAGTCCAGGCAGGAAGTGAAACAAATTCCCAGGGTTGGTCAATACAATCAGTGATTTTGGAAGCACCCTCCCCCCCCCCCCCATGGTCAGTGGATTCAACAGATCCTGTAAACTTACTGTTAAAACTAATATTTTTAAGAGGAACAGCTTATCCCTGCACAAATCCTATCAACAGAATAAGCTGCCAAAGCCTTCAGTCCCCTCTTTCCCCTTGGAATGCCTGTCTGGCTGCTTAGCATCATATTTTCCCGGCTGCCCCTGTTTTGATATATGCTCCCCTTCCTTTCTTTCTCCATCTAAAACTCTGTAAGACCCTTATTTTAAAAATAAAAATGCACCAACACCAATTTGAATTCATAATGTACAGCCTGTGCTGTCGGAGTCCAGGTCTCTGTGATCTGTTCTGAACAGGCTGCTGTCATGGTGTTCTGTCGATCCATAATTACCTCTCCCTCACTGAGTGACATTCTTGCAGGCACTCACCAGTGACATTTCACACTGGTTCTTTGCTGTTACATTTCTGCCCTCTCGTGGAAAGTAGCATTGCTGCTTGTCACTTTATTCTGAGGGGAGGAAAAAACAAAACAGAAAATGATTTAACAGTAGGATTGCATTGTCTAAATTGCGCTAAGCCTTTAGAATGGATACCCACCCAGCCAAAAGTAACTGGTTTCAAAATCATGAGAGAAACAGGTTTCATCACAAGATTTCTGTACTTCTAAAAGGCTTTTCTGTGGACTGAGCTTATTTTGGAAGAGGTTCAGGGAATGTTTTCTTTCCATAAGCATCCAGCTAGCTCTTTGTCATGGGGAAAAGGGAAGGGCCCTTAAGGAAAGGAAAAATAAAATGGCGGGGCGGGGGGAGAGGGGGAGAAGAAGGGTAGAAATGTGGGGTTTGGTCTTCAGATAGTGGAAATCATCATAGCGCCCTAGATGGCCACCAAGAATGTGGAAATAGAACTTTAAAGGTCAACTGAGAAGATTATGGATAAACTTTTCAAAGGTGACTAGGGGATCTACAACTCCCTTTAAATAAAGGGAATGATGGGTCTAAACCCCTCCGACAGCTTTGAAAATCTCAACCCATGTATTTTTTTAAATATAAAATCTTCTTAAGTGCTTACTCTAGCAGCCACACCCCATTGTGCTGTCAGCCCACCAGATCATAAAAATTTGAGTAGGGTCAAGATGCACCAGTCATTGGATGGATGACCTCCAATGAACATGTAGGCAACGGGATGATGCAGTACTTCCATGACACAGAGAAAAGAAAAAATAACCTCCATAAGACTGTAGTTTATATCTATGCAGTCACTTAGCTGATTCCCTGCAAGCATAAGGTTTTATTAGAGTCGATTACAAACTTTTGATCAAAAAATTTCCTGCCAGAAAAAGCTATTTAATAGAAAACTTATTTTATTTTATTTTTGCTGAAAAAATGTCTTTTGTGATTAAAATATTTTGATTTTTCAATGGGAAATGTTGAACAAAATGCATATTTGTGTTTCATTTCAAATTGCATTTTTCATTTAGTTTTGGTGTTTGAAAAACCAATTTGAATCCAAAGAACATTTTTTAATTATGTTATTTCTAAAAGAATGAAATGTTTTGAACAAGAAATGGTTGTTCAAAAATTTTTGGAAGGGGAACAAAGAAGGATTTTTAGCAAGCTCTGGATTTCATATAGAGTGATAGATCCATGCACGTATATACATAACGAAAAAAACAACAACAAAATGCAAATTTAAAAAAAGTGAACAAGCCAAAAAATAAATAATCCACGAAATGGTATACCTTTCCAAAATAACCAAACATCTGCATGAATAACTTATGTAAGAAGCCAATATTTTTTTAAAACTGATTCACTAAATAAAATAGCCCATCTTATGCTTATAAGATAGTTTCTTGGATGCTTCTCTGCTAGATGGGACTGATGGTCATGCTAAAACCAGACAGTTTTGCCTTGTTTTACTAGAGCCTCAATACAATATTTTGAAGCAAGTGGTGTGAAAACTATTTTAATCCTCATTTTGGCCCCTATCCTGCAATGCGTAGCACATGGCCAGACTGTGACTTCCATGCACAGTCACTGGGGCTCTGCATGGGTGCAGCAATCCATCTATACCCTATGTTGCAGGATCGGGGCCTATATTTTCAGAGGGGGAAAAGGGGGGCTCTGATCCTTGGGTCAGACCCAGCTGTTCTTGATACAGGATCCAAGGTAAAGGGGGACAAAATTGGCTGTAAGCCCTCTTCGGTTCTCCTCTGTACCCCAGTACCTTAGGGCTGCTTTAACTTGTGCTGATTTGTAATGGCTCTAAGGAGCTATTATTCTGGCCAGGGATGGAGCAGCACTCCAGACCAGCCCCTCCCACTGGTATAGCCTTGTTCTGTCTATACCAAGGTGACATACAGCCATGGGAATCCCAAATGGTATGGTTAGGGAAGCCTTTACAACACAAAAGTGCCAGAGCATGGGCCCAAATCTGATACCAGATAATACACAAAGACCCTCAGAAAGTTATCTTTATAATGTCTTGTAGCACCAGTTATTTTCTCCCAAAACAGAGAGGATTTTACAGCTCCAGAACACGGTACCATACTTCCAAGCTCCATTTTGGCCCTTCCAGTATCAATTAGCATCTCTCAGACCTGAACCTAGGGCTGTTTAGTATAGTCAGTGGATTGTAAAGTTTTGTCATTTTAATTTGACCTCTTTCATAGCAGCAAAAATCACAACACTGCAAATTTCCAGAGTCCTGTCCCCAGAATGTGTATATTCTTTCTCAGTACCTTGCTCCTAGATGGCTTTCAGATACAGGAGCCGATTTTTAATAACGAAGTCTACAAATTAAACACGACATTGGTGTTTGTCTGGTTTGTGTCTGGTTTTCTCTCGGTGTGTGTGTTGGTGATGAGTGTCTGTCAGTTCAAAAGTGGCAGGTTTTCTTAAATTTAGGCTCACCATGATTTCTCCTAGATGTAAGTATTGCCAGAAATGTGACCTGTTCCAACATCCTTTTCTGCAGAACAAAGAAACCATCTCTCCATTTTGAATACATCTTCCACCCCTAATATCTCATCCTTAGTTCAGTTTACACGTCTATTTGAAGGCACTTAAAGATAGAGTATTTTTGCCTTAAGAGTCAGTTCTGACACAAAGAACATGAATGAAGTTATGGAGTCAAACCTGATTATCTGAACAGCTGTTAACCAACAACCATGGTTATCCCAAACTCAGATACATGTCTTCCAAGTTATGTAACCAGTACATCACAGACTAGCTTCCCTGAAACTGGCTGCATGGAGGGGAGGGGAAAAAAAGGCAAGAGAAGAGATAGGAGATGCTGTATCACTGAGCAGTTGGAAGGCTGGCAGGCTGAAAAAGACAAAGGACAGTTTACTGAAACTGGTGCTTGGAAGAGAAAGGACAACACAGTAGGGAGAGCTGCACACAAGTTTTTCTGCGTAACGAAGCTGATGAACAGCCAAAGGTTGTGTGTCACCCTGGACCTTGGCTAATTAAGTTTGACCTATATAACCTGTTTACATCACAAGGCTGTTGTGAGGCTTACTTCATTGTAAAGCTATTTGAGATGCATCAGATGATGGGTGTTGCAAACTGCAGTTTTATTATATTTGTTACATCAGTAGGTTTATGGATAGGCTAGACCAGGGGTTCTCAAACTGGGGGTCAGGATCTCTCAGCAGGTCATGAGGTTATTATATGGGGGGGTCGCGAGCTGTCAGCCTTCACCCTAAACCCCGCTTTGCCTCCAGCATTTATAATGGTGTTAAATATATAAAAAAGTGTTTTTAATTTATAAGGAGGGTCGCTGATGTCATGGTGAGATGAACCTTAATAGAGCTAATTAATAAACCTGATTTTTTTTAAATCCAGCAGATAATCCAAGATGGCTGACAGCAGAGACAATTCAGGCACAAAGTGGTGATTGTGACACCTTTTCCATTTCTGAAGGTAAGTAATTTGAGATGTCTCCCTTCAACTGTTCAGTAATACTTGTACTTTTGTCAAGTGGGTGGAATCTAATCCTGTAAACCATCTAGGAGCCACACGTGGAGAAATTAACTTTGTTGCAAGCATATCCAATTGCTCCCCTTCAAAAAGCCAAAATCTATGTGCACATACCAGATAAGTGCATGTGCAAATGGTCAAGTGGGCACCTAGCTACCTACTTTCATGTGTAATTATCCAGCTTGCATGAGCAAGTGCAGGGTTTGAGACATGCAACTAGAGGTGCCTGACAGTTTTGCAGACACAAGTGAGGCCTGATCCAAACCTCATTGAAGTCAATGGGAGTTTAATCAGACCCTTAAGGAGGCCTTTCTAAATATAGCCCTTATTGCTTGAGAGGTCAAAGTATGTTTGAGAGTTCAGTTCAGGCCAGATCTACCTACAAGACAAAAGATGGTTAGCCACTATAGCCCATTTTAAAATCAGCGTTCCCCCAGAGGTAGCTAGATCAGGTCATGCATTGATCAGAGCAGGAGCAGCAATCATTTGGAAGGGGAAGTGAGATCCCAGATTCTCAGAGAGCTGAAGCAGGCATGAGAAACGTTAAAAAAAATCACCCCGGGCACAAGCCCAGACAGCTTAAACCTGACCCTAAAATTAATGACATTTTGATAAGCCCATTTAAATGGAACATTTTCATTAAAAATGCACAAAGGCTAAGGGATCATAAATATCCTATTAAGAAACTTTAGCTTCTGCTTCTGTTTTAAATTTTAAATTGAAATACTCTGCATGCAGGTTGCCATGGTTACAGGCAATTTTTTAAATAACTGCATTTTATCAAAACAGCTGCAATATCATCATATACAACCAGGGAGGAATGGGGAGTCAGGAGAAGATTAGAGGCCTGGAATTGTTCAATCAGAGGATGGAGTCAGCTTCATGAATGTATTTGAGAACTTCTAATACATTTTTTTGGCGGGGGGAAATTGGCTTTCAGTCCTTGGCAATGACCCAGAACATGCCTACACTGCACACTGTCTAAGACAAGAGGAGAGTTTTTTGTTCATGATGCAGAAGTTAAAAATTTCCATTGACAACCATCTAAAATGGTTTCATTGCCCAAAATGTTGACTGCTAAGTGATGTTCTTTGGCCTTAGTTCCCTCTCTTCAGGACTTCTTATCTGAATCTGTTGATTTGCAGTGTTGGGCCAAAAATACCACAAGAGCAGCTTCTATGGTGGTATTCAGGTATATCTCCTTCCAGTCTGAGCTGGAGCTAGAAAGCCCAGAGATGAGCCAACATGAAACATAATTACAGTTGTAAAAAGTTTTCTGGAGTCTTTTGCACAAGGGACATAAATTAGGAGATCTAAGTTCTATTCAGCTCACTGACTCAATCACCACTAGCATTTTTCTTAAAATCTCCCACCATTACAAATGCACTGGTTGGAGCACTAGCTTAGGGCATAGCATGGGAATTTCTACTCCATATTATCTATACCTGTTCAGAGCAAATTTAAACAACATGGTGGTTAAAATGCTGGTCACCAGTCTACACTAGCCCTTTGACTGGTGAAATTTCCCACACTGCCCATCCAGTGACCTTTTTGTGACTGAGGCCAAGAAACCTGCTTCCTAATAGGTACCTCTGCGTCCTAATCAGTAAAATAAGTGTAACAATGCCCAGCTCAAGGAGTGCTAGGAGGCTTAATTAATATGTGTAAAGTGTTCTGGATCAGTGTAGGAAACTCACCATAGAAGTGGAAAGTTTAACAACAAACTAATTATTATTGTTGAAAGTTTGATTCAGTTCTTACCCAGTCTGGTTCAGTTACCTATCACCTACCACCAAGTACCAAATGTTATGATTAGCCTGAGCCATTGCTTCCAGGACTGCTGCTGAACCTATTTGGGAACAATATATTAAGACCCATGCATGGATTGTCAGTGGTCTCCACTGTGCCTAGATTACTGTGTACAGGTAAAGGGTACATATAAGCAAGTCAAGAGTGAAGTATTCTTGTTCATAGAGCTGGCTGGAAATGTCCCACCACATTTTGACAAAAAATGGCCTTTTTTTCCCTAAATGAAAAATTTTGTTTTAAAACCTATTGATTTCTCAATAAAATAGTGGGAAAGAAATAATGTTTCTAGGGGAAAGGAGAGAAAAAATAGTGGGTTATTTTTTTGTTGAAACTGAAAAGAATAACTTCATTTTTTTAAAAATTCTCATTTATTTCAACATTCTCCCCCCCACCCCAAAAAGGCATTTTTGACCAGCTCCATTTCTTATTATTGACTTAGGGTGCTGTAATGCTCCAGATCCCTGCACAGAGAAGGGCTAAAGCTAGAACAAGCCATTCCGCACTATAGAGACCACATGCAGAGCTTTCTCTTGGCAACCAGCGATGCTTGAATGTTTAAATGAGGTAATGAATACAACCTGTTTTTGTTGAGTCTCTATGACATTCCTGGGTGCAATCCAGACCAGTGAGGAGCTATGTCACCACCTGCCCTGCAAACTTGGATGCCTCATAATGCATTGCTGCTGTAGCTCTCACCCGGGCCACTCACAAACAGCATGGAGGTCACACCCTAAGTATCTGTGTATAGCTTCAGCCTGCCAGCCACACATCAGTTACACTCTGGCTTCCACCAGCCTTGATTACCACTTGCAGGGTGACCCCAGCACACTGCCAGTCTTGGGTTTGTCCCAAAAACATGTGTTCTGCACTGTGCAGCCCTCTTCTGGAGAGTCCTGATAATTAGGTCCAGTTTGCCTGGTAAGGGAGTCAACATACAACAGTTTGCTTCCCTAAATGGAGTTATCCACACAGTTCACAACACTGGATTAACTTTGGTTGAAGAATAAAACAAGCTTATTTAACTACAAAGAGCTAGATTTTAAGTGAGTACAAGTATAAGGCATTAAAGTCAGGAATGGTTACAAGAGAAATAAAGATAAACACTTCCTAGTACTAAAATGTAACAAACTAGACTTCGTTCAAGGCTAAATCCCTTACCACATATTTCCAGTAACTTGCTGACCAAATTCTCAGATCCCAAAGTCGAACAGCTGTTTCTTTTGTCGTCTTAGGTGAGAGATGGTTAGGGAGAGATAACTTGGGATGTTTGCCCCTCACTTTGATAGTTCAGCAACCCTCTGAAATGCATTTTCCTAAGGATTACCCCTAGATAAAGTTCATTCCCTCTGTGAGGACAGAGACAACTCTGGTGATAAAAAGGTTCCACGCTGTTGTTTGCTAAAAATGCATATCAATCTGTTCCTACCTCACTTTCTTGCCAAAGAATGGCCAGTTGGCAGCCCATAAGCTTTGATGACACCTGGCTAGAGGCATCAGCTTGTCCTTTATCTTTGAGAAACAGGTTTACCCACTATAAACCTGGTCTAGTAAACACACTTCAGTCATGACTGCAGCTTATGTTCATAACTTTACATAGAATGTTTTACATACATTTCACCATGATATTATTCACCAGCAAGTTATTAGTTCTCAAATGATACCTCACAAGGCATATTTTGTACAAAGATTATTGCAATAGTGTATAGGGTGTAAATATAGGAGTGTATTTGGTCACAATCTGAGCCAACAGTTCTTTAGGAAGAGAAAGCAGGGGGCTGGGAGCTTTCAGACAAGGGAGGGAGAAGATGGCATCCAGGGTGCAGTGCTACCTAAGCTCCTCAGAATGAATATGCTTTAATGTAAATTAAAATATGCTGTCTTTTACAGTACAAAGATCCACTGGTACAGCAAATCCAGGGAGGGCTGTGGTTAGAGAGAATTATACAGCTCAGTACATGTACAATGTCAAATAGAGGGAATCGTGAGATATTCCAAGATGTAGCTAGGAATTAGCATTTCTGACAGACTATTTTTTAAAGAAACAAAACAAGTCCAACATGTTCTATAGTTGGGTTGCCAGAAAGACAGATTGCGAGTCACTGAAAGCTGGTGACCTCAGTCAGCAAACTGTGACTCCATAGCTGTAAAACCCTGCTGTTCCTTTTCCAAGGCAGATGCCCAGACTTGTCAATGCTGTGGTTTCCATTAATAAAGAAATATATCGATGAACATGCCCTAAAGTGCTATTTCCCTCGACTGTACAGGCAAATCTGAAATAAACTCACCATTTTCCTGGAAGCAAAGAGAATGGTATCTGAAAAGATGGACATAGGGGAAAAGGCATGCTGCCATAGGATACTGATGGATAATAAAAATGCAGCCCTCTCTAGAGAATTACCCAATGCACAAATATTAATTTTAAGGGCTCAAGATCATCTGCCTAAAACAGCTGCCTGCCTGCACCAAATATTGTCTTATAAACACTCATTGGGCAACACTGGCACAGCATGGAGGAGAAAAAACACAGGCATAAGGAGGAGAGAACTACGGGGCATGAGACAGAGAAGGAATGTCCTCACCTCACTCTCCTGCAGTGCAAAAAAAAGTGCCTGGAGATCTGTATTATTGCTGCTATACCAACTCCTCCTCATCCAGCTGGCTTTGCTCATTCACCCATTACACTTCCTTCCTCCTTCTCCTTATTATCTATCTAGGTACTTATATGGCCCAGATTACTGCAGTGTCCAAGCCCTTCCAATCCCTTATGTTGGTTTGTTTTCATCAAATTCAAGCACTGTCTATCCTGCACTGAAAAGTGAACTAAAAACTTGAACCGTGATGCTGTTGTCAAGCGAGTAGCTGTCCCTCAGCCCCACCACTCATTTCCTGTGGCATTGGCAATGGATAAAGAATGGGAACACACCACCTTACTATGAGTAGGAAATTATCTCTGGTCTGTTTGGAAGAACATATAAGCTTTTCCAAAGCCCTTCACGTTCCTCTCATTTCTATTCTTCTTTAAACTTCTTCCTACAATGGCTGAATGAGTACATTCTGAAGAGAACTCCTAACTTTTTGCAGCCATATACTATATCACACTTTTTTAGTCTTCAGAAAGTTTAGTTGGCAAGACAGGGGAGAGAGCTACAGGAGCTGGTGACGGAAGGGGAGAAACAGAGCTACACGAGGCAGGGGAGAGAAGCATGAGTGATGGAGAGGCAGAGCAGGTTATGGGGAAGGAGCCTAGCGAGAGGGCAAAGGGAGATGCAAAATGGGGAGAGAAGAGACAGACACAAAATATGGGGAGAAAGCCTTAGTCAATGGAGACAGGAGAGGCAGCATACTAAGAAATGCTGCGGGGTGTACACAGTAACAGATGTTATTGTAAGGAGACAGAGTATGCAGCCAGAGTGGTGAGGATGCTTGGCCTCTTATTTGTGGTGTATAATAACTGAGAAGCCATTTATAATGAAAATAGCAAGTGTATAATTGACCTTAACAAAGCTGTCTGCTCCATCTTGGGTTTACTGTGGCATTTGCTCTGCTCAGATTCCTTGGTTTTTATAGCCCTTCAGTAGATTATGAGCCCATGGCAACTTTGTCTAATGGTTAGATATTTGGATTCTTCTCCCAGACCAGCTACTGACTTGCTGTTTGACCTTAGGCAAGTTACTTAACCCATGTCTCTCTGTTTGCCTATCTGTAAAGAGTGGACAATCGTAGTTGGCCTGTCTATCACGGGGCTGTTGGGAGGATTCGTTAAAGAGCTTTGTATGTGTAGAGCATTACGTAAGCAGAGCCTCTGTAGTGGTTAGTAAACATCAGCAGGTAGCACACATGAGCTTGAGTAGCACATATACAGGTTAACCTTCCCTTTCCTCAGAGGTGTAAGGGAGTGGCCATTACCAACATTTAAGCGTACTTTCCAGGGATAATTCTTCAAAAGTGTTGCAGGTTTGAAGGCCATAAATCCCTTGGCCCCTGGCTGTTTATTGCTTTGTGTACAGAGTGGGTGAATTGTTGTTTTAAATTAATACACATACTCCAACAATAACTTTGTTTGCCACACCCATAATATATCTGGCACAAACCTATGGAAATTAAAAGGTACGCCACTTTACAGGGTGTATCCTGTATTACTCCCCCCACTGATAAGTACCTTAACACTGCAAGGTGATGGAAGGCTGGTCTCTCTGTGGGGCAGACATAATGTTGTGGTGCATTGTCCGTGGTAGATAGCACTCTTGGTAGTAGTAAGGTCATGGTGTGGGTGGAGGAGTAGAGGGAGTGTACTACAAGGTGAGTACACTACTAGAGTGTGATGCCTGATAGTGAGTTTTAATCTGTATGATCCTATCCAGCAATACTTCACTTTAACATCTGTAAAGAAGATGGAGGCCTTTGGTAGGAAGGGGCTATACAAATGTGCAGGAAATGATCCCAATTTTTGGTGGCCTGTATCCCACTTACAATATGCTAAATCCTTCATGTACAGTTTGGGCTAATTTCCATAGTGTCAGCTTTAATCCATGCACTTACTTTTTGTTTTCTGGTGAAAACAATGTCACTTAAGCTACACGCCAGCAACTGCACTTGAAGAAACATGACTGCAACAACTTTTCTGCATCAAAGACAATCTTGACTTTGTCAACCAGCCTGTGTGGCTTAGCATTACACAGTATGTCAGCTGATCTGGCTTGGCACTCAAAGCTGTGCCTGTTAGTGAACGAAGTCCAGTCATTTTGTGCCTTCAGCTTTAAAAAAAAAAGTTTAATTTAAGTGTTGCTGGCACATTAGATATTGAGTTAATCATTTCTTTCCTCCTCTGCTTTTGTAGAATCTTCTCATACAACTGACCTAAAATTTCAGCTCCTCTGCCAGGCAGGAAATGAAACTTCAGTATGTGTGTGTGTGTCTTTAAACTAGTAACTACGGTACACTTCAGTCACTGAGAAACACATCCATCCTTAGAATATAAATCTCTGTGAAAAGGGCATCAGTTTGAATTCGTGCATGTTTCCGTGACAGCAGTGACAGCGGGGGTGGGCAAACTTTTTGGCCCAAGGGCCACATTGAGGCTGCTCAACTGTAAGGAGGGCTGGGTAGGGAAGGCTGTGCCTCCCCAAACAGCCTGGTCCCCACCCCCTATCCACCCCCTCCCATTTCCTGGCCCCCTCAGAACTCCTGACCCATCCAACCCCACCCCTGCTCCCTGTCCCCTGACTGCCCCCACCCCAGAACCTCCGCCCCATCCAACCGCCCCCTGCTCCCTGACTGCCCCTCAGGATCCCCTGCCCTTTATCCAACCATCTCGCTCCCTGCCCCCTTATCATGTCGGAGCTAGCCACGCCGCCACACTGCCCGTGGCTGCAGGGGAGGAAGGACAGAAGAGGAGGGGCCGAGACCTCAGAGGCCAGGCAGGATGGTCCCACGGGCTGGATGTGGCCCGCAGGCCGTAGTTTGCCCACCTCTAAGTTACAGCCTCTTTTCATTTTTAGTGTAAATATGATCCATTAAAAGAAAAAGAATGCAACTGGATAATATGCTTTAGGATGCTTATCTGAACCTATCCCAAATTCTGAACATTTAGGTTTCTGACACCACTGACTTTATGCATCTGTACTTTTAAGAATGTTGCATCATGGTGACAAAAGGAATCTCATGATCCACTGCAGAGAAAGTATAATTTGGTGGGGGTGGGGGGAGAGCTGCAAGATAGATTTGGAGCAGGCTACCAAATTCATTTTCACTTGTGACCAAAATCATAATCTGAGCTCACATCTCCAGAGAGGAAAGGCCATGACCAATGGCATCCAACCCAGTGACTTCAGTGGAGCTGCTTGTAAGGAAGTGGTTGCAGTACCAAGCCTGTAGATGCTATACATTCATCGACTTCACCACAGAAACACTGCCACTTCTCATGCAGAACATGGCAGCTGTTTTAAAGAGCACAACACCCTAATTCACATTTTAAGACATGAAGTAAGGACTATAATAGAATCAATCAGAAAAGATAAACATAGATCTCTAAATAAGATGGAATGGGGGTGAAATGGTGAACAGCAATAAAGACGCAATGAGGTAGAGGTTTCTTTTGGAAGATTCACCCTTTACATAATTATTTATCATAAAAGAAACTGGCTCCTGAAATGAAACCTCTCTGACAAAAAGTGTCACATCATTTATTCTTTTTCTTTCCCATTTTCTGCTATTGCCATCCAGAAGAGTCAATGAATGATCAAGTGGTTCTTTGATTTCCTGTGTATGTGAAGACACAGATATCCAAGCTGAAGAACTGAGCCCCATGGGTCTGACAGAGATTCAATTACAACCCATGGAATTCAGTTCTCAAAGCTGAGAATACATGATGTTCATTTTAAGGATGTTCTGATGCACAGTAGTATTTCTCACTCCTGTTTTCTCTCTCTGCTGCCTGGCAGTCTTCCAAGGGCTGTAAAATATAAGAGTGAAATCTTCACTGCAGCCAAAGCAACTCCATCCAGACTACGGGTCACAGATGCAATTATGGCTGTGGCTGAAGTACTGGGAAAAGGGCTAGTTTACATTTTTTTTTTTTTACACAAGAGCCGGCCTCACCCATTCACTAGAGGTGCCTCAATTTGCATTATTATTCTCAGTAATAAAAAGTAATACAGTCATTACAATACTTGCACTTACATCTTATCATTCATCAGAGGATTTCAAAGACCTGGGCAGTCATTACTATTCCCGTTTTTAGATAGGGACACCTAGACACAGAGGCTCTAATCCTCCAAGGTACTTAGGTTCCTTACTCCTATTGAAATCAATGGGAGTTAGGCTCCTAAATATCTTTGAGGATCTAGGCCACAGAGGTTGTGTCTTGTCCAAGTGACACCCAATTAGGCCTTTACAGACATAGGAGAAGACACTACCTTCCTTAAGGTTCATATCCAGGAGACTGGGCTCTTTGAAAGCATCCTCTTCCTACAGGGAAAGGAAATTATATAAGCACCTGTTTAGAGTCAGTGGATTAGGTATTGTGTCTGGACAGAACTTCTTGCAAGAAGACCCTTCTCCTGACTGGGGCACTTAGGCACCACTATCAATTACATGGCACATAATAATCTGCCCATCTGTCAGCGTTCAAAGCTCGCTCATGAGGATGTAAGCACTGACAAGGAAAACTGAAGGCGATGATATCAGGAAACACCGTGAAGGGAACCCCATTTAGAGCCATTATGGGATGGAGTGGACATAGAATCATAGAATATCAGGGTTGGAAGGGACCTCAGGAGGTCATCTAGTCCAACCCCCTGCTCAAAGCAGGACCAATCCCCAATTAAATCATCCCAGCCAGGGCTTTGTCAAGCCTGACCTTAAAAACTTCTAAGGAAGGAGATTCCACCACCTCCCTAGGTAACCCATTCCAGTGTTTCACCACCCTCCTAGTGAAAAAGTTTTTCCTAATATCCAACCTAAACCTCCCCCACTGCAACTTGAGACCATTACTCCTCGTTCTGTCATCTGGTACCAGTGAGAACAGTCTAGATCCATCCTCTTTGGAACCCCCTTTCAGGTAGTTGAAAGCAGCTATCAAATCCCCCCTCATTCTTCTCTTCCGCAGACTAAACAATCCCGGTTCCCTCAGCCTCTCCACATAAGTCATGTGTTCCAGTCCCCTAATCATTTTTGTTGCCCTCCGCTGGACGTTTTCCAATTTTTCCACATCCTTCTTGTAGTATGGGGCCCTCGGATCGCTACCCCTTCCTGCTTCTCCACGTGGGCACCAATGATACTGCCAAGAATGACCTTGAGTGGATCACTGCGGACTATGTGGCTCTAGGAAGAAGAATAAAGGAGTTGGAGGCGCAAGTGGTGTTCTCGTCCATCCTCCCCGTGGAAGGAAAAGGCCTAGGTAGGGAGCGTCGAATCGTGGAAGTCAACGAATGGCTACGCAGGTGGTGTCGGAGAGAAGGCTTTGGTTTCTTTGACCATGGGATGGTGTTCCATGAAGGAGGAGTGCTGGGCAGAGACGGGCTCCATCTTACAAAGAGAGGGAAGAGCATCTTTGCCAGCAGGCTGGCTAACCTAGTGAGGAGGGCTTTAAACTAGGTTCACCGGGGGAAGGAGACCAAAGCCCTGAGGTAAGTGGGAAAGCGGGATACCGGGAGGAAGCACAGGCAGGAATGTCTGTGAGGGGAGGGCTCCTGCCTCATACTGGCAATGAGGGGCGATCAACAGGTTATCTCAAGTGCTTATCTACAAATGCACAAAGCCTTGGAAACAAGCAGGGAGAACTGGAGGTCCTGGTGACGTCAAGGAACTATGACGTGATCGGAATAACAGAGACTTGGTGGGATAACTCACATGACTGGAGTACTGTCATGGATGGTTATAAACTGTTCAGGAAGGACAGGCAGGGCAGAAAAGGTGGGGGAGTAGCACTGTATGTAAGGGAGCAGTATGACTGCTCAGAGCTCCGGTATGAAACTGCAGAAAAACCTGAGTGTCTCTGGATTAAGTTTAGAAGTGTGTGCAACAAGAGTGATGTAGTGGTGGGAGTCTGCTATAGACCACCGGACCAGGGGGATGAGGTGGATGAGGCTTTCTTCCGGCAGCTCACGGAAGCTACTAGATCGCATGCCCTGATTCTCATGGGTGACTTTAATTTTCCTGATATCTGCTGGGAGAGCAATACAGCGGTGCATAGACAATCCAGGAAGTTTTTGGAAAGCGTAGGGGACAATTTCCTGGCGCAAGTGCTAGAGGAGCCAACTAGGGGGGGCGCTTTTCTTGACCTGCTGCTCACAAACCGGGTAGAATTAGTGGGGGAAGCAAAAGTGGATGGGAATCTGGGAGGCAGTGACCATGAGTTGGTTGAGTTCAGGATCCTGACGCAGGGAAGAAAGGTAAGCAGCAGGATACGGACCCTGGACTTCAGGAAAGCAGACTTCGACTCCTTCAGGGAACGGATGGCCAGGATCCCCTGGGGGACTAACTTGAAGGGGAAAGGAGTCCAGGAGAGCTGGCTGTATTTCAAGGAATCCCTGTTGAGGTTACAGGGACAAACCATCCCGATGAGTCGAAAGAATAGTAAATATGGCAGGCGACCAGCTTGGCTTAATGGTGAAATCCTAGCGGATCTTAAACATAAAAAAGAAGCTTACAAGAAGTGGAAGGTTGGACATATGACCAGGGAAGAGTATAAAAATATTGCTCGGGCATGTAGGAATGTTATCAGGAGGGCCAAATCGCACCTGGAGCTGCAGCTAGCCAGAGATGTCAAGAGTAACAAGAAGGGTTTCTTCAGGTATGTTGGCAACAAGAAGAAAGCCAAGGAATGTGTGGGCCCCTTACTGAATGAGGGAGGCAACCTAGTGACAGAGGATGTGGAAAAAGCTAATGTACTCAATGCTTTTTTTGCCTCTGTTTTCACTAACAAGGTCAGCTCCCAGACTGCTGCGCTGGGCATCACAAAATGCGGAAGAGATGGCCAGCCCTCTGTGGAGATAGAGGCGGTTAGGGACTATTTAGAAAAGCTGGATGTGCACAAGTCCATGGGGCCGGACGAGTTGCATCCGAGAGTGCTGAAGGAATTGGCGGCTGTGATTGCAGAGCCACTGGCCATTATCTTTGAAAACTCGTGGCGAACCGGGGAAGTCCCGGATGACTGGAAAAAGGCTAATGTAGTGCCAATCTTTAAAAAAGGGAAGAAGGAAGATCCTGGGAACTACAGGCCAGTCAGCCTCACCTCAGTCCCTGGAAAAATCATGGAGCAGGTCCTCAAAGAATCAATCCTGAAGCACTTGCATGAGAGGAAAGTGATCAGGAACAGCCAGCATGGATTCACCAAGGGAAGGTCATGCCTGACTAATCTAATCGCCTTTTATGATGAGATTACTGGTTCTGTGGATGAAGGGAAAGCAGTGGATGTATTGTTTCTTGACTTTAGCAAAGCTTTTGACACGGTCTCCCATAGTATTCTTGTCAGCAAGTTAAGGAAGTATGGGCTGGATGAATGCACTATAAGGTGGGTAGAAAGCTGGCTAGATTGTCGGGCTCAACGGGTAGTGATCAATGGCTCCATGTCTAGTTGGCAGCTGGTATCAAGTGGAGTGCCCCAAGGGTCGGTCCTGGGGCCGGTTTTATTCAATATCTTCATAAATGATCTGGAGGATGGTGTGGATTGCACTCTCAGCAAATTTGCGGATGATACTAAACTGGGAGGAGTGGTAGATACGCTGGAGGGGAGGGATAGGATACAGAAGGACCTAGACCAATTGGAAGATTGGGCCAAAAGGAATCTGATGAGGTTCAATAAGGATAAGTGCAGGGTCCTGCACTTAGGACGGAAGAACCCAATGCACAGCTACAGACTAGGGACCGAATGTCTAGGCAGCAGTTCTGCGGAAAAGGACCTAGGGGTGACAGTGGACGAGAAGCTGGATATGAGTCAGCAGTGTGCCCTTGTTGCCAAGAAGGCCAATGGCATTTTGGGATGTATAAGTAGGGGCATAGCAAGCAGATCGAGGGACGTGATCGTTCCCCTCTATTCGACATTGGTGAGGCCTCATCTGGAGTACTGTGTCCAGTTTTGGGCCCCACACTTCAAGAAGGAGGTGGATAAATTGGAGAGAGTCCAGCGAAGGGCAACAAAAATGATTAGGGGACTGGAACACATGAGTTATGAGGAGAGGCTGAGGGAGCTGGGATTGTTTAGCCTGCAGAAGAGAAGAATGAGGGGGGATTTGATAGCTGCTTTCAACTACCTGAAAGGGGGTTCCAAAGAGGATGGCTCTAGACTGTTCTCAATGGTAGCAGATGACAGAACGAGGAGTAATGGTCTCAAGTTGCAGTGGGGGAGGTTTAGATTGGATATTAGGAAAAACTTTTTCACTAAGAGGGTGGTGAAACACTGGAATGCATTACCTAGGGAGGTGGTAGAATCTCCTTCCTTAGAGGTTTTTAAGGTCAGGCTTGACAAAGCCCTGGCTGGGATGATTTAACTGGGAATTGGTCCTGCTTTGAGCAGGGGGTTGGACTAGATGACCTTCTGGGGTCCCTTCCAACCCTGATATTCTATGATTCTATGAAAACAAGACATGGCAATAGAGCCCATTATACATCCTATTCTACAGCGGTAGCAATTATAGGATGTTTTTCTAATTAATTTTATTTAGCTGGAGATATCATTTAAAGATGCTTTCTAACACCTGAACCTCAAATTAACAACAAATACCATATGAAAAGTAAACTATACTGTATTTAATAGCAGTCACTGTAATTTGCAGCTTAATTAGCAAAGCATGCAGCCTAAACAGTGAAGTATGCAGCACAGAATGCATTACTTGGCACTCTGTCCAACAGCTCAACTGCTATAGTATCCAACAATGTATTTGTGTCTTTATTGCGGTAATTGTTATTTTGGGCTATTGAACCAGTCAGGCTAACAACGGAATTTAAAAATATACTTCTTTCACAATCTGTCTTGCTGCGAAGCAGACTTCAGAACGTACAACCTTGCAAAATAATAGCCCTGAGCTACCCAGTACTAACTCCACGCTACTGATCTGTCTGCTGACTCTGTAAGATTCGTATGCAAGGAAAATTAAAAAAAAGGGAGCCTAATAAAATTCCTTTTAACAACCTCCCTTCTTCATTTGTCAGTTTTAAAGGCAGCATTTGTCACTGAGTCTCTCAAGCAAATATTTTTCAAAAACTGTGGTTTCTGTCAATCAATAAGCAACTGAACACTTTATCAAGAACTTTATCAGAATCTTGTTTTTCAAATGGGAAACTGATCCTTGAAAAGAACCACCCCCTAAGACACATCTTCTATGCTGATTTAGTCGGGATTGTATTGTTCACGAGAAGATCGGTATTCGTTTTTAGTAAAACAGCATGGTCTCCAGTTGTCAGGAATGTGCTCCTTTCAGGGCTTCCCCCCCGCACCCTCATCATGACCTTTTTCCCCCTATTAAGAGCAGAAAAAATAAAACAAATTCTCTTCAATGAGGGCATGATTTGATGACATGAACACAGGCTTTGGGGAAGAGTGCACTGAGGGGTTTCTAATAAGTGCAGCTATTGCTTTAAGTGTGAAATTCTTTAAGGGCAAATATTGACTGGTGTGTCTTTGCATCCCCACACTTATTTTCTTGCACTTGGAGGTTTCTAAACCAAGCACAAGGAAAGGCCAAAATGTTTCCTTCAATTTGCTGGTTGAGTTTAATGCAGTCTCTGTGCATTAATTCTCGTCTGTCTTAAAGATGTATTATGTAGTGACCCTGCACTGTCACCTCCACATGCACACCCCTTGAATGCATTCTCAGTATCTGCTTTTCCTTATAGTGCTCATTTATTAAACGCTCAGACTTGTGCATTTGCTAACAAGGAAAAAAAAGAATAAAATAATATTGTCCTGCCTTTGCAAGATCCATAAGGAGGTGAATCTTTCTTTGCAGTCTTCAACAGGCTGTGAAACCATAAATCTACTCTCTGTAGACATTTGTTTCATATTCCACCAGGGCCACTTAGTAACTTATAGCTTAGAGATCTTATTACACTGAAAATAACTATCCCTACAGGACAGATACTTAACAGGCAATCATCCTATAAAATTTAACAGTTTTACATAAACTGCTACATCAAAAGGCAAATCTTTTTAGAGTGACTCAGTAATGTTAAGGGTCTGAAGACTATTCTTCCATAAGGCTCCTTTTGAATTAAAATATGATTATATGTTTTAATAGTAAATGAACTTAATGATCCCAAAGCCATCCAGTTAATGATACATGTAAATTCTCAACATTTTCCTTTTCATCCCATATTTTTATCCACTGTGCTGTCATCATTACTACCTGGCTTTTGGATATAAATGGGAGGTTTATATACTGCTGAACATATAGCGAGGAGTGAGATTATAAATGAAATCCTTCCTAACTAACCTGTGTTTATTGTTCTACTGCAACT
Source organism: Lepidochelys kempii (assembly GCF_965140285.1). NCBI lineage: Eukaryota > Metazoa > Chordata > Testudines > Cheloniidae > Lepidochelys > Lepidochelys kempii. The sequence continues at coordinate 23,659,188 of NC_136387.1, read as the reverse complement.
TCATGTAAGATTCAGACACTATCTAAATGAGCTTATTTGGTGGTAATTAATTAGCAGTGATGGGACACTTGCAATAAAATATGGTTACATTCCATTAGGAACATAATGTAACTTCTTCACACATCTTTATTTAAATGCATTGTTTTCACAGTAGGTGGGGAAAAAAATATATCGCAACTATAATGACATCTGGTCAGTGGAAGCTGGAGGACAAAATGAAACAGAGTCATTTCACAGCTCTTGATTGTTAGCAAAGGAATGTTGGCTTCAGACAGGAGCACAGCATGAAAAAGATTAGAAGAGGCAGCTGGACATTTGTACCTTTTCAACCTGCTTAAAGTTTGTGGATTTAAAGCATGACCACTGCATGGAACGGTTACAGGCCCTGGGAACTGGACTAGCTGAGTTTTTAGAAGTGACACCATGCTGTACTGTACGGTTTACAGCAGTGTTTTTCAAACTTTTTTTTCTGGGGACCCAGCTGAAGAAAATTGTTGATGCCTGCGACACAACGGAGCTGGGGACGAGGGGTTTGGGGTGTGGGAAGGGCTCAGGGCTGGGGCAGAGGGTTGGAGTGCGGGGGTGAGGGCTACAGGGTGGGGCCGGGAATGAGGGGTTCAGGCTGTGGGAGGGGGCTGGGGCAGGCGGTTAGGGTGTGGGAGGGGGTCAGGGCTCTGGGCTGGGGGTGCAGGTTCTGGGGTGGGGCAGGGTATGAGGGGTCTGGGGTGCAGGAGGGGCTCCAGGTTTGTAGGGAGTTCAGGGCTGGGTCAGGGGGTTGGGGGTAAGGGAGGGGGTCAGGGCTCTGGGCTGGGAGTGTAGGCTCTGGGGTGGGGCTGGGGATGAGGGGTTTGGGGTGCAGGAAGGGGTTCCAGGTTTGGGGGGACTCAGGGCAGAGGCAGGGGATTGGGGCGTGGGGTTGGGGTGTGGACTTACCTCCGGCAGCTCCTGGTCAGTGGCATAGCTCGGGTGCAGAGGCAGGCTTCCTATCTGTCCTGGCACCACAAACTGCGCCGCACCCCGGAAGCAGCCAGCAGCAGGTCCAGCTCCTAGGCAGAAGCATGCAAGTGGCTTCCTGGGACTCTCACCCACAGGCACCACCCCCAACCCCCACCCCATTCCCATTGGCCGGTGCTCAGGGCGGGGGCAGCGCACAGAGCCCCATGACCCCCCTGCCTAGAAGCCGGACCCGCTGCTGGCTTTTAATATCCCGGTCGTCGGTGCTAACCAGAGCAAGGTGACCCAGTGCCTAACATGCCGTGACCCACTACTGGGTCGTGACCCACGGTTTGAAAAACACTGGAATAGTCTGCATGGTTTCCTAGCTGCGCGCATCTCATTAAATTATCAGATGGGATTCTACTGAGAGGTGACACCACAGAATAGAACACATTATCGGGCTGATATGGCTGTCTAGTGACCACAAAGTGCTGCTGATATTTTAACACAGAGTTCTCACTCATTTACTTATTTATTTAAACCAGTGATAACCCCCATGTTGTGGCCAACGGTGTGTGCTTGCAGAGAACAACTAGGAAATCTATTAGTCTCTTTTCCTATTTAAACAAAAATGCTTTTTCATAACCAACAAAGGAGGCAACACCACTTGGCAAACAAAATAAGATCAAGGTTTGAATTGGGGAGAAATGATGCTCCCAAGCTCCACCCACTTGTAATGTCTCCTCTGGCTCAGACCAGAGTTAGATAACATGGTGCTAAAACTGCCTACACCCCCACCTACATTACAACTCCCACTGGATTACTTATCTGCTTTTGCCAGTGTAGAAACAGCCTTTAGGTACCCTCCCTCCTCAACTCTCCCATAAGCTTAACATGCCACCTCCATAACACTCCTAGTCCAGGAACTAAGTAAAACCTTTCAACAGTCTTGGGGGAGGTGGCGGGGGAAGACAGAAATATATTATTTGCATCTGAAAAACGCATCATACCCCATGATCCGTCACTGGATCAAGCACTAATTTTGGACATGGCATAGATGACTGTTTATTCGCATTATGTTATATGCAAAATCAATCAAAGCACTCAAGCATGCTGGCCATTTATTTCCAATGGGCAATTCTATTTTCACTGCCAATGTCATCTACAGTGAAGGTTCAATTTCCTCCCATGTAGTATTTTCTACTCTGTTTACCAGGAGGCTCAAAATCCTTATGATCCCATTTTTAATCACATTTTTGTAATAATATATTTTATGCAACAGATTATTTGTCTTCAGTAGAGATTAAGAAATTGCAAATAGTGTTTGATTTTTGTTCCACCTAAGACTTTTTGGTAGTTTTTTGTTTTTCACTGGTATTGCACATTATGAATAAAATCACACAGAGATATACAGACTGCATCTAAATTAATAGGTAGCACACAAAGATATTTGTACATAGACGCATATGCCTATACATTACAGCTGGTTGAAAATGGGGGTGGGAGAATGGAGTTGTCAAAAAAATCTTTAAAAAGTTTCATTTTTCATCAGCATTTAGTTTTCATCAGAATGTTCTGACCAGCTGTCTATCAGTAGTCCCAAAGGCCTCTAGTAATATTCATTTTTAGAGCATTGTGTGTAGACTCATTCATTTACATTAAGTCACAATATTATATTATGTCAATAGAAAATCTGGAGAGGCAACTTTAGCAGGGGGTTTCTTATGCACACATTCAGGTATCTATGCACTGCTGATATATGTTATACATGTTTGGATGACAGGATATAATCCAGCCCCGACACACGAAGGTATATGAACACATTTTAGGTAGTCTAAAAGACAAGGATTTTGCATCTTGAAACACTCACAGAAACAGTTAGCTGTGTTAATGCTGGTGCTGCAAGAAACAGCAAGGAGAATTGGGAGACTAATTTTCAAAGTGCTAATAAAGGATTTAGCAAGCAATTCCCATTAAAGTTAATGAGAGTTGAGAAGCCAAAAAAGCCCATACAATTCTATGAAAATGCACTTCTCAGTTTTTCTTATATTTTCAGCAATAAACTTCTAATCTAACTAAACAAAAAATCTCATGTCAACTGACTGTAAGAATATACAACAAGGAAAAGATTTACCTGGTAGAATATAGAGTAGTTTCCAGTTCTAGTGAAACCTTCTCACTCACTTGGACCTCTGATCACAACATACGCATATATACTAAAAATGGTATATGTGCTCTCTATTATTATGTAACGATATAGAATGGTAAGATTAACCACAATTTGAACCAACTTCCGATAAAGATGGAATCAAAAGCCCTCAAAATCATTGCTTGATGAGTATCTATCAGAACTGATCTACATATATTAGAATACAGGAAGGAAAAACTGCCCAACAACCCAGGCTAGATGATGTCCTTTTCTGCCTCCCTTCTAGCTTCCAATATTTCTTTTATAATTCAGAAGAACTGTTGGTTTTTTACTTGTTGAAAGTTACAAAATAATTACAGTACTCATCATTGCACAGTTTTACTGCATTCTATCTCATTAGCTCTGTTAAAATTATTAAGTTCAATATGTTCAGTTTAAACAAACAAACCATAGTTTAATAATTGATTCCAGCCCTCTCATTGAATTTGCTTTAACCCCGGAAGTATTTTATTTTAACCCAGCACCATATAGTAAATAACTGTAGAATTAGAATTCTAACTGTAGAATTCATCATAGGACAGAGAAATATTTTTCTTAAAACAGGTTCAAAATGTGCTTATTAAAAATATATATAGATGACTCCTTTATAAATAAACCTGTGTGTGTGTGTGTGTCTATCTGTCTTACACAACGCATGCACATGTGCACACACATATGCAGCTTGTTTAATTCTTTGAGCTCAAATACCGGGGAAACTGTAGTGAAGTCAGATACAGTTAAACTACATTCAGTGAAGTGGAGTTAAAATGATAAGTTGTAACTCATATGAAGGGACCTGCTAGTCATTCCAAATCATGTAGGCAGACTAAGGTGGGGCCTGCAGCAGGCTTCCACTGAGGCAGACTTTCCTGTCACTAGGAAATATAACTTTAAAGGGCAGCGTCCCCCTTTTGCAGATTAGGCGTTAAAGCTTATCAGTTTAGCCAAATGTTGTGAATAAGTGTGGCCTAATTTAGAGTCCAGTAAAGTATGCTTCTAAGTTGGAAAAATTAGCTGTCTTTGATGACAAGAAGCAAATATGCCCATTAACACATGCACATATCTGACTATATGCAGACCGACATTTCATAGAGATTTTCAAAGCTTTGAAAAGCCCACCCTTACTCTATATATACTCATGCAAAAGCTGTGGGCCTTCGCACACGAGTTTTACTGGGACTGTACATCTAGCTCCAATGTCCTTACTAACACAGGAGGCATTGCTTCTCGGCATACAGTAACAGCTGGGGTGCCTACACCACAGTTCCAGTTTGTACGGATCTTGCCAGTTCTATCAGTGTAAATTCAGCATACATTGACATAGTCAGCAAAGTGCCCTCCACCAAGTCAAGAATCCAAAATTTGCTCCACATCCTAAGTTAGTCTCCTCACCGAGGGCACAGAAAACTATTGTCATAATCAAAATCTTTACTTTACATGAAGATTTCATTCTGCGGTCCTAAGGCCCAGTCCTGCGTTCCTGAAAACCCTGCAATCCTAGGAGTTCACGGCCCTACTTTTCTCAGAACTATAGCCCTATTACTACTCCTCCCCATTTTGAGGCACAGAAAGGCAACTCAGAATAAAATGGGGTGGGGAAGACTTGAAGGTGGCAGAATAGGGAGAGCAGAGGCAATGAAGCGCCAGGAAAGTAGAGTGGGTCCAAAAAAATTTTTTTAAACTTTCATTTTGATTAAAAAATGACCCTTTTGATTAAATGCAAATTTTCCGAGAAAAATCTTAGCCGGCAGGGGAGGGGTATTAAAAGGATGGAAATACTTTGGTTTCTGACAACAAAAATGAAAATAGAGTTGGTATTTGAATTTTTGACAAAACTTTTAAAAAAATCTGACAATCAAAATAATTTTCATTTTCTTCTACATTTTCTGCAGAAAATAAATTACATTATTTACCAGGTCTCCAGGGGATCACTTCTGTGTGTAATTCCGCAGTGTGTGAGGTCTGTGAAGGGCCAGATAGCAGCCATTGTACACCATATGCTCCCCTCCAGTTCCTCTGGACATCTATGCAGAATTTAATGCTACTCCCAGCAATATTAACTTCCACACCATGGATGAAATCCTGGTCTCACTGAAGTCAATGGAAGTTTTGCCATTGACTTCAATAGGCCCAGTATTCCATCACATCTTGACAGTGAAAGAGGTGTGTATGTAGGGGGCTGCCTCCCCATCAAAAAGAGGAGGTTAATAAGCAGGCTTGGACCCAAGATCCAGTGGCAACACATCTTCTAAGGGATCTGTACTACTGAGGAAGATTGGTGCTGCCTGGACAGCTGCAGCTTCCTGATGCCCCAGACCCCCAGAAGATGTATCCTTTGTCTCCTTCCTGGCCTACTACAGATGTGTTAGAAATGCCACAAGGTGAACTTTGTGGATTTTCCTGAGATCCCTGACCTCCTCTTGCCAGCTTTGTTGCTCATTTCATAACTTAAGACAAATTTTTAGATGTCAGTACAACCACCCTAGAAACCAGAGAAAGAACAAACAAATGAATCGACTCCAAACAATAGCAAGTCCGATGACAAAGAAAACCCTGTAAAACCAGCTATGACCCACTGGTTGCAACTATTCTGTACCCCTTCAAAAATCAGTGACGTTTGTTGGAGAGGCAAAATTAAAATGCCATAGGTAAATACCTAGCAATCATTAACTAATGTCACTTCGCTGCTCCTAATTAGAAATCATAAGGAAAAAGGAATGAAAGGCAAAAACGTTTGCTACATTAATAAATGTCCCTCAAATGCATAAAGAAATGTTTAAATATTATATAGTGAAATATTTAAACATTTCTTTATGCATTTTAGGGACATTATACACACATATATATACACACTTTAGACTTACATTGCTATTGAAGATATAATTTTAATATCTAAATGAATGCACATAAATCACATCTCAAGGAAAATATTCAAGCTAATAATGTATCACCTAGCCTTGCTTATACTATAATTGTAGGCAGAAAAAAAATAATCATTGTACCATTGTGACTATGCAGCCTACTCATACATGGTGACAGAGGTACTAGAAAATGTGCAGCTTCCCTGACTTATTTATATTTATAAAATCAGTCCAAAAGTCTTATCTGCTTTAGCTCAAATAAAATTCAGTGTGTCTTAAACCTCTTTGGATTGAATTTCTTCCCATTTAAACAAGTTTAAATCCAGTGAAACCAATAGATTTACACCAGTTTAAACTGGTAGAATTGAGAGGACAATCAGGCTTCTTGATTCTATCTTTAATGTGCAGTTTACTCTTCAAATTTCTTATATACAGCTCTTCCTGGCTCTCAGATAGAAGATAAGCATGTAATAAATCAGCTTAGAATTTTTTCCAGATCTTACTCACAGTGGAATCCTAATATTCATATTACTTTATCTTTTCCCCACTCTTCAGCTTTTTCGCTTTCATTTTCTTTCCTCCTCTTCAGTGAATTTCTTATTTTCTATTTGACACCACTCCACTCTGTGCTGTACAACACAGCCTGACAAGAAAGAAAGAAAGAAAGATGTCCCAGGTAAAAATCTCAAATATCCACATTCTGGAGGATCTGTTTCACTCTCAAACACATTTTAACTTTGTAAAGGGAAGAGAATCAAAACTCATTTGCATAAGGGTTCATTCCATTTATTCACCTCATATGTTTATAGCTCTGGAAAGTCCCTTTTTGATTCCTTGGTTGATAAAGAGCCAGGAAGGTAACACAAACAAGGGGGAGAGGTGAGAAATGTTCTGCTGACCTTGCAAATGGAGCTAAACTAAATTGTTCCATTCTCCTTCTATCCAAGATCCAACTGGGAGGCTAGGGTGCTTTTTTTTCCTGCAGATTTCAGGGTTCAGACCATGCATTCAGAGCTAAAAATTCAAGTTAGAGAAAGCCCCACTTTTGCACAGGAGGAAGGTCTGGTCAGGAGCTCGATACTTCAGCTTCCTGTCTGTACACTCCGCGGTCTAATCTGGGGAAATCCTGAAAACATCAGATGCCTGATAAGCTCCTTAGCTTTCAAGTACCTAGTAATTCAGTTTCGGCCAAAACCTCATTTGAATAAGTTTAAACAAATAAATAAAAAGTTAGACTCTGATCAGGAAGAGATTAGACGTTGAGTCTAATACAGTTGATCACCAAAACAATTCACTTGTTATTTAAAATTGACATAAAAAATTATTTTTCCATACCAGTATTCGTTGCTCTGTGTGCATGTGTGTGAATTTAATGCTTGTAAAAGATGCTGCGTTAACAACCCTGCTTAAATAAAGGCCTTTATTTATCAGGTATAGTATAAGCAGTAGTAGTGTACTTTCCTTACTGCACTCTGAAAGCACTGACTTGGGAGAGATCATTTCTAGAGAAAAGAGATTACTTGAGCCTTTGTGGCCTGTCCCCTTCAGTCTTTCTGCTATGGCTCACAGTTGTGGTGGTGCTGGTTTGAGTGATGTGGACACTTATCTACTGGACAAAGTCCACCAAGTCTATTTCACATACAGCAGTCATATGGTAACAGTTGTCAGTTACTACTGACATGGATTTGACCCAGACATCTAGAGTGAAAGATTATATATCCCTAGTATTGATCCCATGAGCTAGGTAGTCCCTCACCAAAACTGCCTACTTGAAATCAGTACGAAATCAATGATAATGCACAGGATATTTCTCTTAATCCATAGCCAGTGGCTACTCTAGATCTTACCAGGTCAGGGACTTTTTCACTGATGTTTCACAGCACATTCACTTGTTAGTACAAATGGTGGAAAACCTCAGAAAAAGTTCAGAGAGGCACCTAAAAGTTTGGACGCACCTGGGAACATATTTAAAACCCTTCAACCTGCAAAATCAAGCAGTAATGGCTTGATTTTAAAAGGTACTGAGCCCCCGCAGCTCCCAGGTCATAAACCATACAAAAATGAGCTCTCTCTCACCAGAACTCTGCTCTTTCCTACATTGGTTGGGTCTAGGTTTACCACAAGAACAAGCTTACGCACCGTATTTTAAAAACACTTCTGGTCCTAAGTTGATTCAGGCACTTCAGAGAGAAGGGAAAATTAAGAGAAAATTTCAAAATTCTTTTGAATTCAGGTCAGTTTGGTTCATATTTTGGACAAAGGTTTGTGTTGTCTCTTGCTTTATCATAGCTGGTTTATACATAGCTGCACATTGCAGAGACCCAACAGAGAGTGCAGACAAACCACCAGCCCAAACTCAGATGTTTAAAATGGTCTGTATTAAAATACATAAATAACAACAGTAATTAATATTAATTAGAGATGATCCCAATGCCTTAAAATTCAAATCCAGATCTGAAGTGTCCCAAAGTTTGGGAAGAGTTTGGATCTAGGATTTTGGTTTAGTTCATTGTAGATGGAAATAGGGGGATAGATTTAGTGTTCCACTCCAACAGCACAACATACCCTATCACTGGCAAAACAAGCCTGCTGCATAATAGGCTTCCCTGGGCAGCACAAAGCTACTAGGAGTGCTTTAAGGTAAGTATATGATCCATGCTGGAGGCAAGTTAGGGGAGGGAAATGCATGCCCATGGCCCACAAAGTGTTAATGCGGCCCTCAGACTGCTCTGACTTATACAGATCATTTTGATAAGGGAACAATATGAGTTCTCATGCTTCAGGACATAAAAGTATCACCAGTGAGGTCAGGAAGAAATTCCCACTACAGTGTAGAGCTCCATAATTAAATGCAGTTCAATGCACTGTCATAAATGATTTACATCTTCCACGGAAGCATCCAGCACTAGCTGCTCTGTTAGAAACAGGATGAAGAACCATTAGCCTGCTCCATTCAACATAACAATTATTACATTGCAGTATATAAAAAATATTAAATACTTTGCAGTTCTCTAGTATCATTCATTTTATCTGCTTTAAAAATACTGATTATTTAAGCTTCGTGGCAACTCTCTGAGTCAGGTATTATCATCATCCCCATTTGACAAATGGATAAACTGAGGCACCAAGTATTTAAGCCACTCATCCAGGGTACACAGTGTGAGAGCCAGAATTCCCCATTTTCCTCCTCTAAGCACACCTACCACCACTATACATGAGCTGGAAAGTACCCAGTAAACCTGAGCATTTTGGCAAGCTCTTAGAAAATAAGGATGACAGCATGAGTTTGCCTCATGCAACTGAGGCAAAGATACAAGGAAAAGAAGGATTGCATGCACGAGATGACTGAGTGGGAAAACAAAAGATAAACATTATGCATTGTTCTCACTAGGTTACATCAGTCAGGATGGTTATTATCAACTTGCCATCTCATCTGGAAAGTTTTGACTTACAGGGTTTATTTTTTGACAGGAAGTCTAGGTTTTACCTTATTCGGAGAATGGAAGCTCTTGAGACAACATTATGTTATGCTACGCCAAACAAGATAACATTACAGCCCTGTTTGAAGCACTATCAGAAAGACAATGGATGGCCACCCAATGCTTTGCAAAGGCAACACATCATAATCCAAGTGATAATAGTTATGTCATCGTCAGCTAGTACTAGCTCCGCCAGATTATATACTGCACTCTGTCTGAGCATAATGGATCTGATTCTCCTCTTACTTTTAGGGGAATCTCTCAAGAGTAATGCTACAAAAGCCAATGGAGTTACACAGTGTATAAAATGTGTACAAGCAAAAGGTAAATCAGACCCAATATCTCAAATATCTTTCACAAAAATATATCTTCAGTAAAGAACAGTGAACATGCTGACAGTTCTCTGGTAGTTTCATAAATCTCCTATTGCTGCCTACAATGTTTTGCTGAGATGTACTGGGAGATAACGCCATGAGATAGAGTTATGAATAGTACTAAGGGCCAAAGCCTGATCCCTGTGAAGTGGATGACAAAATTCCCATTATCTTCAATGCAACTGGAATTTCTCCCTAATCACATTGTTAAAAAAGATTTTCTTGCTTCCTTTCCATAGGAATTGAGCCCTATATCCTTCCATCCTAAGATATGTGATGCCATATGATTATTTAGAGCAGCAGTTCTGCATCTGAGGAAGTGAGCTGTAGCTCACGAAAGCTTATGCTCTAATAAATTGGTTAGTCTCTAAGGTGCCACAAGTCCTCCTTTTCTTTTTGCGAATACAGACTAACACGGCTGTTACTCTGAAAGTTCTCAAGCTGTGGGTCATGACCCCAGGGCTTGCTTAGCTTTGCTGGAGCCCAGAGCCAAAGCCTGAGCCCCACCACCCAAGACCAAAGCCTGAGGGTTTCAGCCCTGCGTGTTGGGGCTCAGGTAACAGGCCCCCTGCTGGGGATGAAGCCCTTGGATTTCAGCTTTGCCTCCTCCTCCCCGCCCCCCCTCCTCCCCCCCGCCCAGGTCAGTGGGGCTCGGGCGAGCTCAGACTTCGGTCCCCCGTCCTGGAGTCGTGTAGTAATTTTTATTGTCAGAAGGGGGTCATGGTGCAATGAAGTTTGAGAACTCCTGATTTAGAAGTTTATTTACTAGTCAATTTATTTTAGCACTGAATTTATAAACCTCCCTTTTGATTTACGAATCATAAGAGCTCTGTTGTTGATTTATAGGCCATTGCTTTAATATTAAATTTAAAAGCTGATTCAAAAGACATTCTGTTGATTTAGCCTGGGAAATTATTTGCAAATCATGCACCTCCTGCAGATCCTACTGCACAATTAAAAAACCTACAATCAAGTCATAAATCAGTTAAGATTTGATTTGCAAATTGTTACTTGGCATTTGTCACAGATTTATAAATTAAGACCCAGTGCTCCCATCTCTTAGAAAAGCAGACAGCAGGCGTGTCTGGGGAGCAGAGTGCAGAACTGGAGAGGAAAATAACCTTGTTGCATACTCCCCTCTCCCTTTTCAGCCCACAAAAGCCCCACTTCATTGCACATAGATACGGATCCATAAATGAGAGGAGGATTATGGCAAGACAGGTGAGGAGAAGATGGAGAGTAGCTGTTCTCTATGGCATCTTCTCCTCCTAAAATGAGAAATGTTTTCATTAGGAAATTACCACAGGATTAATGCAGAAACAGCCTTAACCCTCTTCCATACCTTCCCAGGCATGGGTGTATCTCTGGCCAGCCCTAAGGGAGGCATGTTGCCATAGGTAGGAGAGGGTTGCAGCGGGGGGAGGGAAGAGAGGGTGTCAGTAACACAGAGGGTCATGCCAAGGACCCATATAATTGTAGTCTGTGGATTTTCCAGCCAAGTTTTGCCCTTTCCATTGGAGGAAAGTCAACTATCTGGCCCTATGAACTTAAACCCCTGCCAATGGCATCCTGCTTAGGTTTATAAAAATTATCTCAGTTATTCTACTGTGAAAAATACATGAGTGGATTTAATATCTATGAAAGCAGTATGCTGCTAATAGCATTGGAATGAACCAGGCATAGTGCAGCCAAGGTCCGTGCAAGCTACCATGCCCAGAGAGACCTGCCCACAAACCTGAGTCCTGACCTGCACCTTTGCTATTTCACTCCTGCCTGGAGGCTGCTACTGACTGTGGTGTGCATTGGTTTGTGATGTCGAAAAATGGCTCTTTGAAATAGAGACTAATACAGTAGGTCAAGTGGTGCACAAAATAGATCCATGAATCCACCTATCCTCTTTCTTAGCCAGCATGAGAGAAACACAGTTTTTTGCAATGGGCAGCACATTTCTGCTAGCACAATATAATTTATAGAACATCCTTCAGACATGGCTTCACTGAATATTTTATAGTCATAAGCTAAAGAAAACAGGAAGGTTGAAAAGCGAAGACAGGAAGTGACTCAGTGGAAAGCAGTTCTAAGTAGAGGGGGCAGCTAACTGGAACCCCTTCAACTGCATAGAGTAAAGGGGGAAGAGAAGGAAGAGGATGCCAGGACTGGAGGAATGGAATGAGTGGGCTGTTGAAGTGAATAGATGGAGATCAGATAAAAGAGGCATTGTAAAGTGCATCGTTGGGAGAGGAAATTGGAGGGAAAGGGGAATTCTTAATTAGACAGGACCTAAATAGTGGTGGCAGAGGAGTGTCTTCCTGGAAGCTCTGCACAAGCAGGTGCTCATATTGCCAGGGTGCAAACAGAAGCACACTATTGCCAACTCACACAGATCTCTCAATTTCGTGTTTTTCTTAAAGCTCCAGCTGCCAGGAACAAGAGTTTGCATGAGAATCTCATCTCACGTTGTTAAAAAATGCAAATTTCTCACCCTAACGGTTGCAGAGAAAAGCTTGAACACATGATCCCAGTACCCTAAGGGCTCAGACACCAGAACACAAAACAAAAGGGCCCAACATTTACTATGTTATACAAATCTCATGATTTTTAAGCCAGTGTCATGATTTTGAGCGGTCTGATTCATGGTTGTTGAATGCTTGGGGTTGGCAATGCTGAAAGGGATCCCATTCCACTACGAGCTTGTTCTTACTACAACTACAGTCATGTTCTAGCCCAGTTCTCTACTACAGTTAGAGAGGCCTGTGTTCTAAACATGTATATTTATTCCTGATGTGGATGGGACACAATTCTATAACAGTTAGACCCTAGGGATAACATTTTCAAGAGCGCCCAAGTGACTTAGCAGTCTAACTCCCATTGAAAGACTTAAGGTGGCCAGCAATGCTTTATTTAACCTGAGATCTCCCCCACTTCAACCATCTGGCATCTTCCTGTAGCCCGGAAACATAGAAACCAATGGAAGTTAGGTGCCTCAATACCTTTGAGGATCTGGACCTAAGTCACTTTTTAAAATGGAACTTAAATCCTACGTCACACAGACTCATTTGAAAATTTTACCTGAGAAAAATATTGCCTGACACATAGAACTGTTGTGGAACCATGTTGTTCTCTCCACATGAACAATAAAAAGAACACATTAGAACACAGACATCCCTAAGCATGGTAGACAACCATGTCAGCACATAGATGGGCCCTAAATTATTGACATCTCCCACTCCCTACTATAGGCTCCTTGGTGGGAGAAAACAATTAAAACAGTGAAAGCGTATTAATCACTGCTACAAGTACTACACTGAGCTCCTCAGTCTCTGATGCACCCTGCAGTTAAGGCTCAGCTAGTAGGTCGCACAGCTGCTAATCTGGCTGTATTTATCGATCAGGAGAACTGGAGGGTGTTAGTTCTGTTGACAGTCTGAACAAATGTGGTCTAGATAAAATTAGTATAAAGTGGGTGTACAACTGGTTGAAAGACCGTACTGAAAGACCGTAGTTATCATATCAATGGTTCACTGTCGAACCGGAAGGACGTATCTAGTGGGGTCCCACAGGAATCAGTTCTGAGTTTGGTACTAGTCAATATTTTCATTAATGACTTGAATAGTGGAGTAGAGAGTATGCAAAGCAAAAGCAATACCAATGCTGAACACCTGCAAGGGCCCACAAACCCTGAAAGTACAGCCAAAGTTGAAGCCAATGTGGGGGTGGCAGCTGCCTACTACTGCACAAGAATTTAGGACAGGAAATAAAGGAAAATATTGTATCCAACTGAAACTGCAGAGGGATTTTAAGTAGGGAGGATTTACCTGCAAAGAATACCAGGGCTAATATCCCTTTTTTTTCTGACAAATCTCATGTGATCTTTAATTATAGAATCATAGAAGTGTAGGGCTGGATGGGATGTCGAAAGGACATGTAGTCTAGCTCCCGGCACTGAGGCAGGACTAAGTAAACCTTGACCATCCGTGACAGGTGTTTGTCTAACCTGTTCGTAAAAACCTCCAGCAATGGGGATTCTACAACCTCCCTTTAGAAGTCTATTCCAGAGCTTAATTACCCTTTTAGTTTGAAAGCTTTTCCTAATATCTAACTTAAATCTCCCTTGCTGCAGATTAAGCCCATTACTTCTTCACCTACCTTCAGGTGACATGCAGTGGGTCTTCAGCTTTCTGCCATCCTACCCATCACAGTCCTCCTTATAACATATTGGAAGATTATTATCAGTCCCCCATCAGTCTTATTTTCTAAAAACTAAACATGCCCAGTTTGTTTGTTTCCTTTCCTCATAGGTCAGGTTTTCTAAAGCTTTTATCATTTTTGTTGCTCTCCTCTGGACTCTCTTTCCAGTTTATCAACATATTTCCGAAAGTGTGATACCCGCAGTTGGACAGAATACTACAGCTAAGGCCTCACCAGTGTTGAGTAGTGCAGAACAATTATCCCCCATCTCGTACGCACACCGGAATGATATTAGCCTTTTTCGCAACTGCATCACACTGTTGACATGTTTAATTTGTGATCCGCTATAACCCCCAAATCCTTTTCAGCAGTATACATAGGCCATTTTGTAGTTATGTATTTGATTTTCCTTCCACAATATAGTACTTTGCACTTGTCTTTATTGACTTTCAGCTTGTTGATTTCAAACCAATTCTTTAAGTTATCAAGGTTGTTTTGAATTCTACTCTTGTCCTCCAAAGTGCTTGCAACCCCTCCTAGCATGGTGTCATCCACAGATTATATAAACATACTCTCTACTCCATTATTCAAGTCATTAATGAAAATATTGACTAGTACCAAACTCAGAACTGATTCCTGTGGGACCCCACTAGATACGTCCTTCCAATTCGACAGTGAACCATTGATATGATAACTACTCTTTCAGTATGGTCTTTCAACCAGTTGTACTTTATACTAATTTTATCTAGACCACATTTCTGTAGTTTGCTTATGAAAATGTCTCCTAGGACAATGTCAGAAGCCTTATTAAAATCAAGATCTATCATGTCTACTTTTTCTCCCTATTCATTAGGCCAGCAACCCCATCAAAGAAGGAATTAGTTTGGTTTGGTGTGATTTGTTCTTGACCAATCCATTCTGGCTACCCTATTATCCTCTAGGTCAGCGGTCTCCAACCTTTTTATGCCCAAGATCACTTTTTGAATCTAAGGGCAACCCAGGATCTATCCCGCCTCTTCCCCAAGGCCCTGCCCCACTCACTCCATCCCCTCCTCTCTCCGTTGCTCGCTCTCCCCCACCCTCACTCACTTTCATCAGGCTGGGGCAAGAGGTTGGAGTTTGGGAGGGGGTGTGGGCTCTGGGCTGCGGCTGAGGGGTTCACATTGTAGGAGGGGGCTCTGGGCTGAGCCTGGGGCAGGAGGTTAGGGTGCAGGAGGGGGTGAGGGCTGCAAGCTCTAGGAGGTAGTCTGGGTGCAGGAGGGGGCACAGGGTGCTGGCTCTGGGAGGGGGGTCAGGGCTTGGGATGGGATACTGACTCTGGGACGGGGGTCAGGGCTGGGACAGAGTGTTGGGGTGCAGGAGGGGATATGCGGTGCTGGCTCTGGGAGGGGGCTCAGGGTGGGGCTTGGGGTGCAGGAGAGGGTTCGGGGTGCAGGAGGGGATATGGGGTGCTGGTATTCTACTCATCTACAAGGCTCAGAACCTTAGAATGCCCTTCAACTCCTCACGCTTCATCATCCCACACAAGCTCGCTCTATGTCCTGCCTCACTGCTAAAACCCTGGGCCATGTCTCTCCCTTATTAGAGTGCCCTTGTCACTTCAGGCCTCCTTGCTTCTCACCTTCATCCACTCCAGTCTTTCCAAAATACCACCACGAGAGTCGTCCTGCCCACGACACTGAATACATCATTGCTCTCTCTGAATACCTTCACTTGATTCCTCCCTCCAATATTCAAGCTCCTTGGGCCCGCTAACTCCCCCCACACACACACGCACACACACACGTGCAAACTCCCCACACTGATTAACCAGTGTTACACTGATGTAATTCCATTGACTTCACTGGAATAAGAGAGTAAAGAATCAGGCCCCTTGTCCTCCATCTTCCAGGTCCTTGGCTTCTTCTGTCTCTTTCAGAGTCTGATCCTGAAAGCATCTGTTTGCTCTCATCTCTCATTTGCTCTAATGAAAGTTGAGGATGCTCGACACTTGGCAAGATGAAGCCCTTAGACTGCAAGCCCTTTGAGAAAGGAAACATGTCCTTTCTTACGCTTTGTAAAGTGCTAGGCAACTATGCAGCATTATAAATATTATGAGCACAACGAACAAACATATGCACAATTCAAACCACCTTGGACCACAACCTCTTTGGGGCAAGGACTGCTATTTTGTGCATCTTCTACAGCACCAAGCACCTTCTCCACGCTTAAAGAAATAGTACTGATGACTGTACAGCAATACAAATGCTATTTACAAAACTGCAGTTACAGAAAAAAGTGTAGTTCCTTTCCAGTGTGTTCCACTGCATTATATGCCGGGTATTTTGCAACCTCATTCAGCATTATCTGATCATGAAACAAAAGACCCTGCTAATGCATACATACACACAAAGAAGCAAAGTTAAAGCTGCTGTGGGAACCTTAGGGGTTCTCAACTTTTTTCTCTCTGAGCCCCCCCCAACATACTATAAAAACATCACAGCCCACCTCTGCCACAACAATTGTTTTTCTGCATATAAAAGCCAGGGACAATGTTAGGGGGTAGCAAGCCGGGCAACTGCCCGGGCCCCATGGCATATGGGGCCCTGAGAAGCTACATTGCTCAGGCTTTGGCTTCAGCCCTGGGTGGTGGGGCTCAGGGCCCTGGGCTTCAGCCCCATGCCATGGGTCTTCAGCTTTCTGCCCTGGGCCCAGCAAATCTAATGCTAGCCCTGCTCATGGCCCCCACCCAGGGGACCCCAGACTCCTGGCTGAGAACCACTGCCTTAGCCCATCCTTGCTTTTGTAACACTACAAGTCATTTTTGCCTATTATTTTCATTGCTTTGTTAATTTTTAAAGGAAAAACAAATGGTGAAAAATATTTTTCATGAATAAATAAGTTGGAGGAAAGGCACTGGCTGGAGAAAGCTGTGCTGGTGATGAAATTGTGACCCCATTCTGTTACCCAAGGTATACACAGAGAGTCCTTTTTCTCCTTGAAGGGTTCTCATCCAGGCACTTAATAGCTCCATGAATGCTTCTGTTCTTAGACCCGGTGGGCCCATGCGGCTGGATTAGTGTAGCCCTGATGAGTAAATGAATCAAGATCCAGTTCCTCACATACCACTGCAGAGCTCTCCCACTAGTCAGGTAGTAATGAAATGTAAAAGCTGAACTAGATTGTTACCCCTAGAGGTCAAAGGGGAGGCACACTGCGGGAAAGGGGCAGCTTGCATTGTCACTGCCTGTGCTGTGCCCATTCTGAGGATAAGTAAAGGACTTCTGTTTCCAGGGCTGTCAACCCAGCCCCATTCACAAGCAAAAAGTGGGATTTTCAGAAGTGTCCGAGTGATTTAGGAGCACAAGTCACACCAACTTCCAAAGGGATCCTGCTCCTAATTCACTTAGGCTCTTCTGAAAATCCATCCACAAATCCTGAAATACCAGAGTCAGTTTTTAACTCAGTGTTTACTTAACTCTTGCTGATACCAATTATAACAATTCTGAGTAAAGAATGAGTAAGGGATTCAGGATCTGGCCCTCAATTTTTTAGATTTAAGGAGGTAAACATAGAGCCTGATTTTCCACAAAGTGTTGAGTGTCCCCAAAGAGATGTCAGGGGCAGTGGAGAGCACTCAGTCCCTCTCAGGAGGGTTCAGCCCTGAGCATAGACTATGCATGTACAGAGCACTATTTATAAATACCATAACTGGGGCCACCTGATGCTCTGCTGATTTACCTACAGATCTAGGCCTGAGGAGAGAGGATGGCATCAACTGCCTCTCCAGTACTGCCCCTTCCAGTCTCAACAACCTAACGAATTTTCTTTGTCAGGTCAGAATCCATGCTGAGGGGACAATGTGCATCATCCTCACAACCACCTCCACAAAGATCAGGGGGGAAAGGTAATACAGCCCGGGTGTGCCTTTCGTGGGGAACAGCCATCCACACGGGGGCAAATCCCCTATTTAAGGAAGTAGTCCCTGACAAAGCAGCTCCAATAGAGGCACATTGGGACTACACTGGGCGAAGTGTTAAGCCAAAGCCAGGTTTAAATTATCTCCGAGGCAAAGAAGAGCACCTGAGAAGAAATAGATGGTTTTTCTAAATGTTCACCGATAGCTCAAGTGCTTGTCACAAAAATTTCACTAATATTCCCCTTCTGCCTGAGGCTGTGTAGGAGTCAATTTCCTGAAAAAGTTACAAGCATCTAAAAACCAAGGTTTTGAATGGAAGTGTCATCTCAGCTTTAAGTAGGACATTGCTGCCAGGAGGCTCCTCAGCCCTATGATCCAGGTAATAGAATTTAAATACATTCAATTATAACAGAAATGACCGTATTATCAAAGGGAATGTGGGAACGTGACCTTGGCTATTTAAAAATCTATAATGCGTGCAGAAAAATTCTGATATTTTATGTACAGTTAGAGGGATGCTCCAACTGACCAAGACTTGGACCTATGTAAATATCCCCCAACGTCAGTATCATGTCATGCTTAGAACACCCTCCAACATCTCTTGCAGCAGAGTCCCTCTCTTTCCCGCCTTCAAATTCCGCTAATAAAATTATTTTTTTGTGTAAAGCTCCCCAAACATTGATCTTATCACTGAGGAGATGCCCTTTCCTTTGCAGTGCTAGCCTCTGTATCATACATTGCAGATACTCAGGATGGAATTCTTGAACCTGTTCTTGCCTCATCTCTATCATCTATGCTACCCAAGTACTATTTCAAGGTGAGGACTGTCAGCAGCTCCCCAGAGTTGCTTAGCATCTCACAGAATTGGGCAAATTGGACACAGTTACAGTTGTAACTAAACAGTCATTGTTAATAGCAGCAATGGGGCCAAGCTGCAAAGCTCAGATCCAGAACCCAATTTAAACTTCCACCAAGTTGTTCATATTTAGGATTTTGACTCAGATCATCCCAAAGATAAGCATAAGATACAGAGTTCAGATCTGGATCTGATCATAACTTCCCCAATGATCTGGGTCATTCAGTTCTACTACAGTAACACCAATCCTGAGAAATATTTGAACTTAACAAGATCTTTTACTCTCCTCCAGCAGCACCCTTCTTCCCCAGCATGGTGAGGTTCTATTTCTTGTTGAGTTCTCTCTACGGCCCTAGGAGAAATTTGTTTGGATTTTATTATATTCTTTGCAGTTTAATTGTGAGAAAATATAAATCAACATTTTATGTTCATTCGTACAGATTTTCCCCTCATTTGTGTGCAGCACCTTTCACAATAAGCTCCTTATCCTTGGCCATTATGTGCTACCAAATACAAATTAGAAATAATAGTACTTGTCTCATTTGCTCTTTACACAACTAAAATACTATGGTGTAACCAAACTGGCACCTCTGGGTCCCAAATAAGCGTATTTACTGAATATGTACAAGGTGCCAGGCCTACCTACATGCATACTATTGCTCTGGCTGGTTTAGGGTGCCTTCTAGAACACAGTGAGTCCCACTAAAGCAGTGGTTCCCAAACTAGGGGTGCCGCTTGTTCAGGGGAAGCCCCTGGCGGGCCAGGCCGGTTTGTTTACCTGCCGTGTCCACAGGTTCAGCTGATCGCAGCTCCCAGTGGCCATGGTTCACCACTCCAGGCCAATGGGGGCTGCAGAAAGGGAGGCCAACACGTCCCTTGGCCCGCGCCGCTTCCCGCAGCCCCCATTGGCTGAGAACGGCGAACTGCAGCCACTGGGAGCCGTGATCAGCTGAACCTGAGGATGCGGCAGGTAAACAAACCGGCCCAGCCCGCCAGGGGCTTTCCCTGAACAAGCAGCGCCCCGAGTTTGGGAACCACTGCACTAGAGGACTCTCAAACTATTCAAAGGGATATTATCATATTCCTATATATTAGTACTAACACTAATGATTCTACAGTGAAACTAAAGCCTTCAAGACTCAGTGCCTCACTAACCCTAAAGAGATCTATTGCCTCTAACAATTAAATTTGTGCTCCTCTGTTTCACTATGAAGAGACATAAATGCCTTTGCCTGGTATACTGTTTACTGTAGCCAGTGGGTGAAAGTAGAATGCATTCCTAAGTGCTGACAGTTATCATCCACCATCCCACACTAATGAAGCACTGAAACCTATTACAGACACTTGTAATGTGCGTGACATACAAAGGCAAAGATGATCACACCACAGTAGTTTGACTGGGGGAGTGAGAAGTCATAGCACATGCTGTTACCATGGTGCTTTTCCTCCCACTATCCAGAACATTACAAGTTAGATGAGTTATGTGATGTACAATGGGGCAATTTTATTGAGTCCCCAAGAGAGATTGTTTTTGTATGCAGTTGTGGATTCCTGGTAGAGAAATCCTGGTAATTACTTAAAGTGATTCTCGCTGTCAAAAATACTGTCAGATGTAGACACTTTACATGTAGATAACTAACTAAGAAAGCATGTGGAATATGTACTTATGTTACAATCAAGCATCCATGGACTTCCTAGCCTCACCAAACTTTGTCAGAGGCCTTTATCAGAGAGATGTCAATGGAAAGAGAAAACATTTAACCAACAGCTTGAACTGTCAGATTCATGTTCTTAAATGTTTAACAGCCAGAAGCTGTAATTTTAAAGGGGTTGGATCATATTTTCTAAAGGAAAACATAAAAAAAGTGATCAAGCAATCAGAACAAAAAATAGAAACCAAGAGAATGCTGATCTGAGATCGAATTGTGGTTGTTGGGGAATAGCCACCCTTTACATCCAAGCAACACCCACATGAGACATTACTCACAGTAGATAAATTGGAGCTTCCTAATATGATAATCACTCTTTATTGTGTGCTTTTCAGCAGTGAATAAAGTTTGGAAACTTGACATTTTAACATCCTTAGGATTCAGAGTTTTAACTCAATTTACAATATATGGGAGTTCTCTCTGCAAACTCAGGGAGAAAATACTGTATCTGTTTACACTCAGCTTCAAGCTACAGTTTATCTTTGCAGCCATACATGCAGTAGCAGATTTAGAGTTAGTGGGGCCCTGTTCGTAGCTTCCCTCAAGACCCAGCCAAGAAAAAGATTCTCTCTTCTCTCTCCATTTTTCATTCTTTTTTAATTCCTCCTCCTCCTATATTATAAGCAATGGAAAGTAAATGATAATAAAGTGAGGTACCTTGATTGGGGCAGGGGGTTGGGGTGCAGGAGGGGGTGTGAGCAGCAGGCTCTGGGATGGAGTTTGGGTGTTGGGAGTGGGCTCTGGACTGAGGCAAGGAGTTGGGGTGTAGGAGGGGGAAGGGGTCGGGCTCTGGGAGGAAGTTAGGGTGCAGGGTGCAGCCTCTGGGCTAGGGCAGGGAGTTGGGGTGCGGGAGGAGTGCAGGGTAGCAGCCCTAAGCTCGGGCAGCGCGGCTCCCAAAGTGACTGGCACACACACCCCTCTGGCAGCAGCTCCTAAGCGGGGGGTGCTAGGGGATCTCCGTGCACCGCTGCCCGCAGGCGCCGCCCCTGCAGCTCCTATTGGCCGCAGTTCCCAGCCAATAGGAGCTGCGGAGTCGGCACTCAGGGCAGGGGCAGCCCATGGAGATACCGCTCCCGCCCCCCTCTTCCCCCCAAAGGCTGCAGAGACATGCTGGCCGCTTCCAGGAGCAGCGCAGCGTGGAGGGAGGGAGGCAGAGCGGACAGGGAGCCGCCTTAGCCCTGCCGCTGGTATGTCTCTGTGCACCCCTAGGAGGGAAAGAGGCAGTGTGCGGAGCCGCCTCCCCTCCACCAGGGGGGCATAGAGACATGCCAGCAGCCAGCCACTTCCGGGAGTGGTAAGGGGCCACTGGCCACGGCATGCAGGCAGCCTGCCTGAGCCCTGCTGCACCACCAGCCAGGACTCAGGAGCAGGTTGTCAGATGAGATTTGTCCTGCATTTTGGGGGGCCCCCTGTTGTTGGGGACCCCGTGCCACTGCAGTTTGTTTCATTGGAAATGCACTCCTGCATAGATGCTAGAGATTTTGGGGTGTGGTTTTGAAGTGAAAAATTTGATGCTGGAGCACAAGATGGCAGCCTCTAGGAAAGTACCTTCTAACCAAGTCACCAGAATTTGGCTCAGTTCAACCCATTATTATAATCAGATCTAGCTCCTAACTTGCTCTGTGACCTTGGGCAAACAACTGATCTCTTTTACCTCAGCCAACCCAGGTGAAAACTGGATAAAATTCAGGTGAAAATTGGATAAAATTCACGGAGGGGGCAATAGTTTTAAAATTAACATTTTTGTCAACATTTTGGAAAAGCAAAACATTTTGACCAGATCTAGTACAAACTTCAGTGAAAACTAGAAGTTGTATTGGAGGTAAAATTCCCTAGGGAAGATCATGCTAAAGAAAATTTGAATTATCTGGAACTTGGCTTTGATAATATAGCCATTACAAATCAGCTGATGACATCTAAACTGAAAAGAACTTCATTTTCATTTGTTGTATAATGTTGCCTCTTTAAGGATGGCTGGTGGAGGATATCTTGACCGAAAATAGTCATGGCTAAGATTAAAAAGCTAGTGATTAGGAATTGCCAATCATTACTAATAATAAGTCTCATTTTGCATCAGGTGTGCTATTGAATGTCAATTTAAACTCCACATCTGAATTATATTGCAACACTCCATAGCGTTTGCATAGAGACTAGCTAGATAATGTAATACGACTTTTTCATCTCAAATTTCTATGGGCAAAATCCTAAAATCCTTTGTTGCATTTTACTCAGTCGTTACTCTCACAAAACTATATATCCTGCAGACAGCTGTAAGGTGACAGCATTTCCAGAAAAACAGGGTGAAAAATCCAGAAAGGAATCCCAGAGGAAAAGTTCCTTTGCAATAATTCCAGACCAACTATGCCTTTCAAGAAAGTTTCAGGGATGAAATTCCTAGAAAGGTGGGAACAATCACCAGAATTTACAAAATAGATTCTGGTTTCTCTCAATCCTGGTCTACTAGGTAATTAAATCCTTCCTAAATGACCAGAGAGATTGCACCAGTTTAAACACATTGGCTCCAGTCTAGACTTGCTGACTCATATTCTGAAATGCTGCAGTTTTGTCCCACACATCCACCTCAGCAATGTATCTAATCATTGCCTTTGCAATGCTCTCTGGTACCCCACAGTTTCCAAAAGCAGTGGCTTCTGGAAGATTTCAAAGATTTGTGGGACAGTAGCAAAAGACCTATCAGAATCATCTATATGAGCATTAAGCAGATTCAGGCTGAACTGCTTCCAATTAAATCAGTATTGAGTTCTGCTGAAAGCAAAGTCTAATCCAATGCTGAAAAGCACATGGTAAACCAACAGGAGCATGAGTGTGTATGGACATGAAGTCAATTGGATTTGTGGGTGCTCAGCACCTCTGAAACTCAGGCCTCATGAGTTTTTCAATCTTTTAAGACCACTGTTTTTAGAAGGATAAGTTTCTTTAGGGTGTCCAAGGCCCTGGTAGATGAGTTTCATGACACAAATCTGATTGGACCTGCTAGTCTGTTACACTAATTTATTTTTTGTATAAATTGTAAATATTGGGCAGGTTGTTCATATGACATCCTGGCACAATTACATGTCACACTTGATACTGATTATTTGAAAACCAGGAAGCTGTAATGCATAAACATGGCCACATGATGGTACTGTGTAACTAGCTTCTAAGTTAAATACGTTAAGGTTTGGGTTTTTTGTTTTTTTTTCAATGTATAAAGAAGGCATTAAAAGTTTTTCCCTTCTCACACCTTCTGCAAAAAAAATAAAAAAATAAAAGGGTGGGGGGCGGGAAGATGGGAAATAATAATCTACTTGTTTGTTTCCTTAGAAATATCCATTTTATAATCAGTCTTTCCACCCACATGTAAGATCAGATCCACCAAATTGAGATCTCAAGTGGACTGCCCACATCTTTATAGAATGTAATTCCCATAAATTAATAAGAGTTAAGATCAGAGGCTGGACCCCTTGTGCCATCTTCTATGATCTAATTCAGGATGTGCACATTGGAAGACAGCTCCTGTTCCCTAACTTCAGATCTGCAAATCCATATTCCTCAGTAAATTAAGTGTAGCATTTAGCAATGGTTTTCAGCCTGTGATCTGCGGATGCCTGAGGGTCCACAGACTATGTCTAAGATTTCCAAAGGGGTCTGGCACAGCCATTTGAAATTTTGTAGGGGTCCACAAATGCAAAAAGGTTGAAAACCACAGGTATATGATATTAGGGTATATGATATTAGGGTAGTATCTCTTCAGAGAGTTTGAGAGCCCTCTAGTGGTGTTCATCACGGTCTATGTTTTAGGAGCAACCACAAACCAGTCAGAGCAGTAACTAGCCCAGAGATGTGTGTGTACGTTAGTAAACAGAGTTACTTGGGATCCACCGTGTCTGTGATTTCTTCACATTGTTTTTATTGTGTACAGAACAAAAAAAGACAATACTAAGGCAGTGCATGCAAATGGAGAACAAAATAGAAATTACTTTTACGTACTACCTCACAAGCTTAGTAACCATGTGAGCTGTAGCTCACGAAAGCTTATGCTCAAATAAATTGATTAGTCTCTAAGGTGCCACAAATACTCCTTTTCTTCATGTGTAAACTATTAAAGATTTTTTTGAAAATCCTCATTAGCATAAATAATTATTTTTCATTCTTTTTTCCCAGTGAAAATCACCTGAGTTTCAAGTTTTTTCAAAAATGACCTGTCAGAGAACATTATTTTTTTTAGTGGCAGATTAAAAACTACCATCTATGACATCAGCTCTTTGTTCCTTCATCATCCATGGAATGGAAGCTCATTTTCTGAAGGTAAAGCCAACAATTTTTAGAGCAGTGCTCTTTTAGTAAAAGCAAGTTACTGTAGCCCCATATTGGGTGAAAGCGATCCATAGTAAGTAGGGCTGTCAAGTGATTAAAAAAATTAACCCTGACTAATCGTGCGATAAAAAAAATTAATTGCACTGTTAAACAATAATAGAATACCATTTATTTAAATATTTTTTGATGTTTTCTACATTTTCAAATATATTGACTTCAATTGCAACACAGAATGCAACGTGTACAGTGCTCACTTTATATTTATTTTTGATCACAAGTATTTGCACTATAAAAACAAAAAAAATTGTATTTTTCAATCCACCTAACACAAGTACTGTAGTGAAATCTCTTTATCATTAAGGTTGAACTAACAAATGTATAATTATGTACAAAAAAATAAAACAATGTAAAATTTTAGAGCCTGCAAGTCTACTCAGTCCTACTTCTTGTTCAGCTGATCATTCAAACAAACTTGTTTACATTTACAGGAGATAATGCTGTCTGCTTCTTATTCACGTCACCTGAAAGTGAGAACAGGTGTTCTCATGGAACTGTTGTAGCCAGCGTCGCAAGATATTTACGTGCCAGATATGCTAAAGATTCATATGTCCCTTCGTGCTTCAACCACCATTCCAGAGGACACGCATCTATGCTAATGATGGGTTCTGCTCGATAACAATCCAAAGCAGTGCGGCCAAACACATGTTCATTTTCATTATCTGAGTCAGATGCCACCAGCAGAAGATTGATTTTCTTTTTTGGTGGCTTGGGTTCTGTAGTTTCCGCATTGGAGTGTTGCTCTTTTAAGACTTCTGAAACCATGTGTTGGGTCACCCTCAAAGATATAGAAGTATGATAGAATTATAATTATGTAGTAGTAGAAATAAAGATAGACAAAAGAGTATATAGGTATTGTAAAAAGGTATGAACATCAGTTCCATGCTGTTGAATTTCACTCTGTAACAAATGCAAGGCCAAAGTTTAATTATTATTTCAGGCTAATTATTTCAGGCCAGTACAGGACAAAGAGTCTGTGCTAGAAAGTGATAAGAACTTTGAGGAAACAATGCTGTTCTTTAAAACAACACCCTGATGCTCTTCTGCAGCGGGGGCCCCTTGTCATGCCTATGTAAATCTTGGTATCCAAAGAGGGAAAAATAGATAGTGGGATAAAACTTGTTAAATGAATCAAGAATCATAGAGTGCGTTGTTAAGTAAAAGAATGAATGATGAGTGCATGAATTGAGAGCCTGAAGCAGGGAAATAATTGGTTAGTAAATGGTGCCAGCCTAATCCTAAGAATTTCAACCTTGGTATCGATGGGCCGAAGAATATGCAAAGTGGAGATAACCGGATGACCCCCGAAGGGCAAACCGGAATCCACACAAAACGCATCAAGGAAGAACAAGAAGATAACACCTAGCCATCATGGATGTACCACCTGCTGATTGATGGTCATCTCAATTGTAAATTCAGCATGATGAAGCAACTTCCATAGACTTGTATTGAACCAGAGACCTATAAAAATTGGATCCAGGGACTGTGTTGTTTGAGTCTGGTTCTACGACCACCCTCCAGGAGCATCGGATGCGCATCTGACAACTACTCGGCTCCACTCTCGTGTCCAGGCCACCTGACCAGTGACTTGGCACGAGCAACATCTAGGCTGGTAACTATAACAACCTTTATGTAGAACCTGTGTGTGAATGTCTGTGTGTGTGAATGGAGCTATATAGAAATTGCACATAGGAATATTTTGTTGTGTTTACAATAAACGTGGAAATTTGCCTTGTCCCTCTTACAAGATCCTGTTGGTATCATTTTTATTAGTGTAACACATGCTCCACCCCTTGTCCCTCTCAGATTTTAGAAGGCACTTCAAGTTCTTAAACCTTGGGTCTAGTGTTGTAGCTATCTTTAGAAATCTCAATTTGGTACCTTCTTTGCGATTTGTCAAATCTGCAGGGAAAGTGTTCTTAAAATGAACAATATGTGCTCTCTCATCATCTGACACTACTATAACATGAAATATATGGCAGAATACAGGTAAAACAGAGCAGGGGACATACAATACTCCCCCAAGGAGTTCAGTCACAAATTTAATTAATGTATTTTTTTTTAATGAGCATCATCAGCATGGAAGCATGTCCTCTGGAATGATGGCCGAAGCATAAAGGGGCATACCAATGTTTAGCAGATCTGGCACACAAATACCTTGCAATGCCAGCTACAAAAGTGGCATGCAAATGCCTGTTCTCACTTTCTGGTGACTTTGCAAATAAGAGGGAAGCATTATCTCCTGTAAATGTAAACAAGTGTTTGTCCTAGTGATTGATTGAACAAGAAGTAGGACTGAGTAGACTTGCAGGCTCTAAAATTTTACATTGTTTTGTTTTTGAGTACAATTATGTAACCAAAAAAAAATCTCTATTTGTAAGTTGCACTTTCACAACAAAGAGATTGCACTACAGTACTTGTATGAGGTGAATTGAAAAATACTATTTCTTTTATCATTTTTACAGTGCAAATATTTTTAATAAAAAATAATATACACTTTGTATTCTGTGCTGTAATTTAAATCAATATAAATGAAAATGTAGAAAAACATCCAAAATATTTAATATATTTCATTTGGTAGTCTATTGCTTAACAGTGCAATTAAAACTGCGATTAATCAAGATTAATTTTTTTAAGTTAATTGCATGAGTTAACTGTGATTAATCGACAGCCCTAATAATAAGTAGAACAGTATGCAGAAAAAACAAACATGGCAAAACCACTCTTTGGGGAGGTTGGTGACCATGGAAAAGACTGGAAGAGTGACTTCATGCACTGGCCTGTGGGTTAGTGACCTTCCTAGTAGTTGCACAAAATCCAGTGTGAAGGTTGGGTTGTGGAGCCAGTCTGTGGAAGGAGCAGAGCACCTGAGTTCATAATTACGTGTATTCAGTGGCCATAAACCTCTACACAGAGGTGCACAGTATGTGGTTCTGATTCTAGCCTAGAGGCTGGAATACCAGCCATGAAGCAACCCTATGCCTTCCTGCAGGTGGAGCTGGGTTCCAATTCAAAACCTCCACAATGTTCCTTGCACATGGCAAATTTTCTCAGGAGCAGGTATGAAGTTCGCTTTACATGAAAATCTGAGCTCATCTGAGTTCATCAGGTGCTGCGGCTCTGCTACTAGTCCTTTAGCAAACCCAACACCAACGTCACTGAGTTCAAGCCCATGACAGTTGAACCCAGAAGAAAGATGCACTAAACCTGAGAACCTCTACTGACACAGTTTGCACTGCTTTATTGATCACACATCATACACACGCTATCATTCATTCTCTTACCTTGGCTTTTACTAGCTATTTGTCTCTCTTCACCCCACATCTCACTAAGGGAGAAAATATTTTCTTTTTACTTGACAAAAACTTGTCTACTTATCAAAACCATCACAACATTACCACAACGGATTGAATCTGTAAAAGCAATTGGGCAGGGATGTGTCTCCTACGAGATGTTTCCCCTCAAGTCTCCTGTTCATCTCTAGGAGCTAAGTCATTGTGTTCTGTGCCTGCATCCTAAGGGCCATGGACTGTGAGTGGACAGTCTGAAAACAATTCACTATCCTAGAAGCAAAGAGAGAGATGAGAAGGCTGGGGGTGAGGGGCAAGAGTTAAGAAGAGATTTAGAGAATCAGAAAAGGTAAGAGATAACAGACCTCTCCTTTTGACCCAGATGGAGGAGTGGGGGGCAAGGGGGTAACTAAAAAAAGAATAGATTCTTTGCAGAGGTCACCAATACCAGATCCAACTCACCTTTTGACAGAGTTAGAATTCACAGGAAATGATTATTTATCGTGAACACAAGGTTTTGGGGTTTGACTTCTCACATCAGACTTAACAAATCAAACTCAATCTATGGCTTTAGATAGTAAATTATTATTTTTGTTCTGCAGTCAGGAAGTCTCAACTTTGTTACTCTGAACAATGAAATGGCCTCAGGAAGTCAGGTTCATCCTATTAGAAACAAGTAGGTTCAGCCAGTGACACCACCCTGCTTCAAACACTGAATTCATAGGTACAGAACTTCATACCAGATGCATGAGATATCGCACAGAAAAGCCTTTGTTCTACTTGTGATGGATCATAAAGTTCTTACATGCAGACAGAGAAGCATCCTGTAGGAAGATTTAGATTTCAAAGGCTAAATTCTGAAGAAGGTGTTCTAGAAGGTAAGTTTTATAAGCAGCAGAAGTGAAAACAACAATTTGTTGTATGGTATTGAGTTATGGCATGACTACACTTGCCGATATAGAGAGCTTTGAGTTAAACTCGCCTTTGGAGAACGCACTAAGGAAAGCGCTGCAGTCTGTCCACACTGACAGGAACAACCGCACTGGCGTGGCCACATTTGCGGCACTTGCAGCAGCATTGGGAGCGGTGCATTATGGGCAGCTATCCCACAGAGCACCTCTTCCCATTCTGGCGCTGTGGCTTGTGGGAAGGGGGTGTGGGGAATTCTGGGTCCTGTCCCAACGCCCCATGATGCATCGGTTTGCATCCCAGCAATCCCTGTGCATCCGTCCACATCTGGCACCATCTTTCAACGTTTTTTATACTGCACGCTCTGTCTTCCCTTTCGGTCTGCGGGAATGGAGCCCAAACTGCTGAGGAGTATGCTGACGACTCTCGCCAGCACGTCACGTCTGAAAGTCAAGTTATTCGTTATGATCCAAAGTGACAGTGAGGGTTCCGACAACGATATCGACTCGAGTAACGCATATGACACGAGTTTGCTTGTGGCTTTCACAGACATGCTCACCACCGTGGAACACTGCTTTTGGGCTCGGAAAACAAGCACTGAGTGATGGGATCACATCATCATGCAAGTCTGGGATGACAAGCACTGGCTGCAGAACTTTTGGATGAGAAAAGCCACTTTCATGGGACTGTGCGAGGAGCTCACCCCCACCCTGTGGCACAAGGACATGAGATTGAGAGCTGCCCTAACGGTGGTGAAGCGGGTGGCTATTGCAATCTGGAAGCTGGTAACTCCAGACAGCTACTGATCTGTTGCTAACCAGTTTGGAGTGGGAAAGTTGACTGTTGGAATTGTGTTGATGCAAGTTTGCAGGGCCATTAATCGCATCCTGCTCAGAAGAACCGTGACTCCAGGTAACATGCATGACATTGTGGATGGCTTTCCACAAATGCGTCTCCCTAACTGTGGAGGGGCAATAGATGACACATTCCAATTCTGGCACCAGCCCACCTAGCCTCCGCATATGTTAATCGGAAGTGGTATTTCTCTGTGGTTCTCCTGGCACTTATGGATCACTGTGGGCATTTCATTGACATTAACGCAGGCTGGCCAGGAAAGGTGCGTGACGCACGCATCTTTCAGAACACTGGTCTGTTCAGGAAGCTGCAAGCCAGGACTTTTTTCCCCAGACCAGATCATCGTAAGAGAAGTCAAAATGCCAATTGTGATCCTTGGAGATCCCGCTTACCCTTTAATGCTGTGGCTCATGAAACCCTACACAGGGAACCTTGACAGCAGCAAGGAGCGGTTCAACAACAGGCTGAGCCGGTGCAGAATGACTGTGGAGTGTGCTTTTGGCCATTTAAAGGGCTGCTGGCACTCTCTGTATGGGAAGCTCGACCTGGCCGATGACAGCATCCCCGCAGTTATATGCACGTGCTGCACCCTTCATAACATTTGTGAAGGGAACGGTGAACGATTCACTCAGGCTTGAAACTTGGAGGTTCAACACCTGGAGGCTGAATTTGAACAGCCAGAGAGCAGGGCTATTAGAGGGGCCCAGCGCAAGGCTGCAAGGATTATGGATGCCTTGAGAGAGCAATTTGAGGCTGAAAGCCACCAGGAATGTTTAGTGCCCTGCATGGGAGTGAAGTGCAGTGGTTCCAATGTTAGTAGGAATCTGTGTTTGCTACACTGACTTTCAGTGCCTGTTCCTTTCCTGGGTTAAGGTATCTTTTAGTTTATGTAATAATAAAGAATGTTTTCAAAGCCAAAAAATCCATTTATTGAAAAAAAAATTCATTTACTGAAAAGAAACAACTGCTTGGGAAACAGAAAGGGCAAGGGTGGGGAACGGTACAATCACAGATTTGCGTATGTCCTGTTATCATACTCAGCCTTCCTATCTGAAGTTCTGTGCAATGAGTGGTGCACTTCAGGATGGCTACACTGCATGGTGATGGGAGTTGAGTGCAGGGGGTAAGGATTGTAGTTTTCAGGGCTGGGTGGTGAAACTACAGGTGTTGGAGGCAGCTGGTAGCAGTAAGGACCCAGATGTTGGGGAAAGTGGGTTGGAGGTGACATGGGGGCACAAGGGAAAGAGTTTTGTGACAAGGGCTGAAGGGGGAGTCCGGCACAGTAGTGCTATACCTGCATGGCTATGAGCACCTGGATTGAGTCCGCTTGGCGCTCCATTATGCTTATCAGCTGATCTGTGCTTTGCTGCCAGAGCACTGCACTTTTGTGCCGGGGCTCCTCATTCTACTAGTAGATCCCCCTTTCAGTGTCCCGCCACTCCTGCACTTTTTGATTTTCATTACTTGAATGCTGCATTACTTCATGCAACATGTCTTCCTTGCTTCTACATGGCCTCTTTCTGATTCTTTGGAGTCTTTCAGGCGGTAATAACACGAATGACTGAGATCTCAAGATTGCATCTGTAAAGGCAAAATGCAACATTTAACAGAGGCAGCATTGTTCACACCAGACAGAGACAGGATTCCCCCATACATAAGGGCAAGCACAGTCTACACAGCATAATTTACCCATCCCAAAGCGAGCACACACAACCTCTGGGAGCCCCAAAATGGTGAGTAAGCACAGGGTCAAGCATGAATGATTGTTTCACAGCTGTATTGTCCTCTGGGTTTCTGTGCCTTGGGGAGAGCCAACAGCAGCAGAGGGCCCCTCTACTGAACACTGTCCCCACATTTTCCACAGGAGTTCGTCCTGAAAAATATCTGTTTCTTTTCCTGAAAACTATATTTCAACAAACTCTTCAAGCAGCATTTCTTTAATGAATTATAATTTCAATATAATTCATTCTACTTTCACACTTCCAACCCTGATTTCAAGTTGATGGGGTACTCCTCAGACTTTTTTTTTTTAATTGCTGGTGTAAACATGCCCTTAAAAAAAGTAATATTTACTTCTATAACAGCTAGCTTTACTGTGAGATTTAATATCTGAAATGCTTCCTGTAAGTATGGGAAATTTTAAGAACACAGCATAAAAAAATATACTTTTCATGTTACCCTCTATATGCACCTTTAGCTAGGGGTGTTGCATGAGTAACTTGTTTTAGGGCTCTTTTGAAACACTGAAATGTTGACTGTTAATCAACAAGATCAGCCTTTATAATAAGGCAAGACTAGAAGTTTTCATATCTCATGCAGCCAGAACTCTGCCAAGACTTGAATTCATATTGGCTCCTGTCTGCCGACTAATGGCAAAAACTTATAGTAGACTAAACTAGTTAGTGTTCTTTCCATCTGAAGGAAGACAGGACTCTGACAGAGGGTGAAAAAGTCAGAAGAAGGAAAGTAGAATTGTGAAGATGTTTGGCTGAGTAAAACAATATGTAGACCTACAGCAGAGCTAAACTATTCTGCATGTAGCTATTAAGGAAAATCCAGAGTGAAAATGTCTAGACTGGGAAACAGAAAACTTCCTCCCAGAAGCAGAGAGCTGTTAACTCAGTATTTCAGTGAGGGGCAAGATTACTCCTATATTAGAATGCTCTCTCCACAGTAAGAAGATAATTTGGACACACGAGTGTTCCATTTATTTCTACTGATCGAGTTAACAAATCTAAAGGGGAAGCTGCTTGACCCCGCGGCTCAGGCAAAACTAGACTGTGGAGGGGAAACCAAACTGTGACCTAGAGGTAGAAGAGAAGCAGTTTGTCAGCCCTGAATCTCTAGCCACCATTTGCTTTGTGATGATGACCAACATCTGGAAAGACTACATT
The DNA here is from genome assembly GCF_965140285.1 of Lepidochelys kempii. NCBI lineage: Eukaryota > Metazoa > Chordata > Testudines > Cheloniidae > Lepidochelys > Lepidochelys kempii. The sequence goes on along the minus strand of NC_136387.1, from coordinate 23,626,377 downwards.
CGTATAAAGCTACGCTAAATACATTCATATCATTAAGCATCAAACCTAGATGGAATAAATAGCAGAACTTCTAACTTTATAGTCCAGATTAGACTTATTTAGTGGAATACACAGATGCTAAGGGCTCGGCTGTCATTTCTTCCCAAGCTTCACTTGGAGCAGGGTCTGGAAGAATGATCTTTACATCTCCCTTTATTCTAGGGTGGGCTACTCTGTCTAACACTCAGCTGCCCACAGCCTTGAAGGGCTGTTCGATAAATCAAGAGTGCAGAATGCAGTGACACTTCAGCCATGTCACCTTTTCCTTGGTCAAATCCCTGCACCAAGGGCTGCAATTAACGTGTGTATGAGGGGAATTTACGTAGAACCATTACATCAGCTCTATGCCATTACAGGCCATGGGAGAAGTGGGACCAAGAGTTGTAATTCTAACCTCTTCAGGAGAAAAGATAAGTTACTCATACTGTAAAAGATGATTGCTAGAATAAACAGTAAATTCATTCTAAAGGGTTAAAACATCACTTGATTAATACAAAACCTTCACCTTGTAGATCTGATTATTTGAATTAAACCCCGAATCTACAGTGTAGTATCTTTTGCAATGCAACGTATGAATTGTCTCACTTCACTGTGTTGCAATGTGATTTATTTTTGATTTCTTGCCCACTGACAGGCAGGGATAAAAGCAGACTCTAGTTACTCTAGATGGAGTCTTAGAATCCTGCTTCTTTGATTATTTTTATTATTATATGGGAAGGCTCAGCATTTTGGGCTTTAAGGCACTGCAGACAGCCTTTTGAAGAAATTTTCAAAGGTTTAACACCTCTTTGCTTGGCTTGGTTCCCAAGTCACCTCTAACCTATGCATCGCCTCCCAAGTTAAAATTCAAAACCTAAATGAAAAGTTATGTTATTTAAGATATTGTCTGACTCATTTCATTGCACTTGGTTAAAATTAATTATGGGCTTTCTTTGTATTGCCTGAAGCAAATTGCAACATTAATTAGCTTCAGACAATTTATTTCAGTACCAACAGCTATGAAAAGGCAATTAAGGGTGAAGAACAGTGTGCCTTTGCCATATCTGCATTGTTTCTCCTGGCTAGTTTGATTTGAAACTTTAAGACAAAATTACTCGCTGGAAAGTCAGATACAAGAAATCCCAGGTAAAGCAGGTATAAAAACATCCTTAAGTTCAATTTCTAGCAAGTCAGAATCATTGGATATTTTCCTGACAAACCTTGGGGAGAAACAGAATGAATATTTGAAAGACCAGACACCTGAGAGAATGAACCAGAAAATAGAATTGATGCCACAGAAGATGCTCTGGAAAAAAACCGAGATGGTGGTCTGAGACTGCAGCTGGGAACGTAGATAAAGACCTCAAGGATCTCCTGAAAAATCTAAGAGGAGTTTAAAGACACGTTCAGTAAACATCCAACATCTGGTAACAATGAAAACAGACTTCCTTTTAGCTCTGTCTGCCACCCCATTCAAGTCCAAAGCCAGTCTTCATGTTTGACTACCATTTCAAGCCCCATATTCAGCCTGCTCCTTCAGGATTTTGACATTTCATTCAACTGGTGGTCAGTAAGTAACATGTCTGGTTGCTGTAGGCATTGCATTATATAGCAACATGGACTAAAAACCTGGTCCTATTGCAGTCTGGACTGATGCTACACATTACAAAATGTCCAGCCAAAATTCAGCACTTTTCTGGCCTGAAGGTGTTAAACTACAGAAAACTGCGCCCATTTTGATGAGCCATCTCAACCAACTTACATAAAATATACTTAGATCTCCAAGGGGAGTTGTGTTGGATAAATGTTTGCAAGATGTACATTTTAAAAGGTTCCTCTCTGAAAAGGTCTTAGATGCCACATCACATTTGATCAGTTTACAGGTCAAGGCTGATGGGATCTAAAAGTCAAGCTGCTTTTTCCTCTTCGCTCAGAGCTCACCACCAGTCATAAGGCTTTACAGGTCAAATTATAACCTCATTCACACCTGAACAAACCCATTGAAAACTAGCTTGGTTACATGTGTTTGGACAAGACACAACAACATGTCCGCTGTGACTGTGTAAAATGGGGATAATGATGTTTACCCACCTTTGAAAAGTGCTGAAATTGATTCACTGACACCCAATGAACATTGCACCCCACAATGCCATTATCACACAGAGCTACTTTTCAGAGTGGAACTGCTCTTTGATACAATAGACTAACCACTCACAAAGCAAATGAACCATTCATTTAAAATTATTTAAATAGCTACATACAAGGACATTTACTATAACATATTATGTAATGTGACAAGAGATATTGGGATCCTGACTCTTTTAGGTCCCTTAGAAAATCCCAATCCTGAATACTTCTTGCTAGTTTAAAATAATCCAATAGATACATGAAACACAAACCCCATTGTCCATGGCTTTTGTCTGGTTACTCCCAGGGTATACAGCATACACCTGTGACTAACAGCAGCTCACCTTGCTTTGAAATCCCTGTTCAAAGTTATTCCCAGTGCGGGAGTCCTTTCATGAGAGAACATAAGGAAAAGTCTCTCTTCTGCGTTGGTTAGAAACTAACCATATTAAAGGATCGGTGTATGGAAAACTCATTGAGAGACGCACAGGTTTTCAGGTAACGTTGAAAAAATGAGACTAATATTATCTAAAAGTCTCTGTCCGCATGCCCTGGCAGTTTCTGCTTTCACTGTGGGTTAGAATATGCCTTTAGGCACAGCCCTGAACAAAGGATGGAGCGGTACAGTTTACACACCATTAGTTGGCCCTGGAGACTTCCTTTTGAGTCACAATTTCCTCTCTGCTTCCTCCTTGCTCCAGGTGCAGGGGTAGTTATTTGTTACCCAGCAGTAAACCGCAATACCCCTGCACCAGCTCAGATGTGCTGGCCAGTGAGTAGAAATGGGGTGTGGAACAAAGGTTCCACCATTACCCACCCCTCTGTAACCACCTATGCCAGGAAGAGAGTATATGCAGCACCTGCTTATTCCTGTGTGTCCAGGCCCAAGGTCTGGGTGTGTAAAGGGGATTCTTGCTGTGCAGGCATGTCATCCAAGGAGGGTTCATTTCTTATTACCTTAGCAGCTTTATCTTTAAAAAACTTTGCTCACCTTGGACAAATACAGAGGTTGTATTTATTTTAAAGGGGTTTCCTCCCGCCCAGCCTGGGAAGATAAATCTGCCAACGTAGCTTGGAGGAGTTATGGAAAAAAACGTATTTGTTCATGTTTTAAATTTAACTTTTCAGATATCTTAGTGCCTATAAATATACTGTTGTAAGAACAGAACTGTTTTTCTAGAGTGTCTTTCACCCTCTATATGATACGGAGATTCCTAGAACAATGAACTGCACAGGTAAACACAACAGCTGTTATATACTGAGTAGCTCTCTCAACCTCTTGGATATTCTTCCCATTCTTACTAGGAAAGGTCAGAGTAGTAGTCAGAAATGCTCTGCATGTGACAAACTTGAGTGTGCCTTTGTGACATCTTAGTTATCCAAACGCACTTGATTTCTCTACTGGGACAGCAAATCTATTGCATCCTAAGAATTGTTATAAGTAGGTATGCTCTCCCTGCCGTACTACTATGCTACAATATGCCTTTCATTACAAATATATTTGATATGATTTTTTGCATTGTATCCCTTTTTGTGGGTGTAGGATAAATAATGCTCCTGTGACTGGTTTTGAATCAAATGTGGGATCTACCACCACCCACTGGTACCACTACCCAGAACGTGCTAACAAGTTGCCAGAAAACTGTCTTATTTTTATTCCCTACAAAACTTGTGATATTCAATAGCTTTTCAGTGCACTCACCCCTGGAGCCATCAGCAGGGTAATTTTTCAATCATTCTTAATAAGCTGAGTCTGCCCAATATGCTATAAGTCAGTAACTATCAGTGTTGTATTCTGTAGGACTTACAAATCTTGGGGTGGGGGGGAAGAGAAGGGGGGGTGTCAAACACTGATCATAAGGTAATTCATGGACACATACCTGGAACTTTCAATTGTCACTTTGCCCCACTCACGTTTCAGAGGAAGCATAGATGAGTCAATGAGCAAATGGAAGTCAGAAGACCTGGGTTCTAATGCTGGCTCAGACACGGATCATGATTTGTAATCGTGGGCAAAGTCAAAATCCCTCTGAGGCTCTACATTCCTATCCTCTAAAATAGGGATACTTGCCTACCTCTTAATTTGCAGGATAGGGGAAGATGGCAGAGGAGGGGCAAATAGTAACCTCTTGGTTAATAGTGTAGTGATTTGAAAACAAATTACATATGTATTAAGCACATCCTGAATCTTTTTTTAAAAAAAAAAAAAAAGCCCACTTCATGGTTTCTGGGGATATTTCTGCAGTCACAAATAGACTACAAAGAAGCTGCATGCCCCATGCTGGGATACAGAGGGCTTTCTTCCACTATGGAGATCATGCACATAAGAACCTCAGTTCAGAGGGTTTTATGGGATATGTCAAGGGTGGAAGTGGGTGTGGCTAAAGTAAACTCTTTAGGCCTGCATTTCATCTGTAAAATGAAATAGAACCTCCTGGGGCAGGGGGAGGGCTTGTGACGATAAAGGAATGTTTGTCCAGTTTAAGTTCTTCAGATATATAATTCCTTATATGTAAGGCATTACTATGACATACTGAATCAGCTGAACAAGCAATAAACAGCCATGACACCCCTTCTTAGCCACATATAGTGAAAGTATTAACAATCTGATTCCCCTGAAGAGGTTTTGCTTTTCTGCTGCTTCTAATTGTTAAGTGTGCATTTAAACTCTAGTTACAAAACTTAAAATATGCCAAACATTTAATTTGTATGAGATCCATTTATTGTGCAGTCCATTGTTCCTGAAATAGGTCTGGAAAGCCTGAACAAAATGTTATGGCTACTATCCATCCAGTGGCCATGTTGTGACTATGGCTCTTGCATTTATGTGATTAGGTCAGTTTCAACTGCTGATCCCCACTTTTCCTTAACTTAGGAGGAACTACTAAGAGAAGTTTTAGAAGTGGCAAAGGGAATAGATAGAGGGTGATAATTCCTTTCCTTTCAGAAAGGCTTTGAGAAGTCACCCATATTTCTACTAGGTATAGCAATGGCAGGATTGAGGGAGATGAAAATCCTAAATATTCACTCATTTCTGGTATCCTTAACACTGCCACTGGTCCATTATTGCTGATACAAGTGACCCTTTTGGGATTTGGTCAAAGTAAAGATGCTTCTTGGGGGTCACTGCTGGGAGACCAAATCAAATAGGAATGCTGGGGGGAGAATGGAGAGAAATTGTTATGATGAAGCTCTGATTCTGGACAAATTAAAGAAAAAAAAGTAATGTCTACAGAGGGCAGGCAGCATCCTGACAACTTCACCTTTTTCTCCGAGCAATGGATTTTACATTTTCTAAAACTACTTGCAAGTTATTTGGTTGGCTTTTAAGGAAATCTGCTGTGCTGCAGGACCTGTTGCCAGCCTTTTGCAAAGAATGACTGGAGCAAACCACAGTATTCATTACACAAAACCTGTGGCCTTAACACCCTAGGAAATGCTGAACCTACTATTTTAATCCATAGGCTGTGTCAGCATTTCTGCTGCAGCTCTATTCCCTGGCAGCAGCTGCAGTTGGTGCGGGAGGGAGAAGTAATGTTTATCTGATTACTTGGACTGTGTGGGGTTTAAATTCTGATAATAGTTATTTAACCTAAAGATTTTTCCTTTACAAATTAAAATCAAATACTGTCTCCCAGAATTGCCTAAATCCTTTTTAATAGCTAAAAACAACGCAGGCTAATTATAATGAAGTTGTCTGTTTTAGGGACATATGCAGAATAGTCACAGTCCAAACCTCCAAAAGTTAAATGTAATACTGATTTAAGGTCAGGAATACTGGGTTGTTAAAGCTTTTGATTGAACAACTGTGATCAGAAAGTTAACTGCTACTTGATTCAAGCCTGCCTTACTGCTGATGTAAGCATTTACTCCACATAAATGCAATAAGCCTTGTAATGTGGATTTTAAAGCCCTGTGCTTGTTTGGAGAATGGGGGCCTCAAATGCTGTGATCTATATGGGCACACAACCTGGGGAAAACCCCATAATCTAAACTGATAATGCATCTCATACTCTGTCTTTCAGTTGTAATACAGGAAGCACTTCTTGCCCTCTCACTGTTACCAGTGCTAATCCTCCCCTCAGGCCTGTAACCTAGGGTTCATTTTTGACTGTTCCCTTTCTTAAGCAACACATCCAGGTTGCATTTAAATTCTCGTTTCTTTATCTGTAAGATTTCCAGAAATGACCTTTTCTTTCCATCCACTCAGCTAAAACTAGTTGAAGGCCTCATCTTCACATGCTCCTTGTTTGCAGCTTCTGTAACACCAACCAGTACCACCCCATCTGATCCATTTAAAGTGTACATGATAGGCCACTATGACTATCTTAGCTCTCAGACCACATGGGCTGAGCTTCAAAAACCTACACAGGCTCCCACCATTTCACCACATCAAGTTTCTAGTCTTTGTGTTTAAGGCTTTTTATATCTTAGTCACACCATACATGCCCATCCCATCTCCTTCATTTTGCCAACCAGAGAAAATTGAGTCAAGGGGAGTTAGAGCTAACGGAGTTAGCCCAGGTGAGCTAGGCGGCTATCTTCTGAAAATTCCAGCCTCAATCTGTAAAGCCACTGACCTTCACATCTCTCCTCACCCACTTCTGTCTCAACACTTGTTTGGAGGACTCAAGTAAATGATATTGCTGACACACATCCTGCACTAACAAAATCCAAAGAAAAATACAATTGCAAAATGACTGTTTTGATGGTTACAATTGCTACCTATTAAATATAAGATTTTGGGTTGTTTCTTCTTGCTCCCTCCTATTGTTGAGCACTCACTCAAAATTGAGTGAAACAAGCTAGTTGTGCAGCAGAGGGACTATTGTTTATCATTTGTGCACAAAGTACAATATGGTACTGATCCTGTTTGTATTGTAATAGCACCTGAAGGCCTTGTTCTATCCCCATGGAGAATGTTGGCTCTTTGCTTTGTAAGAGATTGTGGGATTCCCTCAGCACAGTGATTTATGAAATTGGTTGTTAGGCTCTAATTTCTATGGACTAACTAGATAATATTTGAGCTGCCTCCAAGTATGTGTGAACCCATCCTATTTGATTTAAAAGACAAATTCTACTTAAAATTGGGAATAGGCAAAAGCAGCAAGGCAGCTAATTTTAAACACTACAGTAGCCAGAGGGTGTCTTACAATAACTTGAGGTTGTTTTTGTTCTGCATGGATACAAACAAAACCTTTCAAGCAATTTTTGCTAAACGAACTTGTGGTGAAGTAGTCTGTTTTCTGATCAATAAAGTCAAGTTTTCAATTTGAGTCTTTAATCAAAGAGCCTGGGATTTCAGAAAACTTTCCCTCTAACTCAGTAAGTCTCTGCAAAACATTTTGCTTTGGTGAAACATTTTGACAAAAAAACACATGTGGTCAGAAAAGGTTCCAAGCTGCTCTAGTTAATGCGCTGTAAGCTATACTAAAAACGTAAATGAACAAACAGCTTCAGAATAATATTCATCCTGAAGTCATTCTACACAACCAGAATATACCTACCTACCCTGATTCTTTCAGGAAAGAGTTATTTGACCAATATGCTGGGAAAAGCTAGGCTAATTTTATATTCTGCTATTACACCTGTCAAATCCTTCTGTTGTGGAAGATTCCACTGAACTAAGTGTTATTGCAAGCAGTATGTTACTGAACAAAGTCATATCAATGGCAAAAGGTTGTTTTATTGTCAACATGCTACAGCTTCTGAAAAGGTAGCTTTACAGCCCTATCACAAAGGTTGCTACATTTGTTTGGCTGTGGGAACCATTGCTGATTTGAATGAACTTGACAGGATAGGAAAGAGTGAGCAATAAAACTGAAGTTTGTTAGCCCACTGCTACATACTCCCTTATTATTTTAGTGTGATTGTGTAGCATCAGTTAGGATTTCTGGAACAGTGTGCCTCTTTCCCACTAAGCATCTCTCCCCACACAGGGGGGCAAGGAGAAAGGCAGTTTGCATGTATATTTCAAGTAAATGTTACAGTAGATCCTAGCAGGAGAGAACTGTTCAACCCCTAAATAGGGTTATTAAACTTTAGTGAAGGATGACCACTAATTTTAGATTGAAAGTGTACCTCTTTCACTCTTAGAGCAAGCCAGCTCTCTATATTACTTTACATAAGTTTAAGAAATGCTTATATGACAAGCTACCAGGAAAAGCAAAGCTTTTCCTCTGCTTGGCAGGAATTAGCAAATTTCATTGTATAAGTTGTTTATAAAACAAGGTCTTAGCCCAGCTTGATTGTTTTCTGTCCTTGCAGCATGAGTTATTTTCACATGGAGAAATCAAAGGTAATCAAAAATCAGATTAATCACTTACTCACTTGACATCAACTCCAAGCCTCTGGCATGTGTCAGATGGGATAGGGCTTTGTATCTCCAGGTCATTTGCTCTTCTTTTAAGCAGAGTCTGAAAGTACTACAGTCATTACCCTACTGCTGACTGCAGCTCATTTCCATTTCAGTTAAATGACACTAAGAACCTTTCTCCAGCTATTAAGTTGGCATTTACTGGCCATTAACAAAAGAGTGAAAGTAACAAATCAGAGACTTACCACTTAACATGGGAACCTATACCAAGGCCTCCAAAAAGCAAGCACCAAGAGGAGCTCCTCAGACAAGTAAGCAGTTTTGTTTGATTCAAGTCAGCTTTCTGCAGCCCTCCTCTAAGACTGCTCCTCCTAGAAAAAAAAACGTGGGTGGGCAAACAGCCCACTCCTTTTATGATTCCTCATGCTCTGAAGAGGAAAGTGTCAATCATTATCATACAATTTTACTTTTAAATCAATTAGTAGCAAGACTGAGTTTGGTTTCAATTGTAGCTATCCTTTGATATTGCACTAGCTGCTGAAGTCTCCCCCATGCCAATTAGTCAGAGGGTTAACTTAAATGGTTATTGAAGAAATAACCATGTTGTGAATCACCTCATTGTTTTCACTGGCTAATGTAGCCTGTACGTATTGCTGTCACTTACAGACTTTGCCTGAAGTTCAGCTAAGCAGAGTCCATCCTTCACCATCATTTGATTTTATGTTATTGGTTTAAAAATCTCAGGATTTTTTGAAAAGGGGAGTAGTAATTACTTAATAAATATTTTCTGCAAAACAAGGTTATGCTCTCAGCTGGAATAGTATGATTACTGCATCTCACAAAAAGAGACCGCACAATCAGGAGGCTCAAAGGGTAATAAGAATGATGGGGCACAAATGAGAGAAGATTGAAAAGTGGCTAAGGAAAATGTATATTAAAAGGTAGATGAGAGACCGGAGGCAAGACACTCCTTAAAGCAACAGCAAGGGGGAAAAAAAATTGAATTAGGTGACAAATTCAGAATAGACAGTAGGAAATGGTTTATGTAATTCAGAATGTAGAGGCCAAGAACTCATCTGGACTTGGTAAGTGACTGGACATTTACAGCTCATGTTTTTATCCTTCAGAAGTTAAGCCTTTTGGAAGCAATGTGAGAATTGCTTACTACCTTTAGCTGGTCACCACCCTGGAGGTGGACACCAGGGCTGGAACAAGCTGTCCAGCATCTGTTAACTGCAGGGTTTCTTGTACCTGGTCTGGTGCTGGCCACTATTCAGGCAGGCTACTGAACTAGATGGATCATGGCCAGTATTGGAGCTCGAATGCAGTTGCTCTAATACCTAGTGCTCATTTAGCCAATTATGAAGCTCAAGACCACCACTACAGGTGAGTAAACTGAAGAACAGAAGTGAAAAGACATCAAGGTTACCCAGGAGGCCCATGGCAGAGAGCCAGGAGTAGAACCCAGGTTTCCTGATTCCCAATCCACTAGGCTGGATATTCACTGCAGGGAGGAGAGTGGTGTTCAATTTAAGTGAAGGACAGAGAAAAAAGGGCAAAAAAAAAAAAAGATCTATGCACTCATCTCTACTCAGCTCATCCAATTGTTTTTGGCTAGTATTTCTACAGAAAACTAGAAACTGGATGCTTAATGCATGAAGTAGCATCTAATGCAGCAATTACCAAGGACAGTTTCTAATCTTGTCAGGTATCAAACTGCCTACCCCAAAAAAAGGTCACCTGTGCTACAGACCTGAAGGTTACAATGAAGGCAGTAGGAGGTCTCCACCACAACCCAGAATAAAGCCACTTCAGTTAGGCACTCAAGTAGAGATTTTGGCTAAAAAATTTTCCTTTGCTAAGACAGAAGCCTAGTTTTGGTTAGATTTCAGGTATTGCTCAATTGAAGAGCAGGACTCTAGTTTTGCTGCAATCCTTTGTCATCAAACTAACATTCTGTCACTGTCTAGTTTCTGGTAACCAACCATCTGCTATAGGCAAGATCGTTTCTACATAGATCAGACCCAAGTCTTTGGTTATGCAAGATAGCCTAGTTCTTTATTATTAGAAGATACAAAAAAGATTCAAAGCTATTCAGTGCTCAATTAAAAAAAGCTTCCAAATTCACTTTAAAAGTCACTCAAAAGGTGGCAAGTCAATGATTTCATCCAAGGTAGAGAGAAAGTTGGCAGTTGATTGTAGCAATTCTGAAAGAGTTAAAAAAGGGAGTAAGTCAATTTCTCATGAAACCCCACATTCTATTATGTCTTATATTTCAGAGTTTAATGATTTAAGAGTTGGCAATTAGAGGTTTCAAAGATCTAAATCCTTTAGCTGGTGGTTTAGTGCTCTTGAATTAGCAATAGAATTATGCACAAGACCACTTACAGACCAGTTTAGTCTGCGTAGACTATAGTGACAAACCCTGTTGCTGGATGCCTCGTGTTGAGGAAGTTAGATTGCTCAGTTATTGTGAGTTGTTGTTACAATAATCTCATGTATATACGACAAGGACTCTAGTGGCATACACAAGACACTGGTATGGTTGCAAAACACAGTAGGTAGATGCAGCTGACAGCAAGAGAAATGGTTGTTCCCCATCCACGCAGTCAGCTCCTTGAATGAATGTAGGATTCTTAACTTATCTGTGTCTACACAGTAGATTAGGTTGGCATAGCTATAGCACCCAGGGGCATAGATTTAAGTCTAGGCTAGGCCTTTGTAATTATGTTGGTTTTTAAGGGCCACATTATGCATTCATTTGAATGAAGAGTAGGCTTGGTCATGTATCCCAGAACTAGTTTTATCAGTGCTAAAGTAATATTTCAGTAGGTTAGACTCCCAATAACTGTTAAGGGTTGTTACCAATGTTCCCTCTAATTTTTGACAGGCTGTGTGTGCAAAAAAATTTCTGTGCAAATTGTTGTGCACGTGGTGTTTTGCCACATGCATGGGGTTTAGGATCTGTGTGCACACGCATAGCTTAGAGGGAACAGTGGTTGTTACCCATAAGTTCCCTGTCCTCTTATCCACCCACCACCACCCAACAAAACAAGTCACACTGAAATCCAGCCCAGGCCTTACCACATTCCCATGAAATCTGGGACAGCTTCACAGGTGATGGGACCATGTTTATACATCTGTCAGGTATATTTTTGTCAAATATCAATAGAGGAACCCCAGTCAGGGACATGTGGCTTAGTCTGTGTTCTTCAGGAACTTCCAAACTCTCAAAGTCTGTTCAGAGAAATTAGTTTATTTCAGGTTTGAGAGAGCTAAATGACTTTCCACCAGACTGCTGTTTGTGTGAAGGCTGTCCCCTTAGACCTGAACGTGTTGAAAGGCTGACAGTTCACAGGCAGCTAAATGCTACAAGTATGTTTACTCAATAAATTCAAGATAGCAGGTACTAAGAACTTGCCAGCATATGGAATCATGTAGGCAAAGGCTGTACAATCCATTTGCCTCTTGATTAGAGAATACAGAACTGTTAGAAGTGAAGTTCTACTAGGAACTAGAACATTAAATCTGCTAGATCAGGTAGTGTAGAAACTGACAGAGGCAGTAAGGGATCCCCCTCCTATTAGGCTGCCTGGCATTTGATGGACGCGTGTGTGTTGAGGCGTGTGTGTTTAAGAGATAGTTACTTGTTGCAAATAGCCCCTGTGATAAGTGTCATAATTACTAGACTATATGCTTCCAAGAAAGGGCATGTTACCTTGAAGGTTTACCTTAAGGGGGCACTGAGTTTTTCAAAAATGATTTAGTTTCTTTTCAAATATACTGAAAAGACAGCTTTTAGTAATCAAGCACCTACAATGACAATTTAAACACAAACAATTTGTTATTTTAGATTAAGGGGAGGTGTTATGTTCATAACTAAAGTATAGTACACAAGAATGTCAGGACCACCTTCCCACTGAAGGCCTGCAACTTCATTAGTGTTTACACAACATCCTGGTAGGATCTCATTATTTAAATGCAATTTAGCATAAGGCATGAGCCACCACTCAGTGCCCAGCCTGCTAGAGATTTTAGTGCTTGCTACAAATGCTCACCCCACAGTGAATAAGTTAAGCATTTATTCAGAGCTGGCATGAAAGCTCAAGAATACCTACCATCAAGACATGAACCACTTCAAGTTTTTTTAACATGATCTCATTCTCTCTTGTGATACCCTTCAAAGTACTTCAGAAGTAGTACCAATATCTACCAAGGTTCCCTTATATTTGTTTTAGTAAGCCTTAATAGAAGTACCATTAGCCAAGATGGTACTAGTTCTGAGGAAAGGAGGAAGACAGACTCTGGAAGGCAAATGCAGCATCTCCCTCAAGATGAAACTAAATGTCTACAAAGCAATTATCACCATCACAACATATAACAGTGAGACATGGCAACTTACCAAGAAAGATATGCAAAAGCTGGATGCATTCTATCACAAACATCTGAGAAGAATATTGGGAATAACAGATAGGAAGACTAATGAAGTAGTCACAAAAATTACTGGACAAGACACCCTCTCACAAATAATCTACAAAAGACAACATCATTGGCTGGGACATGTGCAGAGAATGGAAAAAAAACGCTTACCAAATACTGCCCTTGAACAGAAGCCAGAAAATGCAAGAAGAGGAAGACTGAACAACATGGAAATTAACAGTTCAGAATGACATCAAGCACCTCAACATGAGATGGGAAGATCGGGAGAGAAGGGCAGTTGACAGGCAAGGATGGTAAGTGCACTGTGCAGCAAAGCATGAGATGGACCAAGGTCTAAGATAATAGCCAAGGGATTTCAAGAGTTACATCCAAAGCTAGCTCTACAACATCCTAGCTAAAACCCACCTATGGAAAGCAAGGTGGGGCCTTGACTTTCAGGCTCTCTTTAGGTCTACTTAAGAGGCTAAGACAAGTTCAAAGACAAATAGGTCTTATATTTACATCAGTTAGTTCTCACCGAGAGGATTGAAGGGAAAGAAGTTTTCAATTTCTGGATAGGCTTCTTCAGTGACCACATTGCAACTTTCCACTTGAGTGGACTTTCCAGTAGTCTAAGAAAGAGTACATGATTAGGCATCCTCCAGTAGTCTAACAAAGTGTTCATCCTCTATACTGCAGAGTCATTTGCTAGCAAGATCAAAAGCAGTTTCTGGAAAAGACTTGAGTCCCAGAATTTGTGCACATAAGCAAGACTCCTTAAGCTAGTTTTGCTTTTAATAAAATATTAATGTTCCAGTTCAATTGTTGGGAATTCCTACAAGACCATACTTGATGCAAAGGACTCCATATCTGTCAGACAACATGTAGTTCACTAGATATTAAGACAGACCAGCTCATTTTACACAGGGCAGACAAATTTGGAGGGTTGCTGGGCAGGGTCTATCTGATCAGGTAGACCTCAACATAAGCAGTACGCTGTATCCCATTACTTGGGATTTGGGTTAGGTCACTCCCTGCCTAACTGCTTTTCTACCAGAAAAGCTAACATTCCACATAGAAGGCAACATCTGGGGAAGATTTTATTATTAGTAATAGTATTTGGTTTCCATAAACCTTGAGTCTTCCTGCACTCAGACACCATTTCCCTGTACAGAAATACCAGTATCCAGCCTCTGCTCTTGTTTCCAGGAACTAACTGGGTAGAGAGCTATAGTGCATGTTCAGTTCCTGCTGAAACCTTTAGGTACGTACTTTCTTGGCAGGCAAAACCCGTTTTTTCTGTTTCCAAATTTCCTTCTTGTTTGTGGTTCCCAAAGTCCTGTTTACATTTCCCAGAGCCTTTCTGACAGACTGAGACCGGGCTGGAGTTGCATTAGCTGTTCTTCCAACAAGTGGAGTCTGGGTCTGTGATCTTTCAAATAAGACTTTTGCTGCAGGGAGAAATTTTTTTTTTTTTGAGTTTTACTTAGAAAAAGTCAGTACATAGCTCTGCAAGTGCTTGAGACAGGCTACTTTTAGCTATTTCAAGTTTTCTGCCTAGTAAGAGGACTTCATGACCTAGGTGCAGTCAAATGCTTCCAGACAGAGTTAAGAATCAAAGGTGTGGTCTACATTTAGACCAGATATTGGCATAGCTGTGTGAAAAACCCCATATCCAGACTGACAACAATGCTAACAAAACAACCCCAGTGTTTATACAGCTACACAGACAAGAGAACTTCTGTTCATATAGCTAACTTTGTTTGGGAAGGTACTGTTCCTATACCACCAGAAAGGCTCCTTCTGTTAGTGTAACCTGTGTCTGCACTAGGGCCATGCCAATATAGCCATAGTCTTAAATGCCTCTCTATAGTCACACTCACTCCAGTGGAGCACAGAGGAAGTGGTCTCTGAACTCAGTTACAGGTTCTCAATATATCCCTTAAAAGGGAGAATAGGACAGGTAAAAGTAGCTTAAATGGTGTTCTGAGAATAGTTTACCACACTGAATCTTTGCCACAACTTTTATGCTATTCTTCAGATCTGAAGAAGCAATGAACCAGGCATGTTCCTGGTTTATGTCACTAGACATCTTGTTTTGGTTCACAGATTCAAAATTTAATTTCTATAGCAACATATACTCACAAGATACTGAGGACAACCTTAGCCGATCCTTAGGAGCAGCACCAACATCTCCTTCATTCTCTTTGTCTATGAATATAAGGGTTGCCATCTTCAGTGTAATGAGATCACTGCAAGAAAAAAGTTACACTTGTCTGTTAAGTTATAACCAGGTCCTCAGGGAACACAAGCACCAAGGACAGTCATGACTTTAGTGACTCTCTTAATACAAGCATACACTGGGGATTTTGTCTTTAAGAGGGAGCATTTATGACTATGCTGTCATTTGATGTTTCCTGGATAAGAGTTGATTTAAGTGAGACCTGTCCTCATTTTGCACAGCCATACTTAGCAATGGCTATGTATTCAACTATAAAACTTCAAGTTAAGCGATATCTGAGTTTAGATTACAGAGGCATACATACACCCACCTTATTTTGGGCACCATATTCTTGCCAAGCTTTGAGCTGGACATATTATTGTAGGAAGTCTCACTGCCTGATCTGGATTACTTTTACAGAACACATACATTTATTCTAATTTACCAGTCAACATTAGACAAGTTGACTAATTATAAGAGAATAAACAGAACATATTCAGATGAAAAGACTACTACTTGCAAGTGCAAATTAATGTTTCCACTATAATGTCAAAAATGACTGCCAAATTTGGAAACCCAATCACATGATTTCCCAGCCTGCTTTAGTAGTCTGCAGTCAGCTCCTAATTAAGGTAAAGGGTCAGAAAGAGGCAGTTTTCAACAGAGACTTTAAAGTAGGCAAGAGAACCTCAAAGGGGCATCAACTTGAAAACTTCCCACATGAGCATCATTTGTGCCTGGTCAGCACACCTAGTCTTACTATAATTTAAGGAGCTGAGACAAGACAAGTCTGTTTCCTCAACCTTGGGTTTAGTCAGTAGATTGTGGAAATATAATGAAGGGGAAACATTTCTGGAAGACTGTTAAACTCAGATTAGTGTTACTGCACGAGAACAACTCATGCAATGAGATGGCAGTAACTAGACTACCACTAGTGTTAGCACTTTACATCTTGTTAAGCATAAAAGGGAACGGAGGAAGAAGCTCTGAACAGCAAGCCAAGGTAGTACTTGTACCATTTACATCAAGAGATGAGAGGGTGAAGATTGTGCCCTGAGGGATGTGATGAAGGAAACATTGCCCAGAATGAGGTTATTTGCAAGGGATTACACTGAAGTAGATAGTAGTTTGAGGCTATCAGACACTTTGAACAGTCCCCACCCCCACCCCACACTGTCAAAGGAGCCTGCACTTACCTGGCCAGAGTCCCCAGGAGGCGCTAGGAGGAGCCAGAACAATGCAATTCTTAGAGGAGACAGCAAGACTCCAACCTGCAGAGGGGAACAGACTGCATAGGTGGCAAGTTATATGGGCCCATGGTGCCTCTGCTCCACCAATATTCAGGAACATGGGCTCAGCTCCACCAATGTTTGGGCTTATGTTTTCAGAGCCATCCCATCCACAGGATGGACTGGGGCAACTGCCCCAGGTCTCACACTTTGGGGGCCCCCACACTTCAGGGAGACATGGGGTTCAGGAGGACACCAGGCATTAGCAGGGGACCTAGCCCCAGCAAGCAACCTGGCCCCAGCCCACCCCACTCTGCCCCACCTTTTCCCAGCCGCACTCCACTCCCCACCCCTTCCCCCAAACTCCCACCCTGCCTCATTCCAGTTTCAACACCCTCCCCCAAGAGGCACTAGGAGCCAACAGGCTGGAGCCAGGTCACTCACTGCTGCCAGCACCAGGCCCCCACATCCCCCTGAAGCACAGGGCCCCTCAAAGCCCAGGGCAGTGTCTCCAGTCCATCCCGTGGACTGGACAGCTCTGCTTGGACCCATTCTGGGCACCACCAAAAATTATACAAACCTGGCACCCAACAGAGCTTAGCCACAGCCTCATCCTAGACGCCCAGGGAAAACCAGAAGTAGTGGAGATTAACACAAGGCGGGAAGGGAAAGCCAACCCCAGCCCTGCTCCCCCTGCAAGGAGACAGCTCACTGGAGGAGGCAGCCGCACGTAGAGAGAAGGAAAAGCACAGACAGCGCCACAACCCAGAGCCCCTGCAACAAACCCCGCCAGAGCAGCTCCCAAACAGCCCCAGCGCGCAAGAGGCAAGCGCACCCCCTACCCAGCGCACTCACCAGCCGCGTAGCGCATACACCACGCGCGCCCTCTCCTCTCCCCCCCCTGCTCGCGGGGCCGTTTTTAAACATCAACCGTCCCTCCCATAGGCTGCTTGACACGGCGACTAACGTTCCGGCTGCGCCAATGGGTGACGGGATGGTTCTGGGCCGCTCTCCACCAATAGGGAAAGGAAGAGCCGCTGTCAATCAGGGGTGGGGGTGGGGCTGGCCGCAGGCACGTCTGTCACTGCCTGAGCTACGGAGCCGTCAGCCCTGCGCGCAAGGCGCAGCCCACCACGCGTGAAGTCGCTGTGCCCGAGACTGGGCTTTAAACGCTTTGGCCCCTGGAGGCTGTTTATTGCTTTGCATTTCACTGAGGCTGGGCCGTTCGGCTTTCTGGGTCTCATGGGCTATTTAGCTCATCATCTAGCCCGCTGCTAACTGTGGTGCTATTCTATATGTATTGCTTATTTGTTAAGCACAGACAAGCTGCCTGCTGGAGCTGTCCTGGCCACAGAAAACAAGCAACCCCTGCCCCCAGGCGTTGACAGGCTACGGCCTGGAGGCCCAATCCTGCCAAGCGCTGAGCAATTCCTGAGAGGCACTGAATGGGCTCCTCTCCTGGAGGCGAGCGAGTTCAGCCCCTCCCAGAAGATGCTCAGCCCCGGGCGGGCCCTAAAATCAGGCCTACCTTGGCCACACCGACATCTATTTATAACACTCGCATCAGAACACTACCCCGGGCACAGTGCCACAGCACTACCGCCCTTACTTCATAAACGCGGCGGGAAGTATCTAAATCCAGGCCGGACTCGTTTGGGTTGGGATTGGCACAAAGAGCGTGTGGACGCATTTAATTCGGTGCCATTCAGAAGTGTTTTACTGCCCGGAGAAGCTGCGTAAGATTGCGCCCTGCGGGATGTGGTGAAGGAAACGCTGCCCAGAATGAGGTTATTCTGCGGCCGAGGAGCAGAAGGGGCGGCCGGGTGCCTGGCGGAGATGGCTGGCGCAGGGCAGGGCTCTGCAGCGTCCCGCGGCGTTTCGGACCGATCTCAGAGTCCCCAGCCCGCCGCACACGCAGCACAGTCACACGCGGGTGCTGGGCGCGGGGCCTGCAGCCCAGGAGAAGCCCTTCGGGGTACGGCTGCCAAGTCTCGGGGGCGGGCGGCGTCCGCCGGGGCTTGGCAGAAGCAGCAGCACCCCCACGGGTTCCTTTAAGAGGCGGCGCCAGAGCCGGCGGCGCGGTGCATTATGGGATAGTGGAGGCGAGCTGAGGCCTAGTTGGTAAACACGGAGCCGGGGCCTGTCTTGCGTCGTCTGCGCTCTCCGGGTAAGTCCGGCTGCTGGCGAGGCCCGGCCCGATTCTCCAGCCTGAGGCGCTGCGGTCGCGTGGGGGGACAGAATAGGGGCAGCTGCCGCCTGGACGTGGGGCAGCGGGGCCAGGCCGAGGCACTGGGGCGGCAGCGGTGTTGCCGGGCTAGGCACAGCGTAACTCCCCCGCTCGGAGTTTCCCTGACTAGAGACCCACCCGCCTGGGAAGGGGCTCCCTGGATGCGTGTCCGCCTGCCTCGGTGCTGGGAGCCGCTAGACCTCCGGCTGCGCGCGATTCCCCGGGCCCTCCCGGATCACGAGTCCCCAAATAACTGCGCAGGCCAGGCCGTGTAGACAAGAACCGGCGTCGGGTCCCTGCCCCCAGCCGTTAGTCCCGGTGCGCTGCGGGAGAGTAGCAGACACGGGGAAGTGGCTGAGGCAGGTGTCAAGGGCTGCAACTTGGGCTCTCTGAAAGGTTCGCGACCCTGGTCAGTCCACGGGCCAGTGACTAGCTGGTAACGAAACCAGCTGACTGTCTCGTGGGTTTTCATAGAAGGCTTGTGTGATTTGAGACAGGATTCCTGAGTTTTATAGCCAGCTTTGCCCCTACTTGTCCTCTTGGGTGAAGTATCTGACCTTGCTGTGCATTGCTGTTTTTCTGTCTGTAAGGTTGGGATAATACTTATCAACTTTATTTCCTTGACTTTTTGTGAAGCCTTTTTTATGCATGGTCATAAAACGCCCTGAAGTCTTTGCAAAAGTACTGCATAAGGGCACGGTGTCTGCTCGCATCCCGGAACAGAAGTTGGTCCAATAAAAGATATATTACCTCACCCAACTTGTCTCAAAAGTATATCTCGTTCTTTACAAGAAATGTATTTTGTTAATACAGACCTATGATCTGCTTGTCCACATTGACATGTTATTGATAGTCCTGAAACTACTCACGCTGTTTTTTATTAAAAAAAAAAAAAAATGTACAATTTCCTACTTCATTTGCAAGAGATAAGAAAGTGTATTGACTGTGTATTTTTCAGTACTTATTTAACTGTTTAACATGGTTATAAACCATAAATGCCAGTGATTTCTAGTTAAGCCAATATGCTTAACAAAAAACTGGAAGGAACTAAGTGATGTAAAAAAATTGTAAAGGATTGTGATGTCAAATAAAAATAACTAATATATTAAACATTGATTTTCCTTTAATTTTTAATAATTCTTTAGAGTGTTAAATCTATTGTCCTTTTCAATATCCCCATATGTGTTCGTGTCAGAAGGAAAAAGACAATGGCATCTGGGACTGTTGAAATAATTAACTCTACCCCTGCGGGAGGGTCGAATGATGTAAGCTTGGAGGAACCAAAGAAGATGACAAGAGAAGACTGGAGGAAAAAGAAGGAACTAGAAGAACAGAGAAAGTTGGGTAATGCTCCAGCTGAAGTGGATGAGGAAGGAAAGTAAGTTTCATCTAAGATTATGCTTGATTTTCTGTTTCAGATAAAATACACTTGCCCTGCTCATTACTAAAGAAAACGTTGAGGAAAATGGCTAAATTCCAGTAATGCTGGGGAGACTTTTTGTGAAAGCTGAACTTTGTGAATTAGCTGCTCAGGCGTAAATCATCCCCACTCTTCTGCAAGTTAGAGTTTCCTTAAACAAACAACTGGTACTAATCTGGTATACAGTGGGTGGAGCTGCCAATTGTAGATGGGGGGCTCTTGTGGTTGAGTACAATGGGATTATGGTGTTAGGCAGAGGGTGGGACTGGAGAGCCTGTTATGGAGATTCTCCATTTCTTTTCCTCTACCTCTGATCTGTACCAAAGGCTATTTCACTAACTTTGGCAGGAGTAGTAGTCATGGTGTAGTAGTCAGTTTTGCATCTCAGAAAGGGGGATTGCTCTGTCTGTATCCCCAGTATACTGTAGCACCAAGCCAAGTTACTTGATTTGGAGGCAAGATGTGAGCCTATGTGAACTGACTGCAACAAAAGAAAGGAAAATCATTGTTTACTTATTTTGACAATTATAGTTAGTTTAAATTCATTAAGATAATGTTTACTACAGCTCATCTGTCACAAAAAGACTAATGCTGAATATAATAAGACATTATACTGTTTTTCACTTATGCCACATTGTTTACATCATTTGCATGTGTCTAAATATTTTTGATATCTTCTTACAGAGATATCAACCCTCATATTCCTCAGTACATCTCTTCAGTGCCATGGTACATAGATCCTTCAAAAAGACCTACATTAAAGCACCAGAGACCTCAGCCAGAGAAGCAGAAAGAGTTTACCTCCTCTGTGGAATGGTACAAACGAGGTGTTCAAGAGGTAAAATATCTTTATGGTGTAGCAAAGATGAGACGTGTGGAACATTGTTTTGGGAAGGGAGGAATTGTGATAAATATAGGAGAATCTTCTTTGAATGAAATTGATTTTTCTTTGTGATGATTTTATTATGAAAAGTGTTTCACTATAACTAATCTAAGTTTTGGTAACTCCGGTGTTCAGTTTTGTCCTCACTTACCCCACGTGGAAATATTTTTTCCTTCTTTTTCACTTGCTGGAAGACCTGAACCCCTACACACCAAGACTGAAGAACAATAACAGTATATTTAGTCTGTTTTTTTTTTCTGTTGTGATCTTTTCTGACTACTGAAAAAAATTGAAGCAGAATATTAGTTTTTCTCTTCGTAGAGAAAAATTGGGGATGTGGAGTGTATTTTAGTGTAAGAATTGCCAAGAAGGGCTCCCAACAAGTTTGATTGTGGTTTTCCTTTGATATCCAGTGGTTTCCTTAACTGTATTAAAGCAATGTAAAATGTCTTATAATCTCTCACTAACCATAAAATGGTGTTGGATTGTAATCCAGATATTTAATTTCTTAGTTTATTTAGACACAGTGCTCCACTAATAGGTTTCAGATCTTTTCTAAAGGGACTGTGTCTGTGAGTATAGTTCAGTCTTTATTACTATTTTGATTCTCTGCATCTGCGTCCAACAAGGGTGGAATTGCTTTTTCTTTTCTTGGTAATGTATAAACTGCTACTAATAACTGAAATGAGACCACTGTTTTAAAATAGGTTATTAAATAGCAATCAAATTAAATTACTTTAGTTTACATGCTAAGGTGAATGTATTTAAATGAATAATCTAGTCTAGAGGAGAAAATCTGACAGCTCAATCCAGCACTTTTAAGTTTGGGAGTTTATAGATTCCTATGATCAATTCTTCTGAAATATCTATTCCCTCTAGTTTCTGCACTGATTGGGGGGAGGGGCAGAGTGAAAGTGGAAACCTTTGCCATAGGCTTTCCAGAGCATTTGGGAAACAACTGAAACTGTGTGTTTTGGCTTTGTAGAGCTAATTTTGTGTGCACAGATTCACCTTCACTTAATCAGGCTAATGAAAAATGCACATCAGCCAAAGCTGCTTATTGGAAATGTGTGGGTCAGTGTTATATCACAGTGTTTGTTCCCCCTTATATTTAGAATACTGTTGCAACTAAGTACCGCAAAGGAGCCTGTGAGAACTGTGGTGCAATGACACATACAAAGAAAGACTGCCTGGAGGTAAACCTGACTACTTTTGGTGTCTGACTGTTTCTTGGAAAATATTACTGTGAATTTGCATTGGTGGAAAATATGTAGTTTGGCACATCTAAACTAGCTCTTCAAAGTGATTTTAATCAATCTCTCAAATACAGTTTGAGATGTTTGAAGGCTGTTCATCCAAACCAGTTTTATGTAGGAGGAATACATAAGGAAAAAACTGTTAGCATATCAAAAGACTTATCTTTTCATGGTATAATGGGTCAACCCATATATATATATAATATAAAAACATTTACCAATTGGGATAAGAAAACGGGCACATCAGACTACCACATCTCACCCACGCTTTTCTTTTCATTGTATAATTTATTGAAGTAATTGTCTTACACTGCTTTGGGTCAAGCACAGCCCAGGATGCCTTTTTCAACTCCAAATCTGTTAAAATGGGATTTCTTAAAAGTACTCTTAAATGTCTGACGATGGGACACCAACTTCAATCTGTTCAGTTTAAAAAGTAACTTCATGTACTGCAAAAAAACCGAGGAGTCCTTGTGGCATCTTAGAGACTAACAAATGTATTTGGGCATAAGCTTTCGTGGGCTGGAACCCACTGCATCAGATGTATGAAGTAAAAGATACAGGAGCAGGTATAAATACATGAAAGGATGTGGGTTGCTTTACCAAGTGTTTATACCTGCTCCTGTATCTTTTACTTCATACATCTCATGCAGTGGGTTCTAGCCCACGAAAGCTTATGCCCAAATACATTTGTTAGTCTCTAAGGTGCCACAAAGACTCCTCTTTTTTTCTTTTTTTTTTTGCTGATACAGACTAACACAGCTACCACTGAAACCTGTCTTCATGTACTGCATTTGCCTCTGAGTCTTTGTGTCAACTTTTTTTTGGTGGTTTTTACAATCACACTTTATTTAAAAAAAAAAAAACTTTTTTTCTCTCTCCCTTGCGTGTATGACCCACAAAAACAGGGGAAACTAACACAGGCTTTGCTCACATGTATGACTTTGCAGAAATCCTCTCATCTTTGTTCTAGCACTCCACCAACTCTAGTGTAGACCAGCATTGTTCTACACTACTTGTGTTCTCCAGATCTCCTCTGATTAGGATTAGTAGTCAAAAACGCCATTGTTAATTTATACTAGAATTCTTGCCATTTCTAGAAGTGATCCAATAGTGGGAGAATTCCCCAAAACTACCTCTGTTGATGCAGCCTAACTGTCTAAACAGGGAAATGCACAGTGAAGGAACTAAAAACTAATCTTCCAGTAAAGAGTTCTTTTAGGTCAGTGGTCAGCAGCCTTTCAGAAGTAGTGTGCCGAGTCTTCATTTATTCACTCTAATTTAAGGTTTTGCGTGCCAGTAATTCATTTTAACATTTTTAGAAGGTCTTTTTCTATAAGCCTATAATATATAACCAAACTATTGTTGTATGTAAAGTAAATAAGGTTTTTAAAATGTTTAAGAAGCTTCATTTAAAATTAAATTAAAATGCAGAGCCCCCTAGACCGGTGGCCAACACCCGGGCAGCATGAGTGCCACTGAAAATCAGATCGCATGCCGCCTTTGACATGCATGCCATAGGTTGCCTGCCTCTGTTTTAGGTGGTGTTGGCAGCAGTAGATAAAATAAAAGCAGCTACGCTTTTGTTAGTTGTTTTAAGTCAATGTCTTTTTAAGCTGACTTCAGTATATAAAATCTAGAAGTAACAGTGGACATATATGTAGAGCTGTAGGTTGCTGTATTGTCAAGGTATCTAAGAGGAATTCAGTTTTTTAAAGAGATGTATATAAGTGAGTAATGTGGCTGTCCTTTAGACTAAAATAATGCAAAGGTAACGGCGGCTTCCCTTTTTCAGAGACCTAGGAAAGTTGGAGCAAAATTCACAGGCCTTAATATTGCACCAGATGAACATATGCAGCCTACGCTAATGTTTGATTATGATGGGAAGAGAGATCGTTGGAATGGTTATAACCCGGAAGAGCACATGAAGATTGTAGAAGAATATTCCAAAGTTGACTTGGTATGTAGGTATTTAGGTGAATAGACTTACTAAACATTCTTCAACATGTGCTGCATTCATAATGCAAAAGATATGTGGATTTTCTCTTTGGTTATTTAGATTTCTTTACTTGTTGAACTAAAAACTGAAAAATAAAAATGGAATTGCAGAAGGATTCACCCTGTAAATGAACTGCAGATCAGAGTTGCATACACACTATTGCAAGCACTTCTTAAATTGACTTAATTTTTCTGTATGTATAATCACCAACAGTAAATACTTGATTTGGGGTAGGTAATATTGATAATGATTGACCATGGAATTAAAATATTTGAGCTTAGCTGGACTTTTAATGTTTTCTATAGCAGATATGAATGCCAATCCTGAAAGCAGACACTTCGAATTTTAACTCAGTGAAACTGACATGCCTTACTGTGTCAGCCCAATGAGCCAGAGTATTTTAGAGAGTATGGACCTGTAAATTTGCTCATATTAAGTAAACTGGTTCTGACAGGAAGATAGCCTTTAGGTACTCTTCCCTCCCTCTAGTAATCAAGAGACTAGCGTGATGTAGCCAGTAGCTAGGGATTTGGAAGAGCAGTATAAAAACGGACGTTGGGGCACTGGGTCCGTTGGATAAGTCTACACTGCAATCAAACACCTAAGGCTGGCCCGAGTCAGTTGACTCAGGCTTGCGGGGCTATAAAACTGCAGTGGAGGTTTTGGGCTCCGGCTGGAGCCTGGGCTCTGAGACCCTTTTCCTTTTCAGGTCTCAGAGCCTCTGCTCCAGCCTAAACTGTTAACATCTGCATTGCAATTTTTTAGCCCCACAAGCCAAGCCCTGCAAGCCTGAGTCAGCTTGTGTTTCGTTGCAGTGTAGGCATACCTTGAGTGGTAGCGGTTGGTTGGTAGCAACAAATTCGGGTCCTAACTCGTGCATTTAAAGTTCTAAATGCACCCAGAGGTGCTTATGAGTGTTTTTGATCGATCACTTTTATTTAGCAAAATAAAATAAAAACACCGTCTTTCTATGTTTAGGCTAAACGTACTCTGAAAGCCCAGAAGTTGCAGGAAGAGTTGGCTTCAGGAAAACTGATGGAGCAGGTGGTAAGTAAGCTAAAACCTGGCATATTTTACTTCAAACTGAAACAAAAAAAGTGCCTTTTTTCCTTTTCTGAATAGAACAGGTCATCTCTGCCTTCAGATGCTGGTAGCCCAAATAACTAGTAGAGGACATTTTAACATATATGTGCTTCATTTGCTGTCTTATCTTTTTTTTGTGTGTGCAGATCTGAAGCTTCTGTTTTGCAACTGCTTGCTTTTCAGCACATGCCGTTGATAGGAGTAGCACCTAGCACTGGGGCAAGTGGTAGAGCAGTGATTTTTTTTGTCTGTTGGGCATTTTTATAAAGCCTGTTTATCCTATATTGTCCAGTACTTTAATCCTTTTTATAAAGTAAGTACAGTAACAAGAAAAATGTACTTGTATCAGGAAGTACTTTAAAATACTCTGAATTAAGTGAAAAAGGGTTAATCTTTGCTTCATAGTTAGGCTCCCATTTTCCAGTCCTGACAATTGATGGCCTTGCCAAGGCATGGAAAACAGAGTTTAGAGAATCATGCTGTCTGTTAGTAAATTTTATTCAGGGAGTGAAATACTTAGGCTTGAGAGGTTTTATATAATTTTACTAACTTTCAGAGTAACAGCCGTGTTAGTCTGTATTCGCAAAAAGAAAAGGAGTACTTGTGGCACCTTAGAGACTAACCAGTTTATTTGAGCATAAGCTGTTGTGAGCTACAGCTCACTTCATCGGATGCATACTGTGGAAAGTGTAGAAGATCTTTTTATGCACACGAAGCATGAAAAAATGGGTGTTTACCACTACAAAAGGTTTTCTCTCCCCCCACCCCACTCTCCTGCTGGTAATAGCTTATCTAAAGTGATCACTCTTTTATCACTTTAGATAAGCTATTACCAGCAGGAGAGTGGGGTGGGGGGAGAGAAAACCTTTTGTAGTGGTAAACACCCATTTTTTCATGCTTTGTGTGCATAAAAAGATCTTCTACACTTTCCACAGTATGCATCCGATGAAGTGAGCTGTAGCTCACAAAAGCTTATGCTCAAATAAACTGGTTAGTCTCTAAGGTGCCACAAGTACGCCTTTGCTTTTTACTAACTTTCTAACTATGAAATCTTCCCATGGATTGATTTGTCAGTGGTTAGTATGAACTTGGTTCAATATCTGAAATCCACACTTTACATCTTGTTCAGATTTTTGTGCTACTATTTGTCGATTCTTGGTTAACCTTTATTTTGAGGTTGGGGAATATCAACACACATTCCTCTTGGCTTGCAGATCTCTTTGCTGTGGCTTTAGTTTTCATTTTCCTTCTCACTAGTGGCTCTTGCATTATAATTAGGGCCTTAGTAATTAAATTAACTAAATATTCTTGTAAGAGGGTTTAATGGTAACTTTGCATGTCTTCAAAAAAATTAAACATAAAGAGATGGCTATAAGTGAGGGGTAGTTCTCAGAATATAGTATACTGTGTTTACTCTGTTACTGATCAATAACAAAACAAAGAATTTATGCCATTTGTCCTCCATTTTCTAGGGAATGTAACCACAAATTTTGTCCCTAGATGGCCGACTAAACTTGGTCTCTAATCCTGATACAGGATATACTCTTCTTCCTAAGGACTAAACAGAACAATCAGAGCTAATTAAAGATAGCACCCATCTCTTTCCTTCTACCTGCCCCAGCAGGAACCTCCATCTCCCTCCCAGAGCCAAAAGGAAGGCCCTTTCACTCTCCACAACAAGCCATTCTCTGGGGGTGAAGAACTTCATGCTCTTTATTTCCCTTCATTAAGTGGTCAGACACTCTCTCCATAGTTTCATCCAAATGCCAGATCACCTTCAGCCTCCCCCGGTGACTCTGGGCATGAGGGAGGTGACAGACGTGGAGCATGTGAAGAATGCAGGGAAAGATTTCTGGGAGAGAGAATGTGGAGTGGGACTAGATGAGTTTCTCCTAGGACTCCTTGTCCTTCCTCCAGTGTCCCCGTGGATCCTCCCTTCTCCTCCACTCCAGAGGTCACCTCAACCTGGAAATTAATTGGTCCCTCTTAAAACACTTCAGCTGACTTCCTCTGGGTTAAACCAAGGGTTCTGGTCTCTAAACAAAAATGACTAAGGTACTTTGCAACCCTGTTAAATCATCAATTCCAAAATACTTTTGAAATGTTAAGGTCTAATGAGACATTAATTTGGAACTTTCAGTGTTGATAGACAGTAGAACTGACTTTATGCAACACTCTCACAGTTCAGGGACTCATCACTCTTGCGAGATATATAGTGGTTTGATGTGAAAATAATTAAAATATTTCTCAAAAAGGTTTCTGTGCTGTGAGAGGCTTGTAAACTTTCAAGCAAAAAATGTATATCACAATGACCTGTTCTGCAGTTTGTTCCATGGTTATCACATTTGTCTTCCACTGCCTTTGGGGTAAGCCCTGCTTTGATTGTCCAACAATTTCCTCTACTTTCCCCTCCCAAATATCTTCCCACCCTAAAGTTTTGTATTCTCTGCTCACGTGCTCTTTTTTTTTTGCTGTAGAACTCCCCAAGACACCACTGGGAAGAGGAGGAATCAAATTCACAGACCGTAAGACACTTATCAAATGATTCACTCAAAGGAAGGAAAACCAGATGCTGGATGGGGTTGGCATGGGACCTGCTGTGGTGGCTTCATGCCATCTATGGATTCCCTGAGCAATGGAAGCTCAGCAGGGGCAAGGCCTGGAGTTACTGGCTTTGCAGCTGCTTTGTGCTGCCAGAGTGGTACAAAGTAGCTGGAGTTGGGTTCCAGGATCTGGCTCTTTGTCTTTGAATCTTATTGTGGTACTAACTCTTAGAAACAAGTTGTCAGGCTGGAGAATAACTGACTTTTAAAGAAAATCCAGGCCATATCAAGAACAGTGGCCATATTTTTTTAATTGCAGTTTTATTTTAAGTGTATTTTAACTCTTGGGTTTCATAAGTAGAAATGGAAATCTTCTAACAGATTTATTTCTAATTTTTTTCAGTGTAACTGTAGAATAGATTCTAACACTTAACCCAGAATTTACATTGCAAATGCCTAATTAGAGAGACTGGGGGATGGGCTGAGGGGTTCTTAAAAGATTTTTTTTTAACTAATCAATTTAAACGAATAATAACTAATAATCAAAATAAACTAATAAAATAAACTAATTTAAACTGTATTTATTTCTAGATTGAACGCCCATAATTTTACTTAGTAGTTTTCTGACTCTGTTTTCAGGAAAGAGATCATAACAGTGAAGGTGAGGATGAAGATAAATATGCAGATGATATTGACATGCCTGGACAGAACTTTGACTCCAAAAGACGTATTACAGTCCGAAACTTGCGTATTCGGGAAGACATTGCTAAAGTAAGCCACAGCAAATGAACTGGGTTATATTATGACTTTTCTCTTAATAAAAAAGTTTATTACCTGTTGTTTCTAAGGTTGTGTTCTCTTAACTAGTAGTTCTGACTAGTGGATTCAGTATGGGGCTTGGAGCCTGTAGACTTAGTTTCTGTTCCTAGCTTTGCCACTGATCTTCGTATGGCACCTTGGGTAACTCATGACCTTCCTTTACCCATTTCCCTTTTGTCAAAATATAAAAATTCTGACCTTTAGATAGTGCTTTTCACCTACAGAGCGTCAAGTGCTTTACAAAGGTAGGCAACCTATCATGGTTATCCCAACTTAAAGGAAGCTGTTGTAATACCAGTTGGAGGCATGTCAGCTAACACTTTAAAGTATCTATGAAGGGATTACAGTAATATTTTCAGTTCTGTTAGCATCCCAAATTTCTAAGTAAACATTTTGTATGTCTCCTTATTTTAGTACTTGAGGAATCTAGATCCAAATTCTGCCTACTATGATCCCAAAACGAGAGCAATGAGGGAGAACCCATATGCCAATGCAGGCAAGAATCCAGATGAGTAAGTTTGAAACTGGGATTTTGGCTACACATCTATAACAAAACTAGATAGTTAAAATTGTCTTAATATTAACCTTGTTTCTCTTTGCTGTCCTGTGTATCTTGCTACCAATGAGCGACTAGTCAGTTATGGAGGACGGAACCTTTTAATACTTTCTTGGTTACGTTCTTCTGCTTATTTTGTTTTTTTCTTCTAACTTACAAGAAGCACACACAGTGCTGATGAGGATCATTTTGTTGAGAGTTGATACTTTAAAGTGATCTTGTCAATTTAATTACCATAGGATTGATACTAATTTTTTGAGTACAAATTGTAAAGTGGGCAGAACAGCAAATTGCAGGTTACAGCAGAACCCCTCTATAGTAGAGATGGTATCTCTAGACCACAGTGATGTATATGTAAATGTATTTCAGTAGTTGGATGTTTGCAGCTATTCTCCTCTTTACCTGCAATTATCCCACCAGAAATAACTGCCAAATTCAGATAGCCCACTGTCCAGAATTTGAACTTCATGCTTCCCTGTCAAATACTTGTTAGAATCCATAGGTTGGCCTCTTGCTCCCCAAACCAGCAAGCATTCAGAATGTTGCAGAGCTAACGTGTTAACTCTCAGGGAGAAAGCAGAGGAGTAGTGATGTGAATTACATTTGTGTATGTTTTTCTGTGGCCCAGGTAGGGAATAGAAACAATGTTGCAGGAGGTCTTACCATTTTGGGAGTCTTGGTGACTGTTCTTTTCAAGCAAGAGAGATTCACAGTTAACAAAAGTAACGATGCCAAAAATGGATGAAGGAATTTATGTGCTTAACAGAGAGTAAGGGTGTTGCACATTACTTAAATAATTGTTTTTTGGTTTTTTTTTTGTAGAGTTGGTTATGCAGGTGACAACTTTGTTCGTTACACTGGTGATACCATTTCAATGGCACAAACTCAGTGTAAGTATTTCATTAAATCAGAAAAATCATACCTTAAAAATTGAAATTCCATATTTCTGTGCCAAGGAAGAAATGTCTCTTGTTACAGGTAAACTTGACTGCATGATGACTCTTAGACAAAGAATAGGTTAAAGGTGCTATTTGAAAAGCATGTATACGATTCAAAATGATCATTTTAATTAAGTGATGGCTCTTTGTTTTATATATAGTGTTTGCTTGGGAGGCTTATGACAAAGGCTCCGAAGTTCATCTTCAAGCAGACCCTACAAAACTGGAACTCCTGTACAAATCCTTCAAGGTGAAAAAAGAAGATTTTAAGGAACAACAGAAAGAAAGCATCCTAGAGAAGGTAACAAAAACAAATGCCCAACGAACAAGAATGCTGTTAAGAGCAGGTCCAGCTTGGGTTTTTTCTTTTTTCATTTTAAAAAAAAAAAAAAAAAAAAAACCACATTATTAGTGTGGGCCAAACCACCTGTTAACCTTTCTGATCAAACTCTAAAATTATGTAGTCTTTATACCTGTTGTGTCTGGTAAGTTATTTAATATAGACACATTAGTATAGCTGACGGTCTGTTAGCATTTTCTGTGGTCACGGGCCTCATCCCTCAGCTGTCAGAAGAATGTACCTCTGGTGAAAACTTGGCAGAGCAAGATGTGGGGGTCTGGATTTATGTTTTAAAATACATACAAGTGGTGGAAAATAGTTTTTGCATTGTTAAAATTGATCTTTTAGGAAGAAGATAACTTGGGATAGTTTAGACTAAGTATTTGCAAATATTTCAAAACACACACAACATAAGTGCTTTTCAAAATCTTAATTTTCAGACTTTGGGATTGCCATAATGAGTGCAGTTTTTTAGATAAACATTTTTCTATTTTGCTGTATTACGATCAGTTTTACTTAGACCACGTGGTAAAAATAAATCATGAAGGTGCTAACATTTGTTAAGCACAAGTTGTTGACAAACTATATTGTCTAATTGTTCTATACTTGGATTGTTTTTCTAACTTTGTTTTGCTTTGAAAACTTGTAGTGGGTTAAACGAGATGTTCTATATGTAAATTGGGATATAGCACTGGAGCTGGTAATATTTCTTCAAACAAAAAAAATATGAAGTGTTACCGCTGTAGCAGAAATTTGAATCTTTAGCTAGTAAATCAGAAGCACAAAAAATGGATCACAGTTTACATTTTAATGTTCTAAGTGCTTGCATAGCACCCAAAGCCCAGGGAAGGTAGTGAGGTGATGAGTTTGAAATGCAGTTGCAAGTCTAAATGACTTTTTTCTTTGCTATAGATCTTCAAAAATGTTGCTTGTATTGTTGTTGTAGTATGGAGGACAAGAACATCTAGATGCTCCACCAGCAGAACTGCTGTTAGCCCAGACAGAAGACTATGTGGAGTATTCTAGGCATGGAACAGTCATCAAAGGACAAGAAAAAGCTATTGTCCGTTCTAAGTATGAAGAGGATGTAACTATCAACAACCACACAGTAAGCACCTACGTTGAAAAACAATAGCAAGAGCTAAATTTCCTGGTAAAGCAGAGGAAATATGACAAAGTGCCATGGGAACTGATGCACTGTCACTAAAGTAGTGAACTCATCTTTTTGGATAAGTTGCTTGCTTAAGTCTCTCCCTCCAAGCAGGAGAATTTAATTATTGCTAATAGGAGCTGTGTGTGAATCAAGTGGAGCGTATGTGGGGAACTTTCAAAGGCACAAATGGCAGTCATGCTTCCAACTCCCCTTGAGTTGTAATGGGAGTTGGGCACCTAGCTGTCCTTTGCCTTTGAAAATCTCCCCCATGTGCTAATTCTTGTAGATCTTAGGAGGGAAAACTGATGAACTTTGAAGATTTTTGGATGAACTACTACTTTTCTGAAAAGAGTTAAACAAAAATCATGTATGATTTGCAATGTTCCTATTATGTGATTGCTTCAGTACTGTGTCTGTCTTGCAGTGTATATGGGGTTCATATTGGAAGGAAGGCAGATGGGGATATAAATGCTGCCACTCATTTGTCAAGTATTCCTATTGTACAGGAGAAGCTGGGAAAGAAATCGCTGTAAGTATCACTTCATTTTTAGACATTAGAACAATGGGATGCTGCTATAAAAATAAGGCTAATAATTCAACTTGTCTTTCCATTTTGGTACATGCATAGTGAGTTTTCATGCCTTTTCTTTTATCTTCATTGTGCAGAATACTGCATTAGACTTACCAGAGGAAAAACCTACGGAGGAAGAGTATATGGCAAAATCCAAAACATTGATGGAGGTAGGTTACCTCCCCTCCCAAGTGTCTTCCCTTTAGAAAAGGATAACTACTTTAAAAGATTGTGGGAAGGAAGATTTTTGCATTCTGTTAATCTGGAGTTTTAAAAGGTGGAGTGGTGTAGTGACTGTACTACAAAGATGCATGGGCCAACTCTTCTGAGCTTGACTAGGAGATTTATAAAGTATTGGATCATTAATGTCTCATCTCTCAATGTTCCCAAACTAAACTCCTGAGATACAGAGTTGATAGACCCTAGAGATAAGTTCCTTGGACATGCATGTTCATAACCCATGGCATATGTCTACAACTCCTGCTTTCCTACCTCCAGATACATCAAGAAAAACAGAAAGATGAGAAAAAGAAGAAAAAGAAGAAGCAAAAGAAGAGTCCAAATTCAGATAGTGAGGGTGAAGAGAAAAAGAAACATGAAAAACTGAAAAAGGTGCACTGTGCTTTTTCAAACAGAGTTCTTGTTCTTCTTCTTAAGAAATATTTGGTCAGTAGTATGAAGGTCCCAAAATCATGGTTCTTGTGGTGTTGTATATAGGGTTTCTCTGCTGTTGACTCTGAGTTGAAGTGACTTTTAGACAGAGTTGTATAGCTGCTTTGAAGTAAATGGTTAGAACAGTGGGTGATAGCAAAAAAGTGGAACACCAACCTAATTAATTGTGTGAAGCGAGGTGGGGAACAAACCAGCAAAACTCCTCTCTCCTTAAAGTGCCTTTTATCCCAAGGAGAAAATTAGGCCCTATCCTGCAATTGATGGTGTGCATGAGTAGATTATGGCAACTGTACAAAGTCCCAATGAAGTAATTGAATGGGGCTCCACAGAAGTACAGCAGTCTGCCCGTGTACTATCAGTTACAGCATGGGAGTCTTACACTGATATACGTTAGCGATCTTTTGGATAAACCACAGCTTCTGCTGAATAGCAAACAGTAGCACTACAGTAGGGAAGGAATAATTAATGTCTTTTAAAAAACAAAAGGGGGCGGGAAAAGCTATCCTTATGCAGTCTGGATGAAATTCTCAAAAGTTCTTAAGTCACTAAAACGCATTAGAGAATTTCACCCTTTATGTAAACTTAGCTGAAAATTCAGGAATCCTTAAATTTACCACACCCTAACATCCTACATTTACACAAATTTTAAAATGGCTAAATTAAATAATAGTGTGAACAGAGAAAACTGACAGCAAAATTAAAACATTAAGCGTGACAAATTCTAATGTGGCACAGTAGTTGGAGGTTAAACACTTAAGGCTTGTATGTGTAAAATGAGAACTAGCATTGGCTGTTTTGTGTGGATTATAGAATCCCACTGTTCTGTCTGCTGCTGGTGCTTTTAGTTAAAGTACTAGAATCTGTCCTGATTCTTAACCTCATTTTTGCTTTTACTTCAGGCATTAAATGCAGAAGAGGCTCGTCTCCTCCAGGTTAAAGAAATCATGCAGTTAGATGAGAGGAAGAGGCCATATAACAGCATGTATGAAACAAGGGAGCCTACAGAAGAGGAAATGGAGGCTTATAGAATGAAACGCCAAAGACCTGATGATCCTATGGCCTCCTTTCTTGGACAGTAATTATGTGAAAGACATTCCAGCATACAGTTCTTGGCTATTGTATATGATACTTGGTAAACCAGTAATTGGAGCTTTTCTTTCCACGTTTCTGTAACAAAACTGCACAAGTCTGCTTTGCAGAAATGGCCTGGCTTTTGCCAGGGAAAAGAAGTCTATGAATGAAGTTAACGGCTGGTGCTATAAGCATAGTAGCGCTTTCCTTTTTTTGAAAAGTATACTTGGTACAGACTTGTATTACTGAAAGGGTAAGTTGATACCTTCTAAAATTCATCGTAACAAGTAACGGGAGAGAGGAACCTATAAATTCAGGAAAACAAACTGCATCTAAACCAGTTGGCCAGCAGGTGTCACTGTTATGTAAAAACTGATGAATGTAACACAGACTCTGTCTACACTAGGGACCTTACAGTGGCGCAGCTGCGCCACTGTAAGATCTCCTGTGTAGCCGCTCTCTGCCAGCAGGAGAAAGCTCTACAGATGGCATAAACTAAATCACCCCCAACAAGCAGCGGTAGCTATGTTGGGGGGAGGCACTTTTGTCAGTGAAACTTCTGTTGGTTGGTGGGGGGGTATTTTTTTTTTCACACTCCTGACCGACAAAAGTGCTTATGTAAACAAAGCCTTAAAAGTGGTAGGGTTGGATGACTAAGATCTTAAGACTTCTCTTATGTGTGGCTTAGTAGGAGGGAAATAGTCATTCTTCATCATTTTGGTAATTTTAGGAATGCAAAAATGTGTAAAAACTGATGTGATTTGATGTACAGACTTGGTTGAATGTAATATAAATGTTAATGCTGTCTGGTAACTGGGAATATTTTACTCTTGTCCTGAAGAGGTTGCAAGAAGTTGATATGCTACACAGAGCTTTGAAATTCTTCCTGTGTTTTAGCTAACAGTGTAGCCTTATGCATACACCCCGATATGCAATGCTGACATCCAGTGAGATAAATTGCATTTATCATGAAAGTTTGACTGGTTTACCTGCTCTGTCCGTACTCATACATGTCCAACAAAATTCAATCTCATAATCTAAACATTTGAGCAGTTTAAACAGCCAACATTACTATTATGTATTTTAAAAATAAAAAATTACCATATTTCTTTAACCCTTTGCTCCTACCAAAACTCCATCTTGCAATATTAAGTGACAGGTTTAAGGTCCAATATCTTATGGTATCTTAGTTAAAAACACGCTGTCTACACCATTGGAAAGTTGTGATTCCCAGATTTCCAAAGAGGCAGAGATGCAGCTTTTGGTTCTGTCCCTGGATGGCTGAGATATTGGATATGACACTTTCAGTATAAACTTTTAAACATTTATAAGAAATATTATAAACTCTCTCTCTCTCTCCCCCTCAAAAGGCTGTACGGGTGAATTAATATTAACAGAACCTAGCTTTACAGCTAGAAGGATTAAGAAATTAGTCCTAATAGTGTTTTTAAAACATGTAATTTTTTTTCTCTTAAATATATGGGATATCAATTTCTAGTGGTGTGATATAGGAAGCTTTATTAGCTTGTTTGAGTTATGCAGGTCATCCCTGAATAGCAAAGTCATACAGCTGGGGGGAGTCCTCCCATGCTAATATTTTTTCTACCATAACCATATTTTTCTTATTTTTTTTAAATCTTTTATAAATAAAAGCCCAATTTCAATGTGGAAAAAATACTGACATAACTTTCCTAGTTATTTGAAATGGTATGGTATCATTATCAGTTAAAATCCAGCATGTTACAGTATACAGTTAAGTTGACTTCTTGTCCCTCCATTTTGTATTGCATTTGTCTTGTCCCTGTTTTTAACGCTCCTGTCTGCTCTGGAGCATCTTTTATTTTCAGACCATTCTGACTAATACAAAAACTTCAATAAAAAATAAAATAAGCTACATCTATCTACCACATAATGCACACAAGAGAAAAGAAAAGCTCTAACGACTAGTGTTCTGGTTTTGTGAGTTGTTTAATTTAAAAAAAAAAACACAACACTGATTTAGCACATCAGCTAGAGTTTAGAGTAAGATGCACCTATCAGAATAGAATGTGGCTCTACACAAAACTCTTAAGACTAGCAGCATAATTTCTCAATTCCCTTTGGACCACCTCCCTCAATTTCCTTTGATACTGTAATACTGTCTGGTGTGGGTCCAGGAGTGAGTCATGATTGTGAGTGCCTGCCTTTGGGCAGACTGTCAGAAACAGTGCATATACCTAAACTGGTAGTAGATTCTATAATTCAATTTTACTACGCTGGTAAGAAATGTGAAGTCCTGGCTCATTGTGATAGTCTCATCATGGAGGCACAGAAGGTCCCCTTAGAGGCTCCAGTCTACATTGCCACCCAGACAGACTGGACATATTTATCACTATGTTCAGGCTACTTCTAATCCCAAGACACCAGTCACTTACCCCAGATCAGTTAATATCCTAGATCAGTGTTGGGCTACCTGTGGCCCAGGGATTGCACGTGGCCCGTCAGGGTAATCTGCTGGCGAGCCAAGAGACAGTTCGTTTACATTGGCATGGCTGCCTGCAGCTGCCAGGGGCCGCGGTTCACTGTTCCCATCCCATGGGAGCTGCAGGAAGCAGCGGCCAGCACATCCCTACGGCCCATGCCGCTTCCTGCAGCTCCCATTGGCCAGGAATGGCAAACCACAGCCCCTAGGAGCTGCGGGCACCCATGCCTGTGGACAGTCAATATAAACAAACTGTCTCACAGCCTGCCAGTGGATTACCCTGGCAGGCTGCCCACTGCTGTCCTAGATCTTTGAGCAGATCTGTAACTAATCTTGTAATACACTAAAGTATAAAGTAGGAAAGAGAAATGAGTTATTTGCAGGTTAAAGCAAGCAAACATACACACAAATGAGTTACCATGTAAATCTGAAGCACAACAGTTGTGATCTGTCAATTTAAAGTGTCTTTCAAGGTAGACCCAGGGGGTAACCCCTGGAGACCTCTGGCTTTAGCTTGGCTTCTCTGGCCCCATTAGAGTTCAAACAGCAAAGAGATGAACAATCTTCACCAACTATTTTTATTTTCTTCTGCCATCATTCAGAGTGATAGAACAAGGCATTCTGCACTTCTTCATGGGTGTAATAGGGCTATTAACCAATCCTTTATATTGCAATGTTCCTTGAGGCCCATCTGATTTTGATAGTTCTTGGAGGTGGAGGGGGAGGAGCAACACTCTTCCCATCAAGTTATAAAGCAAAACTTACATATTTCCTTATAGCCTGGAATACAGACATTACAAGTAATGGATGCAGCACTTTACAAGCATTTCATAGAGTCTAAACACTAAATACATTCTTATAAGACTAATACCTACTGGTTTAATACTGGTCTGGTGTCCAACTATGAGTTTGTCAGTTCTTAGCTAGTGCCTTCAATCTTGGCAAGAGCTAGCACCTGGTCTGCCAGTGTCATAGATACATTCTGTCAATTTCCTTCTCTTTAGTCCGCCAGATTTAATGCTGGAGATAGGAAGCTTGCTGGTTCGTTTAAAGGGGAATGCATAACACCCAGGCAAAAATGTTGTTGGATTAATTTTTTGCCAAAACAAAACTGCAGAATCTAGTACAATGTGGAACCTCTTCAAAGCCTTCAGTGAGGGTCACCAGATAGCAGTGTCCCATGTTGCTTTGAAATTAAAGTATGAGGGGTGGTGATCTTCACATGATATCTAATCAGTCAGAGCTGGATGGGTGAAACCCAGTTCTGGGTAAGCCATGAGAGCCTTGGTACCAGGAAAGGGAGTAGTAGGATAATTAATGATGAAATGGGGTTAGCCCTCTAAGGTCTGGTCTACACTGGGGGGTGGGGGAAGATCGATCTAAGTTATGCAAGTACTTAGATATACTCACCACGGTGTCTTAACTGCAGTGAGTTGACAGCTGACGCTCCTCCATCAACTCTGCCTGCATACTGGAGTCGAGGAGAGCACTCGGCAGTCGACTTATCGTGTCTAGACTAGATGCGATAAATCGACCCCCCTCCTCCCCCCACTGCATGGATCGCTGCCCATCAATCCTGCAGGTAATGTAGACAAGCCCTAAGAAAGAGAGAAACAAAAGTACACAAAGCCTGCAAAAGCATTCCTTTCTCTGCCTTATAAAACAAGAGATTTCTCTAGCTTAACTCTATTGCTCCAATTCTCTATACCCTTCTTGCTACTGCTTTAATTATCTGCATTATTAGGTTGGGGGCAAGCCACGACATCTTGGTCTGGACTTTGAAGCAAGATTGGCCATTTTGCTGCATTAACACTTCCATTTGGATTAGTTTTGTTAGACGTAACGTAGAGAAATAGAGGGAAATAGTTGTATTCTATTTTTACACTTCCCTTACATAATCCAACCAGAAATCCCACTAGAAATATTAGGCACAGATGTTTTCTTGCTGGTGCCAAATATTACCACAGTTTAAGCCTCAGTGGAACTGTAAAAACCTCACTCTGCCTAATGATAGCTGACTAAAGGTTTTTGTGGGCAGATTAAGGAGACCAAACACATCCAGCCACTAGGACTCTCTGGTAGCTCACAACAGCCCTCAGAAACAGCCACCCAGATTCTTATTTATACTGTGCATTTAATATCTGAACATAGTCATTGGCTTACAGCTCTGTAACCACACACAGCTTTACTCCTAATTAGGCTATTTTCAGACTTGTCTGTATCAGTATTACATGTATGAAAGTTTATATTTAACAAATACAAAATTAGCCAATTTCAAATGAATACAGAGATTGGATTCCACAAACAACTAGAGGTAGCGATGTAACCCACAATCACTCTTTAATCAAAAGCCTTTACACTGTCTGCAGAGGTCTGTCAGACCAAGAAAAATTAGTGCCAGAGTCAAAGACCTTTGATTGAAAATTCCCCCTGCAATGCATATGCAAACCGAGGCCCTTGTCAGCTGTCATAGTAGTGCAGGAAGAGAAGGAGTCTCCTAGGCTTTATCTACATACAACAGTGGTCACAGTGTAAGCTTAGTCTGGAGAGGGTTCTGGCCTTTTAGCCTCTGTGTCAGGACAAACAGCGGAGTGCCCCTAAATGAAATCAGGGTTGTGATGAACTTGAGGGGAGTGCGGAGTTCCACAGAGAGAGAACAGCAACTGGAGCAAAGACCTTCCACTTGTGACTGTCCATTTATTATCTGTCAGGCCTTCCTTTACCTGTTTAACTGGGACTTTTCAAATGTCTTCTTGAAACCTGGAGACTCCACTGTTGCCTGAAGGGCCGAGAGATTCTACCATAACATTGGACTAGTGACATGAGTTAACAGGGTTTACTGGCCTGGGCAAATGCTACCATTGTAACTGGACTCATCCACACCGTGTATTGAGGAATTCTTCATCTTTCTACAACTGACTGAGTTTTCACCAGCCACGTCAAATGCTCTAGTTAATAGGTTTATACGTTTCTTAACTTTGGCTCCACTTCACTATAAGACATCTGTTTTCCCACTGGAATGTGTAACTCTCTGATAATACTGGGAGCTGTTTATAAAACTCCTTGAGTACTACAAGGAAAAACTGACCCTTTTCTATTTACATCAGCAGTTGATGATTAAATTTGCATTAGCAGCCAGTCTGAGGTCATCCCAACTCCTGACATTTAGGGGATGGTATGGAATACAGTACAAAAATTATCTTTAAAAAATAATATTGTGCCTCTGCTCAGCAGCGACTATTTAGTTGAAGTGTGGCACCCTATAGAACTAATTTCCCTACAGAGTTTTGCAGCTGGCTTTATTTGTACCATCTCTCCTTAAACACCGTGATGGTGACACAACAGGGACAAACATCCCTAATTCACTCCAAACAAATTTCGTCTTCATAGATTTTAAGTCCAGAAGGGACCGTTATGATCATCTAATCTGACCTACTGCATAACACAAGCCATAGAACCTCACCCAGTAATTTCTGCATTAAGCCCATAACTTGTTTGAGCTATAGAATATCTTTTAGAAGGACATCCAGTCTTGATTTAAGGATGTTGAATGATGGAGAATCTACCACATCCTTAACTAAATTTATTCCTCTAGCCAATTATCATAGCCTAAATGCTTGTCTACACTACAGATTATTTTCAGAGTAGCAGCCGTGTTAGTCTGTATTCACAAGTCTGTATTTTGTGACTACAGATTGTGTCTACACTAGGAGCGAGGGGTGTGATTCCCACTTGGGTAGACATACTCGCACTAGCTGTCATCGAGCAAGCACTCTAAGAGTAGGAGTGTAGTCACAATAGCACAGGCAGGGGCAGCACAGACTAGCCACCCCGAGTACGAATCCACCTCAACATTGTCGGTATGTACTTGGGGTGGCAAGCCAGTACTGCCACGGCGGCTGTCCATGCTACCACGGCAACCCTGCTATTTTCAGCATGCTTGCTCACTGAGAGCGAGCGCAGGTGTGTTTGCTTGAGCTGGGAACCACACACCCCTCGCTAGTGGTGTAGACATAGCCTGTATGTGTTAAGATTGCAGTTCTTAAATAGCAGAGCTGATACTATTGTCAGTGGCATCTTTTAAGTTAAAGCAGAGAGTCAGCTCACTTTGTCGTGGTTTTTGGACAGAGACAATCATTCACTAAAGACAGCTCAGGGACCTCTAAACTCCTTTTAGTTAGGGCAATAAAAATGACTCAATGCTGAGTCCTGCAGTTAAAAAGTCAGTCTCCCACATCCCATCATTTATCTCTGAAAACACACACACACTTCCCCACTTCCTTTTCTGTTTCCCATTCTATGCCATGCATCTATATTTTAGGCTAGCTGCAATCCATCTGTAAGCTAGCGAAATGACTCAGCAGAAGAAAAAGAACTGCAGTCAACACGGTCTTTCCCACCATGCGGGTGTTTCTAACAAGACAGTAAAATATATTAACAATCATAGAGCAAATAGGGAAAAAACAAAGCAAAAAACACCCCAACTCAGTCCAATCCTATTCTCTCTGGGTAGGGAGCCCAGAATTCTATCACATCTGTCTCCCAAGCAGCCACTTCTAGCCCTTCCCCTGAGTATGTTTAAACTGAATTAGAGTTAACCCTGCCCCAGGTTGCGTCCCTGGTTCTTGTCATACACTTAGTCTGTATACACATTAAAAGTTGTAATCTCACTAAAAAGTTACAAATTCAAGGTTACTGTTCTCTAGGGCACTGTCTACACTAGGGATATTTACCAGCCTTGCTAACACTTCTTTAGCAATGTTGCAAAGTTAACTGTATTGGGAACCCTAGTGTAGATGGGGTCTTAGCTGTTGATGCAATTTTCAGCTCTGTATGGATTAGATTTGCTCTCAGTGATACGGTGTTGAAAACTGTGTCAGCAGCCAAAGCCCCACCAACTGAACCAGTATTAGCAGTGGTGGGATTTTTTTCTAAAATGTCCCTTGCATAGATAAAGCCTTGATCTCCCCATGTAACTGTTAAACAACAACTTTGGCTAAAAATTCATAAAACTAACTCTCATGTTTATTCTGTTTCATATTATGAAAGGCTAGTTTATTTATTTAATACAAGGACATTGCCAAATATGTGCTCCAGCAGAACTTTCTGAAATCCTGTAAGTCAAAATGCAGTGATCCCAGGCTCAGCATTACAGTACAGACATATTTTCCATCTGCAGATAAAAGCACTAGAGAAAGGCATGACTACTCAAAACTGTTTCCTTTCTATGCACATAGTCTAAGTAGGGCAGAATTCAACTCTCTCTCTCGCTGTCTGCATCTGATGTACAGCAGATCTGAACATGAACTAATCAACTACTGATAGTTAACAATATCCTGGGTCAAATATTACAGCACCCATCTCCACACTGTACTTTACTTTTTCCTCAAGTTGAGCATTTTGAATTATCCAGAATTACTTTTATCTCCTTTGTGTATGTTTCTACCTCCCTTGTACACTGTGCCCTTGGCCGGCTTCATGCTTGGAACAAAGTGGAAGGCTTTAGCTATAATAATTATCC
Organism: Lepidochelys kempii; assembly: GCF_965140285.1. NCBI lineage: Eukaryota > Metazoa > Chordata > Testudines > Cheloniidae > Lepidochelys > Lepidochelys kempii. Next base: position 23,584,534 of record NC_136387.1, on the reverse strand, counting down.
AGTCTGAATAGCCAAATATACTCTGCTGCCTTGATCGTTAGCTCACATCTGGTATGAGCTCACAATTGCTGCGGGGAGGGGCGTGAGTTAAGGCATGTTTTAGAAATAAATAGTTTACAACATTTTGACACCCTCTGCATCGATGCAATATTTGGAGGAAGGTCAAGAAGAATAAGGACTTTCAAAGTAGTTTACAGTGGGGACATCTTTTAATTTGGATTTTAGGAGAAAAAATGATCCCCACAAAAATTACCAGCAGGAGAGTGAGTTTGTGTGTGTATGGGGGTGGGGGGGGATGTGAGAAAACCTGGATTTGTGCTGGAAATGGCCCACCTTAATTATCATGCACATTGTAGGGAGAATGGTCACTTTGGATGAGCTATTACCAGCAGGATAGTGAGTTTGTGTGTGTGGTTTTTGGAAGGGGGGTGAGAGAACCTGGATTTGTGCAGGAAATGGCCCAACTTGATTATCATGCACATTGTGTAAAGAGTTGTCACTTTGGATGGGCTATTACCAGCAGGAGAGTGAATTTGTGTGGAGGGGTGGAGGGTGAGAAAACCTGGATTTGTGCTGGAAATGGGCCAACCTGATGATCACTTTAGATAAGCTATTACCAGCAGGACAGTGGGGTGGGAGGAGGTATTGTTTCATATTCTCTGTGTATATATAAAGTCTGCTGCAGTTTCCACGGTATGCATCCGACGAAGTGAGCTGTAGCTCATGAAAGCTCATGCTCAAATAAATTGGTTAGTCTCTAAGGTGCCACAAGTACTCCTTTTCTTTTTGCGAATACAGACTAACACGGCTGTTACTCTGAAACCTATCATTTTAATGGCTTTTTAATATACCTTAGCATTTTATTATGATTTATTTGTATTGTGATGGCACCTAATAGCTTCAGTCATGCTGCAGTGGCCCACTGTACTAGGTGCTATACAAACGCAGAATAGAAAAATGGTTGATTGGTCCCTGCCCCTAAGAGCTTACAAACTCAGTGTTATTAGTACAATCTAGAAACCGTCTTCGTATATAGCATTTTTTTCAAAGTCCTTTCTGAGAAGGAACCCTGAGCTACAGCAGTCAAAGAAAAGTGGGTAATAAGTAGTTGGAATCCATCTCAGGTGTGCACAGAAACCCAGTGTTTTAGTCCTAGACAACGACAAGGCAGACTGAAATTCTCTGTCTCATCTGGCTCTGTGAAGATGTCTTTAGCTTTATCTTTTTACCTTCTCAGCTTTATTTCACTGCCTTGATCTCTTCAGGAGGTGCTATCTATGCAGACATCTATTCCACATACATCGCTGTGGTATTTTAGTGCCTGACTCAAGTCTAAGTGACTTCAAAGCAGGTTATAAATGTGCATTCTCACCTTAATTAATTAACACAAGGGATCACTTTCCTCATTCCAAAGACGACTTTTACTTCATAAAGCAGCCACATTCATGCTCCTGAGCCATACGTACAAATCCCACCCACAAAGCAAGAGCTTGGCATGGGTCTTCTGAGCCTTGAAGTAATGATATCGGAAGGACAGAACAGGTCGTGCTGGTGGGGGAGTGGCACTATATGTGAAAGAAAGTGTAGAATCAAATGAAGTAAAAATCTTAAATGAACCCAACTGTATCATAGAATCTCTATGATTAGTAACCCCATGCTCTAATAATAAGACGTTAGCAGTGGGGATATATTACCAATCACCTGACCAGGATGGTGATAGTGACTGCAAAATGCTCAGAGAGATTAGAGAGGCTATTAAAATAAAAAACTCAACAATAATGGGGGATTTCAATTATCCCCATATTGACGGGGTACATGTCACTTCAGGACAGGATGCAGAGATAAAGTTGCTTGACACCTTAAATCACTGCTTCTTGGAGCAGCTGGTCCTGGAACCCACCAGAGGAGAGGCAATTCTTGATTTAGTTCTAAGTGGAGCACAGGATCTGGTCCAAGAGATGAATATAGCTGGACCGCTTGGTAATAGTGACCATAATATAATTAAATTTAACATCCCTGTGGCAGGGAAAACACCACTGCAGCTCAACACTGTAGCATTTAATTTCAGAAAGGGGAACAACACAAAAATGAGGAGGTTAGTTAAACAGAAATTAAAAAGGTACAGCACCAAAAGTGAAATCCCTGCAAGCTGCATGGACACTTTTTAAAGAGACCATAATAGAGGCTCAACTTAAATGTATACCCCAAATTAAAACAACATAGTAAGAGAACCAAAAAAGAGCCACTGTGGCTAAACAACAAAGTAAAAGAAGCAGTGAGAGGCAAAAAGGTATCTTTTAAAAAGTGGAAGTTAAATCCTAGTGAGGAAAATAGAAAGGAGCATCATCATCATGTTCCCATTACACCTCTGGCGTTTAGGGCAGTGACAAAGCTCCTCCATTCCTGTCTGTTTCTGGCAAGTCTTTCAATAGTTCCCCAGCTCAGGTATTTCAGCTTGGCTTCCACAGCTCTTCGCCATGTTGTTTTTGGATAGCCTCATTTTCACTTGCCTTCAGGTGCCCATCTTATTGCTACTCTGGTGATGGAATCAGTTTCCATCCGAAGCACATGGCCAATTCATCTCCAACGCCTCCTGGCAATATCATATCCTCTTGGCTGCACTGTGTCAATAGATCTTCATTTGAGATTGTTCTGTGCCAAAAGATATTGAGGATTTTTCTGAGGCAGGTTGTATAGAATGAAGATAGTCCCACATGTCAAACTTTCTCATTCCCCAGCATTCTGCACTATAAAGTAATGTTGAAAGTACGCAACTCTGATAAATCTTGAGTTGGGTTTTGGTTTTGTATCTTGATGATTTCCAGACTGTATTTAAGCTCCTGAAGGTGTTCCTAGCTTTATTGATTTTGTTCCGGATGTCCTGGCTTGTTCCACTGTCCTGGTTGATGGTTGCTGCCCAAGTATGTGAATGTTTCTACATTGGTGAGAACATAATCCTCTATCCGTACCGGTGATGGTGAGGCAATATTAAAGGTCATGATATCTGTCTTATTGTGGTTGATTTTCAATCCAATTTGCTGGCTGAATGCATTGAGTTGAGTTGTTTTTTCTTGTATATGGCATAGGGTGTGTATTAAGAGAGCGAGATCATCTGCAAAGTCCAGGTCTTCAAGGAATGACAAGGGTGTCCATTTAATGCCTCTTGGCATGTCTTCTGTTGTACGCTGCATTACCCAGTCGACGGCAATGTTGAAGAGGATTGTAGACATGATACACCCCTGACGTACTCCTATTTTGACTTCAAAACTGAGCTCACTGTGATCAACACTGCATGTAAAGTTGAAATAAAAGCTTTTGATGATGTTAATTATACGGAGAGAGATTCCATATGCCCACAGAATGCGCCAGAGGCTGGTCCTGTGAATGCTATCAAAAGCCTTCTCAAAATCTATTTATGTAGAGTTGCCATTGCCATTCTAAGCATTGTTCTATTATATTTCATAGAGTGGATATCTGGTCTGTGCATCCACACCCTTTCCGAAAACCAGCTTGCTCTTTTCTGAGAACGCTATCAACTGCCTCTGATATACGCTGGACTATGATCTTACACAATACTTTGCTTGGCACCTTAACAAAGGTGTTATACCACGCCAGTTATTACAGTCACTGAGAGTTCCTTTTTTTGTTATCTTCACTATAACCCCATTGGTCCACTCATCTGGCACTTTTTCCTTTTCCCAGACTGATGTAACTAGAGGGGCCAGGATAGATGCTGCTAACTCAGGATTTACCTTGAACAATTCTGCATTCAAGTTATCCTTGTCAGGAGCTTTCCCATTTTTTAAAGATTTGATGGCTTCAGTGATCTCTTTCTTAGCTGGGGTGTCTGTGTTGATATCAAGATCTTCTTCTGCCTCCTGGACGTTTGCTTCCTCTTTAGGTGGCTCCCTGTTCAGCAATTCTTTGAAATGCTTTGTCTAGCACATTTCTTGTTCTTTTTCTGTTGTTAGTAGGTGGCCTTGTTTGCCCCTGATGAGAGTGTTTCTTGGTGTCCGCTGTTTACCACTGATAAGCCGCGTCATTTTGTACATGGTTCCTTGTTCACCACGAGCAGCAGCATCCTCTGCTTGTGTTGCCAGATTATCAATATAATGTCATTTATCTGCTCTCACAAGTCATCATTTGACCTCCCAGTGTGCCTTGCTATACTGCTTGCAGTATTTGTCCTTTAGCTTCTGGGATTTTCTGTCTAAAAACTTTTTTCTTCAGGGCTTGTCTGGTTTCTAAGGCATTCCATGTGCTGGATGTAATCCACTTCTTCCTTCTCTTTTGCCTGTACCCTAGACAAGCTTCACTTCTCTGTTTATAAATTGCTGTTACTTTGTCCCACTTCTTGTTGATCTCCTCATCTTCATTCCTCTTCATCAAGATCTGCAAGTGCTTGAAACCTGTTCTTTAATGGCAGAATGAAGGCTTTTTGTATTTCAGGGGACTTTAGCTTGTCAGTGTCATAATATCTATGTCCCTAGTTTGGTGGACCCACACTTCTCAGTTTTAGCTTGATGGTGGAGGAATCTGTTTACTTCAGACAAATGTGTCTCATTTACTTGAAAACACTTCAGTCAAAACATTGGGGTAAATCTGCTGCACTTTTCTGTTTGTATGATTAACCTTGAGATGTTTTCTACCCAGTGGAGATTATCAGTGAGTTGTGAGCCCTTGGCTAGAATCATTTTCCCCAAAGCGTTCTGATTTTCATAACTTTTCATAACTTTCACCTCCTACTGCTCTTGGAACACACTGAGATTTGGTCCAGCTGTGTTTATTTTCTTTACAAAAAGAAAACAGTTATATTTTGCACTTCTATAGCACCTTACTAACCTTAATTAACTAAGGCTCATGACATCCCTGGGTATGCAAGTATTTTACAGAAAAGGCACAGAAATGTCCCCAGAAGTTGCTGAAGGTCACACAAGGGAAACTTGGACTATAACCCAAGAGTCCTGGCTCCATGTTTTCTAGATGCTAGACGATGATCCCTTCCATTAAAAAAAAATCCTTACTTTTTAAAAAAGGCATTTGATTGCAGAAAAAGGTACTGTATGGGCATGGAACACTCATGGGATTCTTGAATACTTATTAGAGGGGCTGTCATGTGTGGTTCCCATTAAATGAAAACTATAAGGTGACACATCCCCCTGCCCCATATGAATCGGAATCAATTCATACAGGTTGTGGATCACATCTTATTAAATAAAAGGACTCCCACCAGCCCAGTTTAGCTGCCATAATTGCTCAGCTCTGTTTTCCTCAAATTGAAAATGCTCACATAACACCATAAGAACGGCCATACTGGGTCAGACCAAAGGTCCATCTAGCCCAGTATCCTGTCTTCCGACAATGGCCAACATCAGATGCCCCAGAGGGAATGAACAGAACAGGTAATCATCAAGTGATCCATCCCCTGTCACCCATTCCCAGCTTCTGGCAAACGGAGGCTAGGGAGAAAGATCAGTTCCTGTATAAGATCAAAAGGCTATATTTTCTCTTTATCATGAAAAAAAACCAAATAATTAGTCAAGCTATCTACGTGGCTATATGAATTTCCCTCATTGTCCCTAGCAAACCTAGGTCCTCATCACAAACAGTATTTGATGGACTCATACCAAAATTTAATAGTATTATTGCACACCATATGTCCACCAGATGATTAACTTTGAGCAATGGGGTCAAAGGGAGAAAGAGGCTGAAAGCAAAGAACAGATTGTGTTTGTGGATTTCCTTTTTCACTCTTATCTTCATCTTGAACATCAGTTTCACATTATCACCCCGGAAGAAGGGCCCCAGTTGCCTGTGAAATGTAAACAGTTCCGTTTTCCTGATTTGTTAAATCAACACTGGGAAGCAATGAAACAAGTCTGATACTTGTGGGTACACATGCTGCCAGCTGTTGCTATGAGTGTCATTCTATCAACACCAGCATGGTGGCCACCAGCAGAAGACTTGGAAAGTCCTGTATTAGACAAAACATGGAATTCCAGCTGCTTGGGGAGAGGAGTTTCTCGACACACATGACGTACTAGGAAGCTGCATTGGGCTTATAGCCCAGTGGCTAGAGTGTCAGCCTGGTACTTTAGGAGACCTGGATTCAAGTCTCTACTCTGTAACACACTTCCTTGGGGAAGTCACTTAGTCTCTCTGTGCCTCAGTTCCCCATCTGTAAAATAGGGTCTCTAGCACTGCCGTGCCTCACAGGATTGTTGGGTCAATCTATACATCAAATAGTGTGAGGTGCTCAGTTACTCTGGTAATGTGTGCCATATAAGTACCTAGGATGCATGGATGAGAAAAAGGTCTTCATATGCTTTCCCTTAAAGCCACCCTTCTGTCTCCATGCTAAAGATGAACAAGCCAGAAAATAATTCATATCCGATGCCTGTTTAAAGGTTGAGTGTCAGCTCCTGCCATCGGATGCATGAGATTACCGTGTTCACTGGGGAGGAACATCTTACTCACCCTGATTCCAGCAAAAAAGCTCTTGAAACATCATTGCAGTTATTCCATCTCTCTGAGAGGCAGTCACAAGGTCAACAGAAAAATCCTTCTGTCAGTCTAGCTGTGACTACACCATGGGCTAGGTTGACCTAACCTAATTACAGTGCTCAAGGTGCAAAAATTTTCACACCCCTGAGCAACATAGCTAGGTTGACTTAAGTTTTATGTGTAGACCAGCCCTAGTCATTCCATACACTGGCCACTGGCAGATACTTTAGGTCCAACTATTCTATTCTTGCCTGTTATTGACTTGTTGTGTGACCATAAGTAAGTCACTTCACCTCTCTTTAGTGAAACAAATGGATGATGAAAATACTTACCTCTGTAATGCATTTTGAGATCTATAAATTAAGGAAGCTACACTGCTGTTAGTATTTTCTTCCTTATCCACCATACAGTTTCTGTTTTCTTTTCCTTGTGAATACTTTTAAAAGTTTATTTTTGCTTTCTAATTTTCAGAGAGAGAGAAAGAAAATTCCAATCCTATAATCACTGTATCAACTTCAAAATATGAATACATCATACAGTAATAACTAGAGAATTAGTAAAAAGAACAGGAGTATTTGTGGCACCTTAGAGACTAACAAATTTATTTGAGCATAAGCTTTCATGGGCTACAGCCCACTTCATCGGATGCATAGAATGGACCATATAGTAAGAAGATATTTATACATACAGAGAACATGAAAAGGTGGAAGTATCCATCTTGATTATCACTTCAAAAGTTTTTTTTCCTCCTGCTGATAATAGCTCTTCTTAATTAATTAGCCTCTTACAGTTGGTATGAGATATTTGTACATACAGAGAACATTCCACCTTTTCATGTTCTCTGTATGTATAAATATCTTTTTACTATATGGTCCATTCTATGCATCCAATGAAGTGAGCTGTAGCCCACGAAAGCTTATGCTCAAATAAATTTGTTAGTCTTTAAGGTGCCACAAGTAATTCTGTTCTTTTTGCTGTTACAGACTAACAGGGCTGCTACTCTGAAACCTATCATTAGAGAATTAGTGTCATCGTTCTTGTAGCATGTGTGTATATGCAGCAGAGGTGAGTAAGAGAACATGAGGCTACACAACTAAAGTAAGGTTTGTAGAGCTGTTGAGTTGTACTGTCTGGTTAACGATGATGTCAATGATTAATGATGGCAATGGAATAACTTATTTCACTTTCAGGCTTGGGACTAATCTTCTGCCACCAATCTGCCTAAATCGTTTTAGAATTGATAACAGAGTTTCAGTCCCCAGGATAAGATCTTCCTCTTCTGCCAACAGGCTAAGGATCAAGTGTGTTTTTTTCCCCCTGGGTCAAGCTAATCTAATCTATCTCCCTTCAAACACTCCTTGCACAGACAGACAGACTGCATCAGGCCAACTCTCAACCATTTACCCATGAATCAGTCAAGGTCTGAACCTTTTAGACTTGTCTGTAAAGGAGAAACAGAGAGAGGAAAGGCGGGTGGGGGCAATCCCAAGCATCAAGAGCTTTTCAGCCATATGTGTGTAAAAATTCTCTTTCCATATCACGTGACACAAGGAAGAGGCTCAAACCCATTACACAATAATAAAAATATGCCTTTGGCAAAGTTGAGCCAAAACCTGAAGCTGCTGCAGGAAGCTGGGAACAGCAGCGAAAGGAATAAACTTTTTAAAACGCCGTTTGAAGACTTGAATTTTCAAGCTACCCTCAGAAAGGAAGTTGTCTGCAGAAATAACTGGGATTCATGCTAAACTGTGTGACAACGATTTGCAATGAAACATCTGCTTAAGATTCAGTAGATTTTCCAGTGCAGGGTCAAGAAAGAAAGAGATTAGTCCTGGTAAGTAGAATTCTCCCCCCCCCCTTTTTTTTTTAACCTTAACTTTGAAACACTGGCTAAATAAGGTCTAAATTACTGAGCACTCAGGTTTCCAAGTTACGCAAAGGAATCCTTAATGGCAACAGTCTTGAATTAAAAGAAATATTACAGTGAGAAAATACTTATCAGAGAGAGTTTTCTGGGCTCAGTCAGCCCAGGGAAGTTTTTTCTCTGTTCTTTAACTGGTGACTTGTATAATAAGGTTTTCTACACAACGCTACTGAGGGATTGGCACGGGCATCAGCTGATTGCTTAATGGCAGGGACAGTAATGCAACCCAAAGCGTAAGAGATATTGTTCTCCTTTTTTTGAAGTGTAATGTTATCAGCATTTTGCCTAACAACAGACAATGGGCCAAATTCAGACCTGATGTAAATCTATTGACTTTCACTGAGCTACACAAGCAATTAAATGCATCCATTTTAAACATGCCACCGTAGTTATTAATAGCACACCTTGTTTAAATCAAATAATTGTTTAGCTGTGTGTGGACAAGTGCTTTGCTGCTATCGGTGATACTTTATTATAATGACCAGGAATGAGAATTATAATAAAAGGGAAATCCGTCATTTTAAGAATATTAGGACCTTTTGAATTATACTGCAAGAATCTGGGGTGAGGAGGTTGTTGTTTTATTTAACAGATGTCCAAATATTTATGGGAAACATTGGAATGCAAGGATTTAACTAATCTTTAATTTGCAAATCGGTGTTAGAAAACACTATAAGGTCATAAGGCAGCAGGGAGGAAATATAATTCAGGCAACATCAGTTAATAGACTGCATGGTCAAAGCTTACAGTCCCTATTCAGGCAATACAGAACACCATATATTTTTAGCCTCATTTGTCAATTACTGTGTGGTGAAGGTTCCCTCCCACTCATCCCCTTCAAACACCCCGCACCTCCAGCTTGTACTTTTTAGCTTCCTTGAAGGAAATGTACCATTGAGTCAGGTCATCTATCACCACACAACCACTTTCCTACTTGGATAAACCGCTCTAGGATTTTTACTCTGACTTTACATTTCCAAGGCAGCTGAAATGCAACAAAGAATGTATACTATGGTACATGACAACAAAAAGGGTGCTCTTCCAACCATTCATCCATGGCTCATTTGTGGTGTCCTGGCCAAACCTTTTCCTTGCCTGGATTCTCTTTTCCCATCCTATTTTTTATTTTAATATACACTTGCCGTATCGGATTCCCTAACAGTGTGCCCCACAACAGACAGCAAGAATACCTGAGTTCTGATACTGACCCCTTCCAGAGTCTTAGGCAAGTCACTTCTCATTTTCCCCCAGAAAAGTCAGTGTATTAAAATGACATTACTAAACTGAAGGGCTAATGGGAGGATTATTATTATTTACTACCAGTATTGTGGGAACAGCTGGGAGCCACACTCACAGACCAGGACCCATTTGTGCTTGGTGCTGGGTGAACACAGAACAAAGACAGTCCCTGCCCTGAAGAGCTTACAATAATTAGCTGATGTTTGTCAAACACTATGGAAGTGCTGAGTATTATTGCGCAAGGGATATATTTTTGATCAAACATTCAACAACACCCTGAATATAGAAAACACTCTCATTGAATGTTATTCAGACTGTAATATCTCCACTGAAATCTTGCAGTATGCCTAACTTTTTCTTTCTGACCTTTGCTACTGGGACCATTGCCTGTAGTTTGGAGAGGCCAGGGACATATGCTGATCTGGTTCCAATATGCTTTTTGAGGCTGAGAGAGCCAGAGCAAGAGAGAGAGAATTGGAATCCCACAATGGGCATCTATCCCGCCCCAGGGAGGCTTTCTTCCTAAACTTAACAAGATAGTGACTGGCTTGTGTCCTGGAGCACAAGGCATTATATCCCTTCCAAAAGTTCTGTTTTTCTTTCCTAATTACTACTATAAAGGATACCTTGTTGCAATGAGTTCCACAGGATAATTAAGCATTTATCAGTTTTAAATTGGCTGCCTTTCATCATCCACTGTGCCCTTATTCTAGGATTATGACAAAGTAAACCAAAGAGTTCAATTTACTTTCTCTATGCCATTTGTTATTTTGTACAACTCCATATTGTTCCCTTTTATTCATCTCTTCTATAAACCAAACAGCCCTCCTCTTTTCAATCTCTCTTCATAAGGCATTTTATCCATGCCTCTATTTCTGTTGCCGGTCTGAGAATTAGGGCTGGTTGGGAATTTTTCAACAAAACTGAAACTTTTCACAGAAAGTTCTTGGGTCTAGGATCTATTGAGCAAGATACCTGCCCCATCTGAGCAAAAGCGTGGTGGTTAGGGCATCTGGGATGTGAAAGACTCAGGGCTTGGCTACATTTGAGAGTTAGAGCACATTAAAGCAGCCTCGGGCGCCCAACCTCATGACAAGTCCACACTGACAAGGCACGTAGAGCGCTCTGACTCCGTGGCTAGAGCGCTCCTGGTACTCCACCTCGGCGAGTGGAATAACATTTTGTGCGCCCCCGCTGGAGCGCTGCAGCGCCAGTGTGGACGCTCTGGTCTGTTAGTGCGCTCTGATCGGCCTCCAGAACTGTCCCACAATGCCTGTTTTAGCCACTTTGCTCATCACGTTGAACTCTACTGCCCTGCCCTCAGGTGACCAACCGTCAGACCCGCCCTTTAAATTCTCTGGGAATTTTGAAAATCCCCTTCCTGTTTGCTCAGCCAGGCGTGGAGTGCTCGCAGCGAATCTTTCCAGGTGACCATGCCTCCACGCGCCAGGCGATCCCCAGTATGGAGCAATGGCGAGGTGCTGGACCTCATCAGGGTTTGGGGGGAGGAAGCTTCCAGTCCAAACTGCGCTCCAGCCATAGGAATTACGATACCTTCAGGCAGATACCAAGGGACATGATGGAAAGGGGCCATGACTGGGATGCTCTGCAGTACAGGGGTAAAGTGAAGGAGCTGCGGAATGCCTACCACAAAGCCTGCAAGGCAAACAGCCACTCCGGTGCTGCCTCTGCAACCGGCCGTTTCTACAAAGAGCTGGACACAATACTGGAGGGCAACCCCACCACCATTCCAAGTACCACCCTGGACACTTCAGAGCCCAGTTCAACAAGGCAGGAGGATGAGGAGGAGGAAAGCGGGAACGAGGATGCTGAGGAGGAGGGACATACACTGGCATCCCTAGATGCATGCAGCCAGGAGCTGTTCTCAAGCCAGAAGGAAGGTAGCCAGTCGCAGCGGCCAGTGCTTGGGGAAGGACAAACACCAGAGGAGGTTCCCAGTAAGTGGCTTTTATTTTGGGAAGGAAGTTATTCGGTGCGGGCTCTTGGAGTGAGGAGGGTTAGGGCTGCATGCATGCCTAGATGTGAAATAGGGCGTTGACGTGCTCTCTCAAATTGCGGTAATCGGCCTCAGTGATCTCTTCAAAGGTCTCATCCAGAACTTGGGCAATGCACTTGTGCAGGTTTCTTGGGAGAGCCACTGTGTTCCTTGTCCCAGTAAGGCTAACATGTCAGCGCCACTGTGCCATGAGGGGCGAGGGGACCATTGCTGCACACAGGCAAGCTGCATATGGGCCAGGGCAGAATCCGTCTTGCAGTAGAAGACCCTCCCTTGCTTCCCAGGTCACCCTCAGCAGCGAGATATCTTCTAGGACGAACTCCTGTGGAAAATGTGGGGACAGTGTTCAGTAGAGGGGCCCCCTGCAGCTGTTGACTCTCCCCAAGGCACAGAAACCTGGAGAACAGTACAGCCATGAAACAATCAGTCACGCTTGACCCTGTGCTTACTCACCATTTTGGGGCTCCCATGGTTATGTGTGCTCGCTTTGGGATGGGCAAATTATGCTATTGTGTAGACTGTGCTTGCCCTTATGTATGGGGGAATCCTGTCTCTGTCTGGTGTGAATAATGCTGCCTCTGTTAAGTGTTGCATTTTGCCCTTACAGATGCAACCTTGAGATCTCAGCCGTCCGTGTTATCAACTTCAATGAATTAGGAAGAGGCCACGTAAAAGCAAAGATGACATGCTACATGAAGTCATGCAGCAGTCCCTTAACGAGAATCTAAAATTGCAGGAATGGAGGGAGAGTGAAAGGAGGATCTGTCAGCAGAATGAGGCATGCCAGCACAAAAGCGCAGTGCTCCGGCAGCAAAGCACAGAGTGGCTGATAAGCATCACGGAGCGCCAAGCGAACTCGATCCAGGCGCTCGTAGCCAGGCAGGCGGAGCACTACCAAGCCCGCCCCCCCCGCAGCCCTTGTCCCAAAACTCTTTCCCTTGTGCCCCCATGTCACCTCCAACCCACTTTCTCCAACATCCGGGTTCTTACCGCCACCAGCTGCCTCCAACACCTATAGCTTCACCACCCAGCCCTGAAAACTACGACCCTGACCTCCTGCACTCAACCCCCATCACCATGCAATGTAGCCATCCTGAAGTGCAGCACTCATTGCACAGCACTCCAGACAGGAAGGCTGAGTATAACAGGACATACACAAATCTTTGGTTGTACCATTCCCCACCGCACCCCCTTGCCCTTTCTGTTTCCCAAGTAGTTGTGTTTCTTTGCAATAAATGAATTTTATTTTCAATAAATGGATTTTTTTGGCTTGGAAAACGTTCTTTATTATTGCATAAAGTAAAAGATACCTTAGCCCAGGAAAGCAACAGGCACTGCAAGTCAGCATAGCAAACACAGATTCCTACTAACATTGGAACCACTCCCGTGCAGGGCACCAGACATTACTGGTGGCTTTCAGCCTCAAATTGCTCCCTCAAGGCATCCCTAATCCTTGCAGCCCCGCGCTGGGCCCCTCTAATAGCCCTGCTCTCTGGCTGTTCAAATTCAGCCTCCAGGTGTTGAACCTCCAAGTTCCATGCCTGAGTGAATCTTTCACCCTTTCTTTCACAAATGTTATGGAGGGTACAGCACGCGGATATAACCGCGGGGATGCTGTCATCGGCCAAGTCGAGCTTCCCATACAGACAACTCCAGCGGCCCTTTAAATGGCCAAAAGCACACTCCACAGTCATTCTGCACCGGCTCAGCCTGTTGTTGAACTGCTCCTTGCTGCTGTCAAGGCTCCCTGTGTAGGGTTTCATGAGCCATGCCATTAAAGGGTAAGCGGGGTCTCCAAGGATCACAGTGGGCATTTCGACTTCCCCTATGGTGATCTTCTGGTCTGGGAAAAAAGTCCCAGCTTGCAGCTTCCTGAACAGACCAGTGTTCTGAAAGATGTGTGCATCATGCACCTTTCCAGGTCAGCCTGCATTAATGTCAATGAAACGCCTACGGTGATCCACAAGCGCCTGGAGAACCATAGAGAAATACCCCTTCCGATTAACATACTTGGAGGCTAGGTGGGCTGGTGCCAGAATTGGAATATGTGCCGTCTATCGCCCCTCGCAGTTAGGGAAACCCATTTGTGCAAAGCCGGCCACAATGTCATGCACGTTACCCAGAGTCACGGCTCTTCTGAGCAGGATGCGACTAATGGCCCTGCAAACTTGCATCAACACAATTCCAACAGTCGATTTTCCCACTCCAAACTGGTTAGCAACCAATCGGTAGCTGTCTGGAGTTGCCAGCTTCCAGATTGCAATAGCCACCTGCTTCTCCACCCCCAGGGCAGCTCTCAATCTCGTGTCCTTACACTGCAGTGTGGGGGCAAGCTCATCACACAGTCCCATGAAAGTAGCTTTCCTCATCCGAAATTTCTGCAGCCACTGCTCGTCATCCCAGACTTGCATGACGATGTGATCCCACCACTCGGTGCTTGTTTCCCGAGCCCATAAATGGCGTTCCACGGTGGTGAGCATGTCTGTGAATGCCACAAGCAATCTCGTGTCGTATGAGTTACTTGAGTTGATATCATAGTTGGAGTCCTCACCGTCAGTTTGGATCTTAAGGAGTAACTCGACTGCCAAACGTGAAGTGCTGGCGAGAGTTGTCAGCATACTCCTCAGCAGTTCGGGCTCCATTCCCGCAGACCGAAAGGGAACATAGAGCGTGCAGTACAAAAAACGTTGAAAGATGGCGCCAAGCGTGGACGGAAGCACAGGGATTGCTGGGATGTGAACCGATGCATCACGGGGCATTGGGACAGGACCCAGAATGCCCCACAACCCCTGCCCCCTTCCCACAAGCCACAGCACCAGAATGGGAAGAGGTGCTCTGTGGGATAGTTGTCCATAATGCTCCGCTCCCAATGCCGCTGCAAGTGCCTCAAATGTGGCTACGCCATTGCGCTTGTTCCTGTCAGTGTGGACTGCAATGCTTTCCCTACTGCGCTCTCCGAGGGGTGGTTTAACTCAAAACGCTCTACATTTGCAAGTGTAGCCATGCCCTCAAGTTCTGCATCAGGCAGAGCAGAGACTTGAATTTGGCTCTCCCACAGGCCTGGTGAGTTCCCTAACGACTCAGCTGTTTGGGAGGGTTTCTCTCTCTCAGAAAGTTTTGGGGTTGCCCCAGAATAGGATGAGAACATTTTTGAAATCTCAGGAACTTTTGCAAGATAGGAAAACCATTTCACTGCCCAGCTCTGCTCAGAATGCCCTCTATTTCTATTAAGCCCTATTTGTGATGGGTGAACAGAACTGAACACAAAATTCAGGGCATACCAGTATTATAATTCTCCATTGCATTCCTTAGGTATCCTACTATTCTATTTGCCTTTTTTATTATTATTGTTGTTGCTGGACACTGAGCAAAGGTCTTTATTCATCTGCCCACAGTGATACCTGTTCTGTGGTTTCGATCTCCAACGCTATTAATCTGACACCTTTCACCAGCCATAATTTAACTTACATATGTATAAAGCAAGAGAGAACCCAGGAATGAGATGATCAAAATAGCTCAGGAACTGAACCCTTTCTCGAGATCTGTTTTATGTCTCTTGCTCCTCTGCATGTTCTTAATTATATACATTGAAAAAGTGTGGGGCACTCGATACAATGTTAATTTGTAGCATATTTTTCCAATGGATTTGAAATAGCAAGTTACGTGGCTCTTGGAGGACATAGTACTACATCCATTCCCTTCAGAGAGTGTGAGCAGGGAAGGATGTTAGATGTGTGTTTTGCACAATACTTTTATTAATAATCTCAGTTTCTAATGTATGGGCTAATTAGAACATCTGTAACCTGATCCAAAGCCCCTTTAAGTCAATGAGAATCTTTCTCTTTACTTCAGTAGGCTTCGGATATAGGCCCCAGAGACAGCTGTGTTCTTATGGACTAGAAATGCCTGGTAACAGATAACAGAGTTCATACTGTCACAATTAATGCTCTACCTTGTATCTGTGTTCATTTAACTACACTTGCTTTGCCTACCTACAGATATTCAGAGAAGTGTGCTAGAGAACTGTCTGGAAGCTGGTTAGATTGAACAAAAAGTCATCTTATATTAAGTTAGTAGAACATAAACATCTGATAAAAATCCAAGTGGGATGATTGATGAATCTTTTATTTGATATATATTTAGAAAGAGGGGTATCTGTCACAGCTGGGGAAGGAAGCTCTTTGATAAGGGAAGGGGTCGGGTTCTTATGTGTACCTCTCTCTTTGTCCATTAATTAAACATACTAAACCTTTTAACCTGGCAGACACAAGAAGTACCATAGTTCAGGATTATTAAAGTGATATCTTTTTAATTTCATTGGGTAGGATTCACAAAGATATTTAGGCACCTAACTGCCTTCAATTTTTAGGCACCTCCTGATTTCAATGGGAGTTAGACACCAACCGTTGAGGCTTGGCTTCTCTGCTGTCAATAATCTGCAATGGTAAAGGTGAGATAACTAGAGATTTGTATGGGGCAGAGGTAAATTGGCATTCTGAAATGAGGTACTGTGGATTCTGACGGCCTGTGACATAGCTCCCAGTCACTACAGATGGCACTCTTGTAAACACCATGCTGAATGTAGATATTTTGTCCCCAGTTCTACTTCTGTGACATTCAACCTACTCTTAGCACAGAAGGAGACAATAAGTATGCAGTGAAATGACATTTTCTAAAATTTTTGAATAAGGGGTGGTCTAACTCCTTTCCTCTGTAGAGATTTAAACACACAACCATGCTGGAAATTTTGCAGAGGTTTACATGCTTCTGCAAATCCCACCCGCATATACATATTCATTCAGCTTCCACTTTTTTTAATGTAAAGAATTTTACTGAGGGAGATATAAGCACAATGAAGGAGTCAGTCCTACATGATGCTCAATGCCCTCATTCTGCACCTCTCAGGATCAGTCCCCTAATTCACACATTGTCATAATTGTCTCCAAATTCTATGATTAGGTCCCTCTTCTGTCACCCTCACTCACAGTATGTTGCTCCTCACTCCATGAGTGGTATCACTGAATAGGTGTAAAGGGTATCAGAATCTGGAATACTCTGAAACCAGATGAAGTATATCAGTAAATAGTCTCCTCTGCGGTTACATTTCAATCAGTTTATTTTACATGCTAATGGGCTAACTTCCATGAAACACCATGGAAGCGAATGGGATTACAGAGGTGCAACTAAGAGCAGAATTTGCCTCAATGTAACAGTCAGGGAGAGGGAGGAACTACACCAAGATTTGGATTTAGTTAATTGTACACATTTCCAGCGAGGCTTGAGCTAGAATTCTTAACCAGAAAACACGGAGGCACAAAAACCAGAGGGAGGGAAAATGAGCTGACTTGGTGTGAGGTTAAGAAAACATCAGGGGATGAGAATACAGTATAACGGAGGCAAAGCAAGATGGGGGATCCTGGAGGGGGAAGTGAAGAGTCAGAGAAGAAAGTACTGAAGAATGTCAGTGATCTCCTGCCAGCTCTGACAGCTGTGAGGCGATAACAGCTGCAGCCTATATTCAGAGTTAGAGAGACTCTGATGTGTGTTATTAGGCTGCAGAGCGTGCCGCTTGCTGTGGACTGGAATTGATGGAGACATGATAAAGAATCAGAAGGGCAGACAGACGTCTTTGCTCAGCAAGTCTAAGAGTGAAGAGAGGTGGATGTTGGTTTTGTAGCCCTTGGGCAAAAGCAAGTTTAAAAAAAAAAATCTTAGCTGAGATTTTGGCAAACTGGAAAATGAATGGATCTGAAAAACCAGTTTCCTCGTGAAAGTAGGTAGAGTTCTCAACCACACTTAACAAGTGCTGCTGACAGTTCAGGAATCACTGGGAGTATTCAGGAGCTACCTCTTTAGATCCCTGAGTAATGAGAAACATGGGAGTCCAGCAGTAAGGATTTTAGCTCTGTTAATATGCAGCAAATCACTCCCTGCACCCCACCACCATTACTTCTACTCTGCATTTCACAGCTTTCAGGGATCAAGAGTAAAAAGAAGAAATAGCAAAGAAAGAAGGAGATAAAATGATACGGGTTGGGGAAAAAGGGGTCTGAGGAAACAAAGGCCCTTTTTGTTATCCTCAAACCTGCTTTCCCATCCCTTTGCTTCTCCCCTCTTTGTTTCTGGTAACCAGACTGGCAAACCCCAATTTGAGGATGATCCTAGAGTAGATAAGGTTCAGCTGCCCAGTTGATTTCAATGCAGAGATCATAAGAGAACGAGAGGGGTTAAGCCAGGGGTATTCTCAATGAGGGAAAGAGGAAAGTGGATGTGTAGGTAAGGATGAAAATGCAACTGTCCAATATAGAGGATCCCAGATTCAAATGGGGTGGTTCACTTGACTCCTCCAGCCACCAAAACAATACAACTAGCCCCAATTTTTGAAGGGGACCTGAAACACTCCCTCTCCGCCTCCCCCCATCCCAAGGTAGGGTAGGGATACTTTTGTGTGTATACTGGCCTGCCATGGTACATGTCAGTAAATCCCTTTGTTTCATTATGACAGGTTTCACCATGATCTCTGTGGTTCTGCTCATCTGGACCGTGCCTTGTGTAGCTAATCAGCTTCTCAGTGGCTTTGTTAAAGGAGAATTTCAGAAAGGTTCCCACCAGCTCATATGCAGCATGCCAGGGCCACAGGGCCCTCCTGGTCCCCCTGGAGCACCAGGGTCTCCAGGAACAATTGGGCGAATGGGGTTTCCAGGAAAGGATGGAAAAGATGGTGAGGACGGGGAGAAAGGAGAGCATGGAGAGGAAGGTAAGAGGGAACTGCCTCTTAGAGATTTGTTAACACTTCAGATTATCCTGGTGAAGAGTAGAGGTTCAGAAAATACAGAGAGATCCAAAGCAGCTGCTCCCAAACATAGGTGCTGAGCATATAGTGGGGGTGCTGAGAGCCTTTGAACCAAACTGTAAACCTTCTATACGATGGAAACCACTTCAAGCGATGGGGTGCTGCCACACCCCCAGCAGCCCTAGTTCCAGCACCTATGCTCTCAAACCCATACTTGGGCCATTGTCCCAGTTCTGGGTTTCACCTGAAGTTTCTCGCCTGTCATGCAACTGTCTTGTCTAGCAGTTCCAGCCCTGCTCCCAGCTCAGTCTCACATCTAGCAGCCCCCAGAAATGGGGCCCAGGACTGACACGAATTCGGTACTATCTTTCTGTACTCAGAGACAGGGTAATTCAGGCATTCCTGCCTAAAGCAATCAAAGCTGATCACAGTGAAGGTGGAAGTAATTCTATGTTACATACAGATGATCTGATTCCGCAGGTTCTGAGCAAATCAAATGGAGGCACAGATAAACCTGTGATTGAATTAAGTGAGGTACCCTGTTCCAAACCGGTCATGTTAAACAACTGGTGGAATTTTATTTCACACTAATTAATTCTCAGTAATTTAGATCCATGATTCTTTTCTTTCATGCCTACCTAGAAAGTCCTCGGTGACATCTCTTATCGCTGACCCTTCCCCAAGTGAGATTTTGCTATGTTATCTCATAGCTTGTTATTACTCCAACATAGCCAAGTGGCTGCAGGAGCATTTCATTTTTGTAAAGTCTTCTCTTCATGAGACAGCATGTTTAGTGGTTGGAGAGGAAGGATGGGCCAGTGTTTAAGGGGCTCACGTGGGACTCAGGACTATATTCATTTCCCTGCTCTGCCAGACTTCCTCTGTGACCTTGGGCAAGTCACCTAGCCTTGCTCTGCCTCAGTTCCTCATCTGTAAAATGGGGATAATAGCAGTGCCCTACCTCACAGGTGTGCTGTGAGGATCAATACATTCGACTGCAAGGTATTCAGATATTATGGTAATGAAGGCCAGATTCTTGTCTCTCACTGTCACCTTCATGACTTCCTTTTGCTTCTTACACCACATCGCAAATCCTGTCTTAAAATTAGGCTCTGCTCTCTCACATTATCTGCTCAGCAGGACCCTTCTCATAGAATCATAGAAATGTAGGGCTGGAAGGGACCTCAAAAAGTCATCAAGTCCAGCCCCCCTATGCTGCGGCAGGACCATCCCTGATAATGGTTTGTCCAACCTGTTCTTAAAAACCTCTACTGATGGGGATTCTGCAGCCTCCCTTGGAAGCGTATTCCAGAGCTTAACTACCCTGAGAGTTAGAAAGTAACCCTGAAAGTCATCTAGTCCTGCACTGAGGCAGGACCAAGTATACCTAGACCGTCCCTGACAGGTGTTTGGAGGTTTACATCCTGCTTCTTTGAACAAATGTCTATAGCACAGAAACTCCCATCACAGTCAGGATTAACTGGCAGTTTCAGCAGAGATGCCAAGGGCAAACGGACATGTGAACTGAACTCTCTTCCTGCTCCTCCAGGTGGTCCCTGCAACTGAGGATCGAGGCACCAAGAGAGGATGGTGGGGGGCGGGGGAGAAACTTGCACTATTTCTGTCTGTGTTGTCCATGGATAAATGGAGGAAGTCACTTTCTAACATTGTCAGGCTCACTCTGCACCCTTCCAGCATGTGTTGCAAAATGCAAGCAGGACAGAGGTTCCTTTGTTATAATGTCTTTTCTAACACAAACATTCATAATGTACGTGTTAGAAAAGACAACATGATTGTCATCTCAGGACCCATCCAGCCCCAGGTATTGTTTCATTAAAATCGCCTGTAGATGGAGATCCTGGCTGGTTTCTTCCCATACGATAATTTCATGTTATAATGATAACACCACCCTCACACCTGATCACATTTTTCACTAAAAACCTCACTGAAGGCAATTTGTCTTCTAGGTCCCCAAGGCAGAACCGGAAACCCAGGCAAACCAGGACCAAAGGGGAAAGCAGGCGCCATAGGCAAAGCAGGACCACGAGGTCCAAAGGGCATTAAGGGGAATCATGGGAATAATGGAGTGCAAGGAAAGAAAGGACCCAAAGGGAAAAAGGGTGACACTGGGATGCCAGGACCATGCAGCTGTGACACCAAAAAGGCCAAATCTGCCTTTTCCGTCGCAGTCACCAAAAGCTACCCGAGAGAGAGGCTGCCCATCAAATTTGACAAGATCCTTATGAATGAAGGAGAGCACTACAATGCTTCCAGTGGGAAATTTATATGCAGCATTCCTGGTATTTACTACTTCACTTACGACATCACTTTGGCCAATAAACACTTGGCCATTGGGTTGGTCCACAACGGGCAATACCGAATAAAGACTTTTGATGCCAATACTGGTAACCATGATGTGGCCTCTGGATCAACCATTATTGCCCTGAAGCAGGATGATGAGGTGTGGTTGCAGATCTTCTACTCGGAACAAAACGGGCTCTTTTATGATCCCTACTGGACAGACAGTTTATTCACCGGCTTTCTTATATATGCTGACCAGGATTATCTCAATGAAATATAAGAAGAGACTGTCAAAAAATAGGAAGCGAGTTTGGGAGCTTATACAAGCAAAGTACAGCTCTAAGTGCGTACGTGTGGGATAATCATAGGACTCTGCATTCTTAGAGCTGTAACGCTGCATTGGCTAGTTGGAAGTCTCCCATACCATTAAAGCATTGTATTTGAATGTCATTTAAGTTTTAGCACAAGCTCTTTAGTTGCTGTGCTTTCCTAGAACCTTTACCTAGTTATAAAGGGAAGATACTCAGCATACAGTTTACTTGGAGGTGGGGAGCAATTATCACTTGGTTGATATCAGGTGTTTCCCACCAGGATTGTCCTTTTATTGGGTTTGTACAGCCCATAGCATAATGGGCTCCGAGGTGCTACAGTAATACAAATAGAGTTAGGCTCAGTCGGACCACTTTAAAGTACCCTTAATGATTGTTTTTTACAGTCCTTGAAGTTGTCTGTTATATTTTCCTTTACCAAGCAGATACGCTGTGGTCAGATTACTATAACTTTAACACCAATGCAGAATCTATATCTATTTTTTTTAAATTACAAAAAATGAGCCAAAACATCCATTTCCTGCAGCCTCATATCGGAAGCACTGTTATAGACAATATCTATCCCTCTGCGGAAAGGATCTTCATTAATGCAAAGTCAAAGTTCAGTAACCACTAAAGAGTCAGGCAGTTCTCTGTTAAGATTCTAACAGCAGTTTCGTAAGTGCATTATCAATGGGCAAAGCGGTCTGGCCAAAATAGCACTGGTACAAAGACCTCATCTTAGCCCCTTCATAGTCAATGGTACAGCTTCCTGTAAGATGCTGGCTGCTCTCCACTCCCATTCAATGGGAATTAATGGCACTCAGTACCTTTCAGAATGCATCCAATATTCACAAAATCAGATTTTAAGAGAGACCTGAACTGGAATCCTGGATCTGATTCCACACAAGTTTTGGTAAAGTTGGTATCTGGATCTGGACCCAAGTGTCACATCTCAGGACTGCATGGGCCAAATGGCCCAGTGAGATTCTGATCCAAATCTGGCATTTGGGCTCATGCCTCAAGCTGAGGACAAACTTTTATTCCATGAACTGTTGTGTGAACTTCTCTCCCTAGCTTTTGCTGTGCAGGATCTGTGTGCTGCTGCTAAGGCTCTTTTCTAGGGCTTTAATGCATACACACATATCCAATTCCTAAGTATGGTGACCCACTGCTACAAGATATTTGTTTTCAGCGTACTATGGTAAAACATTACTGATGTTCTGGAATCAGCCACATTCAGCTTTGTATTGGTGATAAAAAGGTCAAGAGTTATAACATATTTTTTAGCATTCTTCCTTTATCTATAAGCCTATCAGCTGGTGATAACAGAGGTATGGTTCTCTAACGTTAGAAGGACTGTAGCAGAGTCCAAAGCAATCCTGCTATAAAGCTGCTGCAATCTGGCTCTGAGCCCCAGAAATGTCTATTACAAACTCCCCTTTGTAAAACACTCCTAACATAGATATCTATCTTGACAGCCAAATAAGAG
Source organism: Lepidochelys kempii (assembly GCF_965140285.1). Taxonomy (NCBI): domain Eukaryota; kingdom Metazoa; phylum Chordata; order Testudines; family Cheloniidae; genus Lepidochelys; species Lepidochelys kempii. Next base: position 23,561,956 of record NC_136387.1, on the reverse strand, counting down.
AAACCCTTCACCTTTTTCCCATTAAACGTTGGCCAAATTCTTTTCTCAGATATGTACTCATGTCTCCCCAGTCATTTCTTTAGTCTCCTTTATTCTATCACTTTAGGTGAAAATTTACATGAAGTTCCAGTTCTTTTAATTTACATTCATTGAAAGGAAATCCCACAAGGCTGGAAACATGTTTATGTTACTTTTAGAAGTCGGAATATTTGCATGACTATTAACTACAGTAACTGTGCTGTCTCTTGCAAGACCATTAAATTGCTTTTTAAAAACATAAAACTGAATTCAAATACTGCTGGAATTATCTTGGTTTTATAATAAAGTCTTCCAGTTAGAAAGTATCTCTGGACTGGTGTGCAGCTTGAATCACTGAACCAGACTCACTGACCATAGGCAATCGGATCCCCCGAGTGGAGAACAAGAAGAAGAGGAGACCTGGAAGGAAGGGGGAATACCGACTCCACAGCACACGCCCCCTTTTCCTTGGTCTCTTCCACCTGGCTGGAGCCTTGCAAAAAAATAAAATGAAGCAGAGGAGGGTTTAGCATTTTCTCCTCCACACCCAGTCGAATTCCCATAGGAAAAGCCGTTTGCCTGAAGCAAGCACCTATTCCTGTAGGCTGCCTTCCACACTTGCTGCTGTACACTCATTGAGGGGACTGTGCCAATGGTAGCACTTTATTTCAGGGCACACAGAGGCCTGGGTATTTTGGGCGATCTATACGTTGAGGTGGTTGAACCTCTTGCCCATTCTCCAGTAGGAGGCAGAGGGAGGGTTCCCTCAGCAGAAGAGAAAGCAGGAAACTCTGCAAGTGAAAACTCAGTTTTCGATTCTCTATGCAGGAATTCTCGTGAGGCAGGAGAACACAGCTTCATATTTCCCCCCGGGACTTATCACTTAAAGGGCCAGTGTACTCATATTTTCAGTGGGTGCCCAAATAATTTTCGCTTCTCAAGCGCCGTTCATCTGCGATCTTGCAGTGCTTTACAGGCACTAATTATTTAAGCCTTAACACTGCTGTGAGGTAGGAGGTATTATGTTTAATGTGGGGGAGACTAAGACATGGAGAGAGAAAGTGATTAGATCAAGGTCATACACAATCTAAGAATTAGCTTCCAGTCCCCAGCTCTCATCTCAAAACAACAGTGACTCTGCCTGGGACATCTCATACATACCTATCTCTACATCTTTTGGCATGGAAGAGATGGGAGATTACCTGTAAGGTACTTCATTATTTTTTCTCTAATAAAATGAGAAAAATGAATGCAAATATTTAGATCAGGCTCTCCAAGTGCAACTGATCTATAACAGGGATCGGCAAACTTTGGCACTCAACCCACCAGGGTAAGCCCCCGGCGGGCCAGGCCAGTTTGTTTACCTACTGCGTCCACAGGTTCGGCCGATCTCAACTCCCACTGGCCGCGGTTCACTGCTCCAAGCCAAGGGGGGCTGCGGGACGTGGCGCGGGCCAAGGGATGTGCTAGCCGCCGCTTTCCACAGCCCCCGTTGGCCTGGGACGGCAAACCACGACCAGTGGGAGCTGCAATCAGCCAAACCTGAGGACATGGCAGGTAAACAAACCAGCCCGGCCCATCAGGGGGCTTACCCTGGCGGGCCACGTGCAAAAGGTTGCCAATCCCTGATCTATAATGAAAGACAGATCAATGGCATTAGTACAGTACTCTAGGTTTTGCTTTCAACTTTAAGAACAAATTTGAGCTCCCATGTTCTCATCCAAGGAATGGGAGCAGGAGTTCTTTCTTTCAAATAGCACAGAATCATGTTTCAATAACAATTCCATGCCCCCCAGTTCAGGTCTGCAGGCCTTCGTAGATACCAAAGGTTCTCAAACTGTGGTCCATGGACCTCCAGTAGTCCACGAGCTCCATTAAGGTGGTCCGTGGATAGTTCCCTCTAAGGTGCATGCCTGGGTGGCTGCACATGAGAGAATGAAGGGCCACCCACCTAATTAGTGGAGCCACACAGGTTAGCGTGTCTGGCTCAACAAGGCAGGGTTCTGGAGTCCCAAGCTGGCAGGGAAAATGGGCTCAGAGGTCATTTCAGCACATTAGGGGACACTCCCAAGGGGATCTCTCTGACTGAACCCGTCACAGCAACTTTCCCCATCTCCAGGGCTGTGGCTGCAGGGGAAGAGACCTCCTTCCTTCCCAGCCTCAGCTCTGTGGAAGGGGAAAGACTCCCCACCTTCCCAGCCCCAGCTTGACGGCTGCCATGGTGGGGAAGAGAGGGCACATCCATCGCTTTAGAAAGGTGAGACTACTGATATTAAAATATGAGTTGTGTGCTTTTATTTGTAGAACAAAAAACATTTATTATTAAGTTTTTTTTATATAGTGCTTTTATCCAAAGCACTTTACAATAGTTAGCTAACAGTACAAACAACATTTGGAAAGATCATGAAATGGTCCGCCGAGACCCTCAGAAATTTTCAAGTGGTCCATGAAAAAAAATGTTTGAGAACCACTGCTATATACCACAGAGAAGTTATTTCCAGGGCTTGTTTGAATGACATAAGCCACAGCTCAATGAACTTAAGGCAAGTACGGAACTTGGAGAGTTACAGAAGGGAAGTGGAAAACCCAGAAACTAGCCAAATGAAGACGGCAAAATGGGAGAAATTATCTATTCACACAGGAGGAAATTCACCCCTTGGCTGAGGGTCCACCAAAAGCCTTTGAACCATTAATTGTTTCTGTGAAATGTTCCTGAGACAGACAGACGCATGCACTTCAGTGTTGTATTGGTCTTGTGTGGTTTCCTCTTAACAGGGAGAATTTTACCTACAATGGCTTAAACATGATCATACTATCTCACCTGTTGAAAAAACTTATTTACAAAGCTTGTCACAGGGGATTCAGACACACAGAAAAACCAACAGGCAGCAGCATTTAATAAGGAGTGGCTGCTGACCAGGGGTGTTCTTCCCCCCCTCACTTTCCACCTGTCACTGGGCGTGGAGAGGCAGTTGGCATAGTGGCAAAGGTACCTGCAGCAATGCCAACCCCCATTATTTCAAAAGGCATGAGCCAGGCCAAATAATAAATGAAGCCTGAGATTTGCAATGCCATCTCTTGATTTTGGCCACTGGGCCTTTAAGAAAAAACACCAAATATCATGAGAGACACATAAAAATCACAAGAGTTGGCAGTGCTGCATCTGTTAGAGATGTCCCTCCCTCCAGTCTTCTGAATTGAGTTCTGGGGTGGATGAGGGTCCTGCTTTTATGTTGTCACTGGGGGAAAGGAGTTGGAGAGGGAGTTGTAACCCTTGCCTCCATCCATGTCAGTTACTCTGATCAACTTTTGCCTCCATAAGGATCTGTTCTCGCCTGATGAAAGTCTCATCTGGTTCACTATTATCCGCTCCATAGTTTCCCTAGTCCTGGCTGCTAATGCTGTATGCACTGCTTCCTGGTCTGACAGAGCCAGAAGAGTACCCAGAAGTCACCTACTACAGGACAGGCCCAACAAAGAAGGTAACAGAACGCCACTAGCCATCACCTTCAGCCCCCAATTAAAACCTCTCCAGCGCATCATCAGGGATCTACAACCCTATCTTGAAGGATGATCCATCACTCTCACAGACCTTGAGGGACAGGCCAGGCCTCGCTTACAGACAGCCCCCCAACCTGAAGCAAATACTCATCAGCAACTACGCACCACATAACAAAAAAACTAACCCAGGAACCAAACCCTGCAACAAAGCCCGTTGACAACTCTGTCCACATATCTATTCAAGGGACACCATCATAGGACCTAACCACATCAGCCACATCATCAGGGGCTCATTCACCTGCACATCTACCAATGTGATATATGCCATCATGTGCCAGCAATGCCCCTCTGCCATGTACATTGGCCAAACTGGACAGTCTCTACACAAAAGAATAAAATGGACACAAATCTGACATCAGGAATCATAACATTCAAAAACCAGTAGCAGAACACTTCTGTCTCCCTGATCACTCAATAAGAGACCTAAAAGTGGCAATTCTTCAACAAAAAAAACTTCAAAAAACAGACTCCAACGTGAAACTACAGAACTGGAATTAATTTGCAAAATGGACACCATCAGATTAGGCCTGAATAAAGACTGGGAGTGGTTGGGTCATTGTAAAACCTAAACCTAATTTGCCCAATATTAATGTCCCCCTACTCTTACTCACACCTTCTTATCAACTCTCTGAAATGGGCCACTCATTACCACCACAAAAGTTATTTTTCCTCCCTTGGTATCCTGCTGTCAATTGAATTGTCTTGTTAGACTAACCTCACACTTGGTAAGGCAATTCACATCTGGTGACCACAGTAGGGTCACCAGAGAAACTCCTCTTCTCAGACAGCTTTGGCTTCAACTTTCTCCTCCCGCCATATCCTAGTGCCTATCAGCAACACACAGAGGGCAAAGGTAGGGAATACCTGGACCCAGAGTTGCCTGAAGAGCGCTCCTCTGCTAGAGGTAGTGTCTCCATCTGGTGACCTGGGGGAGCCTCAGTCTGACAAGACTTAGCAGTTCTATGAGACTTGGACTCTTGCTTGTGAAGCTTAACATCTCCAAGGACCAGGGCCTAGATGGTTAGAAAGTAGAGAGATTGATAGGGGTGCAGGACTGGAAAACAGATCTTCCTGATGCCTCCCCTGGAGTCTGAGCCTGTGTGGTATTGACACCCACAAGCAGCACTGACATGAATGGGAGTTAAGGGTGATCAACACCCAATGGAATGCAGACCTGTCCTCATCCCCATTGCCTAGCCCAAATCAGTGACCCTAATATTCAGCCCATCTCCCCAAGTTCCATGCTCCCTTCCTCCCAAAAACTATTCTACACCAAAAGGATTTTGACATTTCAATGTCTATTTGTTATGCTCTTATTCACTTAAATATGAAATAAACATGAAAAACTATAGTGATTGCTAGTATTACTTTTGCATGTAAGCTAAGTATCTAATGTATGTTGGCAGTTTTGAACATAATGTTGAAATGTAACAGCTGGAAACAAGAGGAAACTGGAGCAACCCAGCCAGTCAGGTCTCCACAGTCCACCACATTCAGAGAACCTCTGCACTAAAACTTCACACTAGAGAATGTTGCTGCTAATTAACAGGTTGATGTGTGGACTTACTATCTCAATCTCTGACAATCGTCCTTCAAGAGAAAAAAGGACATGGATCGCTAAGAGTATGTCTACACTGGCAGAGTTACAATCACCGGAAGTTACATCGCCACTCAGAGAGTGCTGAAGGGAAACTGCTGTTGTGTGTTCACACTGTCAGCTGCCTGCATAATAGCATGTTCACACTTGCAGCGGTATTCAGAGTGGTGCTCTCTGGGAAGCTATCCTACAGAGCATCTCTTCCTCTTCTGCCACTAAGAGTTGTGGGAAGGCAGGGGAGGGGGGGGGGTCACAGGGCATCCTGGGTCCTGTCCCAATGCCCCGTGATGCATTGCTTTGCATCCCAGCAATCCCTGTGGTTCTGTCTGCATTTGACACCATCTTTCAATGTTTTGAGTACTGCACACTCTGCAGGGCCATTAATCATATCCTGCTCCGAAAGACCATGACTCTGGGCAGTGTGCGTGAAATTCTGGACAGCTGTGCACAAATGGGCTTCCCTAACTGCAGAGGGGCAATTCCAATTTTGGCACAAGACCACCTAGCCACCAAGTACATTAATCAGAAGGGATATTTCTCAATGGTTTTCCAGGTGCTTGTGGATCACTGTGAGCATTTCACGGACATTAACACAGGCTGGTCTGAAAAGGTGCATGATGCACGCATGTTTCAGAACACTGGCCTATTCAGGAAGCTGCAAGCCGGGATTTTCTTCCCGGATCAGAAGATTACCATAGGGGAAGCCAAAGTGCCCATTGTGATCCTCAGAGACCCTGACTACCCCTTAATGCTTTGGCTTATGTAGCTATATATGGGGCACCTTGACAGAAGCAAGAATCGGTTTGCCTCCCGCATCTTGTGGTAGGTGTTCTGCAGCTCCTTCACTCTGACCCTGCACTGCAGTGCATTCCGGTCATGGCCCCTTTCTGTCATGCATCGTGAAATCTGTCATTCGGTATTGTAATTCCTACGGCTGGAGCACAGCTGGGACTGGTCAGCCTCCTCTCCCCAAATACTGATGAGGTCCAGCAGCTCGGCATTGCTCCAAGTGGGGAAATCACCTGGTGCATGGAGCAGACATGGTCACCTGGAAATATGCATTGAGACCACTGCACACATCACGGAGCAAACAGGAAGGGGAACTTTGAAAATTCCCAAGGAATTTATGGAGTGGGGCTCACAGTTGGTCACCTGCAGGCAGGGCTAGAGTTCAAACCGATGACCAGAGAGGCAAGAACAGGCATTGGGGGACATCTCCCGGAGACCAATCACAGCGCTGTAATCGAGCAGGGTGTCTACATTGGCACCATGACGCTGTAGCCCTGGCCCAGGAAGCTCTATGCCTCTCGTCAGGGTGGGTTTTTTTACAGCGCTGCAGCTGCACGGTGTCTGCACACTGAGTGGCTTGGCAGCGTGTGCACCTTGGGAGTTACAGCGCAGAAAGCTGCTTTACTGCGCAGAAACTTGCCCGTGTAGACAAGGCCTAAGGGTGATGCTTTATATATTATTTAACAGGCACCAGGGTTAGTGCACCTTCAGTGTAAGTTATTTAACACTTGACAGCTTAGCACAGGCAGGAGAGCAACCCAGGAATCCTGAGTAACGGATACAAAAGGATCTTTATCTGCCTGTATGCAATCCCTCAGTCCAGTCACTGCTGAAAGCTCCTGCAAGTTGGCATCCTGACAAACATACTAGACAACTGGATTCCTGCCAAATGTCTGTTCTAACTGAACGGCCAATGTAAAAAGGAGAGGTTTGATGCAAACCAGGCGATTCCACTACAACACAAACAACAGGTTCAAGGGAAAATAGTGTCTCGTATCAGAAACTCTGCACAAGAGGTGATGCACAGGCAATGAGGGTGCATGGCAAAGTGGGGTGAAAGTCAAATAGATATGGTTACAAACAACTGAGGGTGATGGGAAAATGCCCCCTGAACTCTGAGAGGAATGTATTACACTGCTCATAGAGAGTGGTTGTTTCTGAACGATACTGTCTACAAGAGTATGATTTTGTCCGTTCCTTGGGGAAATGGAGGACATGGGGGAAGTAGGAATGGGGGTGCACAGAGCTCTTGTATGGCGAAGAAGGGAGGCCTGGTACAGGAGAATGAGGGCACACAGAATCTCTGGCAGGGGGAGGATTGCAGGAAGCCCCTGAGAAAGAAAGGGATGGGAAGGGGGCACCCTGGGTGGTTGGGCGGGGAGGAGGGAAAAATAGATGGATGTAAGAAGCCTTTAGTGTGTGCAATATGAAGTTGGAAACGTAGTCTAGCTTATTTGTTAGCCCCCGACAACTAAGTCCCAGAGCAATTTATAGCTTGGGCAGTAACAATGCAAACTTCCCATCCTAACCCCATCCACGAGCCTCCACAGTAACCCATAGGCACCACTTCTAGGAGTGGGTTCACTCTCCATTCCCACCCATATCTTGGCTTCTCTATTGAGATTGCTAGTGGTCTGTTGGTATATTTTCACGTGAGATGGACTCTCCTCTGGTAGCAACTGCACTGAGAACACCAAAGCACTTCACGTAAGCTACCAGTGGCTGGGCCACCCCTCCTGGAACTCCCTCCTGCAGCAGGCTGTGGAAAAAAAAGCAGTGTGCCTGCCTCAGTTTCCCCTTCATTTGCCTACAGAAAGGAATAGTCCGTGTCCTATTCAAAGACCTGTCTTTGGCATAATTTATTCATATACTTGCACAGTAATCTGTAAAACCCCCATGAAACAAGCATTCTCCCAAACCCCCAGAGTACAACAAGTACAGTCACAACAGGTTTCCAGGCCACCTCCAGGGACATAGTTTCCAGGTCACGTACTCGAGAGTCAGTGTCCAGCTGTTCCCACTTCCTTTCTGCTCCTCCAGGGCCCCTCTCTCCCAGCTCTGACCAGAGGGTTGCTAGAGTCACTTCTCTCGTGCAACTCTGTTACCGCAGACAGCAAGTCCCATCTCCTGCAGAAGAGTTCCCCACATGGTTCTGCTCCTCAGGGCTCCTGCTCATGAGTCCTACCCTGTTCAGGGAACATCCCTGCAGAGTTAAGCCTTATTTCTGGGCTTGGCCCCCCACTCAAGCCTGCTGCAAGAGGCTCCCCCAGTGCTCCACTGCCCCAGGACTCCTCATCCATAAGTCCTACATGGTATCCACCCGCCCGCATCAAGCCTCTCATTTCCAAGCTCTTCTTTCCTTTTGCCTAGGAGTCTCGGCACAAGCTCTCCTGCAGGCATGTCTACACTATAGACTTTTACTACGGTGGTTCATGTCTGCACTACCCTCTTTCTGTCGGTGGCGCGCGTCCTCACCAGGAGCACTTCCATCGACTTGAGAGGCAGCGTGGGGGGCTGAAAACCCAGGCTCAGCTCTCCGCTGGCGGTTGCAACGCGTGGGAGGGGCACAAAGGGTCAAGTGCCCGCAAGAGCCAGTGATGCTGGAACATTTTTAATAGTAAGGGGGCTGGCTTTCAGCACCCCACCCCTGTCCACCACCCTCCCCAAGAGCTGAGGCTGGCAGCCAGGAGCCTGGGCATGCAGGGCCAGCGGGCGGGGCAGGGGGGAAATACTGCAGCACCCCCAGTTGGCATGCCTATGCCTGGATAGGGAGAGGAAGGGCTGGGGTAAGAGCCTTTCCTCTTCCAGCCACGCTGCCTGGGACGCTGCCTGGTGCGGCGCAGTGGCTGACTGGGAGAGCATGTGGCTGCAGCAGCAGGCTGCCCCCCCCCCAGGCTCAGCTTCTGAGGACAGGAGCCGACTCTGAGCATGCTGGGGAGCCTAGGGGGCTCTGACTTGTTCAGCTGCTGTCCTAGAAGCCAAGCCCGAGCACAAGGCAGCCCGCTGCTGCCGCAGCCAGGCACTCTCCCAGGCAGCTGCTGTGCTGCACTGGGCAGCATCCGGGAGCTGCTCCAGGGCCCGGCTGCCAGGAAGAGCAGCTGAACGTGCCAGGGGGAGCCAGCGCAGCAGGAGGACAGAGCCCCCTGTAGGTAACATGGAATAGGGAGAGTGCAGGGGGCCTGGGCTGGGGGAGGGGCATGGAGGAGTCAGATGGGGAGGTCACATGTCCTCCCCTTAGTGTCCCTCCCATGAGTTGCCGACTTTCAGCTCTTAGTGGGAAGCCAGGAGAGGTTCACGGTTCCAGCAGGTAGCCATGAAATTGACAAGAATGACAGCCAATAGCCAATGTAAGTAACTCACAGTGCCTACATGGACACTGCATCACTCTGATTGCGCCAACAGAAGCCTTGCACCTCTTGCATATGTTGGGGTAGTAGGGCACATACGTCGGCGGGAGTAAGGATGTAGTATAGACACTGACATAATTAGGTTGACTTAAGCTGCCTTATGTCAACCTAACTCTGTAGTGTAGACCAGGCCCCAGCTGGGTTCGTCAGCTCTGACCAGAGCTCTCCAACAACTTTCTTCAGCTTCTGTTCTTCTCAATAGCTCTATAAACTTACCCGTTCTCCCTCTCTAGTCACTCTATCCTTCTGCTGCAGTTTTCTGTCTCTCTGTGGCCATGGCTACACTACAGCCTTTGGTCAATGCAAGTTTTGTCAGCGCACACAGCTATCAAAATGTGACTCTCACTGGGGTGCAGGCGTAGTTAGCTGCTTGCATCAGTGCTCAGCATACCAGGAGAGCTTGTATCAATACAAAGTGTGGTGGAAGGTATCCCAGTGTGCTACACACTCCCACCTGGTGCAGTGCCTTTCAGGAGATTCTAGTAAGGTGTTGTTTAATAGAAATAACAAGTCATGCAGTGTCTATGCATGAACCGTGTTAACCTCAATAGGTTGACTATGGCTCCATGCCATTCGGGGAGGTAGTTTTACTGCACTGCTATAATGGCTGACAAATGCCCAGAGACAGATTTGGGTGTAGGCACATGAACAAATAGGGCAATGCAAGTCTCCTTGCCTCAACCTATGTTTGTAAGTTAGATGAGGTTAATCTCTTCTTCTCAGGCAGCTCCCAGCCACCTTTCTGGTCTCTTTCTCTGGTGCCCAGCCGCCCTCTCACGTTCAGCTGAGAGGTAAAAACAAAGAGGAGTCCTTGTGGCACCTTCAAGACTAACATTTATTTGGGCATAAGCTTTCATGGGCTAGAACCCACTTCATCAGCTGCATGAAGTGGAAAATACAGGAGCAGGTATAAATACATGACAAGATGGGAGTTGCCTTACCAAGTGTGAGGTCAATCTAACAAGACAATTGAATTAACAGTAGGAAGGAAAAATAATTTTTGTAGGTAATGAGAGTGGCCCATTTCAAACAGTTGACAAAAAGTAATAGTAGGGGGAAGTTAGGTTTAGGTTTTGTAATGACCAAAATGAACCAAAACCTAAGCCTAATTTTCCCCCACGCTCTCCTGCTGACAAAATAAAACAGGGGCGGTAGCTTTGTGGACGGGAGAGCATCTCCCACTACCATGGTGCTGGCCACACTGGTGCTTGTCATCGGTAAAACTTCTGTTGATCAGGAATGTGCTTTTTTCCCCCCCACGCCCCTTACTGACAAAAGTTTTACCAATGACAGTGCAGAGTAGACAGCCTTGGAATCAGGTTTCTGGTGCAAGTGTCCTGGGAAAGCAAAATCACTTTCTATAAATATTTGTGCTAGCATGTCCAAACTGATTTTTATGTTCATGTTGTTTTGCAGTATTCTGCCAGTTCTATTAATACAGATAATTCTTTTTTGTGCCAAATATGAAGTATGCTCATTCAATGGGGAATCCGCAGCACAACTCAGGTCTTTTCTTGATGATTGCACTTAGCTGTTATATATTGCTTTAGGCACAGAGAGGTGAAGTGATTTGCCCAAGGCCACCCAGAAGGCTAGTTGCAGAGCCAGGAATAAAGTCCCAGTCCAGTACTCTATCCTCAAGGCATGAGCATTTTTTCCTTCTCTGCTGCTTTCAGCACATTTTGAGTACAAGTTTTCCTGTAATACCTTCGCAAAGCAATGTGCATATCAGGAATCTGACACATTGACTTAAATAAAGTGTTGTTTCAATGGTAAAAGTAGGATTGGTCAGTCAACATCAGTAAAAAAAATGGATGGTCTGAGGAGAAGCAATTACAGGAAATAATAAGGAAGTTGGGATCTGGGAGAGCAAGATCAGGGGACTGTTGTGTGGATGCAGCCTGTATTTCTCAGAGTGGGAACTGAAGGAAGTTTCAGAATAACTTTGGGGAAGAGTTGCTGTAAGGGCCTTTCCAGAGCACCATATAAAATGCTGGCTTTGTCTATGCTCTCAGTTGCACTGGTTAAACAATGTTGTTGTTTTTTTAAAAAAAACCTGATTTAGTTAAATTTGTTAAAGATAGTGTGGGCACTACTCATTCACTTTTCACCTGGTTTATACTGACTTAGCATACAATGATTCTGTTTTCTAGACACCACTGCAATACACATTAATAAAACCCAGGTTTAAATCCATTTAGGCCTGTCCACACAGGGTTTTGCACCAACCAAGTCGATTTTTAAGTTGATGTAAAGTTAAACTAGTTCAACTTTGGGTTAAAACAAAGGCATTTTTAATATTCAAACTATTCATGTTGTCTTATGTTACTTAGACCACACACAAAAAGTTGATGACTCTTTCACTTAAACACTCTGATGGAAAATATAATCCCATAAATGCAGTACATTTATAGTAAAAAACATGGACCAAAATACTATGCATGGATATTGTTTGACTGGCTAAACTACTAGCATATGGAAATGAACTGCTGGGATTGCTCAATATTTCAAAAGATCTAAGCAAATTCTCTGTTATTTTACCCAAGTGCCTCTTGTCTTTTTCCACTAAAAACAGCTGTAGCATTCAAGGCGAGGCAATGGCATGAACTAGTATCAAGCACACAATGGCTCTAATTTGTAAACACTTTGAGACACCGGATAATATTTAAAGCCAAGTTGTATGCTGTTCTATTTCAAGAGTTATTTAACTCATATTATGGAGCTGAGAATCACCTTGATGATCCTTTAACAAGTACAAAGAATCCTACATTAATAAGAACAACAGTTGTTTCCTTGTCTGTTGTCTACTTTGCTGAAATTAATTTTGCACTGACTGTCTTGCTGTGCATCACATTTCATTCCATTCTAAGTGCAACGAGTGAAACATGTTGATTATGGGACAGACTTTGAAAGAGATTGAGGTGCTGCTCAGCATTGACCAGAACAGTGCCTAACCCATAGGTGGCCTGCAGCGCATTGGAATTGTCAGCCCCAAGCTAAGCAGCTCCATGCCACCTAAACTCCCTCAGACATGGAAATAGTTGAGCACCTAAAAAACAGATTTTCAGAAATTGGCCAGCTGGGTAGGGAGCTGCCTAAACTAGCTAAAAGGAGAGAAGAGGCTAGGGACTTGGGCAACTGAGCAGCTGGCCTGCTGGTGGGCTCCACTCAGGAGCTTCAACTGCAAAACACTCCCTAGAATTAGGTACTTAAGACAGGTTTCAGAGTAACAGCCGTGTTAGTCTGTATTCGCAAAAAGAAGAGAAGTACTTGTGGCACCTTAGAGGCTAACCAATTTATTTGAGCATGAGCTTTCGTGAGCTACAGCTCACTTCATCGGATGCATACCGTGGAAACTGCAGCAGACTTTATATACACACAGAGATCATGAAACAATACCTCCTCCCACCCCACTGTCCTGCTGGTAATAGCTTATCTAAAGTGATCATCAAGTTGGGCCATTTCCAGCACCTTACTCATGCTCAGTACTTCTCTTATGCTTGCCCGTCCTGTTGCTTCTGATTGTTGTGTGTAGGTGATGTGCTGCCTCTCCACATACTGGAAACTTGTGTGTCCAGCTCTCCTGTTGTGGGGTCTGCCTGGCATCAGATCTTAGGTGTGCTCAGTACATGCTCATGGGACCAGGCTCACTGGCAAGCTACCTCCACCAAGTTTAAAACTCCCACTTAAGGGCCTCCAGGGCATTAACTTGCACTAGGGCTCTGAGCAGCTTGTGAGCTGGGGGGCGATAGCAGTGTGGGTTGTTTTGAAAGTGCCAACCAGCAGCAATGCCGGCATCTCCGGGGGCTTGTGAGCTGCAGCTTGGGAAGTGTCAGAGGTGCCTACATGGTAGGCTTGGCACCTGTCCAGGCACCTAAATCCCTTCAAGTGCCCCTAGGGTGGTGGGGGGAGGAGGAGTATTTTGGACTGAAAATAAAAACTGTTCATAAAATGTTTATAATCTTTTAGACACTTCTAGTCATTTACCTTTACAGCTATATACATCTGGATTTTAAAGGTAGTAGAATGGCATTGATGTAAATATTAGACACCCCATAGCTGTATTAAAGTAGATAAACAACAGATGAAGAAAAATAGGTCTATTGATACTTTAATAGTTCTCACATTTGTACCACTAGGGCAGGACTCAGGTGCTGATTCAGCATGGTACTTAATGTGCTGAATTTTGAGCCAGTGACAATAGAACTACTCAGATGCTTATTTTAGGCAAGTGTTGTAGTATTTTGGTATCTATTTAGCAGACTGCTTAGAGATACTGAAAAGAAAATAGGGGAGAGTTTCCGACGGGTAGTTAGCAGCCAACTCAGTTGAATTCTAACAGGCCATTAACAGTCAACTTCACTGAACATTAGTAGGATTCCTTTTGTTTTGCAGAGCAAGTTAATAAATCAAGCAGCCAAAGGATGCTCAACTTTTAGCATAAAAACAGCTGGGGCCTATTGTCTTAAACAGAACTGGTCAAAACTTCTCCACTGAAACATCTTCTAAAAAACAAAATGCTTTTCAACCAAAATGAATATTCACAAGAGTTTTCATTCTGGTTGAATGTTTCCACATGTCAAACTGGAAACTGAAAATTCTTCAATAAAGTGTTTTGTTTTCAAAAATTGAGTTTTTATGGGAAGCTCATTTGTTTTTAACTTTAAAAAGCCCCTGTTTTTCCAATGGAAAAGCCAAAACATTGATATAAAATCCTCTTGATTTCCTATTTCCTATGAAAAACTGGAGTTTTCCCTGCCAGCCCTAGATGTAAGAATGGAACCCAAGTTTCCCAAGTGAGAGAATTCACAGCCTTGCCTTTTAGAATCCCTACTTGGAAATAATATTTTTCATATAGTTTTGATTGGGAACTAGATTTGGCAATAAACTAATGGGTGCACTGATGTATTGCTTGCAGGAACTACTGGTGTTCCTCCAAGCCAGTAGAGCAGAAAGCTAATAAAGTTGAAGGATTATAATGCAGTCAATTGCAATTTCTACTAGGGTGTACATAAAATCACAGCTTCCTAGATGTGGGGTCTGAGGAATAGATCCCAGCTCCCTGAATATGGACCTGGGACATTGCACTAGGGCTATAAACCCAGGCCTCAGCTGTGGTTGCCATCTGTATGGCGTGCAGTGTTGTTGTAGCTGTATTGGTCACAAGATTAGAGACACAAAAAAGGGACTAACTTCCGTTGGTGAGAGAGATAAGCTCGAGCATTTACACAGAGCTGACCTGAAGAAGAGCTCTGCTTACATTCAAAAGCTTGTCTCTTTCACCAATAGAAGTTGGTCCAATAAGAGATAGTACCTTGTCTCTCTGACATGTGGAGCAGTCACACCTCTCTGAGCTGAAAGAGAGCCAAAATCCTTATATTAGGTTATTGCTCTATTAGCACCAAAGGTGTCCACGTGTAATCGGGACCCCAGTATGTTTGGCATGATAAAGAAAACTTGTATAACCATACCCACCTCATATATAACAGTTTTCATTGGGAGATTTCAAAGCACTTTATAATGGAGCCACATACAACTATTCCCATTTTACAGATAGGGAAACAGACAAATTCAGCCTGGAGATAGTGAGTTTCCCTTACAAGCTCTCTCTCTCCTGAAGCCTATGGAAAACTTCCCCAAGTTGGGAACCATAAGACAATAAATTCAAAGCTCACCACTTCTATTGATATTTTTCCTATACTTCATAACACTTATTATTGATCAAGCCTTCATATCCTCTGCGAGGAGTCACTTACCAACTAGAGCACCCCTTCATGGCCAGGTGTAGTGTGTCTTCAACTCTAGCACCCTCCATCAACAGCCACTCAGAGCACGCAGTTTGCTCCTTCTCACCACTCAGGTCACTTGTAGTCCCACCCCTTCCAGATGAATTAAAAAAAGAAATCCAACATTTTATGCCAGGTCTTCAACCACATTCTGCATCAGGAGAGCTTTCCATCCCTTTCCCTGGGGCAGGTAAGGGAACCCAGGCCCCCCCTTCCTCTAGATTTCAGCCCAGGGACCATGCTAAGGTCTGCTCCCTCAGATGTATTGCTACATCCCTTAGCTACTTGAACTTCCTACCTTTATTGACCTCCAGGCCTCTCTCAAAGAGCAGCTCATTCCTGTGTTTATTCTTAGAGGTTCCAGGTGCTTACACTATTTCCTCCCCAACTGCACCCAGTGCTAAATCCTTCTCAGGGTACCTATTACCAACCCATCTCTGGCTGAGGTGCAGCCTTTTACCCCCACGTTGCAGCTTGTTAATCAAATAATTAGCCACAGGTGGAAAAAATAGTTGCTTTGAGTGTATCCATTAAGTAGCTGTTGCAGTCAGGGGCTATACAACCCATTATACTCCCCTCTGAAACAATTTCTATTCTCTCCACTTTCAGATAAGGCCCAGATCCTTAAAGGTATTTAGGCACATAACTCCCATTTATTTCAAGGGGAACTAGGTACCTAAACACTTTTGAGGATCCAGGTCAAGGTAACTTCCAATAGAGCTAGGATTAGAACCTAGATCCCTAGCCAAGTCCTAGTTGCACTACTCCAGAAAGAAGCTACAGGCTTGGTTAGCTTGTCTTTGACTACCACTCTCATCCTATGCTACCTTCCCTGAACCAGGAATGGCAACTAGGAATCATGACACCCAACATTCTACTTTTATCTAGCACAGCAGCTCCTAAACTATATGGGTTCACATACCATCTTCTTCAAAAATCGTTGTGAAGTGAATTGATGAAATATCAAGCTTACATACCACAGCACGGTTTAGGAACACCTGGTCTAGCAAATAGTTGTGTAACCCCCTGGAAAAGGATGATATAACAACTATAGGGGCTGACCCTTATAGAAGCTAATAACCTACTTCTGTTATCAGTTGCTCATTTAGTTTAATTAGTAGATGTCTGTGCTGTGATTTTGAAGGTCCTGGGTTCAAACCAAACTGATGAATCATGTGAGAAAAATAATATTTAATCATATAATTAAAGACCCATTGAGAAGAAGAATGATGAATTAAGGCTGCCATAGGTAACATTAACTCTAACATCTCCATTTTGAGTGCTTGACTTGCAACCTTCATATTCTGTTAATATAGATATATAAATACTGGGCTTTTTTTTAAATTTTTTAAAAATATCTATATCTATGATTCCCTCTTAAATTAACACTTACGCCTCAGGAAAGTGCTAATGCACTGCAGAGCCTTTAACCTGGAGGTTACAAGTTTAAACCCAGCCCAGTTCAGCAGCGACTAAAATATGTTCTAATCTAATGGATATTTAGTGGCACTTATATGAGATGAATTTGAAGGGTCTCAGTTCCAGTTCTCACATCACAAACTGACCACTATGCTTTGCACTAATCAGCAGTGTGACCCATGAACCTCTTGGTGCCAACTGGAAGAGGGGATGAATAGATTTTTACAGGGATCTTCTGGGTCATATATCTACATAATATTTCACTAAAGGGTGACATGGGAGGTCTCTACCGAGAGCCAGTAGTACACTGGTTGTCATAATCACTGGGAAATGTATGGATGGGTAGCATCTAAGGCAGTGGTGGGCAACCTGCAGTCCGAGGGCCGCATGCGGCCCATCAGGGTAATCCACTGGCAGGCCGCGAGACAGTTTGTTTACATTGACTGTCCGCAGGCACGGCCCCCTGCAGCTCCCAGTGGCCGTGGTTTGCCATTCCTGGCGAATGGGAGTTGCCGGAAGCAGTGGCCAGCACATCCCTGCAGCCCACGCCACGCCCTGCAGCTCCCATTGACTGGGAACGGCGAACCGTGGCCACTGGGAGTTGCGGGCAGCCGTGCCTGCAGACGGTCAATGTAAACACTGTCTCGCAGCCTGCCAGCGGATTACCCTAATGGGCCACGTGGGGTTGCCCACCACTGACCTAAGGAGTACTATCTGTACTGTGCATCTATACTGAAAATTACGTTCTTAAGGCAGGTAACCAGGAGGTGACATGTCATAGACAGGTTCCTTTCAAGCAGGGGGTAACAGATGCTTATCTCCCTGTCTGGTTATGTGTGTATGGGGCATCATATGTCTCACAGTGGATGCCTACTTGCATACTCAGCTTTCATGGGGGGGAGGGAGGAAAGTTTCTAGCCTTCACGCATCCCAAAAAAAGCACCAAAACATGAGCCCTAAAGTCTCAAAAACCAGAAGGCAAATAAAGATCCCAACATTTATCATATTATAAAAATGTCATGATTTTAAAGCCGACTTCATAATGGGGAGAGGGGCTAACCCTGGCTTCTGAATGGTTGTGGCTGGCAAAAGAGTGGTATGGCGGAAGCTTGCCCTGCTGCTGACTTTACTCCCCAGACGGCGTGATTATATGCAAATGATTTGCGAATATGCACATTAGCTCATCGCATGATTTGCATACGACATTCACACCCACCCAGGCCAGGGGCTTGGTGACCCTGGTGCAGCGAGCACTGCTGCAAGCACGTGGGCAGCCAGCTGCTGAGCCCCAGCAGCACGCGCCGCCTTCCCGCGGGACACCCTCTCCCCGGGGCGCCCGCCGCCCGAGCCAAGCCACGCCTCACCTGCCGCTTCCCACAGCCTCACCGCGCAGGGGGCAGGAAACTACAGTCCCCAGAGTCCTTCGGGGCGGAGGCATGGCGCCTGCGCGGTGCGCGGCCGGTGTTGTAATCCCCCGCGAGCGCTGCTGCGCTCCCGTAGAGTGTCGGCAGCAGCAGTGACCTGCTGCGGGGACTGGGTGCAAGAGAACAACGGGGGAGGCTGGAGGGGTTGGGCGCTATAAAAGCGGGGGGGGGGGGGGGAGGAGGCAGCGTCTCTTTCCCCTGCGTGGTGCACCCTGGGGACGTGGGGGGGGTGTGTGCATCCATCTCCCGTCTTTCCCTCCGACTCCTAGCGCCAAGGGCTGCCGGGGTCTGATCTCCCCCTCTTGGCTGCAGTATTGGCCCTGCTGCTGTAGCAGCACCCGCAGGATGTTGGAGTAGGACAAAGGCTGCTGATCAGAGTGAGGGAGGCGAAGAGGAGGCAGCCGGCGAAGGTAACGCAAGTTGCATTTTTCAGGGTCCTGAGGTTGTGCAGCGTAGTTAATTAAAAGAGAAAAAAGAAATCTGCAGGCTGGAATGGCACATTCGCAGGGTATTAGAAGCCCCAGTGTGACTGCGTTTCACAACCAACTGGGGAAGGGCTAGATCCAATTGATGTAAAGTCAATTACAGGGCGCTTCTTGCCCTGATCTCATCAGGTGGGAAGAAGTCCCCCAGGATTTCTCTCGCTGGGACTCATTCCTCCCGTCCTAATTTAAAAAACAAAAAAACTTTTACCTGGGCAAGGCAATTAGAAGGAAGAATAAAGGGTGTCTGAGGGTAAAGGCACCACTAATTTGTTTTATGGGAAGGAAGCAACAGTGTAAGAAACACTTCTGCTATTGGAGAAGCTCTCTGAAATTTAAGTGATCCCGAGGACAGTGCTGCTCCGAGATGTTTTGGAGCAAAACCCCTTGAAAGGCTTTGGCAGTGTCCTACAACTGGCAAAACCTACAGGTCACAATCTGATCAGAAGTTTGGTGGCCTTATGATGACTCTGAATAACTTGTATTTTAGTCTCTTTGAAACAAGCTGATCCGTGATTGTTTTCAAGTGGTTTATTTCTAGAGAGTGTTGTCAATCTGATGGCAAGCAACTAACACTAAAACAGCTACGAAAAACTGATGGCACTGGATTGGTTTGTAGAAGCTGCTTGATTGATTTATTTGGTTTGTTTCCTTTCCAGCAGAGTTACTAAATCCCACTCTTCCACACCTTTGGATGGGAAGAATGAGGATGGAAGAGCAATGGTGGAAAGGGGAGCTGGCAGCAGACATTCATCAGACTCTGAGAATGAAGGTTGGACTTTAATTCCCTTCTCTCCCCTTCCCCTGTTCATTTTCGATTCAGCAAAAATGCTTTGGCACCCCTCAAGCATTATAAGGAAAACAAATGTTAAAGCTCTAAATTGTCAAGTAACTGTCTTCACCAATTGAGTTAATCAAAGAAGAAGCTACACTTAACCCTCTCTGTCCTATAAAAATGCTTTAATCATAATTTAGAGTCTGCAAAAGCCTATTTACAGGCTAAAAATATCTGCCTGCTTTGGTTCAGCAGTTTTAATTCAGGCAAGCTGGTGATGAGACAATGTGTTTAAATAAAAAGGGGATACTATTGCTGAGCTGCATCCAATCAAAAGATCTTGAGGTCTGAAGAAGTAACTCTGTTTTCAAACAAATACAGGTTGAGAGGCGGTTTTACTGCAGACACTTGTTTCTTGGCAGACTGCAGAGGAGTTGAGATAGTACAAATGCTGGCTGTAATTGTCTGCTTTGATAAAGCTAGTACTGCATCTACGTGTGCTCCTAAAGAAAAAAATCTTTGATATTAAAATACCTAAATGAGCAATATTTGGGCAGTATTTGAAGGGATTTATTGCTGTGCTTTGTCTTGTCCTCTTAATTTAAAAAAACTTGCTTTGAGCTGCTAGAAATAATAGCATTGTCTATTTTAATGCATCCGATGAAAGCTTATGCTCAAATAAATTGGTTAGTCTCTAAGGTGCCACTAGTACTCCTTTTTTTATTGTCTATTTAGATGTTGCATTTCCTTAAGTACTCTTCAAACATTAAAGAATTGCTAAATGCATTTAGCTGGGTAACATGAAAGAGAGATCACAGCAAAGATTAACTATCTGCACTTTACTCCCTTTCAAGTTACCCTTAACAAAATTAACACTTTGGATATTCTACTACTTTTGTCTCTCCAGCAGGCATTCAACAATAAATTACATCAGGTGACTTAATCATTATCAGGTCTTGGCAAGTGGGTTGTTTGTTCTCATGCAGTCACACTGAGGGACAGGTCCTTCTGATTCTGAAATGGAGTGGGGGGGATAACTGATGCAAGTAAATCTAGATCTACAGCTGTTTCTTTTCATGCAGAAGAAAACACTGAACTTGTTTATGAAGTTACTTAAAACTAATTTTTACTGAAACCTACACTATTTGGCTTGTCAATTTCTTCTGAGGCTTGCATAATTTCTTAGCCATATTTTACCTCTTGTATATGTGGCTTAGAATTTGTCTTTAGCAAGTGCATACTATGTCCCCAAAGTAGGCTGAAGTTACATTGGACTATCCTAGAGTGCTAACATCTTTTCTTTGTTCATGTGTACCTATAGATGCCAATTGCTATGACAGGAATAGGCCTGGTTGTTTGAATTTGCAGGTGAAGCTGAAAAGGGGGGAAAATGGGCTTGTACTTTTCTTTTGCTACTTCCTTCATAAGGAAGGCCTGATCTGAACTGTGCGTCTTTGTGTTCTTGCATTAGAAGTTTAGGTCTTGCCTAGTTTGGAAGATTCTGGTTAAAGAATGAAATGATATTTAAGAGCTCAGAGTCTGAGTGTATTGAGAAAAAAAAGGACTGTCACGGTGTACAGTTTGAGTCTTTTTGTTAATGCCTTTAACATTTTGGAAAAATGAATCCTTGAAACAATTGAGAGAGTAAAACAGACCGTCCTTCAGCATAACCAGCAAGATAAGAGTTGATATTAAAGTGGAAAAAATACCCGTAAACCCCTCCCCCCCCAAAACCCTTCAGGCTTTCTTTATACATAATAAAGAAGCAAAAGAGAGGATGCAAACCCAAGCTTTCTTTTTTAAATTGCAAATTTCCCTTAAAGAGAAATCTAAATGCTGGATTTGTAAACCCTGCAGTATTGAGGATTTGATGCCACCTGCTCATGCTTTTGAGGTGGGAGTTTGGAAGGAATCCTTCCTTTTTTAAAAAATAAATAAATAAAAAACAAAACAAACATACATAAAAGTAATTTGACTTAGCATGTTTCTAGTCAAATAGAAGAAGCACATCTGATTTTGTTCTGGAAGAATACAATGTATTTAACTAATTAGCTTTCAGTGATGGGAAAATCTGCAAAAGCAGCACAGAACAAAAAAAGCATAAATATTGTTCTGCTTTTTTATGACAAGATTGCTGAGAGTCCTAATGGTATATTATGGTGCTGTGCTGTAGAAAATGGTAAAACAGATGGTGGTGCCCACAAAACAAAGCCCCCTTTTTTTTTTTTTTTTTTTTCCCCTCGATCTCTGAGTGATTTTTCTAAACACTTTCAGTTCTGTGGTCTGGCACAGCATGTTAATCTGGTCATGGATGTGGTGTAGGGGGAGGGAAGAACACACCAACAGATTAGTCTTGGTCTAAGCAGGTGAGTCTGAAACAGAAACAAACTATAGTAAAGGTTAAGGAGGACTTGTGGCACCTTAGAGACTAACAAATTTATTTGAGCATAAGCTTTCGTGAGCTACAGCTCACTTCATCGGATGCATCTAGTGGAGAGTAAAGGTTGTATTTGGCACTGGGGAAAAATACACTTTATGTAGCCCATGACTTGCAGTGCAAATTTCTTGACAGATTATCCCCCCCTTCAGAAGAACGTACTTAAAGTTTGTATTTAATGCGGAGAAGACATTTCCCATCTAGCAACATAAGGATTTCTGAAGGAAAGTTTCTGAAAATGTTTAACTTTCTTTAAAACAAGACATGTGGAGATCATTTTAATATTAAACCTAACTGAGCCTTCCTTTGGAGGGTATAAAATCACAAAAACCTGTAAGGGTGGTGGCATAATATATCTGTGTCCATACTTTACATAGTGTGCAAAAACCTGAAATTACTGTACTCTGAGGATAATCAGGGACTCTGAGAGCTGGTGTTACTGCATGAAAGACTCCAGTCCATGCTGTGTGTTCATTAGTTGTATGTAATGAATGAATGTGGTGCGCTTGAGGGCAGGCACCTGATGTACATAGCACACCTGAAGTCTTCTAGTGTAAATTGGGTTTAAAGGTGCTGGGAGGTTTTTTGCTGTAGAGATGGAGTGCTCATAAGACAGAGGAAATAAATCCCTTGAGTTGGCATTCTAAGTTGGCTGGCTGGTCAGCAAGCAGTGTTGTGGTTGCTATGGAGGTAGCTTCTGCTAGGCTACACAGGGTTTGGTCTTGCAAGGTCTCGAGGGTTCTGGCCAGATCCAGAACACTTGTAAGCACATGACTAGTCTCAATGAAGTCAAAGTACAATACAAGTTTAATGGCTTCTCTGGTTGGGTGGGAACACTTAAGCCTTGCAGGATTGTGCCATGGAGGACTGCTTGAGGAGCTGGAAGGCCACTGGTGGAGTAGAAGGCAGAGCCTGCCCTGCAGTCTTCAGTGTTCTCTTCTACCCTGTTCATCAGCAGTACTATGCCAGGTGGGTTGAGTATATGTGCTGGTGCCCATGATGACCTTTCAGTAGCCTAGAGCCTGTGTAGTAGTGGTCAGTGGTGCAAGGACATCATGCTAGCAGGCTGACTTGCATTTTATTCATTCAGCTTTCAAGAGGTTTTTGGGACCTACCAAATGGATAGAATGTCACAGAAATTGGCCTTCTGATGCTTCCGTTCGATGTAAAAGTGTACCTCTGCTTTAGCAGGAATAATTACTCTAGAAAGCTTATGCCCAAATAAGTTTTAGTCTCTAAGGTGCCACAAGTACTCCTTCTTTTTTCTAGAAAGAGAGAGAGTTTAAATAGCAAGTCAGCATTTTTCCTTGCACACAAGGGCTAAAAAGAGGAAAAAAATCTATTTAGGACATGGTCTGAGCTTGTTTTGGAAACAGAGTACTGAATTGTCCCCCAACCCCCAGCGTTTGTGGTTATGTTGGCTTTCTTCCTTCCAGGATATGCACATTTCCTACAATTTAAAAGTACTCAGTAGATCTGCTTGTATTTCCTCCTTTATTCACCTCTTACATAGCTTCTCAAAGCAATGTGAGTAAGAGCAGGGCTGAATTTCACAAAGCCCATTGAGTGTGCAAGCTTTAAGAGTTTATATTGTAACTTAATCCTTCAAAGGCCGCCTTAATTGCTTTGGGAATGAGTGGTCTGTGGGCTTTCCAGCCAGGTGGATAGTTGAACAGAGCTGATGCCTTCTGCTGAAAACAAACAGTTATGTGACTTTACATTTTTACAGTGTCTGGGGGATAGATATTTCCTCTAGGTAAAAGTTACTCCCCCAGATAACCCTGATAGTAATAAAACAAGTTGTCAGAAGTACTACAAGCAACAGGTTTATGGTCACCATTCTTCAGTAAAAACATACCCACCCCCACCTTTCGCCCAATGAATAGGGGGGAATGTTTCCCTGTGTTCTTTACACACATTCTCTGGAGCTCTGAAACACTTGGCTTCCCTGGTCTATTAATTAAGCAAGATCGTACTAAAAATGAGGCCACAGTAATTCATCATTTCAATTCTGTATCCTCTTAAATCCACTATTATACTTTTTACCCCTTACCTAATGTTATTTGATAGGTGCTTTTCAATAACTTACAGGTGCTTGGCACAGATAATTGAATTCAGCGTTATACAAACATCACAACTGAGTAAATCAGGCAATTGTTTGTTTGTTGTTTTGTTGTTTGTTTGTTTTTGTCCAAAGGGGTAGCTGGCACTAGGACATTGCAAAAGGCTGTGTAACTTTTCCAGATCTTGAAAGCAAAATCTAGAGGAGGATTTCTGGGATCCAGCATGTCTGAGACACAATTTATCTTTTCTGTTCATCTTGATGAACAGAAAAAATGTTAATATTTGCTTTTAACTTGCCCTTCTAGTTTAATTCAGTTGTAAAATGAAAGTAGGCATCACCAGCAGTGAGCAACTCATTGCGTTAGGGCCTCTAAAGGGATTGTCAGCCCAGCAACAAAAATGTAATCTGTCCACTTTAAAAACTCCAGCTTTTGAAACTTGTAACAATAGCATTACTGGTTTCTAGCTTTAGTTTGTTTATAGTATAGATGGCACCATATGTATGGAACTGAAAAGAACAGGTGTTCTAATAAAGTGCATGGTTATTCATGATCTTTTCTTTCTTCTTTCCTCAAAGTTGGAATCTGTTTTCACACTCCTTTCTCTGATCCTGCCTCAGATTAGCTGCTGAGCATTTGAATAATTTAAATTGAGTAAGGAGAATTTAATGAAACACTCTCTAAAATGCCAAAGCGAAACACATGAAGTAGTGGATTTTTAAACATAGTAGCAATTAAACTGTCTTTTGAAATTAGAATGTTTGGTAATATTGTGATTACACATGCCTGCTGTGGAGTGCATTCAAGCAGAAATACATCCTCTTACATAAGAACAGTGTGTTTATCTTCCTGTCTGTCTTCTTTAGTAGGCTGCAAACAGATTAAATTTTTGAATGTCTGAGCAGTGAAGTGTGCAGTTTTATCTGTGTATATTGAAAGGCATTGTCAGTGGGCAGAAATCTGTCAGTCCAGTACAAATATGAAATGAAAAATATGATACACATGGTCAGAGGTAGCTTCCCCTCTGGATGAACGGGACAACATTATGAAGGTTTGGCTCTTCTCTGAAAGCGAGTACGTGACCTGGCAACTTGTTACCGAAGAGGAGGCAGTGTGATCTTTCTAGTAGATGAAGCACTGGATTAGGACTCATTAAACCTAGACTCCGTTCCCAGCTCTGCCACTTGCTGCTAGGTGACCTTGGGCAAGACGTGTCCCTTGTTGTGCCCCAATTTCCCTGTTTGTAAAACGGGGATGAAGGTACTGTGACCACCTTTTTAAAGCACTCTAAGGTCTGCTGATGAAAAGAGCTATCTAAGAGCCAAGGTGGTTTTCAGATCCTTTATTTTCTGACTTTGATTTACTTGTGTTAGCTTTATTGGCTTGGCCATGCTATAGCATACTAGGTGAATTACTACGAAGTTTTAATTAAATTTTGGAAAGAAGTCATCTTCCCCACAGGCCTGTGTGAGTCTTCTAAACGACTCCCCGTTAGGAAAAAAAACCTTTATCTGCAAGTCTGATGTGGAGTTGAGAGCCGTAATTAATTTGTAATGAAAGAGGTGCTGGGGCTCAAGCAATTTTTTTTTACATTCAGAGCTGATGCATCAACCAGAGATGCCGGGGCTCAACCCTGACTAGCCCTGGCACAAATTAAGCCCTGGTTTAGAGACATAAACATGGAACATCACTCTTCCAGTGATGCCATTTGAAGTCAGTAGACAAGAACCACGTGTTTGCATGAGTAAAGATTATTTAATTTAAATAGTTTGTCTTCTTTTTAAAACCGGTAGGTGCATGCAGTAATATTTGTCATCCCTTACTGGATAGGGGAAGTTCTGGTGTACTCCACTTAGAACAAGTTGTGTACTCTTCAAAAGGAGGTCTCCGCCATCTCTTTCAATTGTAGGAGAGTGTTGGTGCTGCATAGAATCCTATTTTTTTTATATAATATATAGTTTTGATGACATTTGGGTGGCATACTTCACCAATTGGCAAGGGTAGTTCATTGAACAATAGCTTGCACACAACCTTATCCATTGTTAGACTCTGTTGAAGGAGGGAGAAACTTGGCCCGTATACTTCTCAAAAAGAGCCCTGGGATCTTAAATTTCAAGAGAGCTGCATTTTGACATCCTGTTTAAAGGATAACACTAATAGTTTAGTGTCCCTTCCAGGCCTGTGCTTAAGTGAGGGCAGTGGGGATGAACCCAGGTCTGTTATGAGACTCTAACCTCACAGTCTTCTAGAACTTTGCTTAGTTAGAAATGGGGGGGTGAGGGGGAGAAATACTGATAAAACTTACCTGCTTAATGGAACTGGAGGACTCATTTAAGCTTTTAAGTTATATTAATAATGTTTCTCTGCCACTTAAGCCCTATCTATTCTATAACAAATAGGTGACCTAGTTATAATAAGGCTAAAAGTTGACGTGTGGAGCGTATCTAATTGTAGCCCCATAACAAGGTTAAAACCCTGGACTGTCTCCCTAACATAGTTAGAACCCATCTACACTACAGCTTTGAACTGATAGAGCAGTAGTGTAGCTGGAGTCTGATGCAGACTTGGGGTGGTGTGTGGTTTTTGTTGGTGGATTTTCATGCACATTCCTGTCCTCTGACCAAACACATCCTGCTAGTTTAGTGGTGGGCAACCTGCAGCACACGTGCTGCACACAGCCCGTCAGGGTAATATGCTGGCAGGCCATGAGACAGTGTGTTTACATTGACTGTCCTCAGCCATAGCCCCCCGCAGCTCCCAGCGGCTGCGGTTTGCCATTCCCGGCCAATGGGAGCTGCGGGAAGCAGCAGCCAGCACATCCCTGCGGCCCACACTGCTTCCCGCAGCTCCCATTGGCCGGGAACAGCGAACCGCAGCCACTGGGAGCTGCAGGGGGCTATTGCTGAGGATAGTCAATGTAAACAAACTGTCTCATGGCCTGCCAGCATATTACCTTGATGGGCCGCATGTGGCTCGCGAGCCACAGGTTGCCCATTGCTGTGCTGGTTCCTTCTGAAGTGTCATTGACCTGTCAGTTCTCTCTACCTCTTCCTGTTGGGGAGGTGGTTTGCATAATCTCTGCATTGTGACCAGCAAAATCCAAAAGCCTCAGTTGTAAACCACTAACAAGCTTTCATAAACATAGTATCTGACTCTTAACCTTAATGACCTGTTCACTAAACTACTGCCAACTGTCTAATCGTAGAAACGTTTACCAGAATACTTATGTAGATGTTTTTGTAAACTTAAAGGCACAACACTGCAGTTTTTGCAGAAGCTGAAGTTAGTTTCAGTAGGAAACAGCATGCCATCAATTGCAGAGTCCCCTCTTGAGTTTCATGGCCCTTTGTAACTAAGCATTCAGACTTCACTTAGTGTTGAAATACTGGCCAAAAATGGAAAGTTAGTTTGGAAGACAGGTAGTTTAGGTTAAATTTAAGGAACATGTGCCTCCCCCTTAAAAAGAACAGAAACTAAAGATCCATAACTCCTCTTTGTGCTATTCTCCAAACGCTTCCTGACAAGAGGATTGTTTGTTTAAATAGTGTCAGTTGCAAAGGAGTTAACTTTTCACCCCTGACTTTTCATGCTAATGCTCTGTGCAGAAATTGAATTCAAGGAGAGAAAATGAGAACCTCTCCCCCAGCTAAGTAAGATAGAAAACAGGAAAAAGTTGAATTGTTGTGAGTGTGAACTTTTAAGGTAACCTTATCTAGGATTTTTTCCTTATCTGTAAACTATAGGCCAGGGTGGCCAACCTGAGCCTGAGAAGGAGCCAGAATTTACCAATGAACATTGCCAAAGAGCCACAGTAATATGTCAGCAGCCCCCCATCCGCTACCCCCCTCCAGCTCCTACCGCCTCCCACCCACTGGCAGCCCCACCAATCAGCATGTCCCCCTCCCTCCCCACGCCTCCCGCCTGCTGCAGTCAGCTCTTTTGCAGTGCACAGGAGGCTCTGGTGGGGAGGAGCGAGGGCATCGTGGGCTCGGGGGAAGGGCTGGAGTGGTGGCAGGACCTGGAGCAGAGCAGGAGCAATGAGCACCCCCCAGCACATTGAAAAGTTGGCATCTGTAGCTCCAGCCTCAGAGACAGTGCCTATGCAAGGAGCTGCATGTTAACCTCTGAAGAGCCGTCTGCAGCTCCAGAGCCACAGGTTGGCCACCCCTGCAATAGGCATTTCTGCTGTTGCTTAATTGGCAATAACCTTACCTTATTTCTTATGACACAGAGATTCTTGTTATAAGAAATCTGAGGATCCAGTGCAATAGGGTATTTACTGAGACATACTGTGCAAAGGAAAAGCCAGCATACAGAGAACTTTAAAACAAACAAACAAACAAAAAAAAACTTGTTGGTTAGTGCTGACTCCCTGATTTGAATAAACTGTGGGAATTTTTATTATTGGTTTTCAGACCTGGCTGTGGCCCTAATGTAGATTTAGGCAACTTTCCACTGGATTAAATAGCATCCTTCAAATATAGCTGTAGTTTGTTTCACAATTACATTTTAGAAACATAGTATTGAAACAGTCGTCTTTCAAGTATTGGTTTTCTTAATCTGACTGTCATCAGCAAATGGTGAGAGAGATATGCTATCCTTGGATTAACTTCTGCCTGTCACAAAACAATAGAGGGATCCCAAGAATACTACTGTAAACTTTGTCCTCGCTAAAACTATTTTGTATATGTGTAAAATAATATATGCATATGTTAATGATCAGTCCCTGTTGCTATCTGAATTGCCTGCTTTGGCAGTTACACTGATTTAACTCTGTAAAACAGCAAATTCTGGTATGAGAGCAAGCATCCCAGGTTGTTGGTACATTTGTTGAGAAATGATAGCCAGGAGTATTTCTAGGAAATATTTTGTCAATTTATTTAAAAAAAACAAAACAAAACAAAAAACAAGCTCGGCTGATGAATTCCATTTTGTTTACTTGAGCAGTGGTTTACTACCGCAACCATCACATAATTCACTAAATTTTCTGCTTGTATTGAGTCAGTTGCTGGATATTTCATGAATACCTGTAGTATTTGAAGAAAGGTAGAAGAGGAGCATGGCAAAGGAATTAAACATTGGAATTCTCTATCTTGGCATTTGGTATGTGGGGAAAGTCTAAGAAGCATATACCTCAACTGGAATAAATTTTTTATTGACTACAAATCCAGATGCTCCTTCTCTTGAAGAGGGAAAATCTGCTCTTATTCTGTTAATGTTGTCACAACTGACCAAACTGTATGGTGCCAGTTCACCATAGAAATGCATTTTGATGCCGTTGTTATATAGATTTCTTCACAATGAAATAAATTTTAATAAGCATGTGGCTAACACTGGTGCAAAGTGAGTCAATGTTACCCCCTTACTATTAAATTTGACATGGTGGTTCCAGAGCTCTGGAGACAAACCTCCCACTGTATTTCTCATTTTATTAACAACTCAGGCACAAGCTCCTTTATTTCCGCAATCAGTTCTGAAGTGCCTTAGTCCAGACCAGTTTGAGTTCCATCCTTAGAGCTGTGATAGGCAAGACTTCACCTGACTCCTACTTAACTAAGGGCTGGCCTCCACTGGGAACTTATATCGGCATCTACGTCTCTCAGGGGTGTGAAAAAGCAGCTTTGCCTGCTGCTGTGAACTGTGTGGTGCGTGCTGTACATGGTGGGGGGTTTTCCTGAGACTAGGAATTCTGTGGCGCTTGAGGTGCATTTAAAAGTACTGTTTGATTTCTTGACTGCTGGTGGGCATTCTGTAATTTGTGAGCTAATGAAGCTACTTTGAGTCTCCAAAAACAGAACGTTAAAGTTTAGTGCACAAAATCAAAGTGCAGACAATGTCATGCAAATTTCTAACACAATTTAACATGAGTGAAACCTTTTAAAATTACTATTGAAAAGGAAATAAACACGTCCTTTTTGTTTTCACAAGTGGATGTTAGTCCAGTGTAGCCTGCTGTGGCTGAGAAAACCATAGATTAGTGTATCTGAAGCTGAGGTTTGCCTTGCTTTTTCCCCCCAACGTGGAGTGGTAGGGGTAAGGATGCAGTTCATAATGCCAAGTGATATGTGGGGGAGCAGTGACCATGTAGTTCTCCAGTGACTGCAAAGGCTGAGTCTGATGTTTGGCCCTGTAGATCAACCAAGGTCTGCAGTGTTTTGGGTTTGCTGCCTGAAAAAAGCTATCCTGGTGCATTTCCCTCTCCTTGTTCTGCTGGGACTCCTAGGCCTTTTGCCTGACCTTTTGTTTTGTATTGCTTTTTTTTTTTTTTCATGTTTTCGGTCAGATTGTACCTACGTGCTCTGATGCAGCACTGGCTTGAAAGATCTCTCAGAAAATTCCTAGCTTGTCTTCTCTCTCCTTCTCATCAGGTCAGGTGTGAAGGGTGCATCCCTTAAGCTCACCATGCCAGAAGTTGCTAATAAAAATAGACATACCGTTGGATTTACAGTCACATCGAGAAGGGAAAAGTTTCAAAACTCCCTTCCCTTACTCCCATAAAGAATTTTAATTAGAGGTGCTTATTAACACTTCAGCTTTGGAGCACCTTGGGATAGCACTAGTCTTGTACTCCTGGTGAGTACAGCCTGGTGGGGGAGACTTTCTGTTGCATGAAGCTATAAAATTTGGCCCCCAATTCTGTGGTTAGGAGTATAGGGCAATGGCAATGAATATTGGCAGCCTAAGTGTGGTGACTTTAGCTGAGATCTCACTCCTAAGGGTCACAAAGGCACAGAGAGCCCAGTTCTTACTGGCCTTGCAAGGTCACCTGGGCCCACCTGCTGCTAACCTGTTGGCTGTGATGATGCCAGCCATACTCCTCGCAGAGTGGCATGGGTGTCCCATTGCGGAGGACGAAATAAGGCTGTCATCCCTAGAAACCTGCAGGAGAGGATTGCAGAGTATCTACATGAAAGTTTTTTTTCATCAAGTTCTCTCAGCAGGATGAAAAGGGTGTCCCTGTTCACATAAACAAGCACATGCCAACTCTACCTCTGTTGTACCCGTACCTCTTCTCATATGAGCAAAACAATGAAAAGTCAATATCTATGTCTCATGAACTTGGGGCTGGGCACTATCTTTGGGTTTGAACATTGTAAGGAAAAATGTATACACACATTTACGTGAGATTCCTTCGTCTTCAAGCTTGTCTGTGTTCACCTGGCAGGACTGGCTAGACTGTGGTGGAGTCTCGAACAGGTCCTGGCTTGTGGCATGGCTGGAACCCTCAGACGCATCTTCTTCCTTCTCCTCATTGTTCACAGCAGAGGTCTTTGTCTCAGGCTCCTTGGAGGGATCTATGGTCTGTGGGGTGCTGGTGAGGTCTTCACCAGGTATGGCATGCAGCCTGTTGTAAAAGCAGCAGGTCTGTGGCTCAGCACCAGTTCTATAGTGGAGAATGGGGCATTGTGGGAAGGAAGCTGCTGAAGGACTGTTTGGACTGACACGTGTCACACAGTGTCTGCAGTTGCTCTGTATCAACCTGAGTAGGTTACCCATGGTTCCAAACCATTTAGGGAGGTGGTTTGACTGTCACTGTAATGGGGCATTTACATCAGCTGGAGATTAATTTGCGTATAGATGCATGCACAAATAGGCCAAAATAGGTCATCTTGTGTTGACCTAACTTTGTAGTGTAGATCAGCCGTTACTTATGCAGCGAAGACCTATTCTAAGGCCTTGTCTACACTGGAAATTTTTACTAGTTGTGATTGCGTATTGTGGTAGTTTCTAAGAGTGTGTCATGGACCAGGATCCCATTATGGTAGGCGCTATACAAACACAGAACAAAGAGTCCCTGCCCCAAAGAGCTTACCGTCTAAGTATAGTTCCCTATGTCAACATTTTCATTTTAGTTTGGCTCTTAAACACCTTCTTAAGTGACCTAAACTGAAAACAGGCCCTTCTATACTAGAATAAGAGCATTTACTGAATTTTCCAGTGTAGTAGACAAAGCATGATAGAGGCAGTTGTCACTATTGTGGTATGTGTTTGGTTTCTAAGGATCTATGCACTTGTGCAGGGATTGGCAACCTTTGGCACATAGCCCATCAGGGAAAGCCACTGGCGTGCCGAGACGGTTTGTTTACCTGCTGCGTCCGTAGGTTCAGCTGATCGCAGCTCCCACTGGCTGCGGTTCGCTGCTCCAGGCCAATGGGGGCTGCAGGAAGCGGCATGGGCCAAGGGATGTGCTGGCTGCTGTTTCCCACAGCCCCCATGGAAATGGAAATAAACTGCTTTCTTTCTACTCAATGGTCTTTTTGTAGGGTACCACTACTCTGCAATATTTGGGTTTTAAACACAATACAATAATGCTTTTTTAATTTGTAGAACAAGGAAGGAGTTTTGTTTTATAAAGGACCTAGCAAAGTGTAGGTGTTCTGTATGGAATGTGTGTGCGTAAGAAATAAAATGAACCCCTGTGCCTTAAGAAATTATAGTACAGAACCTGACTTTGTCAGGTCAAATTTTGCACCAATGTCCCTTTTCAGTTATTCCTCATGATCATTTTTGTTTCTGAGTCTGGATAGTGTTGGAGCTCTCTTTATGGAAAGCAATAACTGGTTATTGCTGGGTTAAACCAGAATTTACTGTGCAAAATCAAGTACCTTAAGCCTCCTAAGGAAAATGAATGAATGACTCAAACATATTAGAAGTTAACTGACTTTCAAAACATGTTAGCACTAACACAGCTCTGCGTTCTGAGTAA
This sequence comes from Lepidochelys kempii, assembly GCF_965140285.1. Taxonomy (NCBI): domain Eukaryota; kingdom Metazoa; phylum Chordata; order Testudines; family Cheloniidae; genus Lepidochelys; species Lepidochelys kempii. The sequence goes on along the minus strand of NC_136387.1, from coordinate 23,529,491 downwards.
ATCTTATTGCTGTGGTTGCTAAGCACTTACCATCGTAGGTGGCGGGTATTGGTTTGGGCATTCTGGTCGTTGAAACAAATACTCACTCTAATACCTCTCTCCCCTCCTGTTGTGTCCTTGTAGGAACTGAAACTGCCTGTCTATAAGGCCCACTCACCACAGATTGGGATGCGCCGCTACTTTACTGACCTCTTGACTGTCCTCAGTAGCCGCTGCAATCTCTGCCCTACAGCACGGCACCTTGCTGTCTACTTACTGGACCTCTTTATGGATCACTACGATATTACTGTCAAGCAACTGTATGTCATTTCGATTGCCTGCCTTCTCCTAGCAAGTAAGTTCACTGCTGCCTAGTAACATGCTTGTTTTTTTCTGATCAAGCAGATGGTTGCTTTTGTTTTATGTAACGCACAAGCTGCTATTCTCCATTCAACAGGGGATAATTTTAATGTAAGATATAACTTCTTCCGAAATTCATCAATTTGGGCCTGAAATTATGCCACGCTTGGCTTCCACTGAGACCAAAGAGAGCTGGGATCATTCAGTACATTGGAGAATAGGACCTCCTAATGTCTGAGCTGAAGGCAGTTACCAAAGCACACTGTGGCAGCTGTATGTGCTTGCCAATATACCTCTGAACCAACATTACGTGTTTTTAAAGTAGCTTTGTTTAGTAACCGAACTAAAGAACAAGTTGAATTGTTAAACTCTTGCATTTCAGGGAAGTTTTTAAGAAGTGATCTTAAAGAAAGGGATTTTTAACTTGGCAAAGAAGTTCAGGGTTCCCAGCCAATAGCTCTACATAAACCCTAAACTCTTGTACCATTGGAGAACTTTTGGTTACAGTGATGTCTTCATAGATCCATTGATGTAGACTTGAGTGAGAACCTGGCTAGAAAATTTATAAGCACAGAATATGTACTAAAACGTTACACAGCAACTGGTGTCCATTTGATTAACGTGACACTGTCCTACTTGTTCAAGATGCTTGGTCTGTCTTGAAAATGAACCCGTGACAAAGAGAACTATTTGTTCAGCCCCATCTCTGCGCTCAAGGCTATGCAAATGGTGGATGGCACTGATGTAGCCACAAGGATCCTACTTATGGTCTCTCCTGAAATGGATTGTGCTAGGATAATTTTACCATACAAAGGACACTTAAGGCCTCATAACACTATGGTGGAACAGACAACAGATTTTGGTATATGTTTCTAAATCTAGAGAGGTGTTGCCCCTTTTTCCTAGCTCTGAAAAAGGTGGAGATTGTTGTATCATTTTAGAAATATAGCGGAGCTGGGATGTAGCTCAGTGGTAGAGCACATGCTTTGTATGTATGAGGCCCTGGGTTCAATCCCCAGCGTCTCCAAGTTCTTTGGGGGGAGGGATAGCATAGGTCTGCTAAACCCAGGGTTGTGAGTTCAATCCCTGAGGGGGCCATTTGGAATCTGGGGCAAAAATTGGGGGTTGATCCTGCTTTGAGCAGGGGGTTGGACTAGATGACCTCCTGAGGTCCCTTCCAACCCTGGTATTCTGTGGTTCTATGGGTATGTCTACACTACGAAATTAGGTTGAATTTGTAGAAAGCGGTTTTATACAGTTGATTGTGTGTGTCCCCACAAAGTGCTCTAAGTGCATGTAGTCAGCAGAGTGTGTCCACAGTACCGATGCAACCGTCGACTTCCGGAGCGTTGCACTGTGGGTGGCTATCCCACAGTTCCCGCAGTCTCCACCACCCATTTGAATTCTGGGTAGAAATCCCAGTGCCTGATGGGGCTAAAACATTGTCGCAGGTGATTCTGGGTACATATCGTCAAGCCCCCGTTCCTTCCTCCCTCCCTCCCTCCTTCCCTCCGTAAAAGCAAGGGCAGACAATTATTTTGCGCCTTTTTTCTTGAGTTACCTGTGCAAATGCCATACCACAGCAAGCACAGAGCCCGCTCAGCTAACCGTCACCATATGTCTCCTGGGTGCTGGCAGACGTGGTATTGCATTGCTACACAGCAGCAGTTAATTGCCTTTTGGCAGCAGACAGTGCAGTATGACTGGTAGCTGTCGTCAACATAGTCCTGGGCGCTCTTTTAATCGGGCGCCTGGGCAAACATGGGAGTGACTCAGCCAGGTCATTTCCCTTGTTTTGTCTCGTAGCGATTCAATCCTACCGGCAGTGCGCTGTCTTTTAACCTCCAGCCAGCAGAAGATGACGGCTAGTCGTCATACTGCACAGTCTTCTGCCGAGCACCCAGGAGATGATGATGGCTAGCGGTCGTACTGCACAGTCTGCTGCCAGCCAGATGAATAAAGATAGATGAAGTGGCTCAAAACAAGAAATAGACCAGATTTATTTTGTATTCTTTTTCTCCTCCCCTCTGTGAAATCAATGGCCTACTAAACCCGGTTTTGAGTTCTATCCTTGAGGTTTTGAATTCTATCCTTGAGGGGACCATTTCTCACAAACCACCCCCTTTGTTGATTTTAATTCCCTGTAAGCCATGTCATCAGTCGCCCCTCCCTCCATCAGGGCAACGGCAGACAATCGTTCCTCGCCTTTTCTCTGTGCAGACACCATACCACGGCAAGCATGGAGCCCACTCAGATCACTTTGGCAATTAGGAGCACATTAAACACCATGCGCATTATCCAGCAGTATATGCAGCACCAGAACCTGGCAAAGTGATACCGGGCGAGTAGGCGACGTCAGCGCGGTGACGTGAGTGATGAGGACATGGACACAGACTTCTCTCAAAGCATGGGCCCTGGCAATGTGGGCATTATGGTGCTAATGGGGCAGGTTCATGCGGTGGAACGCCGATTCTGGGCTCGGGAAACAAGCACAGACTGGTGGGACCGCATAGTGTTGCAGGTCTGGGATGATTCCCAGTGGTTGCGAAACTTTCGCATGCGTAAGGGCACTTTCATGGAACTTTGTGACTTGCTTTCCCCTGCCCTGAGGCGCAAGAATACCAAGATGAGAGTAGCCCTCACAGTTCCGAAGCAAGTGGCAATAGCCCTGTGGAAGCTTGCAACGCCAGACAGCTACCGGTCAGTTGGGAATCAATTTGGAGTGGGCAAATCTACTGTGGGGGCTGCTGTGATGCAAATAGCCAACGCATTCAAAGATCTGCTGATACCAAGGGTAATGACCCTGGGAAACGTGCAGGTCATAGTGGATGGCTTTGCTGCAATGGGATTCCCTAACTGTGGTGGGGCCATAGACGGAACCCATATCCCTATCTTGGCACTGGAGCACCAAGCTGGCGAATACGTAAACCACAAGGGGTACTTTCCAATAGTGCTGCAAGCACTGGTGGATCACAAGGGACGTTTCACCAACATCAACTTGGGATGGCCGGGAAAGGTACATGACGCTCACATCTTCAGGAACTCTGGTCTGTTTCAAAAGCTGCAAGAAGGGACTTTCTTCCCAGATGAGAAAATAACTGTTGGGGACGTTGAAATGCCTATAGTTATCCTTGGGGACCCAGCCTACCCCTTAATGCCCTGGCTCATGAAGCCATACACAGGCAGCCTGGACAGTAGTCAGCAGCTGTTCAACTACAGGCTGAGCAAGTGCAGAATGGTGGTAGAATGTGCATTTGGACGTTTAAAGGCGCGCTGGTGCAGTTTACTGACTCGGTTAGACCTCAGCAAAACCAATATTCCCATTGTTATTACTGCTTGCTTGCTGTGCGCTCCACAATATCTGTGAGAGTAAGGGGGAGACATTTATGGCGGAGTGGGAGGTTGAGACAAATCGCGTGGCTGCTGGTTTTGCACAGCCAGACATCAGGGAGGTTAGAAGAGCACAGGAGGGTGCGGTGTGCATCAGAGAAGCTTTGAAAACCAGTTTCGTGACTGGACAGGCTACGGTGTGAAAGTTCTGTTTGTTTCTCCTTGATGAAACTCCCCGCCCCTTGTTTCACTCTACTTCCCTGTAAGCTAACCACCCTCCCCTCCTCCCTTCGATCACCGCTTGCAGAGACAATAAAGTCATTGCTTCACATTCATGCATTCTTTATTAATTCATCACACAAATAGGGGGATAACTGCGAAGGTAGCCCAGGAAGGGTGGTGGAGGAGAGAAGCACCAGGAGGGGTGGTGGAGGAGGGAAGGACAAGGCTACACAGCACTTTTAAAATTTTAAAACTTTAAAACTTATTGAATGCCAGCCTTCTGTTGCTTGGGCAATCCTCTGGGGTGGAGTGGCTGGAGGCCCCCCCACCGCATTCTTGGGCGTCTGGGTGAGGAGGCTATGGAACTTGGGGAGGAGGGCGGTTGGTTACACAGGGGCTGTAGCGGCAGTCTGTGCTCCTGCTGCCTTTCCTGCAGCTCAACCATACGCTGGAGCATATTGGTTTGATTCTCCAGCAGCCTCAGCATGGAATCCTGCCTCCTCTCATCACGCTGGTGCCACCTTTCTGCTTCAGCCCTCTCTTCAGCCCGCCACCTCTCCACCTGATCATATTGTGCTTTCCTGCACTCTGACGTTGTCTGCCTCCACGCATTTGTCTGTGCTATGTCAGTGTGGGAGGACAGCATGAGCTTGGAGAACATTTCATCATGAGTGTGGTTGTTTTTTTTTTCACCTTCTAATCTTCACTAGCCTCTGGGAAGGAGAAGATCTTGTGATCATTGAAACACATGCAGCTGGTGGAGGAAAAAAAAAAAAAGCAGTGGTATTTAAAAAGAGACATTTTCTAGAACAATGGCTACACTCTTTCACGGTAAACCTTGCTGTTAACATTACATACACAGCACGTGTTTTCGTTCCAAGGTCGCATTTTGCCTCCCCCCACCGCGTGGCTAGTCCCTCACCTCCCCCTTCCTCTCCCCCCCCCCCATGGCTAACAGCAGGGAACATTTCTGTTCAGCCACAGGCAAACAGCCCAGCAGGAATGGGCACCTCTGAATGTTCCCTTAAGAAAAGCACCTTATTTCAACCAGGTGACCACGAATGATATCACTCTCCTGAGGATAACACAGGGAGATAAAGAACGGATGTTGTTTCAATGCCAGTAAACATACACTGCAATGCTTTGTTCCACAACGATTCCCGAGTACGTGCTACTGGCCTGGTGTGGTAAAGTGTCCTACCATGGTGGGTGGAATAAGGCTGCCCTCCCCAGAAACCTTTTGCAAAGGCTTTGGGAGTACATCCAGGAGAGCTGCAAATGCCAGGGCAAATTAATCATTAAACATGCTTGCTTTTAAACCATGTATAGTATTTTAAAAGGTACACTCACCAGAGGTCCCTTCTCCACCTGGCGGGTCCGAGAGGCAGCCTTGGGTGGGTTTGGGGAGAACTGCCTCCAGGGTGAGAAACAGTTCCTGGCTGTCGGGAAAACCGGTTTCTCCGCTTACTTGCTGAGAGCTATCTACAACTTCATCATCATCATCTTGCTCGTCTCCAAAACCTGCTTCTGTGTTGCCTCCATCTCCATTGAAGGAGTCAAACAACATAGCTGGGGTAGTGGTGGCTGAACCCCCTAAAATGGCATGCAGCTCATCATAGAAGCGGCATGTTTGGGGCTCTGACCCGGAGCGGCCATTTGCCTCTCTGGTTTTCTGGTAGGCTTGCCTCAGCTCCTTAAGTTTCACGCAGCATTGCTTCGGGTCCCTGTTATGGCGTCTGTCCTTCATGCCCTGGGAGATTTTGACAAATGTTTTGGCATTTCAAAAACTGGAACGGAGTTCTGATAGCACAGATTCCTCTCCCCATACAGTGATCAGATCCCATACCTCCCGTTCGGTCCATGCTGGAGCTCTTTTGCGATTCTGGGACTCCATCATCAGCTGGCTGTATTTCAAGGAATCCCTGTTGAGGTTACAGGGACAAACCATCCCGATGTGTCGAAAGAATAGTAAATATGGCAGGTGACCAGCTTGGCTTAACTGAAATCCTAGCGGATCTTAAACATAAAAAAGAAGCTTACAAGAAGTGGAAGGTTGGACATATGACCAGGGAAGAGTATAAAAATATTGCTCAGGCATGTAGGAATGAAATTAGGAGGGCCAAATCGCACCTGGAGCTGCAGCTAGCGAGAGATGTCAAGAGTAACAAGAAGGGTTTCTTCAGGTATGTTGGCAACAAGAAGAAAGCCAAGGAAAGTATGGGCCCCTTACTGAATGAGGGGGGCAACCTAGTGACAGAGGATGTGGAAAAAGCTAATGTACTCAATGCTTTTTTTGCCTCTGTCTTCACGAACAAGGTCAGCTCCCAGACTGCTGCGCTGGGCAACACAACATGGGGAATAGATAGCCAGCCCTCTGTGGAGAAAGAGGTAGGTAGGGACTATTTAGAAAAGCTGGACGTGCACAAGTCCATGGGGCTGGACGAGTTGCATCCGAGAGTGCTAAAGGAATTGGCAGCTGTGATTGCAGAGCCACTGGCCATTATCTTTGAAAACTCGTGGCGAACGGGGGAAGTCCCGGATGACTGGAAAAAGGCTAATGTAGTGCCAATCTTTAAAAAAGGGAAGAAGGAGGATCCTGGGAACTAAAGGCCAGTCAGCCTCACTTCAGTCCCCGGAAAAACCATGGAGCAGATCCTCAAAGAATCAATCCTGAAGCGCTTACATGAGAGGAAAGTGATCAGGAACAGTCAGCATGGATTCACCAAGGAAAGGTAATGCCTGACTAATCTAATCGCCTTCTATGATGAGATTACTGGTTCTGTGGATGAAGGGAAAGCAGTGGATGTATTGTTTCTTGACTTTAGCAAAGCTTTTGACACGGTCTCCCACAGTATTCTTGTCAGCAAGTTAAGGAAGTATGGGCTGGATGAATGCACTATAAGGTGGGTAGAAAGTTGGCTAGATTGTCAGGCTCAACGGGTAGTGATCAATGGCTCCATGTCTAGTTGGCAGCCGGTGTCAAGTGGAGTGCCCCAGGGGTCGGTCCTGGGGCCGGTTTTGTTCAATATCTTCATAAATGATCTGGAGGATGGTGTGGATTGCACTCTCAGCAAATTTGCGGATGATACTAAACTGGGAGGAGTGGTAGATACGCTGGAGGGCAGGGATAGGATACAGAGGGACCTAGACAGATTGGAGGATTGGGCCAAAAGAAATCTGATGAGGTTCAATAAGGATAAGTGCAGGGTCCTGCACTTAGGACGGAAGAACCCAATGCACAGCTACAGACTAGGGACCGAATGGGTAGGCAGCAGTTCTGTGGAAAAGGACCTAGGGGTGACAGTGGACGAGAAGCTGGATATGAGTCAGCAGTGTGCCCTTGTTGCCAAGAAGGCCAATGGCATTTTGGGATGTATAAGTAGGGGCATAGCGAGCAGATGGACGGACGTGATTGTCCCCCTCTATTCGACATTGGTGAGGCCTCATCTGGAGTACTGTGTCCAGTTTTGGGCCCCTCGCTACAAGAAGGACGTGGATAAATGGAGAGAGCCCAGCGAAGGGCAACAAAAATGATTAGGGGTCTGGAACACATGACTTATGAGGAGAGGCTGAGGGAAGTGGGATTGTTTAGTCTGCAGAAGAGAAGAATGAGGGGGGGGATTTGATAGCTGCTTTCAGCTACCTGAGAGGTGGTTCCAGAGAGGATGGTTCTAGACTATTCTCAGTGGTAGAAGAGGACAGGACAAGGAGTAATGGCCTCAAGTTGCAGTGGGGGAGGTTTAGGTTGGATATTAGGAAAAACTTTTTCACTAGGAGGAGGATGAAACACTGGAATGTGTTACCTAGGGAGGTGATAGAATCTCCTTCCTTAGAAGTTTTTAAGGTCAGGCTTGACAAAGCCCTGGCTGGGATGATTTAATTGGGGATTGGCCCTGCTTTGAGCAGGGGGTTGGACTAGATGACCTCCTGAGGTCCCTTCCAACCCTGATATTCTATGATCATGGTCACCTCTGCTGATGAGCTCTGGCCAGCGTGGCAAGCTGCAGGTGACCATGCAAACAGGAAATTGAAATTCAAAAGTTTGCGGGCCTTTTCCTGTCTACTTAGCCAGTGCATCTGAGTTGAGAGTGCTGTCCAGAGTGGTCACAATAGAGCACTCTGGGATAGCTCCCGGAGGCCAATACTGTCTAATTGCGTCCACAGTACCCCAAATTCGACCTGGCAAGGCTGATTTAAGCGCTAATCCACTTGTCAGAGGTGGATTAAGGAAATCGATTTTAAGAGCCCTTTAAGTCGAAAAAAGGGCTTCATCGTGTGGACAGGTGCAGGTTTACATCGATTTAACGCTGCTAAATTTGACCTAAACTCCTAGTGTAGACCAGGACTATGATTGGTGAATGTTCACTTAGTTGCTGACTTACCTTACAGTAAAAGATGATTAAAACTGGAATGGAGAAGAAACCAAATAATTGCATTGGCTAAAATTAGTTCAGTCTTTTCTTTGAGCCTGGTATTTTGGTCCAGTCTAACTTTTTTGAAACAAAATACCAGATTTAAATATCCCTGAACACTTATGCAAGCTCAGGATTGAACTTCACAACTTGCAGCTCATGTTTTAAAATTTCTAGTACTGCATAACTTCATTACATTACAAGAGGAGCTTGCGACTGCTGAAGTAATGCCAATTCAAAGTACTTTTCCAGGTCTCTTTAATGTAAGAGAATATAGTAGTTGTCCTTCTGTTTATGATGGATGAAGGAGGTCTCAAAGCTTTCAGACTTCTCTGCCCTCCCCTCCCCACCCCACCCCTCTCTTTTTTTTTTTTTTTTGTCTAGCCTGCAAGAGTGCTGTTAAGCTATCATTTCAATAGTTCTTCAATCAGATTTAAGGAAAGGATTTTACACCTTTAACTTCAGTGACTACCATTATGGAGACAGAATGAAGGGATTTGACATACACTTCGAGTGAAGGGATGAGTACTGTGACTACTAACATTGTATACCTTGCAAGGATCGCTACCTCATTTCCTCCTCCAGTCAGGAAAGATTAGTCTTTATAGACCTCCAACTTCTAGGGTTAAAAACAAGCAGAGAAACTTTTCAGGCTGCCCTTTATATAAAGAAACAAAAAAGTCCCCTAACTGGGCGGAGGAGGAAATCTTTTGCAGGTCACCTCAGGTGTAGTAAGGCAAAAGGGAACTTGCAAGCTTCCTTATGACAGCAGTAGAGGAAAATATTTTGCGACTTCTCTGAGCATTGTAAGGAGGGAGTAACTTTTAAGATGTGTGGTAACCTAAATATAAGTAAGGACTTTTTTTTTCTAAATAGAATAGTTTTATATTGGTACAGGTAAAGCAGTCCATGTTGGCTTAGGCACTGAACCAACAGGGCCTGTGCTCAGGGGCCTGGCCAATTGCCCCCCACCCCCAAATCCACTCCGCCCAGTGCTCCTGCTGGGGAGTGGGGTCAGGGTGTGGGGGCTTGCCCTGCTCTGCCCCCCCACACACACACACACCTGGTGCTCCAACAAGGGAGCGGGCATGGGGTCTTGCCAGAGCGCTGGGCGGAGTGGAGTGGGGCAAGCCCCCTACATCCCGACCCTGCTCCCCAGCTGGAGCGCAGGGTGACCGCAGGCAGAAGGGGTGGGAAGGCGCAGTAACATCCTAATCTGCCTCTGGAAAGTAGTACAAACCTTCCCTGCCCCCCGCCCCTTCCCAGTGTCAGCATGGTTGCACCATAATAGCTTATTCCTGTGCATCACCTTTATAACTGTTTCTACACCACAAGTTTTACCAAAATAGTTAGAGTAGAACAAAATCTGCATGTAGATGAGGCCTTAAATGACTGAAGTCTTAAGTTTGCATACAAGGAGAAATATACCCATATAATTATACTGGCATAACTCCATCTGGATATTCTGTTCTTCTAGAATAAGTGGGTTGTTTTTTTCTGGTTTATATTGTATCATTGTCAAAGTAGCACCAGCTAAACCAGGAAAAGGGTACTCTTATTCCTCAATGAGTGTCCACATGGGGAGATATGCCTGTAAACTTTCCTCTTAGACAAGCCCTGAGAAGCATCAGCTTGAGAGAGTTCTCTCAAGAAACTTTGATCTACTGAACCACCCTGTAAGTGTGGTTTCTCTGAATATCTGTATAGGTACATCTATAGGTACAAGCTTCTTCTACCACTGTAGCAAGGAGGAAAGAAAACTGCCACGCTTGCAGAAACAAGCCGAGGGAACAGTCTTTATTATAACTTCCTACAGAGCATTTCTGTAAGAAGCTGTATAGCTTTTCAACAGAGAATCTTTTAAAAACAATGAGAAGATAATTTTTCAGTCCATGTGGCAAAACATTTGTTGTGGTAGTTTCAAAACAAGAGTGTATAAATTACTACATGAAGCAAAGAGAATTAATCCGAAACCTGTGGAAAGTAGAGCTGATAAAGTTTTATTCATTTGAAATGTGGTTTCTGATTTGGTTTTTGTTTTGATTTTTTCATCAAAATGGACATTCTGTGGGAAGTGTCTAGTTTTGACTAAGTTCTTAGGCTGACATAAACAGAAACCCAGAAGGGGTACTGTTGTTGATTTAAAAACCTGAACGTTTTTGATATTTTTTTTCTTTCACATTTTGTGAAGAAATTTAAAAAAAAAAAATTCCCTACCAGCTTTAGTAAAAAGCACTTTGTGGTGCTGTGACGCTCTGTACCTCGAAAGAACACCCTCCCCTCCCCCTCCCCACGTTCATCTTTATAAAATGATTGTGTGGTATCCGATGCAGAGTTTGTCATGTTGGGTGTCTTCGGAAGGCTCAGGATGCATTGAGCAGCTTACCTTCCAGAGGCTGTGCATGAACAGCCCAGGAGTGGGGGTTCTCGCAGCAGAGCAGGGTAAGGCTGGCTCCCAGAGTCAAGGATTGGAGTGGCCTAGCAGATCACTGGTCTAGATAACACCAGAGGGGAATGTCACAGCTGCATTTTTTAAAAAAACTGAAGACCATGTACGCTTGCCTACATCTTTGTGTTTATTGGCAGGTAAAGTAACTTACTAGTTACAAAATGTTTGACAAATGGGAAGGATCTTGCAGTTCCAGAACAATCTGGGACCACTTGTGCTGGCCAGCCAAATCATATTGGAATTTGAAATCATTGTAACCAAGGCGTGTGTGTCCCTTGAAAAATCATTGAGTTGTTGTAACCTGCTTGCCACTACCGCTTCAAATGCGTGCAGAGTGGGAGGGGTGGAGGAGGTTTCTGCAGTTTTGAGGGGATTAATATTCAAGTCCTGTGCACACTAATAACATGGATTGTTGCTGTTCCCCTTGAGTCGGCATTGAAAATGAACGAATGTTCATGCGGATGGGACAAAACCTTCACAGTAGTTTTAGAAAGTGTGATTTGAGACTGCTTCAGTCGTGGTTCACAGGGAATCTGTAGCTTGAAAATGGCTTTCAGAAGCAGTTAAATACCCTCGTTCAGGAAGGCTACAGAGATTGACACACATCCCAGAGTTATCAATTTATGGAGATGAAAGGCATTTGATTCCTGAATCAGGCTGTTTGGGTGCCCATTCAGACAGCATTGCTGTGGTCCTTATTCTGGGAAAAGAGTACAAGACTGGGAGATTTTTCTCTGTAAAATTTCTCTGAGGCAGAGGGAACCCTATCTCTAAATTGCGTACGTAGTCTTGACTGCAGTAAAGGAAACAACTGGTTAACACTCTGCAAAGCCACACCATAACTTAAAACCTGTCGTCCAGTAATATACTAAGGCCTGGTTTACAAATGCTGAATTCTATACCAATATAACTATTTTGATTAGGAATTAAAATAAATTATACCAGCACAACCCATAGTGTGGACACAGTTATTCCGCCATAAAGGTGCTATACTGGTATAGCCACCTGTGCACTTAGGGGGAAGGACAATGCACAGCTTCCACTATACCTGTAGAGTTAAAGCAGTACCACTTTTTGTGTTTAGACTACCCCTAAAGAGAACTCGGCTTTTATCAGTATAAAATCCTGCTCTCCTTTCTTCCCTGAAGAGCAGCTGGCTTTAGGCAACATGAGTTAACATGAGTTCCATGAGTTAACACAGGACAGCTTTGAACACTCGCACAATTTTTAGGTTTCAGAGTAACAGCCGTGTTAGTCTGTATTTGCAAAAAGAAAAGGAGTACTTGTGGTACCTTGGAGACTAACCAATTTATTTGAGCATAAGCTTTCGTGAGCTACAACTCACTTCATCGGATGCATGATGAAGCTGTAGCTCACGAAAGCTTATGCTCAAATAAAAATTGATTAGTCTCTAAGATGCCACAAATACTCCTTTTCTTTTCACAATTTTTAGTTATTGCCCCTCTTTCGCCTCTTGAGGGTTCTGCTTTCATTGCAAGGTAGTTATTTTTTTAGCCAAACTCCATGAGCAATCTGTTGTTGGCTGCTTCACTGTATTCAATGCCATGTTGCTTCCAGAACATTCTAATTTCTCAGAGGGTTTTTACCCAACTTCTTCTTTTCTTTTTTTTATTACTGTTTATTTAGGAAGTATTAACAGGTTCACAGATTCTTGCCATGTAAATATCAGAAACAAAACAATCATTACAACAGCGAGCTTTTGTTTAAGAAGACATTATACAGGATTATAGTAATCAAATCTCTCATTTTAACAGAGTGTTACCATATTACAGAGTTTACCCAATTTCTTAATCCTCCAGTGTGCTTCCCAAGAGCTGAGTTAGCACTAGAAAAAATAGAGGGAACTGGAGCAAAAGCAGAACACATTAACGCTCCCTGAGCTGAGGTCCGGTATGGACAATCTCTCCCCACCCTGTTCTCCTGCTGAGCATGTAGAGTGGCTTCCAACTCATCCAGTGGGTTCTGCTTTGTGGCCCCCTTGCTATGCACAGTTGGAGAAAGTCATTAGTGACAGCACAGCATGAATGCGTAAGTGCCCTGTGCCTTGATGGGGGCAGCTCAGCTGCTTGCTTTCAGCAAGGAGGATTGTGGGCTGCCTTCCAAAAGCTAGAGCAATGCAAGTCTCAGCTGTCTGAGAGAAGATGCATTTGCAGACTCCTTTGTTGAGACTAGAAGGAGGGGTGGGTGGGAGAGAGAGAGCTGCTTTCTGACTGAAAGGCTGAGAAAGAGCATTGCTCATGAGTGTGCTCTAAGCCAGTGAGGCTCGCTTTTCCGGGCACCTGACATATGTTGTTAGTGAGCTAAAGAAAAGCTTCCACAGGCCCTATTCAGTCTAGTTGGCAAAACTGCTTCATTGACACATGGGCAGGCAGTCTGTCTGTTTGGCTTCTAACAAGTTCGGTGTGGTGGGTTTTCCATTCACTTACAGTAATTCTTTTGGGGTGGGTATCATCTGTCTGTACAGTGCCTATCACAATGAGGACCCAGTTCTTGATTGGCATATGTATGTGCTAGTGCAATATAAATAACAGAAGCGCAGTAAATTGTTTCCTGGTCACTGTTAGAAATTAAGTTAGGTAGGATGGCACATAAGACTTCACTGTGAATTTAATTTCTCCCTCTTCTATAACTTGTAGCTTTTTGATTTTCACTTGTCGGTTGGTATGTGTGTGTGTTTTTTGTTTTTGTTTAGCTTAAACCCTTTCCTTTTATGCTGGTAGATAAGACTTTATATGGCTACATTATGGTAACTGGTATAACTTTACCATATAGACAACTCCTAACTCTACCGCTCCGGCTATGTCTTCACCCACCAAAAAAACAGTTGTGTGTTCACTACAGCTTGACTAACTTGTGTTGATTATCCTGCTGTAAAACACAGTGGAGGCAAGGCACCGGTAGACTTGCCATGAGATAAACTAGGCGAGGTCACTGACTGGTGGTGGGGGGAGTAATAGCCTACCTATCCCACAGTATAAACTACAGGTGCCTTGTCTTCACTTCAGATTTTACAGTGAGATAACTATGGCATGCTAATCTCTCGGGGGGGGGGGGGGGGAACCAAACCCATTCTCCTGCCAACACCTTTGGTCAGAGAAGACAAAGCGTCTCTCTGGCCACAGGGTTGGAGAGTTCTAGGCCTTGCAATGTGTCCAGAAAATTGTTTTCCCCAGATGTCTTCTGCATGTCAGTGACTTGTGTGAGGAAAATCCTAGCTACCTTCTTGAGTGGTCAACAGTTTGTGTTGACAATAGGTCATCCAGCTTGTTATAGGCCTAGAACGGCAGAGTTTTTGATAAACACAGGTAAGTGAAGTTCATTAGGTGTCCTCCATGCCTGGCGCTGTCCCCTGTCTTTAATTTATCTCCCCCTAAACATTCCGTTCTTATGAGGATTTAGCTTTACTGCCCAGCTGGAAAATGCTGACTAAATGCCTTGGTAATACCAAATGCTCCTTTCTGGGGTAAGTACAACCTGGTTGCCCTTACTTTACTGAAGCTTACCCTACAACTGCCAGGCTTTAAAATCCTTCCCAGGAGTGAGACTCTCTCGTTCAGAGAGAGATGCAGAGACACCTGAGGCTTATTTTGAATTAGCCTCACTTAACTGGGCATCCGTATTGGGGGCCAGCTTTCCATTGCTGCCAAGTCTTATGTAGCTCTCAAAGTGTTTTTCATAAACGTGCTACTGTTGATTCAGCCTTCCTTTCACCACCATCGGTTCAGTGTTTTTGCTCACTTCCTTGTTTCTCTGTTCCCAAACCCTCTCCTTTCTCTACACAGTTCTTTGTCACACTCCTGATAGTCTGTTCTTCCTCAACCCTCTGCACGCGTCAGCTTTTTTCACCACCAGGTTGTCTTTGTGCACACCCTTTCCTCCCCAAGTCATTAACAGACTATGTTACTACTGCTCTTATTCGGGGCTGGGAGACAGCAGGTGGGTGACTTGTAACTGGTGCTGGCCACTCCTGGTTCCCTGTCTGGCTGCATTAGGGTGTAGTGTGGGGAGAAGGAAGAGCCCTGAAGGAGGAGCGGTTGGGCTGACAATATTACTCTTCCTTAATGAGTGTTGTTAGCAAACAGGTACATGACAAGCAACTTGAATAAATTTTAATATTTTACAAGTGAGGCACAAACTGCCCCAAGTGTGTGTGTTTTTCCATTTTAAAGTTATGCTGTATCCCCCCTCCTCCTATCCCAGGTCAGGAAACAACTGGCCTAGTGGATAGAGCATGGGAGCAGGACTCCGGAGAAGTGGGTTGTATTTTCAGCTCTGCCATTGGCTCACTGTGTGACCTTGGGCAAACCACTTCCCCTCCGTGCCTCCATTTCCCCATCTTTAAAATGGGGATGACGCTGACCTAATGTGCAAAGAATTGAGATCAAATGAAAAGTGCTATCTATGAGGTAGGTATTAGTGTAATAAAGGGAACCTAGAGCACTTTGATAAATTCCAAATATTAATCCCACCTCCTCTCCCAAAATCAAATTTCTGTGTCATGTTTCAACTGTCATTCCTATTTTTTCCCCAAGATGACCCATCCTCAGGAGATTGGGGGGGGGGGGTGGAGTGGCCTCTGCATTGCCTCTAATTTATCACTTAACACCTCCACACCCCAAAATGCCAAAAGGACATGCAGGAAGTTGAATGATTTTTCAGGAACAACACACTGACAGTCTTAAAACCAGCAGTGATTCTATCTGAGGTGACTGTGTGGGGTCACACCTCCAGAAAATGAGTTAGAAAACTGATGGACTACATGACCCTCATCTGTGTATGTGAGCCTGAAGAGCTGTTCTGTGTTTATAATCAACACCAGGTGCCTGGAACTGATTATTGAAATTAGAAAAAGGTACATGCTGGCCCACTAGGCATTTGAAGAAAGATGAAAACAATTGGTGGATTTATGGATATAGCTAAGAGGAAGGACATCTCACAGGGGGTAAGAGCTCTTGCCTGCCCTGATTTCTGCGGACCCCAATAAGTTGGAGGCTTGTATCTGATGGGGCTACTGCCAGTTTCAGGCATTCAAAAAATCATAAGCCAAGCCCCGAAACATCCTAAGATCGGCTTAAAAATTTGAAATTTGACCCCTCCCTCTATCTCTTCCACCCCCCCCCCCCACACACACACTTTAGCTTCTTTTTAATATGCTTTCTCCATCTAGGTTATGGGAAGATGCAGCAGGAAGATGAGAAGCTAGTGGGGCCGGCGGGGGGAAGAGGAGGGAACGTTAAGGCTATGTCTACACTACACAGCTTTCTGCAACATGGCTGTGTGGCCACAGCCATGCCGCTAAAAGTCACTTTAATCATTGTAGCCGCTGTTTGTCGGCTCTCCTGCCAACAAAAAACTTCTACCCCCAGCGAGCAGCATTTCCGTTGCTGTTCGCTTTAGCATTTGTCATGGCAAAACTTTTCTTTTTTTTTTTTTCCTGGGTGCGGGAGGGGAAGGGAAATACCTCTGAAAGACAGAAGTTTAGTAGTTCAGTTGTCAGTGTAGACCTAGCTTTAATTGAGCCAGTTATCTTACACCAACTAGAGATCTCATTGTGAGCTGCTAGTGCCTCTATCTTGCCAGTAACACAGACTAGTTGGGAAAACTTTCACTCAGATGTGTATTGTCATCTAGTGGGTCAAGGAGTGAAGAAAAATGTAGTTTGTCAGTATTCAACTGCATACCACTTTGTAGCATTGAATGTGTGTTTTTTCTTCAGTCCTGGCTGGATGTGCTTGATCTGTGTATCCCCCACTTGGTTTGATTGAATTGGGTATTTATGGGATGAAAAGCACTTGCATTTTAATGACTCTTCAAACTGACCGTCAATATTCCTTTTTACCCCACTCCTCTGTTGGACTCTGAAACGCTAATAAAACTAATTGCATGTCCTCTTTTATTTTCGTCACTGTGCAAAACCCCAGGAAGTCCTTCCTTCTCTCCCCCGCAAGCTCCCTGGTAAACACTCTGAGCTGCGCACTATAGCTAGGATCGCATAGCAACGTTTGCTTCGGGTACCTTTTGGCAGCTGTGGTGCCCCTTTTAAACCTTTATCTTTTTTTCCTAGTTAAAAGCCAGTGTGGGTAGGCAGTTTTAATCCTTTCTGGCAGACAGATGAGCTAATGAAATGTTCTTTTCTCTTTGACTTAAATCTGTTCCTCTTGGCAACACTGTTTCAGGCTTTCACTCTAACTAGCTGAACATATTTCTTTTTAAAGAAAGCAAGTTTTTCACACTGGGAAGACCGCTTGATTGTGACCAGAGTGGAGTGATTTAAATCTGATTTAATCAGGTTGTGGCTTTATACACCTAATTTACAACTTTTGCTATTGTAACTTTAGATTAAAATTTAGTTACACCTGCTGCTTCTTAAGAAGAACGCTACTGGAAGGACATCTTATTTGTATTGTGCAAAACTGCTATAGGCAAAGAACAAAATATTGAAAATTTAAAGCCCAGATCCTGCACACACTTAAGCAGGTATGTAACTTTGCTCATGCAAGTAGTTCCATTGAATTCAATAGTTCTGGCTCATGTGCTTAAAGTTAAGCATGTGCATAAGTGTTTGCAGCATCAGAGGCCAACGTATTATTCTTTTCTTAAGAGGCATCACTTGAAAACAAAACTGCTTCAGTGTTTAATGATGAGATGTTTAGGTTTTTCAATGCATTAACAAAGGAATTGGAACTCTTTACGCATAGGCCAACAGTTTAAAAAATAGCCTAAAATCAGGATTCTAGGAAAATATTTAGGTACCTCAGAGTGGGATTTTCAAAAGCATCTAAGGACTTATCTATGCTTAAAATGCTGCAGCACTTCAGTGCAGATATTATCTACACCAATGGCAGGACTTCTCCTGTCACCACAGGTAATCCGCCTCTCCGAGAGGTGGTAGCGCTAGGTCGATGGGAGAATTCTCCCATTGACCCAGTGCTGTTTACATTAGGGGGTTAGGTCGGTTTAATTGTGTCATTCAGGGGTGTGGATTTTCATACCGAGTGACATAGTTATACAAACCTAATTTCCTAGTTTAGACCAGGCCTAAGTGACTTCATACTGATGGAGTATAGCCTGGTTGAAACACTTTCAGCTTTCTTGATTTGTAGATATAGAATGTGTCAGAAAGTGGTGTTGGTTGCAAATCTAGCACAGGCTGCTTACCTATAAAGGTTGTATTTTGAGCTTGTGGTCCTACTATGAAACTAAAGGAACAAGCACAAAACATCTACTTTGATGATTAAGGCTGTGAGAGGGGGGGAAAGTTAGAAAGAGTGACTTACAATATAAATTGATTTTTTTTAATGACTTTTCACCCTGATTGTGAGCTAATAAATCTGATGTAATGACTCTTCTTGTTTTCAAATTCAAGTAATTTAAAGTGCAGAGTGGAAGTAAATTGCACCGTGTGCTCAATGAATTGAGAAGCAACGTTGATGGGTCAGGCTGGAATTAGGGTCAGAGAAAACATGTCCATATATAACTTGATACAATCGCTGGGATGTTGTATTGGAAAGTAGCTCAAGTAACTTAATATTACAGAATATTGTTTGCCATAGGCCTTCTGCCTTGATTTCAACTTCCTGCGATGTTATCTACCTGCAATGTGACAGTTTGAAGGGCTGCTTTGTTTAGAATGTTGTTTCAACTCCTCCAGCTAAAGTCCATATTGTAGGTCATAGATTTCTTCTGGTTGCTAATTTGTATTTAACATTCAACTTAGAAACTTGCTAAGGAGCAAAAGTAAAAAGTAGTTCTGAGAGCATTCAAAACAGTCAAAATTTGAACACCACAACTGAACTTAGCTGTCATTGTTTAAATTTAAAGCATGTAATAAATCATCTTGATTAAAGCCAAACAGGACAGAACTTTGTTTTCTTGATACTTTCCAGGTTGTACAGTCATGGATTGTTTTCCAAACTGCAAAAAGCTTTTGAAGACATCTGTGATTGAGTGGAAAGAAGGAGTGATTTAGAATTTATGGAACTGATTGTTAATTTAGCTAGTCCTTAGTTTCACAAGAACACAGAGGTTCTTACAGAGATCCGCCAATGAACTCTTCTGAAATTTCTGTGCCAAGTGCTAGGATAGCTTTAGGTGAGTCATAAAGTCCAGAGGGGGAACTTTAAAAACTGATTCAAAATGATCTCTGAAAGTGAGAGGCTAATGCATGTTTTCTGTGCCCTAATTCACTCTTGAATCTTTGAAAAAAGAACAAAGAGTACTTGTGGCACCTTAAAGACTAACAAATTTATTAGGGCATAAGCTTTCATGGGCTAAAACCCACTTCATTGGATGCAGGCCGTGGAAAATACAGTTGGGAGATATATATAGAGAGAGAGAGACACACACACACACACACACACAACATGAAAACATGGGTGTTGCCATACCAACTCTAAGGAGACTCATCAACTAGGGTGGGCTGTTATCAGCAGGAGAAAAAAACCTTTTGTAGTGATGATCAGGATGGCCCATTTCAAACAGCGGACAAGAAGGTGTGAGTAACAATAGGGGGAAAATTAGCATGGGGAAATAGTTTTTAGTTTGTGTAAGGACTCATCCGTTCCCAGTCTTTAGTCAAGCCTAATTTAATGGTGTCCAGTTTGCAAATTAATTCCTTTGCAGTTTCTCATTGGAGTCTGTTTTTGAAGGTTTTTTTTGTTGAAGGATTGCGACTTTTAGGTCTGTAATTGAGTGTCGAGGGAGGTTGAAGTGTTCTCTGACTGGTTTTTGGATGTTATAATTCTTGACGTCTGATTTGTGTCCATTTATTCTTTTGCGTAGAGACTGTCCAGTTTGGCCAATGTACATGGCAGAGGGGCATTGCTGGCACACCATGGCATATATCACATTGGTAGATGTGCAGGTGCACGAGCCACTGATGATGTGGCTGATGTGATTAGGTTCTATGATGGTGTCCCTTGAATAGATATGTGGACAGAGTTTGCAACGGGCTTTGTTGCAAGGATAGGTTCCTGGGTTCGTGTTTTTTTGTTGTGTGGTTGCTGGTGAGTATTTGCTGGAGTGAGCGTGAGATAGAAGACGTGAATCTGCTATTCCCTCAGTCGGTCTCAGTTCCCACGTGCCTCTCGCGGCGGTGGAGTACAGGAGTCAACGGGAGAGCGCTCGGGTCGATTTATCGTGTCTAGATTCCCGCTGGATTGATCGCTGCCTGCTGATCTGGCGGGTAGTGTAGACATATCCATAGTGTGAGCATCTTGCTGCGTTGAGTGGATTCTAGTGCAGGGGTCGGCAACCTTCTGAGAAGTGGCTTGCCAAGTCTACCTTAAATTAAGGTTTGGCGTGCCAATAATACATTTTACAATTACAGGGGCCGGCAGCCGGAACCCCAGATTGGCAGTGGGCTGAGCGGTCCTGGCCGCTGACGTTGCTCAGCCCGCTGCCGGCCCTGGGTTCCGTTCATCCAGGCCAGCAGCGGCCTGAGCTGGGCCGGCGGCCAGGACCTCTGGATGGCAGGGGCCAGTGGGCTGAGCTGGTGATCTGGGTTTCTGTCCGCTGGCCCCTGCCAGCCAGGGGTCCCGGCCGCCGGCCCGCTCAGCCCGCTGTTGGCCCGCGGTTCTGTTCATCCAGGCTGGCAGTGGGCTGAGTGGGGCCAGGATCCCGGCTGGCAGCAGAGAGCCGCCAAAAATCAGCTCGCATGTGTGCCTTTGGCACATGTGCCATAGGTTGCTGACCCCTGCTGTACAGGGTTGTACAGTATACACAAAACCATGTACAGTTTACTGTACTGTACTTTATGGGCGATTTAAGGGATTTTCAAGGGTAAACTTGACTATATGCAATTTTCACCTTATGCATGACTTTAGAACCTAACCCCCGCATAAGATGCGACTCACCTGTACTGCTCTGTGGCAAAACCTGAAGAAGCTCAGAAATATGGAGGATGTTGTCATTTTCTGAAAGTTAGACAAGGTTTGTTTGTTTTTTTTGTATTTTTTAACACCTAAGGAGTAGAATTAAAAATTGTCATGTCACCTTTTTAATCTGCTCATGAATGACCAAGATGAACAAAGGAAAACATCACCTTGAACAGCAAGATCTTACTGATTTTTATTTTTTTACTTTTAATATTAGACTTAACAATAACAATTAAATTTGTTTAGCATACAGCTCTGGTGTTTAAAGGCTCTACCTGTTAGTTTGAAAAATGGATTGACGGGAAGATTCTACGGGTGTGTAGTAGCACTGATCACTGCGGAAGCATAAAGGAATGATAACCTGCGTGTCACTCATATGTAACCATACATCAAAGCAGTTGGTTTGAATTTGTAGCAAACAAATAATCTGGAGAGAGACTCTTTTTAGTGAATCTGTTTATTGCTGCCTTTGAACTATGTTTAAAATTTTGCAGTGCAGCAGGCATTAATTACTGCATTCTTAACTTCGCACCAGACTAACCCTCTCATTATTCCATTATCTGTTGATTGGTCACATACTGGGAATCAAATATGTGTGACACTGCTTCCTTTCAGGAAAGTGAATGGAGACCTGTCCACACTGCTTTTCGAGTGGCAATGCGCTTTATAACTACTTTTTGAGAAGTAGGTGACTAATTCTGGGGAAAGCCACAGTCCCGTACAGTGATAAATGTAGCCTAAAGAAGTTGAGTGCAGCACAGCCATCCTGGCTCTGTGAAAATGTATACTCTCTCCTAATCCCATAGGAATTTATTTATGTTAATTACTTGGTTACTGTATACTTTTCCTAACCTTTCAATGACCTGATCTTAATGAGGCCCTGCCAGACAGGAAGAAAAAGAAATTCTGCAAAAGCAGGGCAAAGTTGGAGCTGCCTGAGGGCTTTGTGTGTCTTCCCTCTTGTAGCATGTGCATTTTAGCTTTCAAATAACATATCCAAAGAACGGGTTTCAGAGTAGCAGCCGTGTTAGTCTGTATTCGCAAAAATAAAAGGAGTACTTGTGGCACCTTCGAGACTAACAAATTTATTTGAGCATAAGCTTTTGTGAGCTACAGCTCACTTCATTGGATGCATCCAAAGAAGTTTTCTTTCTGAATATCGATCTTCTTTAGCTGCTGAGTTCCCCAGATCATGTTTCTCCACACTTGACTGCAGGCCTTCCACTGAGCCGCTTTCAAACTGTCAGAATAAATGGCCTTTAAATGATTTACGGAGGGGTGGTATAAATTAGGGGCTACTGAAAGCAAAGAACTGGGATTTGGGGCTACTATGTTCTATTCTTGGCTCTGAAGCCTCACTTCATGTGAAAGTCACTATGGTCCTGTCTTAATGGGTCAACAAGGAAAGATATGGCTTCCTTTATGTTAAGATTAGCTTCATAAAATTAGTTTAATATGACTGAAAAGCCCTTTAGGGATGCCTACGCTAGGGAAAAGGCTTTTTTCTTTTTTTCTTTTTTTTTTTTTAAATGGCTAGCTCACTCACCTCTTCCTACAGTAGAGCAGGCCTTAATGCTGATTAAAACAAAGCTAGTATATTTGTAGGTGTTCAAAGAGTTTTGAATCTGAGTACAGCTATTGAACAGTCCATGTTTTATGGGTACTTGAGTGATTACCTATTGCATTGCAGTTTGGCACATTAAATAAGTGTATGTCATTAGATCTTTGCCAGGTAACTCAGAGCTCACTTTTGAGGGTGGGGAGAGAAGTCGGTTGTAAAATGTGTGCATTTGTCTTTGAGACAATCTTGAACAAAGAGGGGAACTTCCACGTGCTAGACATCTTTAAAAATAAGCAACTTATCCAGGTGCCTAAGGTGGATTTAGGAGCCTAATTTTAGTTACCTGTTGGAGATTTTGGCCTCTGAATCTTGTCTGTTCTGAAGTGAAAGCAGGTCTCACTACAATAGACTCATTTCTTGATAAGCTTGCTTGTCCCAATTTTTTTTCCGTGTGTGTGTGTGTGTGTGTAAAATCTAAAATCAAAATTCAAATGGAAACAGTAGGGGAATAAGCTGTATCTCTTCAGTTATTATACTCACAAAATACTGAACATATAACAAAGTTTTATTTTAGCTGTTTCCTCAGGTGAATACCTTGAGCTTTTTGCTATTTTCCTGTACTGACCATTCTGATTCAAAACTTTTGTTGATTGGTTTTCTGACCTACCTTAATGTTCACTCTCCTTGGCCTCTGCTTTTCTTTTAACTTTGTACTCCCACGCTCTCCAGCTATCATGAGTCTGAATCCTAACGTTTCATTAATCCTGTTTTGTTCTAAATCTGTAAATGGATTGTAAATATCTGGGTCTTTTCCCACTCCAGCTATTCGTGTAGCGGAGTGAAGTGGAGAAGTATTGTCTTTTCAGGCTGATGTGGAGGTGATGTTCTCTGGCCCTCAGCACAAAGGATGGAAATCCAAAAACTGATATCTGCAGACGGAGGTCACCACTGTGGAGGGAAAAAGAACTGATGAATAAATGAGTGTTTTGGTTATATCTGCACTCATGCTTTTTATCACATTTCCAAAGGGTGAATGCAAAGGGGTGGCAGATAGCGCTTGTGTAGACTCAAGAGGAAAGGTAGTCTTGTTAAAAGAAGAAAGGCCAGTGGCTCGGGTGCTAGCGTAGCATTTGCGAGACATTCGTTAAGTCCCTGCTGCCGGACTTCGTGTGTGACCTTTAGGCCATGTCTGTGCTGCTACCGCACAGCTATGACAAGGCAGCTGTGCCACAGGAGTGGCAGGGTGTAGGCCAGTGGTGGGCAACCTGCGGCCCACACTGCTTCCCGCAGCTCCCATTGGCCGGGAACGGCAAACCGTGGCCACTGGGAGATGTGGGCGGCTGAGCCTGTGGACAGTCAGTGTAAACAAACTGTCTCGCAGCCCACCAGTGGATTAACCTGACGGGCCGCAGGTTGTCCACCACTGGTGTAGACCCTTCCTACGTCAACAGAAGGGTTGTTCCTATCAATGCAGTTCATCTACTTCTCTGAGAGGCACTACTGCACCTGCACCAAGGATTAGGTCGCCCTAACAACGGCACTCAGGGCACGATTTCTTTTCACAACCCTGAGCAATGTAGTTATGTCAATCTAACTGTTAAGTGTAGGCCAAGTCTTAGTTTCTCTGTGCCTCCATTCCTCATCTGTAAAATGGGTATAGTAGCACTTCCCTGTCACAACAGGGGTGTCTGAAAGGATGAAGACTGCGAGTGCTGAAATACTATCGCAATGGAGGCTATTGGTTAAAACAACAGTGTGTTGACTACCCTGGTCCTCCAGCATTGCTACCACTTGGGTAGCAAAGATAGAAACTTAAAGAAAAATGCTAAATGTGGGTGGCTATAGAGACTTGATGTGCAGCTAGATTCCACACAGCTGGGTTGGACAGAGACAAGCAATGCTTGGAATGGCAGAACAAAGGTCAGAAACTCTGTAGCATTTCTTAATCCACTTGCCCAGAGCACCTCTCCAATTTTATTGTAGGCCTCATACCGCTGCAGGCCATATAGTTATTGAAGTATGTTTCCATTCAACCAAGAAGGTAATATTTATCCACCAGATTGATAGAATGTTTAGAGGAACAATTTGGCTCCGCATTGGGAGTCTCTTCTGACTTCCTTAGCAAGTGCTGCGTATTAAATATAGTATATATAGGGCTATGTGCAAAGAACCCTTTCTCTGTGTGTATCTGTTTTACGCCCTATGAGTTTGAAAACATACTGTATTTAAAAATTTTCCCCCATGGATAGGTATGTAAAAAAATACAAGAATACTAGAAGCACGGGAACTCTCCATTGGAAGGAAAAGCCTAAGTACATGGTATAAGCTTCAACTTGCCAGCTTGTTTCTGGGATCCAGACCTTCCATGTCTAGCTTCAGATAAAGACTTTTTTTTTTCCCCACAGGGAAGTTGTGAAGGATGGAAAGTAGGCCTTTCCAATGGCAGCCTTAACACAGTAGAACATTACAACGAATGTGTATAATTAAAAAAGATTTAGACTTTGATAAACAGTTTTAGTGTTGAAAAATAAGACTTCTGGTGCAGGATGTCAAAGGGAATTCACTTTAATCGCAGCTGACTTGTCCATATTGAGAGAGAATGCATCCATCTGAGTGATTTAGGGCTTCTCTATATACGTTGGGAAAATGTTCATCAGTGTAACTGATGAATTGATCTAATTATATTAAAATTAGATCAAATTAAAATTGATCTAATTATATTGGTGCAAACTTCTGATTTAAATCTTTTCAATTGATTCAGGTTTCCAAGTGTGAACCAGATCTAAATCTAGCAGTGACTAACCTTTATGGTAAATTATTTTAGGACATTTCTCCACTGTAGAGTTAATTCGGATCGTTGGTACCTGGGTTAGCACAGCCTGGGTATGTGAGCAGCCACTCTGCAAAGAAATACCTGAGTTTTGTGTCCTGGCTGTTGCCCAAGCTTTAGGCTATACCCCAAGATGAGCCATCAGCCCTGGCTGAAATGCGAGAGAGGGGGATTTGTGTTTTGAAGGGTAGGGGAATTAAGGATAAAACATGAGTGAGAGCCGGAGGTAACTCTGAAGTGAAAACATACCTTAAAAGTTGGTGTGTAAAAGGGAAATGACAGGGTTTTTAAAAACTTCTTTAGCCACTATGAAAGCCTGAAAGGGTGTGGATTTTTCTTGTTAAAATAAGTAAATTAAATAGGCATTAGTAATTCAGGACTTGTTGGCAGTGAGACTTTGGTGATGCAAGTATTTGTTCTAATCACTAGGCAACACAACTTCAAAAGTACCGCTGAAGCAATTTATACTTTTTAAGGTGTATTCCTTCCCCCCCCCCCACGCAACCCAACATATTGTGTGTGCATATTAAAAAAACAAAAACAAAAAAACACATGGGCATATGGGTAGTGGTGTTGATAGTCTTGGTATCATGGCAGGATTCTTCTGTTTCGAGCAGTTGTTTAAAGCTTTCTGAATATTTGTAATTTTAAGTGTCCACTTGCCCGTTCCAGTGAAATTGGTGATGTTAATCTCTTCATTGCTCCCTTTTTAGTTCTGCTAGGATCTATTCAATCGTTACCATGACGAGGGTGCCTTGCAAGGCATATGACCGAGGTTGAGGAAGGGTGTTATGGTCTTGTCTTTAAGCTTGTAATTTGACCTAACATAGCAGTTGCAGTATTGAGCTTCTCTCATTTAGGTGGCCAGCATTGTAGAAGGGACTAAGAATACTTTGGTACGTACTTGGTTAGAGACCCATGGAGTGTCAATGCTGCTGGAGAAGAAAACTGGAGGGACATATTTGCACTAGAAAGAGCTGAAATTCTGGCTAAAATGATATACAGGCACTCATCTTCAGCACATCATTCATGAAAAGAATGGGTTAAGTGCATGTGTTAGTTGATTTCTTGAAGCAAGTTTTTACTTGACAGTAACATGATTTTCCTGATCAGTCTATCTATATACTGTAGCATGCTCAGAAATTGAGGTGTTTTCCTGTCGCTTTCCATGAGAAATCTGGGAGAATCTGAGTTTTTAAACAAAGAAATTGAATAAATTTATGTCAGTGGTGGCTAAAACCCCAACATTACCAGAAAGGCATTTGTCAATAGACAAGTGACGTGTGTATTTTTAATAAGTTACAGTTTTTATGTGGACTCCATTATATACTCAATCATTAAGAGTACACATTTTAAATTAGACTGTTATTTAAAGCAGTTACATTTTGAGTTAGCACTGTAGCTACTGCCCTGTTCTCGCTATATTTAAATAGCAAATGCTTAAGTTCAAAACAGTTTTTTCCCCAAAAAGATAACTTGCTATAGAAATGGCTTGTTTTTTCTAGTATGCATTTCTATTACCTGAAAAGTTAAATGTCACAGTACATAGTTTAGCAGATTGCTTTGCTTAGATACATGCTTATCTTGGATTTCTGTTCACTTCTGAAACCCCGTGCAGTATGAAACTCTTGAAATAGGAGCAGATTCTCTTTTCATATTGAAATACAGTTTTCCTACAGAATGCATTTGCATCTCCCAAGATGTGCCACCAAGCTTTCTGCTATGTATAAAAATGTTAATGAATTCCAACATCTGCTTCTATAAGATCCTGAACAAATGTTCAATAGATAAATTATGGTTAAGTAGATGCAGTCAATCTAATTCAAGATGGCTGCAAAGATGGGGTTACTTAGTTTTAAGGCAGAAAGCAAATTCTAAATCAGAGAAGTAGATGGATGGTTAAACTCAAGAACAAGTTGTTTAGACCACTTGTTTGTTTTTCGGTTTTAACAAAAAGGCCTTTGGTGT
Source organism: Lepidochelys kempii (assembly GCF_965140285.1). NCBI lineage: Eukaryota > Metazoa > Chordata > Testudines > Cheloniidae > Lepidochelys > Lepidochelys kempii. The sequence goes on along the minus strand of NC_136387.1, from coordinate 23,502,484 downwards.
CTTGAGACTTCTCTGGAAGTGTATTAGTGTTTTCTTAATTTATCTGCACTTGTGCTGCAGGGAGCTGCCTTTGTGTATCCAAAGGAAGAACGGAGTTGTGGGTCTTGCTGATATTTGATCTCTGGACCAAATTTTAAATCTCTTGTCTAACAATATCCTAAGGCTTTTGTGATCGGGGGGTTGATGTGTACTCCTTCAGCTACTGATAGCTGTTTGAATACTAGAACAAAAATGTACAGATTTAGCAGAGGGAAGATAGACCTGTATTTGTTCTTGTTCTTTCCCATTTCTCATTGCACTTTGTATCCTCTTATTTTGCATTATACTTTATAGGCTCTTCTTTTTACAAACTTCTTTATGGTGACTGATTTTAGGTGTGGGGGGGTTGTATTTACACATTTACAACCATCTGAGCCTGAGCTGCCCTGCAAAAACTACCCATTGCTGATGACAAGACTCCACACTGGGTAAGCTGAATATGGAATAACATCAGCAAGGGTAAGCAAAGGCCAGTGGTGGTCTGCACTGTTCTAAAAACATGCTTAAAATCGGCTTGGATTTATTTGGATGGATTTTGGGGGGGAGGAATTTTGTGCTGCTTTTTAAAGCACTGGGATTATTTATCTGCGACAATCGAAGTAGCACCAATAGGACCCACCAAGGGTTTTGGGTCCTATTGTGCTAGGTATTTTACTGGGATGCGCTAATTAAAAATCTGTGCAATTTTTTATTTTATAAATTTATATTAATACCACATAGAATAATCTTATAAATGTTCTGTGCTATATGGAAACAAGCTCCTTTTGAGATTCTTGCATGGAAAATATTACTTAATTGCAAATTAACTTCACTTTTCAAATTTTTATATATATGTATTTTTTGGTCTGACTCTGTTCCTAAACCTTGGAATGTGATATAAGTCCTCATGGGGAGGTGGGCTTATCCTTTGGGAGATTCGTTTAGGATTCCAATACCTTTGGCTGGGTCAGTTTCACTAAGTCTTTAAGGAAAGACAACATTGGTGACACAACTTCATAATAGTGCAAGCGTGTACCCATCTCTATAAAGTTTGCTATTGTCCTAAGTTGTATGGGCCTCCTTGGCTTGCATGTATCTAGTGTTGGTATTTGGCATATTAGAGTTGCTCTTAAAGACAAGGAAGCTTATATTGAAATATACCTTATATTCAGATCATGGCAAGACGTCATCAGACCTCACTTCCTGCCTTCTTCCCTTGCCCCAATAAATACTTCTGGAGCTCACAGTTCACCAGTGCACCAGAGCTGCACACCTTTGTCTTGCACAGATAGACCAAATACAGTGTTTGCACAGACCCTGGCAGTTCGCATATACACCACCTGATCAGTTTTGGGTTTAAGTCCACAAAACTCCAGCTAGCCCCACTAGGAGAGCAGGTTCCCCATGCTGCATGATGGATCTGTGAATTCTACATGCTTACTAATGCACAACTAGTGCCAGGATCCTTTGAATCTTGGTGACCTTGGGCTGAGTTTGTTTGTTTTTTGAGTCAATTTTGAAATCCATCTTTAATTTTGTAATTTTTTTTTTAGGCAAATTTGAAGAAAAGGAGGATCGCGTTCCAAAGCTGGAGCAGCTAAATAACTTGGCTTACATGTGCAACGTGAACGTGGTGCTAAACAAAAAAGACCTGCTCAAGATGGAACTGCTACTCTTGGAAAACTTCAACTGGAACCTCTGCCTGCCGACTCCAGCACACTACATTGACTACTACCTCTTCGCTTCTGTTGGTGAGAAGGACCTTCACAATGGCTGGCCCATCACCTCCCTGACCAAAGTCAAAGCTTTCATGGAGAAATATGCTTACTACTTCCTTGATTTCTCAGTGCAAGGTAATCTCTCAGTCCAACTGTGAGAGGTGGAATGTGTAGAGATTTACCCTTGAGTAGTTTTCCAGTGGGCTAATGGCAAAAATCCATAGCAGACAAAGGCTTTTAAAACTGGCACAATGTAGGTGCAATAAAAATACCTGCAAAGAGCAATATCTTTCCTCCATATTGCTACAGACTGCAAATGGTGCATATTATCAAAGGCACTTCTAGGGGAAGAACCCTTCCCCTAGAAGAGTCCTTATGGCCCTCTTTGCAAGCATCTAAAGCAGGTTGGAAATGCCCAGCCCTAGAACTTTTCTGTGATGCCCCTAGTGAGAGTCACTAGAAATGGGGGTTGTGGATTTTAACTTCCTCCCTGAGGGTGAGATGTTTTGGAGAGCTGCTAAAAAGCCAAAGGGGCTCACTGTCTTGGCTGCAGCAAGATTTGAACTAAGGTGTATTTTTGATTCTTGAAAAATTGGGTTAAACTTTAAGTGCCCAACCTTGTTTTAGTTGAGACCCTTCCTAGAAACTTGATTAGGAGTCAGAAAATGCCTTCAACTTGCATGAAATGGAACACATCCAAATGGCTTGCAGGGGATAGACGCCCACAGCAGGGTCATAGTTTGAAATGTTTCATCCTGATTTGTGGAGGCTTTGACTGGGCACAAAATGCCACTCTTCAGCCTGTGTATCAAATATGAAGACTTAACTGTTCACCTCTGTGGGCATTTGGCCTATAGGTTTAACTTGGTCCACCTTGCTGCATGTGCACAGAGTGAATGGAACTCGGAGTGAATGGTGATCGGTCAAAGCGTAATATTATTTTTAAAATTTCTTTAGATTATGCTTTCCTCAACTTTCGACCATCTCTGATTGCTGCTGCTTGTGTGTGCGCCTCACGCATCTGTATGCAGATTTCTCCCTCCTGGACCACACAGCTCCAGCTGCTAACGTGTTATTCCTGGGAGCATCTTGCCCAGTGTATCGAAATGATGCTAATGTAAGACTGCTGGACCAATGTAACCTATTCCTCAAACTCTTAATAGACTTTCTATTACTCTCCAAAAAAGTAGAGATGAAAAGACTCCAAATGGCATTTAGTGTAATAGTAATTAAGATCACATGAGATTAGTACATCTCAACGCATATCAGCAAAATTGGGGATTGGGGCAATCTTCCTAAATATTGGTGCAGTGGTAGCACATGAATCCATTGAATCAACCAGAATGGTAATCAATTCATGCAACTGGGTGGGTAGGCTGCACAAAATTTGACTTCCGTTATAGCTTCTGTGTAAGTAGCTATCCATCCTTTGCGAGGTTACAGCAATACTTCATACACTAAGAAGCGTTATAAAGTGATAGCAATATTCCCCTTCCAGTAAAGACATTCCAGAACTATTCACTTTCTCTGTCTGTCTCACTCACTCACTAACTACCCCCAGGAGAGGATGTTGCTTGTCCTGTTGTGATAGGCTGGACCGCCGTCATGATCTATGTGGACGCAGGCAAGTCCTGCTAGCAGAGACTGAAAAGGATTCCCTTATTGGTACTCTGCATTTATGGGGTCTTGATGCACAATATCAAGCTGCACGTTTTAATAACTGCACGTTTTAAATAATAGCTGCACGTTTTAAAAGATCTCTCCACGCTATAGACCAAATGTACCAAAATGCCCACTGAATGTTTTAATGGTGCAGAATGGTCGTTAGTAGATAGAAATGGTAAGTCTAGTCAAAGTGCCGACAGGGGAAATATGAACATTAATGAGCACAGGAAGTTCTTTTTATCTCTGACCTCTGCAGGCTAATAAGCACCCAAATCCTATGCCCATTAGGGTCAATGGGAAAACTTTGTACTGACTATGTAGGAACAGGCTGGCAAGGGGAAAATTGAAAATCAATTTGTAGAAACTCCTCAGATATTTACACCCATTCTGATAGCTTGCATTTGCTTGACAACGCTATGCTTTAATTTTTGTTTTCTCTAGATATTATGAGAATGATGTCAAAGAAGCCAGCAACTTGAAAAAACAAGTAACCTTGCAGCAGCAAGTAGTGGGAAGTGTGAACCAACAAACCACAACTCAGGTCCTGTTTCAGCAATCTAGTTATCCCCCACTAGCCCAGCACTCAACTACCCTTTCACAGTTCCAGTCTCCAGTGCAGGATTTGTGCTCTGCTTACCGTGACTCCTTGCAGGCCCACAGGCCCAGCAGCCTACTCTCTGAGAGTGCTAGCACCTCACTACATTCTTACTCTGCTCTGCAGGCCAGCCTTCAACCTTCTGTGCAAACTCTGCCCATCCAAGGACCTATCACGATGCAGGTAGCTATAGCAACAGAACCTAGACACTGCATCTCCATGGCCTATGGCAGCAGCTATTTCAGTGGACATCACTCCTACACAGCCAGGTGTTTTGACAGATGACTGTCTAGAAAAATGGTGACGTGAGTAAAGTCTGAACAAAGGGCCCCATGGGATGAGACCCAAATGTATATCTGCAGCGAAAGGAACAGGAACACAAAGGAACAGAATCTTTACAACTACTTGATTCTGAAGACGTTTGCTCTTGAGACCCTTTTCAATGTAGGTGCCATTCCTGCAAGGATTGGGGTGTTGTCTTTTAATAAGACTGAGAGAAACAGCAATGCAATAACATACATCACTTTAGGTTGTCACTTTGAAAAGCATCTTGTGTAAGAAGTTATACCCTATGGGGCTTACTAGCTTAGCCTTCTGTACAGCAGGCTCCAATTAATCACAAATGCTAACACTTGTGATTTTAAAGGGTTATTTTGAGCAGGAATGCCTGGAGGGACTTCTCAAATAACATTCTTGTGGGAGGTTATTGTTGAAAGTGGCGTCTATCCAAAGGTCTCTCTGACAGTTTATTCCACTGGAAACTACCACTAAAAATGATGCTATAGAAGCTTCTTGATGCTATCTGGATGAACAATCCCAGTCTGTGCAAAATCTGTGTAAAATGTTGTTTTCCCTTTCCTTGACCTGGAGTGAAAGCAACCCGGATGACCATCAAATCCTCTTTGCCTTAAAAGTCCTCTTGGATTTGGGTGCTGTGCCACTGAACAAAACCTCTCTGCCTTCATGTAAAAAAACCTCAATCTTAAATCACCTTTAGGATTTTTAAGATGCTGCTGCCTTATGTGACTGGATATAATTTGTTTAGTAAAATTGTTTACAAGCTACATCAGGGATCTAATGTTACTTGAAGAAAACCCCTTGGAAGAAAATTCTTATATATACACTGAAGGGGTTCACTGCCTTCAGTTTAGTATTTTTGGGGATTAATGTATTGTGGTCAAAGTGAAGTTTAGGACTGAAGAACTTGTACTAATGAAGAGGAGGTGGAGAAGGGGAACCAGTTAATTCTACCATGGAAATTAGGAATGGTTATGCCTTTATTCTAAGACTGCAATGTTAGGCTATACAGAACTTTGGTCTTTAAGCATCTTGGAGCATTCTAGCAAAACTGAGTTAAGGGTACTAGTAATTTAACTGAAATGAGTATACCTGCTACCATGTATCCAAAGGGTTATGTTTTTAAAATCATTTTGAGCTGGAACTTCCTGTGTTTGGTCAAAAATTCTATGTAGGATTTGTGTGGTAATGTAGATAGTTACAAGTAACATGGAGACTTCTACTTGGGTGTAGAACATTCACTTGATAGGCAACCACCATTCTGTAGTTGCTGAAAGCCAGTATTCTTTTTTAAAGGTTCTCAGGACAGCAGTATAGACAATGTGCAATATGCTTTTACTCTGATCTGTGGCAAATGCTGTTTTTTTTAAATATCACGTTAGACAGTGCTGTTTAAGTTATATTTTTAGAGAATGTAGTTTTTAAGGGATGTGTTGGGGGGTGGAGGGCAAATCTCTCTCAAAAATAACCTGTCTGCTAACATTTGTTTTAACGATGAGGGTCTCCTTAAAAATATTGCATACTATAATTTTGAGTCACACAGTAAGATGACCGTGTCCTTAGCAGAACAGGCTAGGAAAGTTTAAAATCTATTTCATTTTTAAAATTTTTTTTTTTTAAGTTACAAATCCTAACAAAACTGAAGAGGTAATGCCTTACAGAAATTAGTTTAGCAACTTAAAGAATTTAGTTCACTCTTTTTTTATTCTGTTTGTGTATTTATATGGAACTTTTTTCCACAAGGTTTTAGCGTATCTTAATGACTGTTATAGTCGGCCATTCAGCAGACTGTAAAGAACCTCTTAAACATGCAGGGAATATTTTGGTACTAGGGCATTTCTGACTGTGGAATCCATGTGTTTTTTTTGTAACCTCTCTAGAACAGGTCATATGAAGTCTTGTGTTTGACAGTCTGCAGTCACTCTTTAGTGACCATTTCCACTGCTAGCTTGATGAAGATTGTTCAATAAACAAAAGACCTGTATCTGACTACTTATTTGTTAATACTGTCTACGTTCTCACAGTGTATGTCTCCTAAAAGGAGCCAGTGAACTTCTGCCCCCACCTTGCACAGAGTAATCCCTTGGTCAAGTATCTGTGTATAGAAGCTATAGCTGTCGACAGTGCTTCCTGGGACACAACAGAAAAGTACTCTTGGCAAGTGTGATACGCAGGATGAATTAACAAATGGTATTTCCATGGTTTAGGAAACCTATGCAGGAAGGCTTTGCAAAAAGGGAATTGTAAAGGATCAGGGAGGTGCTACTCACTGCTTGGGAAGTGAGGAACTATTCCAAGTGTAAGATGTGGCAGCATACAAGGAAGCAAGAAGTGAATCAGGGAAGCAGTCTAAGGAGCAATTAGAAATGATGCAGTGGGACTGAGGGCATGTGGTGAAATGACCGCTTATGATGTGATGTGACCAATACATTTCTTGGGCATCCTATCACGCTGCTTATGCGATTTTAATTCTGAATTGGAGAATATGCCTCTGCAATTTCTTTCTTTCCTTCATGGTCACTTTTCTCTACACATGTCCTTTCCCTGGCTTCTCTCAATTTTGCTCTTTATGTCCTGTGTATAGATGAGCCCCAAAACAAAGCTCTGAAAGAAGCATATAGAGGTTTTTCAGAAAAGATGGGCTAAAAAGCCCAATGTTGCCTCTTGTTTTGGGAGAACATATCTTCTGCAATGCCTCTGAATGCTGGCAGGAGTTCCACTTTAATTTTCTGGCTAGTGTACATTTAAGCCACACCTAATTTTGTGTGTGAATTTCCTTTTGTCTTTAATGAAAACATGCCACCTGTGGAAGTAGCTAAAGTAGGAAAGCTCAGACAACTGTAATGATTAGGTTTACAGTTACATGTCACTTACATAGCTGCACAAAAAGCTGGGTGAGTTTTTAAAGCTTAATAGATGTTACAGGACATTTTTAAAAATTCACTGGTAATTTTTTAAAAGATAGAAGTGGGTTGCAAAATTAGATGAGAAAATTCAAAAGCTATTTTTTTTCTTAACACTTATGAATCTTGATATGTAGCAGGTGTATATGGGGGAAAGCGTTCCAGTGATTAGGAAGACTACAGTGAGTTCACTAATTGAGATCTTTATGCTTTGGAGCTAACATAGACATTCCTTATTTAGTTTTCTATAATGTTTTGCGATAATGGCTTTGACTACTCCCCAGACACAGCTTGATCTCTCTGTTCTAGCCACTGTCCAAAACGCTTCATATAAAGTTATTTACTGTTAAAAGTTGGTTAATACTCTGTGATCAAAGATAAATTACTGCTGAGGGTTTGATTAACATTACAAGCAGATATTAAGGTCTGTTGCTTTATTGAGAGCTTGAACATACTCTTGACACTTTTGCTAAACAAGTAGTCTTTGATCTGATGTGGTTTTGTTTTTCTTTTTAATTCTTATAAATGTCAGAATCTGTTCCTCACAGTACTTTTGTGTTTGTTGACAGCACTGTGAAGGCAAAAGGAAATAAAGATATTGTCAATCACCCTTTTAAACATATAGTAAACTCTTCAAACAACTTCTTGCTGAAGTTGGAATATTTCAAATTTGGTCATTTAAATAATCCTTGCAAAATTCTCCCTGCCCCTCACTTAGGGTACTTAAATTATTATTATTATTATTATTTATTATTATATATATATATATTTTTTACAAGTGAAAATCACTCTTGATCACTCCCACCAAAGGGGCAGTAGAATATAATGTGCACAATCTCGCATGGCAGTCTTAAGACACAGCTGGAGACATAATAAGCAAGAAACTTCCTTTTCCCTGAATTAACTTCTGTCTCCCTCTACGGAACATCTCCCTCTACTACCTCCTTACCTGCCCATATATTCTTTTGATGTTAGGTAGTAGCACTGAATTACTGAAGTGGGTTTTAGCCCATGAAAGCTTGTGCCCAAATAAATTTGTTAGTCTCTAAGGTGCCACAAGGACTCCTTGTTGTTTTTGTGAGTACTACTGCAGGTGTCAAGTGTCTCCTTAGTGTAAAAGACAAGACAAGGTGAGGTGAGTGTCCTGCTTTAAAAAGCACTTCAATAAATCCTCAAAAATCTGCTTTACTTGCCTGGCAAATCAGACTGCCTGGCAAATTGGTTTGAGTGTCCGATTTTTGGCAGCAGGCGTAAGTTTTTTGCTCTCTGACCTTTGGCGGGGCATGCACTTTTCTTCAGAACCCAACTTTTGAAAATGTGGCTTTAATTTTTGGGGGGTTGAAATGCTCTGTGTGAGTTCCCAAGCAGTTCTGTCTTCATGAGACACATTTTAAAGCTAGCATGGATCATCGAGAGGAGGGATAGCTCAGTGGTTTGAGCATTGGCCTTCTAAACCAGGGTTGTGAGCTCAATCCTTGAGGGGGCCATTTAGGGTTCTGGGGCAAAATTGGGGATTGGTCCTGCTTTGAGCAGGGGGTTGGACTAGATGACGACCTGAGGTCCCTTCCAACTCTGCTATTCTATGAATCTATTGTTTGGAACTATCTTGCAGGAGTTTAAACTTCCAAACCCTGCTCTCCCAACTCCTTTAATAAAGCATCAGTTCTTTGCATCTTTTTAAGGTCTTGTATATCCAGCTGTTGGGACTCATTTAGAAGCAGGTCTCCCCATTCCCCCCCCCCCCCCCACTGTCCTGGCAGGGTTCCATCAACAGAATTGTGTCTACAATACAATGACATCATTTGGTTCCCTCTGAGAGAGAGCTTTGTTTTTGAACCGTGGGGGCGGGGAACATGTTGGTGTCAGGTCCCCAAGAAATCAATTTCAAATCTTATCACATTCTTATATGGATCCCAAGAATCAATTCCTAAGACTAAACTTTAACTTGCTCTTACTTTTACTATTCCTCAGCATAAGCAAATGTTCTGCTTTAAATGAAAATCAACTCTCCAAACACCTTCTAAATAGTGTTTAGCCAGGGCAGGGCAGGATTAATATAGACCTACCTGATCTTAGAAACTTTTGCCATATAGTAATGTCGGTTAGAGGAGTGGAGGCTTCTTGTGATATTTTTATGCCAGCAAAAGCCCTGCTATGGATACAATTACACTGGAAAAAAGTGTGGTGTTGTTGCATAGCTTATTTTGTTCAGGGAACTGGCATAAGCTATACTGCAAAAGCACAACAAGTTGCATCGATTTCAGGAGGCTTTGCCAGAATAGCTATACTGGCAAACCTTTTTTAGTGGAGACACTGCCTAAACCCCTCCCCCAGCACATTCCTATGTATCTGTGACCTACTTCCTCACCTCTGGATTATGGCACAAGCCTATTTCTGGGGCTTTGTAGCCTCTGGTGACCCTTCTATATGGCCAGGAAAACTAAGAGCTGGAGTTGAAGGCTAATTTGTCAAGCATGGAAAGCGGTTAAGGAATACAGCCTCCGCCACAGCTTGCTGGCATAAAAGCAAAAGGGACTGCAGGGAAGGAAGACCAGGAATGGTGAGTTGGGCCTTTGGAACCTTGCATAGCTTAAAGCCTCTGAGGACACGACTGGACAGTGAGCACTAGGCTCCTGCAGTATTAGCCATTTCCACTTCCCACTTCTGTGCAGTGCAAATTGGCAGTAATGAAGGGTGGAAATGGGAAGAGAAGAAGCTTATGTAAATGCAGGACAAAACAAACATCTGTGCTTAGTCACGTGGCTCGATGCGATGGGGCTAACCATCTGGCTCCAGATGGAAATGTGAAAACGTCCGCACAAGAACCGAAAAAGTTCATAGTCATTCTTAGCAACAGAACCCCCCCCCACCCCATGCATGAGTTCCAAGTGACTAGCACAGCTGAGTGTGCACGTATGACAAGCATATGGCTTCCTACAACAGGCCAGGGGCAGCTTTGGAAAAATATTTTCTTGTCCTTTAGAGCTTTGCTGGACAATAGAACATACAGCATTAATGGCCCAACCTTTCCAATAATGAGTTGCTGTTGACTTCACTCCGTTTTGTCTGTTAGTGTCCCCTGCTAATTTCTGTTCTTGAGAGCTGTGGAATTTGTCTTGCAGTGGAGTATAAAATGCTCAGTTCATTCCAGACTTAAATTTTCCCTTGTAGTAGTGACCCTGTGAGGTGCACGAGTGTTGTTTAACCCCCCATCTTGCACATACAGAAAAACTAAGGTAAAGAGGTTATGTAACTTGCCCAAGGCCAAAGAGAGCTGGAACTGGAATAGAGTTTTCCTGGTGTATGCCTGTCCTGTGCTCAGACCACTAATGACGAGATAGGTGCATTCTTCCTTTTTCTCTGCTGGAGCAGCTTATAGGTTCAAGCAATACAACACAACCTGTGTACACAGCTACTATTGCCATCACTTTACAGTGGTAAGTGTGGGAGTGGGGAGCCAGCTATATTGTTAATACTGTCCTCCTACAAATGTGACCATAATCTGTCCACTTTCTAGGAAGCATATAGATCTAATGGCACTTTGGGGAATGAGTAGGGGATAGATAACCCCACTGTCCTAGTCAACATACTCTTCTTTCAAGAGTAACAAGCTGCAATGTCCAATGCCCAGAGGCCTTATTCGCCACAAAATACACTGTTTACCTGTAGTTGCCACACTGAGTCTTGGGCAATCACTTACGTCTTGGGTATGTCAGGCACTGTATAATTCAAATCCTATTTTAGATTCACAAACCTTAATAGTTTAGGTTTTTGATGAGAGCAACCTTAATGTACATCTTGGCATTTTCTAGCTGGGGAATGCTTGACTTTGCGACCTTTTTTAATCCGTAACTTTATATTTCCTATTTTTGTTTTTACAGCTCATTCATGTGAGCAACCTTAACTAATGTTCACTGAAGATTTTTGTCTGTGAATGTCCTTAGTTTTTAAATATAAAATCTCTTGAGTGCTATTTAAATAAAGCACTTATGCAATGAAGACAACAAATGTGTATTATTGCTATTATCTTTGTGAAGCTCCATATTTCACCACTCTGTGCCATGCTGACCAGTATTCTGAAAGTAATTAAACTGTACTCAAACAAAACATGATTTTTTATGCAAATTCAGTTTTACTCCCACTTCTAAATGACATTTTAAAAAACCCTCAAAGTTGAATAGGGATGTCTATAATTTCCTGCTCTTTTTAAAGATAACCAAGCAATTTCGATTGATAAGAAGCCATAAACAATATACATGAACAATATCATCCTCAAACAGTCATAGTCTGCTGATGACCATTGTGCCAGCCAGAGAGACTACTGTTGGTAGTGTCGCACCAAGCAGCAATATTCAGTATTACAGCTGCTCTTCATGTAACTTTTCATGTAACACTTTTTGGGGGAAATACCAAACAATTACCCTTTGAAAAGAAACAATGTAACATCACAGTACAACCCCAAAAGAACAGAGCAGAAGCTTATCCAACCCATCTGCTGTCATTATTATAAGGTGGGTGCAGAGCTGATTGAAAGACCATACTCGCAGTAGTTATCAACTGTTTGCTGTCAAACTGGGAGGCGTTATCTAGTGGAGACCCGGAGGGGATAAGTCTTGGATCTGGTGCTCTTCAATATTTTAATTAATGATTTGGATAATGGAGCGGACAGTGTGCTTATAAAACTTGCAGGTGACACCAACCTGAAAGGGGTTGCAAGTACTTTGGAGGACAGGATTATAATTCAGAAGGGCCTTGACAAATTGGCATGAATTCAACAAGATGAATTTCAATAAAGATAAGTGCAAAATACTTCGCTTAGGAAGGAAAAATCAAATGCACAATGAGGGATAACTGGCAAGGAGGTAGTACTGCTGAAAAGGATCTGGAGTTACAGTGGATCACAATTGAATATAGGTCACCAATGTGCTTCAGCTATGAAAAAAGGCTACTGTCATTCTACAGTGTAATAACATGAATGTCCTATCTAAGACACACCAGATAATTGTCCTGTCTAACTGGCAAGGGTGAGGCCTAGATGGAATGCTGTGTCCAGTTCTGGGTGCCGCACTTTAGGAAAGATGTAGACAAATTGGAGAGTCCAGAGGAGAGCAACAAAAATTGCTATGAAGAAAGGTTTAGTCCTGAGAGAAGAAGACTGAGGAGAGACCTGATAGTCTTCAGATATGTTAAGGGCTGTTATGAAGAGCATGCTGATAAATTGTTCTCCATGTCCACTGAAGGTAGGACAAGAAGTAATAGTTTTAATCTACAGCAAGGAAGATTTAGCTTAGATATTGGGAAAAGCTTTCTAACTAGAAGAGTAGTTAAGCTCTGGAATAGGCTTCCAGTGAGGTTGTGGCATCCCCATGATTGGACTTTTTTAAAGACCAGTTGGACAAACACTTGTCAGTGATGGTGTAGTATGCAGTGTAGTTGTAACCATGTTGGTCCCAGGATATTAGACACAAAGTGAGTGAGGAAATATCTTTTATTGGACCAGCTTCTGTTTGTGAAAGAGGCAAGCTTTTGAGCTACATGGAGCTCTCTTTCGGGTCTGGGAAAGGTACTCCCAGAATCACAGCAAAATGCAAGATGGAACAGATCGTTTAGCATAAGTAGTTAGCCCTGCCACATCCCACCCCAAGAAAGGACAGTGGAGAGGGTCCTCCAAGCTGCCTAGAGTGGCTGTGTCCCATACAGTCAATCAGGGCCCTGCAGCCTAGTATAAAAACACTTGCAGGGCCAGAGGGAGTTCAGTTCCCTGCTGGTGCTGGCTGGCTGATAGAGCTACAGAACCTCAGACAGGGCAGTGCTGCCAGAAGCTGGGGAGAGTGAGAAGGAGCCTTGAGCTGGTTGCTGGGACCTGGAGTATGAGTGGGCGGGCCTGGGTCTCACCCACCCCCCTTTTAGCCACTGGGGAGAAATGGCCTGGAAGCCCAAGAGGGCAAAGACACATTCTCCAGGGAGCCCTGGGGCACTGCTCTCCCGGAGCAGGGACAATCTGAGAGAGAGAGAGAGAGAATATGCAGGCACATGCACTCAGCCAAGGGAGCGCTCATGAGAGGTGAGTGTACCCCGTTACACACACACCATTCATTCAATTGCTGAAATTTGGTTGAAAATTGGCATGTTTACATTTTTTTTTCTTTCTGTTTTACATGATCTGTACCTCAATATCCCACCTTTTTTGGAATGCTTTTTTTGTAATCTTAACTCTCACTACTGTGAAACCATAATTTGCCAAATGCCTGTTATCTCAGATTTGAGACTGTTGGTTAGTTGACTTGAGTCATACTTAAGGATAGAGACTGAGGCACCTGGCATATCATGCTACATGCCCTCTTGCCAGTTGCTACACTGTGCCTCAGTTTCCCCACCTGGAAACTGGAGATGATTACCCATGTTCAAGAGGCATGTTGTGAAACATAATGTTTGTGAAATACATTGTGTTCCTGCTGATAAATGCATTGTAGTATATTTCTGTTGGTCAGAATAAATTGTTTTATGTAATTCACTTGTTCCAAGTTTTAATTTAGATGCTCAATATTTGGGCTTTGTTTACCTATCAGTGCTTCTAATTCCATTATTCAGAATGCTGGTAAAATCTGAATCCCATGGCACTGGTATGGAACAAGTGCCCCACCCCCACTTCAGAATGAAAGTGGATTTCCCATGGTGTAACATTTCTCAGAAGTAGTTTTCTCCTATACACACTTTGATCAATTGCCTGCAGGGATTTTGCCAGTCCCTTCCTTAATTGCATCACAGCATGTTAACATTCCTTCAATAGTAGGGGCCTTCACAAGGCTAATAAAACATCAAAATTAAAAATATAAAAGCATCTTTGAAGGTAGAGGGTAGGAACAGTGATTCTTTCAATTCAGTTGTCTGCAGCCTGTTAATGTGTAAAGTAGAATTTCTAATTACTTTTCTTCTGTAAGTATATTTTCTTCACTGCTTCATGATTCTAAATTAATCTGTTTTTAATAGTGACATTTCCAGAATTTATGGTTAGGGTGAGTGGAATTATAATTAGCTTGACATACCACTTTCTTGTTGCCAGTACTGGAAGTATGGCCAAATATTCCTGACCAGAGCTCAAATTCATCCAACTTAAATTGGATCAAAAAATTAATTTCACTTGGCATCTTTTCATCTGTTCTTTGATATCCGGTTGTATAACCCCCTTGGAAAATACAAATACTACCTAGTCAAACTATCTCCAAATTGAATGAGAGAAAAGCATGAGCTAGGTGCCCATCTTTACCCTCTCACATCAATTTTACCCTGATAAAACAGCATTGACATAAATGGACCTGATTTACACCAGTGTGAAGGTAACATGGCCCTTTGATTCTAACTTTCCATGAAGATCTGAATGCATAATGTGGCTCTGAGTTCTCTCTCTATTTAACTCCCACCTCTCTACAACTGTATTTGTATGTGCATCCATATCCAAGTCTCTAAGGTATGTTGTGTGACTACATTTCATGTTTACATAATGTATTTCCTATGCTCATGCACCATTCTTTTCCAGTAATAATGTGAGCTATTCTCACTCTTAATTAGTTTTAAAACTTGTTTTAGTGTGTGGATCATATGACCTTTAACTTTTGTTGCCCTGTGCCAGTTAATAGCTAGTTGATGTTGAAATGCCTAAAAACTGAAATCATTATTCATGGGCTGGAGAAGGACTTTCCACAGAGGTTTACAGCAGTGTTACAAGTTTTCATACAGCAATCTATTAAATTAACACTTTGTACAGCTGGCAGAGTGTCTGAGTGAATGCTCCAGGGGACCTACACTAGAGGGCTGACCCCCTCAGCCTCGGGAAATTGTGATGGTGATTTGTGTTCCTATTGTTGACACAATCGTGCTCAGAAACTGATGAGCTGCTATCAAAAAATCAGGCCTGCAGTCTGGAGGTGGAGCATAGTGAGGATATGGAGGAGCATCCTTGGTGATAGGGGTTGGAAAAATCAATGCCCTGCCATCATTTAACAATATTATTGGGGAGGCTGAATTTCAACAGAAGCTTGTGGATCAGAAATATCTATTTGTTGTAAGCAGCAGAAGACTGTTCCAACCGTGCACAGCTTTCAGATCTGACTCCTGTTTCACCAATTTAAAGTTCAGGATCTTTTCAACAAAGGTGTACTTCAGTCTTGGAATCAGAAGAGGTAATGCACGTGAGCAAAACTGGACAAGGTATTCTGTGGAAGCCAAGTAGAAAAGGTCTGGGAGGGAATCTAAACATCCTCCAAAAAAACCCTACAGTGGCTAACCACTTAGATAAAGAGGGGTAATGATAATGTAATCACAGTAGCAATGCTAGCAGATTATCACAGCCACACATATAACCAAAATACCTTCTTTTGAGACTGAAGGGGTTGATATCGGATGCACAAATGTGGTTTTTCAATGATGTGTCTTTAGCGAGACACAAAGGTTAAACCCCTTTCCCCTGTTCTTACCATGATAGTTGCTTTGAACAGAGTACTGCCTATCATGCCTAGTCAGAGGCCAAATAAGAAAACTATCAAATGGTTATAGACACCACTCACCTAGGCCACGCACAAAATGAATCCTGAAAGAATTAGACTGCAGCTCAGTCACTAGACATGTATGAGCGCATTGATTTAAATCTCATGGTTTTTGACTAGGGGTGTGTGCCAGAACCCTCAGTTACACAAAGGGTGAAAATATTAACATTGAAGTTGTCTGTCTTTGAAACAACTGTTCCCTCATTTGTTTGCAATAGAGACACAGAAAGAGATGGAGTTTCTAAAACTGATTTATTGACTCTCTTGGTATTCGTTTCTCCGTGCACTGGAAGATGAGTTCTTCTTAAGCCAGCTTTTTGCTGACTCTTTTGTAGGTTACACCACCAGCTGTAGAGATCTGGAATAAAGAACAAACCAAAAACTCTGAACACGGTAACTAGAACTGCAGAGTTTCTTATAGAAAAGACTTGTTAGAGCTTGGAGTATGCCCCTTGCTGGCAAAAGATTTGGTCCCCGAAATTAAATTAATATGCTTATTAATTATATAAATATTAATCCTGGGATACTCTAGAAATACATTTTACATAGCAACTATCTCAAATAAAAACATGTTTTAGGGATGTTGTAAGGGATTCCACCCTAGAAAGTTTCACTATTCTAGAAGACTTCAGTAAGTGTTATTTCCATTTCAATTCTTGAAGTACATGTACTTTATGTAGTCTGCTAAGTCAGTCAAGGACAGACTGGTCAACCTGAGAGAAGTCAGGTTAAAAAATCCAAAATATAAATACAAAATTGTGTTTAACAGTTATCTGGGTTTTATTAGCTATGACACTTAAAAAATCTAATTCATCATGAAAGCCATTCTAAAAAATGTTTTGCATTCAGATGGAACAATGAAGCACTTGTCCATTTCACATCGGATAATTATGCTACAAAAACTGCAGGGAGAAGGTTTGCTTTAAAATCCTGCCTTTAAAAAAAAAAAATGTAATGGAAACGTTAATAGTGGTCCCTTAAGTTTTGTAAAGATAATGTTCCATGCTGTAATTAACCTGGCAATGTTCCTTTACTTTTCATGGAGTGCCTCTAGAGGATGGTTAGAGACTTACCTCTACTAGTTTTCCTCCAGCAATCTCTGCAGTATGATGGTAGTTAGGGAAATCAGCAACCACTTTCCCATCTTCCATTTTAACAGTTGCCTGTAATGGAAATTTGTTTATCATTGTCTTGATTTCTTGGACTTTATCGTGCATGACTGCTTTTCAACAGCCTCTAAAGAAAATAAGATGTGAGCGAACCCATGTGCTACAGCCACTATTATATATTTTCAGACACTAACAAGACCAGAATCCTAGTACTTTAGCTCCTAAATATAAGTTCTCACAGCTTAAGCTAAAGTAGATCTAGCTAGTTGTAGTAGCAAGTAACATATCTTCTCTTTGGGCCAGTCACTGAAGGGAAACAGTATATCCAGAGACAGAAGGGCTGCAGAGTACTCTCTTCATAGCCAGTCCTCATAATGTTGGTCTCTTACAGATAACTAGTTTTGTCCAAGCTTGTAAGGCAAAAATAACTTAACACCAGTCAGCCATAATTAGAAAAATAGTGGTTTTCAAGGTAAAAAATGAGCTGACTTTGACAGACAACAGGGAACCCCCCTGTCAGGTTTGCATTGTGTTATATTGAAGGAAACATGTCTCATGTGAGAACCATTTTTTCTTAACTGCCCAACTCGAATCTTTGGCAGCCCAAAAGGATCCACATGTTAAAGTGTCTCTGGTATAGAGAAAGGGGAAGGGTAGAATCTGTAATATTAGAACTTTGGATGAAAAGTTTGCAGTATATGAAAGTAACTCTCCTTGTAATGGTACGTATGTTAGGTCTCAAGGGTTTTGTAAAGCCAGAATTGTTTGGCTTTTTGCACAACTCCAGTCAGAATGTAGAGGAAACAATGTTATGATTGACAAACCAGTCTAGAAATCGGGGAATATGGGTTCGGGTCCCAGTTTGGTCACACACTTCCCCATGCGATGGTTGGCTTTCCCATTGTTAAAAATGAATAATGCTTCTATCTAGGTACTTACTTCATTATTTTTGAGATGCTCAGATATTATGAGTTTATTCTTTCAACACCTCTTTGAGATAGGGAAATATTATCCCCATTTTATAGATGGAGAATAGAGCAAGTGATTTGTTCCTGGTCATTTAGGAAGATTGTGGCAAAGCCAGATATTAAATCTGTCTTCTGAGTCTCTAGGCAGTGCCTGGAAGACCAGGCTATCCTTCCTCACATCTAAGAAATGTGAGGCTTGCTTCATGCCTCTTGTAAATTTTGATGGGAAGTAGAAAGAATCATTATTATATTAGCAGTCTATATAATAAAATACATTGGAATATATAGGGCCAGGTTGCATGGATTTATAAAGGAGGAAATGAGAGCACCCCTGCATGGGTCAAGGCCCAAGCAGGTGGGAGTCCTGGTGCTCTGTGTGTGACTTTATGTAGTCAGCTAAGTCAGTCAAGGACA
The DNA here is from genome assembly GCF_965140285.1 of Lepidochelys kempii. Taxonomy (NCBI): domain Eukaryota; kingdom Metazoa; phylum Chordata; order Testudines; family Cheloniidae; genus Lepidochelys; species Lepidochelys kempii. The sequence continues at coordinate 23,484,254 of NC_136387.1, read as the reverse complement.
GACTGGTCAACTTGAGAGAAGTCAGAGTTTTCCCCACTCTCTACACCAGTCACTGAAGGGAATCTGGCATAGAAGGCAGAAGGTAATGAACTCCCATTATGGGTGGGGTGTCAGCCAGTGTACCTGCTTGAGGCACAACACCTTCTGGGGCCCTTTTGGGGCTGTCATTCTACCCTTTTTTTTCCCTGTTTTTTTTAATGTGATGATTAATGTTCAAGTCCTTACTAAACTCTTTGAACTGGCTGCCCATTGGCCTGAAAATCAAGAGGTTTAGACATCTCTATGGGCATATTTAGAAATAGATTTGTTAAAAAATATAATGGGTAGATTAAAAACAATACAGGGCATCTCTTCATATGTGTCAGGACTAGGCACTGACAAAATCCCTCAGATGGGGTACCAGATGCTATGGACCATTGTCCCCTAAATTATGGAATAGACTCAGTAGCTAAGTTACTACTGAAACAACATTTAAACCATTAATTTACCTTGAACTTTTTACCTCCCATTGTCTCCATGTCTGCTTCCTTGCCAATGGTGAATTTGTTGGTCATGGACTGGCCTGTTGGGTAGATCTGGGTCCAGACAAAGTCATTTCCATTCTGTGCCACTTCTGTGACAATCTTGAAATTCCTTCCCTTTTCAATGATATCACTGGGGATACCTACCCAATGGAAACACACTTTTTAAAATCCAGTATCCCATCAATCATATTTTCTTTTGTATTTAAGCCAAACAATAGCATGGGGTTTCCTCTATTGAGAAATTCATGACTGATTACATGGATCCCCACTCTTTTTTACATTGGTGTCATAGTTCAAAATGTTGGAAGCATACTTTGGAAGCAGTAAGACCTCAACCCTGTAGCTAGATGCAGCTCTTGAGCTGCAAAAGGTTGTTGAGAAAGTGTCCATGGGCGGGGCGGGGGTGTAAATTTTTCAGTTATATCTATCCAGTCTATTCATGTGTGTACACACAGTTACATGTGCACAAAGTTTTTTCTGTACTTCGTAGGAAAAAACCACTTATTACATTCTAATATTTGCATATGCCATTTAAATAGTTGAACACTTGCATGAATTCGAACATTTATACTCACAGAACCTAGTTACCTCCATGGATTTTACAGGTGCCTGCACCGGCTTTGGCTTTTTAAAAGTTCATACGGAGTTAGTGTACACTCAGGCACCTACTCCTGTAGAGAACAGTCACGAGTTTGTACCAGCATAAGTGGAGTGCAAGGATTGGATATTGGGGTCCCTAATTCATTGTATTTCAGGTACGTTTGGGCCTGATTCTGCTCCCATTAAACTCAGGATTATATTAGTAGGAGCAGGCCTGACCTTTTGCTGTAGATGTTATTGGGAAGATGTGATTGAAAGCTGCATGGAAGAAAATGAATCAATGAAGGTATAACCCACTTGCCAGCTATGGGCCAGCAGATAAGGTGCTCAGCACTTTCTGATAGGTATCAAACACCCTCAGCACTTGGCGCCTCAAACCTTTGCATTGTTCATCTAGTTGTTTATTAAAACTCATTAAGATTCATTGAGAAAAATCTCCAGTATATACTCACCAATACACTTCACGAAGGCGTCATAGTTGTCTTCACTTTCCACTTCATATCTGCCCGTGAAAGCCATGCCACCTTAGAGATGTGGTTAGAGCACTAGAGCAGCTGTTGCGATGAAGAAGCTTGGCTGGGTGCAAACAGGCTCAAAGCTCTCACTTTATAAACCTTCCCAAGCTGCTCAACCCCATCCCCGAATCATTCCACCTGTCCACCACACCCCTCCAACTGAAATAGTGTGTCTGAGTCATTAGCCTGGGTGTTATTGACCCTCATGAAAGTGCCTGTTTATAATTCTATGATGACTCTTTGTCCTTGGTTTATACGGCTGTAAGGATCAGTTGTTGTTTTTTTTGTTGTTGTTTTTTTTCCCAAGTGCAAGTGCTGACCCTTTCTGTTGGAATTTATTTTAAAAAAAGAGAACCGCAAATTAATTTGTTTGAAATAAACTAGTTATTTTGCAGATGATGTATTTGTAAAATGTCCAGTTTTGACTGCTTCTGATTCAGTGTGTGTCCATAAGCAAATCACTTGATTTCTTTCTTATGAATTCCCTCTTTGTAAAAAGGGATGATAATACAGTATGCCTGTATGAGGGACTGCAAGATCCTAAGAAGAAAAATGCTTCTTATTGACTCTTAGTAGCATGGATTCTGCCAAGGAGAAAGAATTATAAATGTTTGTTCCCCAAAATCTTGTCCCATTAGAGTGCATGCTGCAGTGAAAGATGCCTGCTATCTCAGGGGGCTACCTCTCCCTCATCCCCTAGGCCTTCCTTCTAGAATCCAGTCCTGACTGGCAGCATACCAGGAGCAGAAGATATAGCCACCAATGCTGCTGCTCCGCTTTTGAGGCTCTGTCCAGCCAGGGCAAGGTTTGATCCTGGCTGGACAACTGTAATGCCACCTCAAGCATTCAGAAATCATGAGGGAGGTCACCTCAAAGTCATGAGAATGTAATAAGAGCCCAAGGCTTACTTTTTATTTACCTTCTGGTTCCAGAGCTTTTAGGTTGCACTCAAATCATGTTTACCCACTTTGCTCCCCAAGCATGTAGGCTAGATTTAAAAATATATATATATATAATGTAATTAATTCACAAATCCTAATTTGCCAGTGGCAGAAAATATACATTAGAGTCTTTTTAAGATGTTTGTAAGGCCTCCTGGATTAGGTCCTATTCCTTAAATATATTTGCTATTTGTATTGTAAGGGCTTGTACCATTTGAGAACAAAACTGTCCTCTTCAGTGCCTGTAAGAGGGGGGGTCTCACATTCTGCCTTTGTTCTTCATGAATTACAGACATCAAGTGGAATATAGAACATGCAATAACTATCGACACTGCAGATAATCAAGCTTTTTAGTTGGAAACTTCGATGATCAAACAAGAAACAACCTATTTCCTTCTCTGAAGTCTGACGGAGAGTAATGTTAAGTATTACTCATAACAATGGAAGGTACAAAACTTTCAGATGGAAATGTGACTTTTCAAGTTGAAGTCTCATTTAAAATTGCTTGCTTTGGTGGATGTTCCTACTGGTAAAGTAATTTACTAGAATAGATGCAAAAAGTGAACATGAGCGGTATAAACAGAATTTTAAAAAATCAAACACTTATTTTAGGAATTCTTCCACACGCACTTCTCCTCACTATTCACTCAGCTTCAAAGTGTACCATGCTGGGAAATGACAGGCTGCTAGAGTTCTTGTCATCACAAAAGATGTCATCTGCTGTCTGAGGGTAATTTAAAAAAAAAATTGTCTCTGTATGAGAAAGGGAAGAGGTCTATGTACTTCTCCGCTGTGAATTTTCTCCACATTCTGTGGCTAGCATTCAAAACTCACTGACTGGATGCTTCCATGTCATTTGTAAGGCCTGCTCGCACAGGGTTCAGGGAAGTAATTGGGAAATTCTGCTTCAGAGCCAGGGCTCCCATTGCCCTTCTATTACAAAATAAATAGGGACAATGCTCTGTGAGATGGGTGTAACTGTTTGCTGCCCCAGTTCAGGGTAATCTTAATTCTGACACTTCAGGTCTGATTTTGAGCCGGCTGAAGTCTTTGGCAAAGTTCCCTTTGTTGTCTATTGCGCAGGATCACACCACTAAAGAGGATCTTTTCTTTACTAGCTGGGCCACAACTCTTAGGCCCAGTCCATGTTAAGGAAATTAGCTTTGGTACAACAGAGGCAGAGAGAGAGGTGAAGTGATTGGGCCAAAGTTTCATATAGCAGCCCAGTGGCAGAGGCCAGGATCAAACACGAATCGCCTGAATCCAGTGCCTAGGGGGTTGCACTAGCATAGGGGTACCAGTATAAATTTATTTGATGTAAACAAGGCCTTAATGTGATGGAAAACGACAATGAGACCATTGGAGGAACTGCTGCTTTCAAATGGATATGTAGGGAATTTGCACTAGCCTCAGTGATGTTCTGAATTATTGTCTAGAGCATCTTAGTTAAAAATCCTCAGTAAAGGCTCGTCTTCTGCTTATATGTCTTGTATGCTCTGTCAATGGAAAAAATATTTTGAAAATAGTTATGGAGCAGAAGCTGTATCTTTTCCTACCAGGTTTGTCAGCTTGCGCCCCAAAAATCCAATTAGTGAGACTGTCCCAGAGTTAGTTTCTGCAATGTAATTTAGTGACACAGCTGAGCATTCAGACCTCCATCTTGCATATTCTAGATGGAAGTCTCCCCTGGATGATCCAAGGGTGAGGTAAATGAACTCAAGTCATGAACTTTTTCTGTTTGAACAAAACTTATGAGAGCAATCTCACTAGTGTAGTAATACTATAAAGGACTTTGGAAGTCAGATCAATTGACAGATAAAAAAAAGCACTGAAGGTCTAGGAAACTGCTGGGAAAGATTTCCAATACATGACTTCCTTGAGTTACTATTTCTACTTAAACTATATCATTAGCTTTCTTCAACTCTTGGTATGCTATATAAAAATGCTGACATCCACATAACTGCACAGGATTTACTATATTGTATGTCCTTGCATTTCTTCTTTTTTTAAATCTTTATTCATTTTTACAGAACAACAAAACAAAAGCAGCTGTATTTAAGAATGAAGCATTTATGAAGAATCTTTTCCCAAATACTAAGTCATGCCCCTGTTTAGTGCTAGATTAAAAGGGCATAGGACCCTTGCAAATCAGGGCACAAACACCAATCTGGTTGTATGTTCTGTAATTAGATTCACCAATCAAGTATCAAGTGTGAACTCCTCAAGCATTATAACATCTTTAACATGGAGTCACAGACAGTCCCTTTGAGTGCTCCAGTCTATCTTGCGACCCAGGCAAGCCTGCCTTTGTGATAGATGGTCTCTTTCACTAAAAATCACATCAATACTCAAGTTGCTCCCAGTCCTGAATGACCAGGTGAATTGCACCCTAGATCTCACACAAAAGACAACGCTTGTAGCCAATAATATAATAAACTAACTAAAGATGTATTAACTAGGAAAAAGAAATGAGTAATTTACAAGGTTAAAGCAGGTAAACGTACACACACTGATGAGGTATGGTCTTAGGTTTCAAAAAGTAAGAGAAGCTGCTGTCATGTGCTGTATATGTCCTTTAGGGTAATAACCCAAGCTAAAGAGTGAGGGCTCCCTTGCTTATGCTTAGAAATCTTGTCCTCTCCCTGAAGTCCATACAGCATAGGGATAACAAATGTCATCTTAAAAGGGACTTTTGTTCTCTTCCCCCAGAGCTCAAGCTGATGGGATGAGTGTTTGTGCAGGTCTCTGCTTGATGGGTACAGGAGGAGCAATCAACAAAATCTTTTGTCCACTGATGTTCCACAATGGCTTGTCGGGTGTCTATGGGCCTTCTTTTGTTGGAGAGGAGATGACATCTCTTGTGGTATACTAGTATTTCGTACTTGGTAATGCTTCTCTCCCGAATGTGCGGGTTTACAGTTTTAGAGCAAACACTTAAATGTTACCTAATAACATAGGTTACAGATGTAGTAAGTGAGATTAATACATGCAACATCCTACAAGCATTTCATAAAGTATAAAGTAAGCGCATTCTTATAACTAGGGCCCTACCAAATTCACAGCCATGAAAAATGCGTTATGGACCATGAAATCCTGTCTCCCCCCATGAAATCTGGTCTTCTGTGTGCTTTTACCCTGTACTAGACAGATTTCACAGGAGAAACGTGCATTTCTCAAATTGGGGGGGAGGGGTCCTGATCCAAAAGGAAGTTACAGGGAGGGTTATGGTGTTGCCACCCTTACTTCTGTGTGCCTTCAGAGCTGGGTGGCCAGAGAGCGGCGGCTGGTGGTCAGGCACCCAGCTCTGAAGACAGCACCCTGTCAGCAGCATTGCAGAAGTAAAAGTGACAATATCATACCATGCCACCCTTACTTCTGCGCTGCTGCTCACGGGGCACTGCCTTCAGAGCTGGGTGCCCAGCTCTGAAGGCAGCACACAGGTAAGGGTAACAGTACTGCAAAACCCCCTACAATAATCTTGTGACCCTCTCTTCCCCCCAACTCCTTTTTGGGTCAGGATCCCTACAGTTTCAACACCATGAAATTGCAGATTTAAATAGCTGAAATCATGACATTTAAAATTTTTAAAATCCTGTGACCGTGAAATTGACCAAAATGGACCATGAATTTGGTAGAGCCCTAATTATAACTCTAATTTCTATTTTAACAATGCGAACACACAGATGAGCCAGATGGGTTTGCACCTACGCATTTGTCAGTGTTCAGGGAGGTCTAGGCCCTATGAGCTGGCACCTGCTCAGCCAGCATCGCAGCTATGCTCACGCCATTGCTACATTTAGTCATCCACGTTTCCAACCCTTTCGTTTCAGGTAACAATTTTAGATTTTGACAGCATACAATGCTCTTGATTTCCCGCACCTTCAAGACCACTAGTGGGTCTTCAGTGTTGCATAGGCTTTGTTCTGGTATGCCTGTGCAGGAAGGAGTTTCACCGTTGTAGAGATGAACACACAGTTAATGGTAGAGCCCTGCAGTGGGACTGGAACCTGCAGCCATAATGGTGGGAGTGGGATTAAACAATAGTCCCATGCAATCACTCTACTAAACATCACAAGAGATGCAGAAATAATCATGATGTCAAAAATATTGATTAAAGTAACATTCTTTCATGTTTTATTGCTTCTATTGAAACACACATCAGTTACCCTGCGTGTAAGTAGCTGTTTATGCAGGAATACAGGCAGTTTTCACTCCCAGTCATCAGAATCTAGGCCTCTGAACAGTCTGATAAAAATGTCCTTGTTTCACACTGGAAGAACTCCATCCAACTACAATTGAATTAAATGCCTCTAATTTGCTATTAGACCAATGGAAGGGTAAGAGTGACTTACAGCATGGCACTCTCTGCCCATGGATCACCTGTGAGACTGGAGCTAGGCAGAATGTTCTATCAACTTGTTGGAAGAGCTGTAGATTGGTCTCCAGCATTTGGCTGTTATTTTCCATTTGCCCTTGGCTTTAGCTACCTTTCTGACAGGCCCAGGAGGTGTAGTTCAGTGGTTCTCAAACTTCTGTACTGCTGACCCCTTTCACATAGCAAGCCTCTGAGTGCAACCCCCCTAATAAATTAAAAACCCTTTTTAATATATTTAACACCATTATAACTGCTGGAGGCAAAACAGAGGTTGGGGTGGAGGATGATTGCTCACGACCGCCCTGAGGGATCCTGACCCCCACTTTGAGAATCTCTGGTGTAGTTGTTCTTTAGGTAGGTCAGAGGAGAATATAATTCTCATATAAGAGATTGTGTCTGCCACCTGGTGGCCAACTACCAGAGAAGACTGAACCAATTAGCATAGTCCTGCATTCTGTGAATTCACGCTCCCTGAGTCAAATTCATCCCAGGTAGAATACCATTGACTTCAAAGAACTGATGGCAGGAATTAATTTGGCATAGAATGTTTGCATTGGGCAAGGTACAAAAACTGAATCTCAAAGTGGGATCATCATTGTCCAATGTTAGCAACCCTCCCAGCTGAGTCAAATAGCATCTTCCTCTGGCCAAGATGTTAGGAGCCATGTTAAACTCATGAGTCTCTCAGAAGGATGTTGCTTTTTGCCTGTCTCACATATAAGCTAGGTAGAGAATATTTCCAAGGTGACAGTTGTTCCCCTGGTAATCATGATGTCACAACATTGGATGATCACATCACTAAGTATCAGGTAGAACGATCCCTTGTTTAAAAGTGCAATATTTCAATTGACACACTAATCAAATACCTTGGGGGTCAGCAATGACAGGAAAGGAAATTGAGAAGTATGCGGCAACTTTATGGGGATTTAATCAAATATTAGGGGTAAAATCTTGAAGTCAATAGCAATTTTACCACTGGCTTAAACTGAGCGAGGATTTCGCCCCAGATTTTTAATGTGAAGCATGAATAATTAGATTAACCTAAATTATATGTGCAGGTACCTAATCTGTATGTGTGAGTCGGGCTGGTGACACTCATGCCCAGTTAGCAGTCTGGTTGGTTATGTGGTCATAAATACTGTTATGCATGGACATGTCAGTCTGAAATCCACTCTGTACAGACAGCACTAGTCTTAAATGGGATTAAGCCCAATGGGGTTTAAAAGGGATTTAAGTGATGGATAGGCCTGGCCCTGTTTCTCTGCACAGGGTAGATTTGATTAATCAATTAAGTGATCTGTTTGTGGATGTGTAATTTATTTCACCTGGAAATCTTGGCCTATGCTTTTTAAAATTTTCATAAGTGTGACATGGGTTGGGCTCTGCAGAAAGACTAACCATTATGCTTGAGTTTGTCATTGAAAGGAAGCATCTGATTCGAAATTATGTGTGGACAATGCAGGGAGTGGGAATTCAGAAGTAACATTGCTGTGAAAAAACAACAAGGAGACCTTGTGGCACCTTAGAGACTAACAAATTTATTTGGGCATAAGCTTTTGTGGGCTAAAACCCACTTCATCAGATGTATGGAGTGGAAAATACAGTAGAGAGGTATAAGTACACAGTATATGAAAAGATGGGAGTTGCCTTACCAAGTGGGTTTTAGCCCACGAAAGCTTATGCCCAAATAAATTTGTTAGTCTCTAAGGTGCCACAAGGACTCCTTGTTGTTTTTGCTGATACAGACTAACACGGCTACCACTCTGAAACCTGTCACTATTGCTGTGGAAGTCTGCCTAAAGAAATGAAGCAAGCAGTTGGTTTTCACTGTTTCCAACACAGCTCCTATGATATTCAAAACAGCTGAGAATCTAAATTCCATTGGGAACTCAGAAAATGAATGAATCAAAGACCTGGCATATCTTCACTTTCAGAATTTACTTGCCACAAAGTCATAAAAATAACGTCTTTACATTCTTATTTTCATGTCGGAGTCACCCTGCCCTTGAATGTCTCCCCCTGTTTTTTAAGAGTTTATTAACCTTTCAGATGTGTTTTATAGCCAGCTTAGAGACACTCAGAGACGGAACAAAGATAAAAGAAAAGAAAAGCTGTTCCATTAGTAAGTGAAGAAGGACGTGTGATTGGTTTTTTTTGAAGTACTTTTAGAACTGAAAGGCAATTGAACAAAAGAGGACGCATTCAGAATAAAATTGGGAAATCTCCAGTGAAAACAAAGTTACTCTTAAATTATTCTTTCAGCAGGAAGTCTGATCAGGAAGACTTGTAAATTCTTCATACAACTGTATCTTGCAGTTCAACAACCCTTTCTAGTCAATGGTTAATGATTATTAATTCCTTTGGTATTCAGAGTACTAATTCATAATGAATTCAGAATGAACTCATTTGGTGTTAATGTAATGTGTAATTCCATGGGAGTCCCATTATAATTTTGCCTTATTAAGTATCAATTTAGTGCTAGCTTTTATTATTCTAAACTCATCAGCGGTAGAAAAGTAATTATCGGGGTGATGTGGTTAAATTACTAAGAGCTATGCTTTGTGCAAAGTTTGTGCATTTTAACAAAATACTTCAGCCAGTTCTGCAGGATTTTTGTGGGTAAGTTAATAATGACAAGGTCAGCGTCTACTTACCTACCATCCTCTTCCATGATGTGGCTCTCTGAAGGGTGGGATATATCCAAAGGAAGCTAGGAGGAAATGGGAGCCAATTATGAGACTCGGGGCACAGATCTCCTAAGAAACCAAGTCCCTGCTTGCTCCCTGTGGGTTAGAGGGAAATATGCCTCATCCCTTACCATGCTCTGGCTATGTCTACACAGTGGCACAGCTCTACTGCTGCAGCTGCACTGCTGTAAGGTCTCCTGTGTAGCCGCTCTGTGCTGGCGGGAGAATAGTTAAACCATCCCCATTGAATGGCAGTAGCATTATCCACACTAGCGCTCTTGTCAGTGAAACCTATGTTAGTCAGGGGTGGTTTTGTCACACCTCTGACTGACAACAGTGCTAGTGTAGACAAAGCCTCTTGTACTAAGGGAACCTCCTATTGTTTCTAGCCCTCTCCCTATCAGAGAGAGGTTCCATTGAGGGGGACAGTCTGGATCAGAGTGTTTTAGATGTGTCTCAAAGTTGCTGAAGATCTTTAAAGCCTTCTCTGGGCTGCAAAATCACTTTGCAGTGAAGTGTTAATGGAGGCATGTTTAATAGTCTAACTATACCAAAAGAGTAGAAAAAGTCTAATGTTCCCTTAGTAACTGCCAGATAGACACAGGTCTCTGGAATTGATAGGAGTATTGCTAAGTTGAACTCATAATGTGCCTCTTTTTTAGGTCTGCTGATGCAATTTTGTACAAATGTAGGGCCCAGTCCAAGTCCCCTGAAATCAAAGAAATAAATCCTCTCAACGTCTTTGGGAATTGGATTGGCCGTGGGGGCTCAAGTCTACAATCACTGAACACTCAAAACACCCATTCAAACCAATGGAAGTATTGGGTGTGCATGGAAAGCAGGAATGGGCCCTTAGATTAATTAAATTTCAGTGAGAATTGCAGCACAAGCAGAGTTTCTAGCCCGCACCATTTTTGAGTAATGTAACCAGAAAATGCCCAATAGGAGTATAAATGTGAGTTACAGGAGCCGCCAAAAATCAAGTTATGTAGATTGCTCTGACAAATCCAATCTCTGAATTTATAACTAATAATTCCTTTCAATCCAAAAGGAATTAGTTTGATAGAATTATAACAACTGAAAAAGGTTGTCTAGATTACAGATATAGTGATATCTATTAGCACAAGCAAATAAGGTAGGTGCAACTTCTGGATATTTTTATTTTGTTCCACAAACTGTTATACCAGAACATCTGAGGTTCCTAAGGGAAAATAGCCAAAATTCTAAGTCAGATGAAGTTAACATATGAGATTCTTTAAGATAACACATTATGACCCATTCCTCCTGCCATAAATAAGGCAATCTCCTTTCCTCTTTATCTTTGTAGTACACGTGATGTGTTGTAAAGATTTTATTACTTGATCATATCTGTATAATGTTACTTGCTGATACATCAGAATAAATCAGATACAAAGGGGGGTTAATCTTCAGTGTAATCTAGTTTTGCTCAGATACTTCTGATGTGAGGCCTTGGGCTTTTGGCAAGGTTCAGTTATCACCAAAAGAACAAAGACAGTATGACCACAGGAACTGAACAGTCCCTTGGGTTAGCGTGCATTGCACGTCAGCTACTGTTAGGTGCCTCTGCACTCCATAATCCCTAGCCTCAGAGGATTAGTCCACCACCTCTAGACATCTAGCAGATTCAAATTCAGTCTTGGTTGCAACGTGCTTGGTGCTGTCTCTCTAATTCCCACTTTTCTTCAGCAATATGCATCTAGAAATTTATCACAATTGGATCAGTAGCCTATGTCTGAGAGAGGCCTAGGACTGGGGTAGTGGGATAAGTTACAGGTCAGGATTGTAATGCATTGGGCCCAAAGCCTGCCCCCGTTACAGTGCATGTACTCCAGTGGCAGCCGAATTGGGGCCTTCCTGGTTGTATGACACCTCCCTGAAGCCAGCCTCATGAGTTCTGCATTTTCAGGGGCATGAAATTTACTCACGCATGTAATTACATTCATGCTAATTCTCTCTACCAGTTGTGGTGCCCTACAGTAGCATTCCATGGAAATAACCATGGAAATTTATGCTCTACCTAATATACTGGGCAACACCGATGGTTCACTTTGCATGATGTTGTGTTGTGGTAGCTTGAGGCTTTTTTGGAGAAATGCTGTACCCTACAGAGGCACATATACACAGAGCCACTCTTGAACTAACTATATTAACAGGAAGACCAGTACATAACAGTGTGCTTTAACTTGCTCTAGCTATACGAGTGCCATTAAGGGGAGCTATATTACTCACATGAGAGTCATGCTAATCAGCTTTTTAAAATGTAACAAAAAATGCTACCGGCTGTATAAAAGTCAACAATTGTTTCCAAAGCCCCCAACACTACAGTGTACACTGCAAATTAAGAGGTCTTAAAAATGATAAGGAACAAGTTATGGGTCTTCTACCTTTCTTTATTAGCGTTCAAGTTTATTATTTGCATTACTACCCCCTGGCTACAAGTACACAGAGGGAAATCAAGGATTTACAATGCTGACTGTGAAATCACCTAGTTTGATTGAAGATTACCAGCCTGGCACCTGATCTTGCCCACAGAAGAGAGTGGGAGCCCAAATGCCAACTTCCTTAAGGCAATGTGTCAGGAATCAGGGCCTACAGCACAGCCAGTCTTGGACATCCTAACGAGCACAGATGTCCAGTAGTAGGCTGTCTGGCTGCACTACCTGTTGGGTTTGAAAAGGGAGCAGACTGGCTCTTACAGCCAGCAGCAGCAGCATTTGCTCAAAGCATTTGCCCATGGCTGTAATAGCACCTGTACCTGTCTGTTCCCAGGTTTGCTCCTGCCCTGAACCTAGCCTTGCCTAGATAACCTGGTCCTGAGCCTTGGCTCCAATTTCTGACTTCAGCTGTGACCCTTGGCTCTGCCATCTGGTTTCTGTCTCTGAGCTCCGATTCTTGATTACTGGCTCCTGCTCTACCTGTGAGGCATGACCACCCACACCTCCATCACTGACACAGCGTGCTATGGAGGAATGCAGTTTAATGTTGAAGTAGCTCAAAAGGAAGCATTCTGGATCACTTCAACCAACCAAAACATTTCATTTTCAGGAATATTGCGGTGTTTTCATTCAATACAAAATGAAACACTTTTACATTTCCAAAATGAAATTTCAGACTATCCATTTTCTAGAAAATTTTGAATTTTCAATTTTGTCCCATTGTGGGATGAAAACAAATGTTGAAATTGAAGAATTTTCTGCAGCAAGGAAATTCTGAATTTCATTCAGTTCTATTTCTACATTGGGATGTGCTCAAATCGTTTGGGATGCATTTTCAATATCTCTACAAATAGGTCACCCAGAGTTACTGGAGCAAGTACACAAAGCTAAGGAAATGCCCTATTCTCCACTCTGTATGTAAGGGGAACTCACACTGAGGTAAGGGTCACTCTGAGTTCAGTATGAATGAATTGACATAACGTATTTATATACATAATGCTTTCCAGAGTGCTTTGCCCCAGCACTTCATTATTAAAGGGATCGCTCTATATTTTAAATACAGGTTATGTGATTTACCCAGACCAGAATAACACTCAGAAACCCGGATGCACAGCTGCCTGCTCTAATTGCTTGATAACACTCCTTCCCATAGATATAACAGTCTCTCCAACATTTTGCCTTGCATCTGCACTGACTTTTCTACAGTGAAGCACAGTAACCTACACCTATTGCATTTGGAGAGCCTGGTGTTTTATGTGTGCATATAAACTCTGTACAGTATTAACTTCTGTAGAGTGGCAGTTTTTTTTTAATATTGCACTTTACTGCATCCCATTAAGGAGGAATATTAAAGTTTTACATCATGTTTGTTAGTCTTTATTTGAAGTAATCTCTCTTACAATCAGTTTTATCATATCTAACAATCTTTGTCTATTTATCCCTTACTTCATTTGATTGCACCATATCTTACTTCTGAACCATATTCTTTACTCTCTCCTGAGCAATGCACTATGCTCACCGCCCACGGCTCATTCAAAGTGGGGGGGTCAAACAGACAGCTACCTGCTGGTGGTAATAAGCCATTTGCTAGCTTGAGAAGCCAGGCAAAAAGGGTTCTGTCTTGGAATGACAACAAATGTCAACAACAGACAAGAGAGAACATATTTACAGGTGCATAACTTAGTTATAGGCATAATGATAAAATATCAACACAAATTACTCAGAAGGGAAAAGAGTTTGAAAATAGGTGATGCAAAAAGTGATCTATTCCTATTTCGTTCTGTAGTAGAGCCAAAGGAAATATTCTTTCCTTCTAAACATTGTCTTAAGCTGTGTGTTTATGCATATCATTGCACATGTTATCTCCAATTCCTTTATATTTGCCCCCAGTGTACAAGCTTTAATGGGAGTTTCCATGTACTTCTGTTGTGAGGAGAATACATACACCACATGTAATTCTTCTTTTTCCTACCTGCTCCAAGCCAGAAGGTAATGCTATCTGCTCATGTTGTTAATCACTGTCAGGATGTCTTGTCCATGGCATACTGCTTCAGAGAGACTTATCCTGCTCTCATTTACTCTGGTGTAAGTCAGGAATAATTTCACTGATGTGAATGAAACAATGCTGGTGCTAAACTGCTCTAAGTGAGAGGTGTTGCCAAGTATTGCAATTTCATTGCAAGTTTTCTGGTAAATGATATTTTCTTAAAGCTGCTGCTGGAATCAGGAAACTGCATGAGAATCTCAGCTTTCATTTAAAAAACAAACAAACAAGATTTTAAGCCATCATGGTTTCAAAGAAAAGCTTGAAAATGTGACCCAAGCACACCCTAATGGTCAGAAAGCAGATAAAAAGCACCCTACGTTTATTCCTTTTTAAAAATCTCCTGACTTTATGCCAATCTCATGAGCCGTGGGTTCTCAGGTTTGGCAATACTGGAGTAGCACTGACATCCTGAGCTCTGTTAAAAATCTGGCCACTTATTTTGATGCCTAGATGAGCGCTGTGCTTTTTTGAAAATCTGTCCCTTAATCTTCACGGGCTACATTTAGACCGAATTCAAGCTGGTTTTAAAATGGGTTGGAGCCCCATATAGACGGGGCTCACATGGCGAGAACTGTCCTTCTAAGTGATTTACTTAAAGCTTGTGAAGCAGATTTAAAACCAGTTTGGATTTGGGGGGGATTGCTTCAGGGTGGCCAAGGCTTTAGGACTAGCTGCTCTGAAAATCAGACAAGGAATGTGTGTTATAGGCAATAGTGCCATCTAGTGGTAAAATCATAACTCTGCATATTAACAAACAACATTCAAATACCCCACAGCTTTACCGTTGTGCCTGAATTTGCCACTGGTAAGGTGGATGCAGGTTACTTACTTTACCATGTGTACCACAGTGCTGTGGCTCTTGGGGTTTAAAGTGTGCCAAAAGAATTCGAAGTCTGTCCTTGCACAATGCTGCAGTTTTGTTAGGTCAAAACAGAAGTTCTGATTTAAATACTTTTATTTATAATGTTATATTGCTCCCTTACTAAAGAGCAATCTGCCTCACACCCATCTCAGAGGTTTCTTCTGAGTGGGACACAAGGCCTCCACACAGATACCTTGCCCTCCCATGGATGCCTAAGGATCTGCCAGGTTTGGAGGGGCCAAACTGGTAACCTCAACTGGATAACATAGGAGTGATGTTTGGAAGGGCATCCTTGCAGAGCTTTGCTCTATAGAGCCTCTTTCTGGGGTCACATCTCAGGAGGGAGTTCTCAACCTTTAACCCAGGGATTATTATCTAATAGTTATTCAAAAGCACCTTTCATTTGAGGGTCTCAAAGCCCTTTACAAAATATGAATTCATGAAGCCTCACAATGTCACACTGCAGATTTGTAAACTGAGGCACAGGGAAGTTAAGCTAGTTATTTGCACCAAGGACAAATGCACCTCTGGAAGTGTAGGCCCTTGCATTTCCAGCCCTTGTGGTTGTGAAGATAACCTTCCACAGGGGATCTCAGTGTCCACCAATGCCATGTTGAGTGCCTTAGGCTTGGTCTGCACTGCAGACTTACGTTGTTATAATTGCTCAGGGGCATTGGGGCGCAGTTATATTGACTGAACTCCTGGTGTCGATAGCACTATGTCAACAAGAAGGCTTCTCCCATCAATGTAGCTACCGTTGGCAGAGGTAGCATCTTCACTGAGCTGCTGCAGCTGTGTATGTGTAGACAAGTCCTTTAGTCTGGAAACATACAGGCTGTAGGTGGCATGAAAACTCACCCTGACTCCCCCCACTGTTCATCTCTCTGGACTGTTATGATCATGCTGTCTCAAGCCTAATGCTGACACTTTAATTGTCACCATTAAGTATTTTGTTTCTGATCATTTTAGCAGATAGATCAGGGAGAGAGAATGAAGCCTATGGGAGGGGGATTGGGAGATGCTCCAAGGAGAAGTGGGACAGACAAAGGAGGATGGGAAAGGAAGGGGCACACAGGGCAGAAATAGAGGTGTTCTGAAACAGGAGCATATTTCCCACTGAGTGTTACTGACAAAACACAGAAGCATTAGACAATGACAATAACTCAGACTTTAGTTACTCCATTATAGCCCTTTCCTGTCCTTGATTTTTGTGCAAGAGCCCCATTGTCATACATGGGAGTGGTACTCTGCACTGAGGGGTACACAGAGTCCTACCTTAATACCTAATGTTGCCAACCCTCCAGGATTGTCCTGGAGTTTCCAGGAATTAAAGATTAATCTTCAATTAAAGATTATGTCATGTGATGGAACCTCCAGGAATTCGTCCAACCAGAATTGGTGACCCTATTTATACCTGAGCCCATGAACCATCATAAAAATTGCCTAATCCACAGAAAGAGTTTGACACCTGCATGGGTAGAAGATACAAGGAGACAGTTGTGAGAAATATTATAACCCTGTGTGGTATCTTTGGGGACCATTACATTGAATATATGAGTGGTTTATGTACGATTGTGTCCTACTCCATGGGGGAGGGTTACCACCTCTTCTACAGGAATGAAAACCAGTGTGGGGTTGTTACCTCAGGGTGGGGTGGGGGTTGCATATGCTGGTTCAGGATGGGTTTGCCAGAGATTCAAGCAAAGAAAGGCCTTTTGGTATAAAGCTGAGCTTGAACTGACAAAGGGCCTTGTTTCTGATCCAGCAAATAGAAAGGACCTTCAGTTCAAGGGGGGCTCCCAATCCTCGCAGAAGGGTTGGAAATACTTTGGCATGCTGGGGCCCCATAAGACTGATGGGTGAGTCTTAGTATGTTTAGTGTGTGTTTAAATCTGTTTGTTTTTATTAGGTTTTCTCTGCAATGTTTTTACAGGAAGAATAAATATGCTTGCTTAGTGAGAGCTGCACGGTGACCTGTAACTGCTGGTAAAAATGCTGTCACTGATTGTCTTTGGAGAGAAAGCAATGCGCAGGCACTGGCCATTAGGCAGACTGCTTTGTAGGCACAGCTGCTGACTTTCAAAAGTGCCGGGGAGTGCTCGATGCCCGGCTCTGACCCAGGCCCCCCATGCCACTCCACCCCTTCTCCCAAGGTCCCACCCCACCCTGCCTCGTTCCGCCCCTGCTCCACCCCACCCTGCCTCTTCCCACCCATTTCCGCCCCTTCCCTTGAGCGCATGGTGTTCTTGCTCCTCCCCCATCCCTTCCAGCCTCCTGCATACCAGGAAACAGCTGTTTGCGGTGGGCTGGAGGCGCAGGGAGGGAGGGGGAGGTGCTGCTCTGCAGGGCCCGCCAGTGGGCGGGAGGCACTGGAAAGTGGGGGTGAGCTGACCGGGGGGCTGACCTGACCTGACAAGGCACTCCTGGAGTGGACCATAGAGAAGGAGTATGGGTACAGTTATCCTGAAACTGTGAGAACAATAGGTTCTTCTTTTCTGCCCTGTCCCTCTATCTATAGAAGGAATAGTAATACACTCCAAAAACTGGAAAACCAATGTGCAAAAATGTTAGCATTTCAAATCTGTTACCATTTTGCAGGGTTAAAAAACTGTAATGTTTTATCTCAGTCGTTTTTGAAAATTTTTGTTTACCTTCAGGTTTTTGGAAGGAGAACATTTTAAATAATGGTTTTGAAAATGACTTGACTAAAAATGTTGATTAAAAATTGTGCTAAAGTATTGTGGAAAATTTCACAAAGATACTGAAAATTTCAGTGCTGTCAGTTTTTTTTAAAATTTTATTTTATTTTTGCAAAAAGTTTCCTTTTTAGAGAAAAAGGCTATTTTTCAACTACAAAACCTTTTGAGAACCCTTTCTTATATCCAGGACGGCCATGCTTTGAGAACATGCTTTTATCATAACCTGAAATTTTAAATCCATAATTTATTGTATCTCATTAGACAAAACAATCATAAACAGGAGTAAATCTAGCAACAACAAAAAAGAAAAGAAAGGAATCTGAAAAATGTTTCAGCACGCACATATACCCTACCTCTATTGTTATGCAAACCTTTAAAATCACTGCTATCTCCAAGCTCTGGCCTAGAAACAATTGACATTCCCTTTGTCATACAAATAGCTTTGCATTGAGAGTGATGTGTAACCCTAAGCACACAATAGGATTTTCAAGCAAAAGCTAAAGGGGAATCCAGGGGCTTCTGTTGTTGAATTCAGGGAAAGTAATCTGCATTTTTCCTGTGTAGGACAATGTGGCTTTTCTACAAGTGATTTACACTCTCAGGCCTTGTCCACATTTGTGGGGGGGTTGTTTTTTTTTAATTACAAAAACCTCTTCCATTGCTGTAGCTGGTGCAGCACCACTGGTTGTAGCCCTAGCGTAGACAAGGCTGCCATGGCCAGAGGCGTTTATTAGACTTTCTCTGTTGCTCCCTGTATGTAGCTGCATCTTTGTCTCCAGCTTCCCCTGCAAAGGAGAGTTTATTGGATTATTTGTGCATGTGGATGCAACCGATGAAGTGAGCTGTAGCTCACGAAAGCTTATGCTCAAATAAATTGGTTAGTCTCTAAGAGGCCACAAGTACTCGTTTTCTTTTTGCGAATACAGACTAACATGGCTGTTACTCTGAAAACTGGGGGTTAGGTTGGCTTAACTATGTCACTCAGGGGGGTGAATTTTTCACACCCTGAGCGACGTTGCTGGGTTCACCTAACTTTTTAGTGTTGAACAGGCCTAAGTTGGACCTGGTCGATATGGAGGCAGCCCAATCAGCCAGGCAGAGGAATTGCTTAAAGCCAGCTTTGTGCTCTTTCCTTGCCTTGCACTTGGGGGAATGGGGTGTTTGTGTGTGTTGTGTGAAAGAGAGAGAGGGAGGCAGGCTGAGCCAGGCAGCTAAGGCCTGAGGCCGCACCTGATCTTACCCCTGGGCTCTACACACACCGCAGTATGATCCTCCACCAACTGGACAGCCTCTGTGCATTGGATCCCGGCAAACTCCTTCCCTGCCTCCTCCAGAGGATTCAGATGATCAGCTCTGGTAGCAGCTTAGGACCAGTGCAGCTGCTCTGCTGTTGGAAAACGGGTAGGAGGTTTTCATACGCAGACGTTGGTAGGACAGCCCACAAACGTGCAAAGCTTCGCTGCTGCTGCCCGCACTCCTCAGGCTCCTGTCACATCAGGGGAGCTCCAAGCTCGTGAAATCGCACTATACAATGAGTCCTCTCTGTCGTGTATTTTGAGCTCTCTGCCTGAGATGGAACTCCTGACTTACGTATGTGGCGCGTTTGAAGAGGTTTATTTTTGCCTAGTCAGTGCCTTGCCTGCTTTAAGTCACCGTGACCTACATACAGAGGTGATCCAAGCAACACTGTCTTTTTCTCCTTATTTTTTCAGGTGACATTGCTTGTCAGGGCCAGCTTGAGGGTTTTTCTGGCTTCTCTCTCTCATGTCCCCTCATAGGGTCAGACATGCATTTAGCGAAGGGTTGGGTTGTTTTGTTTGTTTTTTATTTTTCCCCTTCACTAACAAAATGAATGCTTTAAGTGTTTCTCTTCATAAAGACCAATGGAAGCTCGGGACGGGGGGATGGATCAGGGAGGGTCATGTCGCACTCCCCGTCAGTACCTGGCCCAAGTCAGGGGAGGTAATGATCCCGCCAGCGGACCAAATTCAGTGATGAATCCTGGTTGTGTGCCACCTGAGGCCCGTTGCGCATAAGCTAAGAAGAATGGAAGCTCACACTTCGGAGGTGGTATTGATTGACAGCGACTTTATTAGCATCATTTTAAGCATAGAACTCTGGGCTTCAGTTTCCTGCCTCTGTGTGGATATAACATAGATCCTTTGAGGAGGGTTGAATGACTCAGGGAGTTGCTAAAGGGATATAGAAACTTTCACCCAGCTATAAGTTACCTTTGAATCCAGGGTGATGCAGACTTTACTAGTAGATGGCTCTTCAGC
Source organism: Lepidochelys kempii (assembly GCF_965140285.1). Classification (NCBI taxonomy): domain Eukaryota; kingdom Metazoa; phylum Chordata; order Testudines; family Cheloniidae; genus Lepidochelys; species Lepidochelys kempii. Next base: position 23,464,269 of record NC_136387.1, on the reverse strand, counting down.
AGCCTGGATGAGAAAAGTTTTGTAGTATCAGTCCACTTCTCAGGGGCATGGATTCACTGGGAGAAGATTGCATTGTACATACATAGGTCTTTTCTGTTCTGAGTAAAAACTAGGCTACGTGACTGACCTTGCTTTGACTGTCAGCTGGAAGCCCAGATACATATTGCTTTTCCACATTTCAAAACTCACCACCATGGCTGGCACTAATTGACACTGGCAGAGCAGCCAAGAACTGAATAATAGCCCTGGAGGTTCCGACCCCTGTGATTTATCCCTGCAGGTCAGGGTTGAAGCACATTGCTGACAAGGGGCTTGTGCTGTACCTGCACTGTGGGTATAAACAGACAAGTGCATTTCCCAGTGCTGTCAGTCTGGCACCTTTCACACTACATTACTCAGCAGTTAGCAGAGAGAAACAACTGGCATTTCAGCATTGCAGGGGAGAAGCAGCTGTTTGGAAGATGAAGGGATGGCAGGGAGCGGTTATACAATTGTGGGAATCAAAGAAGCCCACATCGATCTTACTTGTGCTACGGGGTGCCTGTCTCCGAAGCTTGTACCCACTGTGCTGTTGATAGTACCTAATGTTCCTAAGACCCACTCTTGATGATATCTCTGACAGAAATTACTCCCTGAACAGTCATGCTATTTGTCTCTGTTCTTCCTCCTTTGATTACAGCCAGACTGGGATGTCCCTGATCTGCATAGAAATTAATATTTAAAAAGTCGATGCCATCCTCAAAGGGATTTATGCACTGTTAAGTCATCAGATTTATTGCGTTAGTGAAGAATAGCAGTAAGTAATGATGTGGCAACACTGGAATGGATATAAGTGAGGTGAGGAGTGCTACAAGCAATAGATTTTGTTTTGGAACAAACCAGATTGAAAATTAACGTTATAATTGAGGATCTGTCTTTGCAGTATAGATTTCTACCAAATGTTGTAATCAGACTGCAACATAACTGACTCCATATACAACACACAGTGCTGTGAGTGAGTACACTCTGTTTTGAACTGACTGGTATTTAGGGCTGGTTGTCAGGCACTAGGCAGGTTCTAACAAGGTTCTGCTGTGTCATTGCGCTAGCAAGTCCCCCTGTCTCCTAGTCTCTGTGTGGGAGGATCTCCCATAGTCCATTATACTAGTTACGAGCTGGGTGAAACCTTGTTATGGGTCAAGCTAAGACCTCGCTGAGATTGATGGATGTGAATTTGTGCAGGCAGAACACAAAAAACTGAGAACAGACAAGCACACAGAGAGAGGCAGAGGCAGAAAGTGAGAAAGCCAAGCAGTCACTTACAAGGACAGTGTGAACCTGGAAAAAGCTAAAGGGAGAGCTTTGAGGGCTGTAAGCTAAGAAATTGCTCTTTTTTTCTTCTTGGTTTCCCCTGTGTCTGGAGAAGCAGGACTTTGAACATTCCTTGTAAAGAAATAAAATTGCATCAAAGAAAATACCAGGCTCTTATCAATTTCTACTTCCAACTGGAACATGCCCCAGGCCCCAACATTTGACTAGCTGCTCAGATTGAAAAGGGGCAACAATTGTGTTAGCCGTGGGACCCAGTTTCCCAGAAAAGAGGTTGTGAGCCTGGCACTCCTGTTGAACCAAGATGGAAGAAACAACGGGGGTACTTGCAGAAATGGCCAGCAGGAATTAAAACAGGATCTAAAACAGGAGCTAGAGACTTTGCAAAAGGAATTAAGTCAAGATATAAAACACGAGCTGGATGTTTCCCAGAAAGGGCTCAGAGATGACTTGCAGGCTGAGATGAGATTCCTTTGGGTATGCCTAAAATGCAATTAAAAACCCACGGCAGCCTGTGCCAGCTGTCTGGCTTGTGGGGGCTCGGGCTAAAGGGCTGTTTAATTGCAGTGTAGCTGTTCTGGCTCAGGCTGCAGCCTGAGCTCTGGGAACTTCTCGCCACTCAGGGTCATACAGCCTGGGCTCCAGCCCGAGCCTGAAAGTCTACACTGCAGTTAAACGGTCCCTTAGCCTTAACCCCGAGAGTCCAATTCACTTGGCATAGTTCAGCCATGACCGTGAGTGTCTAGCTGCAGTGTAGACTTATCATTTTAGAGTAGCAACAATGAAGTGCCCAGAGGGATTGGGAAACCCAGCTGCAAAATACCCAGGCTGGAATGGTTAAACAGATTGATGAGGTAACGAGCAAACTAACTGCCACAGACCAGAAGATCTCCTGCGAAATAGCAGAGACTAAACAGGCTTTGACCAGTTTAGAACTTGCTAACTGAGATGAGCTGCAGCAAGGACTGATGGAGCTAAAATTCATCTGCAGAAGGAAATCAAAGGGTCACAGGCCACAGTGGAAAGCAGCTAGAATTGGACCAGTCAGTGGACTTGGGTAAAACTAGACGCTTGCAACAGTTTTCTATCCTGTTTGTAACCTATAGAGGCCAAGAGAGGAAAGGTTGGCCTACCCCAGGTCAAATGATGCACAAACCCACTGTCTTGAGGGAAAAACTCCTCAGGAGGCTTATTTCAACATCACTTCAACAACATAGCTCAAATGAATGGCTGGGATGATGGACAGAAAGGGAAGTTATTAGCAGGTCTGATGGTGTTGCAGAATTTAATCCCAGAGAAGAGACTTAGTTATCTAGACCTGGTACAAGCCCTTGACATGCGGTTTGGAGCTAGCCATCAATCTGAGCTGGCCAAGACACAGCTAAGACCTGGAAGGAAGAAACCCTACTTGAACTGGCAGAGGACCTGCAGAGAGTTTATGTTCCTGGTATATTCAGACGCCAACAAGGCCTTCCAGGGTAAACTGGCAACAGACCAATTTATAGATGTTCAGCTAGACTTAGACTTGCAGATAAAAATAATCAGCAAATGGATGGCAAAGACACTCCGAGAGGCTGTGCGATTTGCCACAGAACTTGAGTCTTTTCTTGCAGCAGTGCGCCAGAAAAGGAAGCAGCTGCTAGGGAGGAAGATGAAAGCTGATCACCATGAGCCCTGTATGTCCAGCTCTGTGTCTAATATGTATGATGAAATAGAGCAGGGATCGGCAACCTTTGGCCCGCGGCCCGCCAGGGTTTGTTTACCTGCTGCGTCCGCAGGTTCGGCTGATCATAGCTTCCACTGGCTGCGGTTCATCACTCCAGGCCAATGGGGACTGCGGGAAGCAGCACGGGCTGAGCGATGTGGTGGCCGTCTCTTCCCGCAGCCGCCATTGGCCTGGGATGGCAAACCACAGCCAGTAGGAGCTGTGATCAGCCAAACCTGTGGAAGTGGCAGATAAACAAACTGGCCCGGCCCACCAGGAGACTTACGCTGGTGGCCTGCGTGCCAAAGATTGCCGATCCCTGAAATAGAGCATGCTAATCTGGTTCCTGAGCATATTGAGTGATTAGAAAAACAGATAAATTTGGTTTGTAAAACAAGGGAAATTGGCAATAATGCAAATATTAAAGGAAACAGTTCAATTAAATGCCAGTACTGAGACAAAACTGGCCGCAAAAAGAATTTTTATACATTTAAGACAGCCCAAGACAGACTGTCACAAGGGTCTAGTGAAAGCCAGTTTGGGAAATGGGGAAACACTAAACTGAAAGAGCAAAACTTGGAAGTACAAGAATCAGCCCCACAGGTTTCATTTTATTCTGGACAGTAATGGGTGTTTGGCTATTGAGTGTGTAATAGGGTCTGTGAAATGCACAGCTGTGATTGACACTGGCTCAAATATAACATTTATTAAACCAGACATGCTAAAAAGGCTAGGGAATCAAGGATTCAGAACTGAACCACCTAATTGATCTCAGATTGAGATAGTGACTGACAAGCGCATCTGTCCGAAAATTGGATTTGAAAACTGGACCTCTGGAACTTGAGGACGAAATTGGATTGGCTGAAATAGTGGATGAGTTCATAAATGGCTTGGATTTTATTATGGCTAATAACAACGATGTAATCAATGCCAGGAAAGGTGTCTTACAAATTCAGTCTGTAGAAATTCACTTCAAAGATATGGCCCAGGAGAGCCACATGGTTTATAGGCAATTGATTTGCAGTGAATGAGTTGTCCTGCCTCCAGGGGCAGGAACCATTTAACATGCTGTGGTAGCTTTCCAGCAATGAAAAGACGTGGGGTGGTGGAATCCTGGTTTGAGGCCTAAGTCTTGGGGAAATCTTAGCTGCTAAAGCTCTTGTGGATCTGAAGAACTGATCCCTGTTTCTTTGCTGAATGTTTCTGACACCTCCCCGCCCCACCCCAATTTGAGAATGTAGCTGTGTAAATTGAGGCTGGAAAAGTTGTTATGGTGCTGAATCATCCCCCATTCAAACAGAAAATGCAGGGTCTGCCTCAATCACTAAATTCCACAGAAACAATAGGCATTGCTCAGGAGCTGATTGAAAAGGGCCCTTCCCTGCTGGTTGAAAGAAAGTCCATGAGGGAGTGAAAAATCCTACAGAGGTTTGGGTGGAAATAAAAAAATCAATTTGGGTTTGCGATGTGAAAGTATCTTGACAGAAGGACACTGTCCCTAGGTAGATAGTTAACCTTGTATCATATTTAATTTGTTACTTTTAACTGGGTCATACCAGTTGTTACCATTTTAGGCTTCACTGGGATGATGGGCAAAGCTGAGGTAGGGAGGAGGGCTGTTATGCTGGGTGAAATCTTGTTATGGGTCAAGTTAAAGGCTTGCTGAGATTGGTGGCTGTGAAGTCACCCTTCAATTTACCTAACTGTAAGGATAAATTAATCACAAGCCCTGAGCTAAGAAAAAAGGATTGTGAACCCACCTAAGAGGAGTTGCTGAGTGGGGGATGGGTTTTGCTGAGGGGACTTTGACCTGATCCTTCTAAAAGGGACCAAACTCATTGTAACACTAGGGTTTCCCTCCAAGACTTCTTCCAGCCATCTCCACAGAGAGCTATTCCAATGCTTGCTAACAGACTGAGTCACAGAAAAGCCTTGTCATCCTGTTACACTTGACCTTGACTCAGGGGATAGGCCTTCTCTCTCAAGCAACCATGGGGCTTTATATGGTTCCATTGAACCTATCACAGCTATCTCTACTTGCTTAAGATTCTGCAAACTGACTCATCTTTTCCATCCTTTGGGAATCATTCCAGATCTTAATTTGGCTTGACCAGATCTGACTCATGTTGGACAACTTCAGAAATTAGAATCAAATTGAGTTTATTGTAGAAACAGCAAGGCCATGGTGAAATTATCATTAAAAATTTCCCCATTGACATGACAAGAGATTTTTGGGCTTTAATCTAAATCAATTAGCAATACTTATCTGGGCTCCCAGCTGCCAAACCAAGAATGGGTCAGTCGCTTAACCTGATTTTACTCTCAGCGGAAAAGACCTATGCACCATGAAACCGTCTTATAGTGAATTCATGCCATGGGGAAATATAATTTACTACTGCAATAATTTCACTATATCAGAGGAGATCAATTGAAGCAGCTCTCACAAACCTGGATGGGCTCTGATCCATGAGAAAAACAGAACATATTGCATTCCCTTATAAAAAATACTATAGTATTCTACAGCCTACATCAGTGTTTTAAATCATTGTAGAATAAAATTGTATTTTTAGGCACTGCAGTCATTTATAGCTATTTTTGAGGCAGTTGTGAAGTGTGTTCTTTTTATGCTTGCAACTAGAGAGTAGATCAGTTGATAAAAGTTGTGTTTAAAGAGACACTGTCTGGTGAAAAAAAATCACTGGGCCAAATTCTGAGGTGTTTACACTCTTTTTATTCAGTTCTCATTCAGCCAAAAACTTCTATTGAAATCAGTGGGAGTGTTGCCTGAGAAGACCTCAGGATTTGGCCCATATAATAAAAAAATATTTCTTAAATGTGCCAGAACGTTAGGTTTTCAATTTTATTTTGTACTTTTAATAATATATTTTGTTTTTCCTGATAATGCTGTTTGTTTATGTTTTATACAATTTCTGAGTTGAACAATACAAATAGATGAGTTCCACTTGGATTTCTAATCAGTTCCACAGTCTGACATGAGCTAACCCCATGCAGTGGTGTTTGGGTCACAAAAATTACAGATTTCAGAGTAACAGCCGTGTTAGTCTGTATTCGCAAAAAGAAAAGGAGTACTTGTGGCACCTTAGAGACTAACCAATTTATTTACAATTACAGAACATTTGTTTACAAAAACCAAAACAATGTGATTTCTATTACAATTAAAATGTAAATGTTCTCAAACATATTTACATTGGATTTAAGTTTTGGTAAAGCTTAATTTTACAAAACCTAAATCGTGGGTCAAATTTGACCTGATACCGTTAATGTGAAGTCAATACGAAGTGGTGATTATAACAGGACATACAATCATGATCTGGACTCTAAAAAAGTGTTCACTCTATTGGGAGCTGAGGTCCCCATGGAAAATAACTCTCAAGAACTTGCTAGAGAATGCAGTTTTTCTCTGCAGCCTATGATCTATGTCTATGATCAGCACTTCTGTCAGCCCTAAAATAGAGCCATTCTAACCTTCTGAGATATCAGATTCCCATCTGTCTTCAGCAGACAGATGCCAGATAGTCCCAATGGCAGTAATTTCATAGTATAATGCAACTGAATGGCCATCCCAAGCACCTCTTATGTTATATAAAAGATATAACCAATCAATAATTGCTTGTGTGTTTGTGTCTGGAGCAGAGGATTTTGCAATAATTGTATACATTCAGTTTACAGAGTATTTTTTCCTTCCATGTTGGTCCTTAAATTGTTCATTCTCCATCTCAGGGTACGTCTACACTGGCAGAGTTACAGTGCCACTCAGAGAGTGCTGAAGGGAAACCACTGTTGTGTGTTCACACTTGCGGCACTTGCATGGGTATTCAGAGTGGTGCATCTGGGCAACTATCCCACAGAGCATCTCTTCTTCTGCCGTTAAGAGTTGTGGATCACTCAGAGTGCATCATAACATCACGTAGAATGTCCTCTTTAGTTCTTCGTGGCCGCTTTCTAATTCTGCACAGCTGTTCAGCTGGCAATAACAAAGAGGGAGGCTGGGCTCACAAGGTCATCTCTGTGAAGCCAAAACGCAACACTTTACAGAAGCAGTATTGTTTGCAACACAGAAAACACTGATTCAGTGATTTAAAATGCAGCCCGTTTTCACATACCTGTCACTAACTGGCTGACTCCAGGCAAGTACATATGAGCCACAAGACTCCCAAAGTGGTGAGTAACCTCAGGGGCAGGAGAAATCAGTGCTCCTGGACCCTACTGTACACTGGGCACATGGCTCTTGGGGAGAGCCAGCACTGTGGGGGGAAGAAGGGGTCTGATAATCATTCCTGTCCCCACGTTTTCCACAGGCTGTGATCATGGAAGATATCTTGCTGCCGAGGGTGAACAGGGAATCAAGGGAGTGTCTTCTCCAAGACTGCGGCTTTCACCCAGCTGAAATTATAGTGGGAATCCAAACTCCAGCCATCCAAGGTGCAGACTTTGAACACACAACAGTATGGGAACCTTGTATGCAAAGCTGATTGCTTGTAAGCAGATACCATGCTTGTGTAGTTTAAAACAAACCACATTATTTTCCCACAGTAAATCAAATGAATTGGTGAACTTTGTATTTTTAATGCAATCCATTTCTTTATATTCTACCAGTTAGGTTGTTTCAGTAGATGAAACCTATCATTTTCCAAACAGTAGGCATTCATATGATGCCTACAGTGGTGTTTGTAACTAATGGTGCAGCTCATTAACAAGTTCCCTCTATCATCTCCCTTGTATATTCACAACATTATATCTGGTTTCAGAGTAGCAGCTGTGTAAGCCTGTATCTGCAAAAGGAAAAGGAGTACTTGTGGCACCTTAGAGACTAACAAATTTATTTGAGCATAAGCTTGCTCACTTAAGCTTAAATTTATTTGAGCATAAGCTTAAGTGAGCAAGCTTATGCTCAAATAAATTTGTTAGTTTCTAAGGTGCCACAAGTACTCCTTTTCTTTTTGCGAACATTACGTCTGTCTCTCTGTGGCCTGTCTACATAGGAAAACTTACTGATATAGTTATACCAGTATAAATCCATGTGGACACTCCTATTCCAGAACAAGCTAACCAGAAAATTGGTCCAATAAAAGATATTACCTCACCCACACTGTCTCAGAAGAAGGCATTCATTCTGAAATAAGAGTGTCCACATGGGGAATTATACCAGTTACATCAATCAGTATAGTTATGCTGGTAAATTTCCCCAAGACGACAAGCCTGAGATATATGTATGTGTGTGTGTGTTTCTTTTTTGTGATTAATCAAGCTTTTTTTAATTGAACATCTTTGGAAATGTTAGCAAATATCAGAAAATATGATGTTGCTGAAGTGTAAATTGTCCCTTATACAGATTAAACAATATTGCTATTAATCCAGTGAAATATTTTACTTTATTTTAGTGTGTTTCACTGTGTTTTTAAAATCCATTGCACCTACTGAACACCACTATTCAGACCAGGCTTCATACATAAGAATGGCCATACTGGGTCAGACCAGAGGTCCATCCAGTCCAGTATCCTGTCTTCTGACAGTAGCCAATGAGAGAACAGGTAATCAAGTGATCCATCCCATCACCCATTCCCAGCTTCTGGCAAACAGAGACTAGGGACAGCATCCCTGCCCATCCTGGCTAATAGCCATTGATGGACCTATCCTCCATGAATGTATCTAGTTCTTTTTTTAACCCTGTTATAGTCTTGGCCTTCACAACATCCTCTGGCAAAGAGTTCCACAGGTTGATTATTGTGTTGTGTGAAGAAATACTTTCGTTTGTTTTAAACCTGCTGCCTATTAATTTCATTTGGTGACTGACCCTAGTTCTTGTGTTATTGTTATACCAATAAATTAAAAACCAGCAGGATCTTATTAAAAGGGAAAAAGTCAAAATACCACATTTATTGTGAATACAGAAAGAATCATAGTAAGCAGTTTCATAGTACAGTTTCCACGGCATGCATCCAATGAAGTGAGCTGTAGCTCACGAAAGCTCATGCTCAAATAAATTGGTTAGTCTCTAAGGTGCCACAAGTACTCCTTTTCTTTTTGCAGTAAGCAGTTAGTTATAGTTATAACATTCCATTCAATCTCATATTTATTCACACATTCATTCATACAAATACACACACACACACACACACACACATGTTCTACAAGGTTGTTATTATAGTTACTAGCCTTAGAGTTGCTCATACCAAGCCACTGGCCAGGTGGCCTGGACATGAGGAGGGAGCAGGGCCTTGTCAGATTCTCATCTGATGCTCCTGGAAGTTGGTTTGCAGAATCAGACCCCAAAGTTCTCACTTTGTAGAGTCCATTTTTATAGGAATTTCTTCCTATGCCAGTCTATGGGAATTGCTTCATCATGCTGTTGCTGAATCAATCAGTGGATGGCACATTCCTGAAGGCTCCGTGCTGCTAAATGTTATCTTGATCTTTGGTTCTCCCATTCTTGAGGCTGTTGGGTGGATTCCAGTCTGCCCTTGTGGGTCCTCTGATTATTTCCACTTGACGCCTTCTTCAGCCGATGGACACTGGATTCTTAGGCTGGCACCTCCCTGATCATTCAGTTATTATCCACACCAAGCATCCATCTCTATTTTAATCACAATTGTTAACAAAGCAAGATGAATACAACAAAAGGGCAGGGAGTCTCTGGGTGCTGTTTCTATTGTTACAAAGTATTGCTTTGAGTCTCTCTGTGTGTGAGTAGTTGTTGTTACAAAGAATTGCTTTGAGAACAGACTCTGACTTAGAATGTACTAACACAATTAGCAGCTTGCAAGTTTCACACAAAGCAGTACCAAAAACCAAGAGACCTCTTAATTAGTAATACCCTGGAATTTAAACTCTGGGGAATCAAACTCATTTGTGATTTTAATACAGAACTTCTTTAATATGATCCAACATTATGAGAAGGAGTAAAATAATACTTCCTTATTTACTTTCTCCACACCTGTCATGATTTTATAGACATCTATAATATCTCCCCTTAGCTGTCTCTTTTCCAAGCTGAAAAGTCCCAGTCTTATTAGTCTCTCCTCATATGGAAGCTGTTCCAGATCCCTAATCATTTTTGCAAAAAGAAAAGGAGTACTTGTGGCACCTTAGAGACTAACCAATTTATTTGAGCATGAGCTTTCGTGAGCTACAGCTCACTTCATTTGTTACCCTTATCTGAACCTTTTCCAATATATCTTTTTTGCGATGGGGTGACCACATCTGTATGCAGTATTCAAAATGTGGGCATACCATGGATTTATAGAGAGGCAATATGATATTTTCCGTCTTATCTATTCCTTAATGATTCCCAACATTCTTCCCTAAAGCTTACATATTACATTACTATCATGTATGGTACTATAACTTTATATATATGTATATATATATATATATATATATATATATATATATATATATATAAACCTATAACTTAGCTAGTAGCATACCTGGAAACAGAAATCAGGGAATATTTTCCTACAAAATGTAATGTTACATGCTTTATGTATATTACTGTAACTCCTGGACTATACAGGAGTCTATACTCAATAGACTTCACGTTCAGAACTGATACTGACAACCAGGAGATGGAACTCTGGTACATGATAAAAATATATTTCAGTCAATGAAACTTCTTAAAATGAAGACTTCTTAAACTTCACTTAAAATGAAACTTCTGCATCTTTGGAAGTCAGTTGCCCAAAAGAGGAACTGCAGAAGTCTGAATCTCTCAGATTCTTTCTTTCTGACAGGTATTTTTTCAGTTGCACATACATCAAGTTCAGAAGTTCAGAATACAGTCAGATCCCATAGGCACAGTGTGCTAACAGTTACTGTGGGTGAATGGTGTAATGTGAGGTAAAGTTGTCTCTCTGCTTGGACCTAGGAAATGCTCATCTCTGCAGTAACACATGGCCTCAAATATGATTTAGAGTCTTTGAAACCATATTTAATATCCTGAAATAGAATAATAGAATATCAGGGTTGGAAGGGACCTCAGGAGGTCATCTAGTCCAACCCCCTGCTCAAAGCAGGACCGATCCCCGACTAAATCATCCCAGCCAGGGCTTTGTCAAGCCTGACCTTAAAAACTTCTAGGGAAGGAGATTCCACCACCTCCCTAGGTAACGCATTCCAGTGTTTCACCACCCTCGTAGTGAAAAAGTTTTTCCTAATATCCATCCTAAATCTCCCCCACTGCAACTTGAGACCATCACTCCTTGTTCTGTCATCTGCTACCACTGAGAACAGTCTAGAGTCATCCTCTTTGGAACCCCCTTTCAGGTAGTTGAAAGCAGCTATCAAATCCCTCCTCATTCTTCTCTTCTGCAGACTAAACATCCCCAGTTCCCTCAGGCTCTCCTCATAAGTCATGTGTTCCAGTCCCCTAATAATTTTTGTTGCCCTCCGCTGGACTCTTTCCAATTTTTCCACATCCTTCTTGTAGTGTGGGGCCCAAAACTGCACACAGTACTCCAGATGAGGCCTGAGGCCTCACTAATGTCGAATAGAGGGGAACGATCACGTCCCTCAATCTGCTGACAATGCCCCTACTTATACATCCCAAAATGCCATTGGCCTTCTTGGCAACAAGAAATAGCCTCCTGCTAAAAGCATTCAGGAACTCTTATTTTTGAAAACAATCCTCTTTGAACACAAAATAATAAAAAGCCTGATTCTGCTTTCCTTGGCAAAACTCCCACTGAATTCAGACCTGAATTCATTGAATTCCCAAACCTGGAGAAGAGCTCTGTGTAGCTCGAAAGCTTGTCTCTTTCACCAACAGAAGTCGATCTAATAAAAAAAAATATTACCTCATCCATCTTGTCTCTAATATCCTGGGACCAACACGGCTACAACAGTGCCTACGTTGAATTCAGTTGTCATGTAAAATAAAGGCTTGTTACCAGGCGGAAATTGAGACTCACCATAAAAATACGTGGGGCATAATTCAGGCTCTAATCACTTGTAACTTTGACATTGGCTAGCAGACCATTATTGTGAGCTATTCAGACTTGTTGCAGCTATGTGCATTAGAGACATGGGGTGGCCAGGCCAAATCTGTCTGTCACCTTCACTTTGTCACTTACTGACTTTTGATCATTTAACTGTGCAACCTTATGGCCAGATTGTGTCTTTAAGGGCACCCAGCTCCAGAGGGAGAGCCGGGAGTCCTTGTATGACAGGTATCTTTTGCCATCAGAGTGCAAGGGGAGTGTGCATGCTGCATCTCCCTTTAGGACAGCGCAGTATGCTCTCCCCCACCTATCTGGTGCTGAGACAGTGGTTCTGTGGCTAGATACCCAGCCGGTGCTAGCAGAGGAAAGTCCCTGTGTGTTCTGGGGTGCTCCAGCACTGCAGTTGGGGTTGGCCCTTGGGTAGGTGGGAGAACAAGTAGGAGGAAGGTTCCTTATACTTACCCTTGCATAAGTGTGAGTACAGACTAAGGCACCATCTGGCCCTCAGTGTTTTCTTATTGTAGTTTTTCCGATTACAGTGCTAGAATATGGCTACCCCCTCTTTAATAAGGAGGGATGGCCCTAGAAGCTCCTACCTCTAGCATGCTCCTTGATGTGAATGGAAATCTGCTCAAAATAAGGGAGGGTATTGCACAGTCTTTGAGATCCACATCTCTGTTAAAGATGGGGGTAGATAGACGCAGACCGTCAGAGTATTGATAAGCTGCCAATGCGGCCGTGAGCTGGCTAGAACTGGGGGGCTCCTCAGTCTCAGATGTCCAGCAACCTGTGCCATTGATCAAAGAAGGTAAGGGCAGAGCAGCCGCCACAGGAAAAATACATTGGTTGACTGACAGCAATTTCCACTACTTGTCTCCCTGCAAAGTGCACAGGTGTATCCCCATAACAAGTGCAAGTTTAGATTGATAAGCTAGGCATTTTCCTTATGCATTAGGGACCATTCATTGTTTTAATCAAGAGCACAAAAATACGCTAGGGAAAAGAGAGGAGCAAATGTGATGTATATTTTCAGATTCAAAAGTGCTGGAAGTACGGGTCTGTCACGATATCATCATTTCTTGGCTGTACATGTCAGATGAGGCCTAAAGAAGTAAGGGGGTGGAAATAAGAGGACTCTTTGTGCTCTTAAAAAAGTGGCAGAAATAAAAACAATCTTGGTTTTTGAACACTGCAAACTGCACATTTTTATTCTAATTTTAGCCAGAACAGTGGAGCATCTGATAAAGGGATTAAATCTGCTCATCCACCACTGTGACACTAGCATGCACAAATGGGCCATGACCTCTCCAATTGTTATTAGCAAACTTTGTGTCTGGCTGCAGAGACTATAAGGGCCAAATTCATCCCTAGTGTAGCTCAAAGTCAGGGGAATTACATCAGGGCTGAACATACCCCTAAGTGTCTGTCACTGTGACTATATGGCATGGGAAGCGTCCAACCGCACTCAGAGTGATTTTTTTCTCTCCTCACGTGATAGTTGTCTCAGTACTGATCACCAGCTATTTTTTTTTTAACCCGAGTGTTTGAACTGGTTAGTGCTGGGTGTCAAGGGTTATGTTACAGCCACACTTATTCATTGCTGCTGGTTGAAAACAGTGGAAGGGTCTGAGGAAGAGAGGTCAAGATCCAGAGAGGAGAGGCCGGAAAAAAAAAAGTGGAAGCAGGCTGGTCATTCCCCCATCCATTTGAACAATGCTATAACTTTGTATCCTAAATGGACAATGCACTAAGGGTACGTATTCACTACCCCCCGAAGAGGCGGGTAGTGATCAATCTGGGATTGATTTATTGTGTCTCGCCTAGATGAGATAAATCGATCCCCGAATTGATGCCTGTACTCCACCTCGGCAGGAGGAGTAAGCGGAGTCGACGGGGGAGCCACCGTGGTCGACTCGCCACCGTGAGGATGGCTAGGTAAATCCAATTAAGATACGCAACTTCAGCTACGTGACGTTGAAGTGTCTTAGTTTGAATCCCCACCCTAGCGTAGCCCAGGCCTAAGCCAAGGTAGCAGGGAGTTTTAGCAGCACAGAGGACATTTAGAGTGTGTCTACACTGGCAGAATTACATCACCGCTCAGAGAGTGCTGAAGGGAAACCACTGTTGTGTGTTCACACTGTCAGCTGCCTTTGCAATAGCATGTTCATACTTGTGGCACTTGCACTGGTATTTGGAGCGGTGCACTCTGGGCAACTATCCCACAGAGCATCTCTTCCTCTTCTGCTGCTAAGAGAAGTGGGAAGGCGGAGGGGGTCGCGGGGCATCCTGGGTCCTGTCCCAATGCCCTATGATGCATTGCTTCGCATCCCAGGAATCCCTGTGCTTCCATCTGCATTTGGCACCATCTTTCAACGGTTTGTGTCCTGTGTGCTCTGCCTCTTCCATCTGCAGGAATGGATCCCACACTGTTGACCAATATGAGCTCAAGCTCACTAACACATCACGAATGGCAGTGGAGTTATTCCTTAAACTACAAAGGTGCGACACTGATCTCACCATGTGTACTAACTTCGACACGAGATTGCTTGTGGCATTCATGGAGGTGCTGACCACAGTGGAACGCTGCTTTTGGGCTTGGGAAACAAGCACTGAGTGGTGGGATCACATAGTCATGCACGTCTGGAATGACAAGCAGGGGCTGCAGAACTTTCGGATGAGGAAAGCCACATTCATGGGACTGAGTGATGAGCTCTCCCCAGCCCTGCAGTGCGAGAACACGAGAATGAGAGCTGCCCTGCCATTGGAGAAGTGCGTGGCAATTGCACTGTGAAAGCTGGCGACTCCAGACTGCTACCGCTCGGTTGCTAACCGGTTTGAAGTGGGAAAGTTGACCGCTGGACTTGTGTTGATGGAAATGTGCAGGGCCATTAATCACATCCTCCTCCAAAAGACTGACTCTGGGCAACATGCATGACATTGTGTATGGCTTTGCACAAATGGGCTTCCCTAACTGTGGAGGGGCAATAGATGGCTGATAATATTCCTATGCTTATAGCCATGTGCTGTACGCGCCATACACCCTGTTCCACCACTCAAATTAAGCATGCGGTGGTACACACATCATACACAAGCCTGCTTTCTGCAACGCTTCTGCCCACAACAACTTGCTTTAGCGATTCCCAAAATCAAATCCACTTACCAGGGGCCTCCTCTCCTGTTTGCACTTTGCCAAGCTCTGACAGCTGTGACTGGCTAGCCTCCTCCGGCACAGAAAAGATCTCCTGGCTGCATGCATCTCTGACCTTCGAGTCGTCCTGTGCCTCTGGGTCCCCATCCCCGTCCAAGATTTCCTCCTCCTCATCCACTCTCAACTGGTACGCGAGTCACTGAAGTATCCACAGTGGCTTTTGCAGTGGAAGTGGGATCGCCACCAAGTATCGTGTCAGTTCTTTGTAAAACCAGCAGCTTGTGGTCACAGCACCGGAGCAGCGGTTTGCCTCTAGCGCCTTGTGGTAGGTGTTCCGCAGCTCCTTCACTCTGACCCTGTATCGCGGTGTGTCCTGGTCATGACCCCTTTCTGTCATGCATCATGAAATCTGTCCATAGGTATCATAATTCCTATGGCTGGAGTGCAGCTGGGACTACACAGCCTCTTCTCCCCAAATGCTGATGAGGTCCAGCAGCTCGGCATTGCTCCAAGTGTGCGTGTGTGGGGGGGGCGAAGAGAATCACCTGGTGCGTGGAGCAGGCATGATCTGGAAATATATGTTGAGACCACTGCACCTATCACTGAGCAAACAGGAAGGGGACTTTAAAAATTCCAAAGGAATTTATGGGATGGGGATGATGGTTGGTCACCTGAGGGCAGGGCAGTAGAGTTCAAACTGATGACCAGAGAGGCAAGAACAGGCAGTGTGGGACACCTCCCGGAGGCCAATTGCAGCACTGTAATTGACCAGGGTGCCTAGACTGGCACTGCGATTCTGTACTCCTGGCACAGAAAGCTGTACATCTCTCGTCGAGGTGGTTTTTTTACCGCACTGCAACTGCGCAGTTTCTGCGCACTGAGTGGCTTGGCAGTGTGTACAGCGAGAGTTACACTGCAGAAAGCTGCTTTACTGCGCAGAAACTTGCCAGTGTAGACAAGGCCTTAGTTCATCCACATCTCTGTTTGCATGACTTACAAAAAACTAAAAATGGATTTCTGGGTTGTGAACTAAGAAGATCCAGATACAAAACATACCAACTGAAAAATGCCAGGACAGTATGTAAATGCCAGAGACAATGTTTGATATTCACACAAATTAGAATGAATATCAGAGTCAAAATGAACACAGAACTGACTCACTGTAAAAATGCTCTTGAAAATCTGTTGGTAAAGGCAAATATTATGGCAAAATTCATGTTATTTTTTTTGAAAGCTTGCTGTGGTGCCTGCTTCTCTGATTTGACCCTGTGTAACATCTAAACTGTAGGGCTACAAAGTCTGGCTGATACAGCTAAGATAGCCAGAGAGAATTCATTTACTTCCACGAATCTTGTACATATTGAAATTAGCAAGCAAGCTGAGTGTTTAAAGAGAAGCTTAAAGAGAAATTAATTTGCAATTTATAGAACTAGATGCACCTAAAAGACCAATTACCCAGTTACTGGATCTTTGCTAATGATAATGCTTTTCATTTTCAAGCTGCTTTGCAAACATTAACTATAAAATTAAGCCTCATAACACTTCTATTGGGGAAGGAAGCGTGACTGTGTGTCCTTGTTTCACTAACGGGGGAATGGAGTCAGCTATTAAATAACATGACAAAGGTCACAAAGAAAGCCAGTGTCAGAGCTGGGTTCCTTCCTGTGCTCTGTCAAGTTCCAGTTAGCAAAGTACAATGTTTTCATTTGGTTACTCATGGATTTTATTACATTTGATATTTTTAACCATCTTAAATGTGGTCTCTACGGCTATGTATTCACTGCAAAGAGGAGTGTTATCTCAAAATAGCTATCTCGGTGTAAAATCCTAGTGGAGACAAAACACTGTTCCCCCCCCCCCAATGTAGTTAGTCATGGTCAACACTATACCCGCCCCACCTGGGATTAACATCCACTAGCTACATCAGGTTATAGTGTCTTGGCTCCACTAGGATTTTACACTGATAGCTCTCTCCGATTAGTTATCTCAGTGTAAAACACACACCTTCTTTTGCAGCGAAGACACAGGGCTAGTCTACGCTAGAAGCTGTAGCGCATCTGGTGAAGACACTATGCCGAAGGGAGAGAGCTCTCCCATTGGCATAATTACTCTACCTACGCAAGACGCAGTAGCTAGGTCACTGGGACATGGAAGAGTGTCTCCCACCACGCCGACATGGCACTGTCCACACTGGTGCTTAGGTCGGTGTAACTTGCGCAGCTCAGAGGGATGGCTTTTTCACACTCCTGAGCAACGCAAGTTCTATCTGCATAAAGCAGTAGTGTAGACTTGCTCACAGCCAAAAGTTCAGGCTCTGTTGATCTCAGTATTAAAAAAGTAAGACTGCAGATGTAGACTACAACCTCTAGGTTATAGTGTTGTGCTTCCACAACTGGAGACAGAAATACATAGCTCCCCGATGCTCTGCTGCTCACAGGATACAGGGAGCTTGTGTAATTTGCTGAGAAGGCTTTTCTAAGAAATGCTAAGCCAAGAACACTTCAGTAGATGGTACAAACAAGCTTTCAAGGGCTCCAATGAAAGCTGCAGAACCTTTTTTCAAACACATTTTTATAGCGCCTACAGGCCGCAACCAAGCTTGATTCCCCATTGTTCTCTGCTTTGTACAGATGCATAATGAATGAGAGACCATCACTGCCCCAAGAGCTTGCAATCTACATTTAAAGGCAGGTTAAAAAAATAATAAATGGTTTGAATGAAGCCCCCCCCTCCCCCCCATCTGATGGGTGCTTGGCAGCCTACGTGAAATGAGTTTCAAATTTATTTGCAGGGCAGTCCCTCCAGCTCAGGTTTGAAGTATAATGCATTGCTAGGAAGCTTGCACTGTTGCTGCCTATTTGCATCATACTGTCTCTATGCAAAATAAAGACCTTAAGCCTGATACAGTTCTGTCCTGGAACACTAAAATTCATTCTCACACGCAAAACTGTATGTAATGAAAGTTGACCTACACACAAAGCATTTTAATAAATAAAAGACAGTAGTGCAACATCAGTGGTTCTTGCCCTCTCATTTCATCAAAGCACAGAATGTAGATCCACGATATTAAGCAGTTAATATGCCACTTGCTATAGGGCAAACAGGTAAGTCAAAACAGGGGAACATTCAGAGACCCAAAGAGGCTCTTTTACCACAAATGCCACTCCTGTCTTTGGCATTGCTTATCCTTTTCACTCTAGAAGCACTACTTAAAGCAGGTTAGTTCTGAAAAGGCTTCTGCAGCAGCTTGGCTGATTCAGCAACGTAGTTCCCAGAACAATCACTTTTTGGAAGCAACACTCTCAGGAATGACGTTGCGGCACGAAGGCTCAGAGAGCACAGCCGTGAGCACAGTGTACATTGATACATCCTGGGCAGTAACATCATCCTGAAGTGCACACACGTCACTAAAGTTTTCTTTTTTGTGAATTTGGTTCTGGTGAACTGTCTCTGGGACAGTCTCCTGTGCCCTAGAGTGAGCTCCTCTGTAACCACAAAAGAAGGAAATCACAGAAATTAGCAATGCAAGTTTCCTTGACAGTGCTAATATTCCCCCTTCCCTGTCAGGGGATGTACCTACTTGTATCATGTCCAGGTAATCTTTGACTTATTTTTTGCTGAAACTACCAACAAGTGGTGCACTCAAGAGTGAGGTTTTGGTGATGTGGACATCTATCCATTAGGGAATGGATTGAAAACATTGACACATTTCCCATAAACCAGTAACTGTTAACAGTTTTTGGTCACTACAGTACTAGGCTGAATTCTAACCTGTGACCTAGAGATTAAAGCCTTTGTTCAGTTACCAGTCCCTCGAGCCATATGCTACTCACCCAAAATATTTTTAAAATTACTCATTACTTAAGTGCCAACAATGTATTTGGCACTGTACAGGACCCAGCCAAGGAGCCTCTGCCCCATGGAATTTACAGTCTTTGTCCTTGTCTAGATTAGGAAGATCAATAGATTGATCTGTTCCATTGCTGGAAAGTATGTAGCTATGTAAAATTTTCCTCTCATTGACATTCTTCTGATTCCAACTCAAGAGTATTTCTGCATCAGCCTTACCGCCATTAACTGAATCCCGATGTGAACACTTTTCACTTTCAGGGTAAATACAGGGCATGCTAGGAGACCCAGAGCAAGGTATTAATTTAAACAATGCCTCCTCTCTCCCCTTTCTCCTCTTATAAAGTTGGTGTGGAGCAGGCATTTAGCTAATGTGGACTATATAAATTATTGCTTTGCAAAGCACTTTAAGATTCAGTGATAGTAATGAGCAATTTAAATGCCAGCTCAATACAATATTTATAGGGAGACAGATAATTACTAACTCCACTAAAAATTAAAAAGAATTATTTAAAAAGGACAGTGTGAATAAATGACCTCAAGAATTATGCAACAGAACAAAATATACTTGAGACACCTTCATCAATTTGATTTATTTAGAAATAAGATGAGCTTGTTTAATGCCCATTTTGAATATAATTCAGATGACTAAGACAAATATTTATGACAAAAGGAACAAGACAGAACAAAACGCTAGACTAGATCAATAACAGCTATTAATGTGGGTCACAGGGCGCCAACTCACTCAGCAGCACCGCCTGCTGGTCATCATCAGGGAATTAGCATCCAGCCTCCAGAGCACCTCCTTGAGGCTGGTGTCTCAGTGCCCCTGGCCCCCCATGTCTCTCCCAGACCCCAGTGCCCTTGTCTTGGGTGCTGCCCTCTGGCAGTACCCCTACAGTTCTGGGTCTCCCCCTCCCAGGGGAACCACCACCCTCTATCCCCACCTCACCTCACCGCAGTCTTAGGCTACTGCCAGTCACCAACTAGCCCCCATTCCCTAGGGCAGACTGTAGTATAAGCCACTCATCACAGGTAAGGGGGTTTGGACCTGCTGCCTCTGCAGCCCCCATACCTAATAGGCCTTCCCAGACCTGCAGCCTGGGGCTTTCCAGGACAGAGCTCCTAGCTCCTCTGGCCCTTCCTCAGCCCTGCTCCAATCTGGGTGTCCTACTCAGCACTTTACAGCCAGGCCCTTCTCCCTCTACAGGCAGAGGGAAACTCTCCTGGAGCTGCTGGCTCAAAGCCTTTATAGAGCCAGCTGGGCCCTGATTGGGGCATGGCCCCCAGCTGCTGCCACTTTCCCCAATCAGCCAGGGTTTTACTCCCTTCCCCAGCCCCAGCCCTCTAGAGGACTTTTCCAACTTCTTCAGGGCTGGAGCAGGTGCTCACCCTGCAATAATGAGGTACAGGTACAGGTACAGAAATAAGGGAATTAAAGATAGTGGTCTGAGAAAGGAACTGGGGCTCAGTTGCTCCCCTGGTGTAAATCCACATAGCTCAATTAACTTTCATAGAGCTACTCTGATTGACACCAGCTGAGAAGCTGGTCCCCGGACTCAGAAGTACTGGATGTTGTTTACAACTCTGTCAACAATTTGCTGTAAGACTTTGAGCAAGTCACTAGCCCCAGATTTTCAAAGTGGCCAGAATTTTGGGTGCCAAAAATTTTCAGTGACCAACTTGAAGCTTCATCTTCAACAGTGCTGAGCACCCAGAACTCCAAATAAAGACACTGTTAAAGGAATATTATCCCACAGTAATGTAATGAGGTTTCACTCATATATGTTTGTTTTAATATTGCTTGAAAAGTGATCCATATGTTTATGTTGTGATCCCAATGTTTTAAGAAAGAGCTCCCACAAAAATGTCCCCTAGCTGTGTACCAAGGATGCATGTGCTTACAGAAAGGAAAGGTGAGGGAATAGGGATCTATTCATTTGCTATCTCATAAACAAAAATGCTTTCTTTTAACTTGAGCCAAGGAAGGAGGCAATGCCACTTGCCAAACAAACAGTAGGCAGCACTTTGATGGGAACATTTATGTATAGCTCCTGAAACATTTAAATAGTATATTGATTATAAAACAGAGTCCAGTTTGCACAACCATTTGATGCAGCGTGTGGGGATGAAGCAGTTGTAGGGGTGGCATGAGTCTATCCCTCCCTGGGAAATGTTTTAATAGTACCCGCCATTTGGTGAAGCCTGGTCTGTTCCAAAGTTTTTTTTAAAAAATGCTTTCCAGGAGTAGTTTTACAAGCCCACTGAGATGTATTAGCAAAGTCCAGAGAAGGGATGGGCACTTCTAGTGCAAGGAAATTATCAGACCTTCTTTTCAATTTGATGATCCCGAATATTTTTCAAGGTGCTCACATGAGCCACCAGAACTGCCCCCCACCCAGCACATTACAAACACCAGTACAAAATATTATAGTTCAAAAGTACTAAACCCAAAAGGACCTATACTGCCCTTCTGAGGAACCACTTGCATACTTGTGAATTTTCCTAAAGGTCTATACCTGGCACAAGAGCTTACTGAATGTCTGATTTTTGGTAAGCCCACCATTACAAACATAGATGAGGGTGACAATTCACACAGCGAGCTTCCTATTCATTTATTTACCTGCAGCAGCATCGACTATTTTAGTAACTGTGAATAGCATTATCTGATGAGTAATTTATGTTGGGAACAGCTGATCATATACCAAATTATTTCACCAAGCTCTCTAAACAATAGCTACAATAACTGTCAGATGTTGTAAATAAGATTAATATTACCTTATGCAGGATTTTCGGTCACGTAACAAGGTTTAATGCTGGCTTTTGGGAGTCTAGTGTTTCAGCCAAACAGTGATTATCATTTGGATAATGGTGTTTTTAGTTAGCAAGACATTCAGTGCTATTTCTCCTGCCAGAAAACAGTTGAGGGCCAGCACGTTATGAGCCTGATTTACAGAGGTGCTCCGTGAGCACTTGCAGCTCCCTTTTACTTAAACTGGAGTTGTGGTTGTTCAGCACACCTGAAAATCAGGCTTAGTATGTTTTTAGAGAGAAATGTAAAAAGCAATTTTCAAGAACTACAAGAAATCAAAGACTCGGTATATCCACACATCCTCAGTAATTCTTTGGAGACAATATATCTCCTACAAGAAAATGCAAGATCATGCATAAATATTACGGTTTCTTGGATTCTAATAATGTCTTTGGAACGCAAAATAAATATACTCTAGTGATATAATATACCTGACAGCTATTTATTGCATTATTCTCTACAAACAAGGTGTTCTCTCACATATTGTGTTCTTAAACAATTAAGGTAATTAAGAAAAATATGAAATTAATGGAGCAAGATAATGTATTCCAAGTTGTAATTATTATATTTATTCCATTCATTAAAAAGCTAAGTTAATAAGAGAACATTAAAGCCACAAGATTAAGCACTCAGACAGTGCCAAAGTTAAGGTTGCATGTACAATCAGAACTCTTTCCCTCTGCATGTGTGCATTTTGATACTCTTTAAATACCTGATAACATACTATTTTTCAAATACAATAATATCACACATTTTCCTACAGCCTTATGATACACACATAGCATTTTCTAGTACAGTATATATGTCAAACAAAAGAGATTATGACAATGATTTACATACAAGATATGCAGTGCATACTGAGCCTTTGCCATACAGTATTCACAATGAATGAGGCAAGTTTTTTACAGGATACAAAAGGCTGCAGAAAGAATTGTCTGATATGTTGTATTACTTGAAATATAGAATGTGACCATTTAACTAAAGCTGTATATTTATTTTGCATACCTACTGGGGGCAGACTTCAGGCTGCATATGGCCTGACTTTTGAGCACTTAACAATACATCTTTCTTGTTCTCTTTACTTTCTCTTCAGGCAGACACACCAGGCCTGGAGACCTTCTGTCCAACAGATGGAAGTTTCACAAAGTTATGAGAAACTCAAAATTGGAGCTTAGAGAGTACATCTTCAGGCAACCTTTACTGTAGCTGTCATTAGCACCACAGCTATATCATAGCACCTTTCACCCCAAAGAATACCAGTGTTTTATACAAATTACACAATATATGAAATGCAGATGTGTCTTGAATGGAACACAGAAGTTATTCAACAGTGCAGAGTAACACTACACAGCAGTTAAGCAGAGGAAGAATAAAGGGCTAGATCCTCTGCTCCTAGTAGGTTGTTTAACAGTGCTCCGGCAGCATAAAGCAACATTAAAACTGGCAGATCCTGACACATGTGTAGGGGAATCTCTGGGTGGCGCAGAAGTATTGTAGTGGTTCCAACGCCAACTCCCTCTCAGTTCCTGATGCAGGGGTGGGGCGAGGTAAAAGGGAGCTTAGTCAGGTGGTCCTCAAGCCCTAGTGATTCCCAGTTGCCAGAATGGCTCCTTAGAACCATGGACAGCCAGTGTAGCCTCCCCCCAGGACTAATCTTGCAGACAGACTAAAATCCATCTTTGTCCCATTCCTGACCTGTGCTGCTGAGTACAGCTCAACTGCAGTTCAGTATCTGGACTATAGTATTTAGCTGAACTACAGGGAAAATGTAGGTAGGCAGAATACATTTACCCCAAAAGAACATCAGGGTTAAACATGCCTATTCTTGTGAAAGATCTTTAAAGCCTTTGTTTTACATCACCTCCAACAGCACAGTGCTTACTAAGGGCTTGTTTATGTGGGGAAATTGATTGAAATAGCTATAATCTGCAATAACTATTCCAATCCATTTCCTCGTATAGACGAGCCCTAATACAATGCATTCATGTAATACTGACTCCGAGGGAAGACTGTCATTAAATCATCCAGTGCAACACCTTGGCTCTTCCCCTTAGAGATCTTCCATTCAAATACAGATAAGGCCCAATCCTGCTTAACTTGGCAAGACCACAGCCCAAGCAGTAACTGCTGCTAGCCATATGCTGTACCATAAATTTTAAAACAAAGAAATGTAAATAGGAAATGACAAGTTTCTACCTCAACACAAGACACAGTTTTATCCCTAATTTAAAATTACAGGAGTAAAGGCTCAGAGACTTTAGAAACACATGTAGCCAGACAGTTCTTAAGTAACTAATCATCAGTACAGTCTCAAAGATGTAACACCATAAGAAGTCAATTGGGAGGAGGGAGTGAACTGGAGTCTAGCAACCATGAAGAAAGAAATGTTCCTAGTTAGTTCCCGAGTAAACACAAGGGAAAAAAGCCTGATATAACCTTCATTAGATTAAGGATGGATGCTTTGCAGCAACTTTGTGGGTCACAGCCACAGCTGGGTCCCAGAATAAGAAGTCATGCCCAAAGCCAAGGACAAGTAGGTCCAAAGGGTTTCTTTGGACTTAAAACTCTAGCACTGGAATGCTCATTACAGCAGCCATTTTGCTTTTCTCTTCCTTGCTCAACCTAGAAAGCTTCATCCAAGAACTTTCAGAATTACTCTGCCAAAACAGATGGATTTCATACAAAAATGTCCTCCTGAAAATACTGACAAAAATAAATGATTGTGAATGGATTTATGTCCAAGATCTAGCAGCAGCTGGATATGGTGGAAAGGAACATAAGGAAATAGTCAGTGAAAGAATTAAAATCAGCATTTATAAAAGACAGCACAGATAGAATTTACAGAAAACCAAATCCAAGCCCAAAATAGGCAAAGCCCTGGCATTCCTAAAGGAAAATCCAGATCCCTTTGTTATCTTGGAGCAAATGATTCCCTCAATATTAGATCTGCAAGTGCAATGTGACCTTATATATGCTAAACACTATAGGATTCTGGCCAAAGAATAGTCTACAATGAACAAAACAGGCCATACTATCATTGCTCCAATTTCAGATCACAGAAAGAGAGTGAGATTTTAGAAGCAGTTGCAGGGAGATGGGGGAGGGAAGAAGGAAAGAAAACAAAATTTTAATTTCCCCAAATCTTAAACTCAGTGAGATGGTCCCACAGGATAGAGCTAGTGGAGGTCAGGAGCCTTCCAAAACGAAAACACAAAAGCTACAATTCTGTACTATTCAAAGCTTGGAATATGCAACAGAAATAGCCCATTGTTTCAGAACACAAAATTAACTTAACTAAAACTGCCTAAAGATGCAGATAGGCCCCTAGTGGGATTTTCAAAAGTGCTTAGCAGATTATGCTCTATGTGCCTAAGTCACTTGAAAATCAAACCTAGGTTTCTGTGTCACTTAGGCACGTTAGAAAATTTTATCCATAAACCTTTGTTCTGTTTGTTCAAGTGTTTTGGTGACATACCTGAGTAGAGGTTTTTTACTGCTTCCTCCCCAACAAAATGGACTAATGTATCTGGGGACTACAGAATATGAAGTTATATTACAAAGACGGAAAAAGAAAAGGAGTACTAGTGGCACCTTAGAGACTAACCAATTTATTTGAGCATAGGCTTTCGTGAGCTACTTGAAGTGAGCTGTAGCTCACGAAAGCTTATGCTCAAATAAACTGGTTAGTCTCTAAGGTGCCACAAGTACTCCTTTTCTTTTTGCGAATACAGACTAACACGGCTGCTACTCCGCAACATTACAAAGAAGGTAAACTTGACATTTATGTATTTATATATTTATGTATTTATGTATTTATATTTGATTAAAGGATCTTTGGGGCAGGGACTATGCCTTTTATGTTTATACAGTATGTACCACATGGTGGGCTTTCTTGAAAACAGGTAATAATCTTCCTGCAGCTCCCATTGGCCGGGAACAGCGAACCACAGCCACTGGGAACTGTGGGTGGCCGTGCAAATATAAACAAACAGTCTGGCAGCTGGCCAGCAGCTTACCCTGACAGGCCACGTATGGCCTGCGGGCTGCAGCTTGCCCACCACTGCTTTAGACCCAAGTTATATTTGTGCATCTTGGATTTAGTTTCCTCTGTATTAAGATATTAAAAGAATAAAGTTTTTTTAAAATAAAAAGTCCGTTGTGACTTATGCATCCAAAATTAGAAGAATGTGACTACAGAAAATGAAAAAAAATTGGCATTTTAGTAACCTGGATTTTTTTGGTTTGTTTGTTTAAATGCACTGCTATGCAGAGATTCATTTCCATTAATGTGGGTAGCCTGGTTATCTCAAGATGCGTGAATTTTAGAAGACAGATGAAATCACACAGATTGCAAGATCAAACAGGAAGCAGATTCCAACCCTCAGCAGTTTAACTTATAAATAAGCAAGGGACATGCCAGAATAGATTTAATAGCAGAATTTGGCCCCAGGTACTCACTGACATTTGTAAATTTTTATATCAATCTGCAAAAAGAAGAGGAGTACTTGTGGCACCAATATATCAATCTGGTCTGTGGTTACAGCTTTGGATGGAGTGAATAATGGATTTAAATCAGTTCCCTAAAGGACATTAGATGAAACCCCAATCCTTAACTTCTCGCATGTTCACAAGAAATTTAGCATATAATTAATTTTTCAGCTTCAAGTAGAGACTTCTGGGGCATGTGTGTATATGTTGGGATTTTACAAATCCTTTAAGAATCATTCACAAATCTAACAAAAATGAGCTCTGCATTCCTATGACCAGGAATATCATTTGCTGATCACAAGGGAAAATGACTGATTATTTTTTCACCCCAGCCAATATTCTGTAATAAATCATGACAATGTTTAAAACCAATGATTTTAAATTAAAGCGAATAACTCTTTTTCAGAGCACTGCTTCTCATCCAAACCTTCTCATCTAAACTGTGCCTGAAGCAGTTTAGCTCTGCTGCATGCAACTAAAACCCAATCTTCATTTTCTGTTTCTGCTTTAGTTTTAGCCATGTATGCTATTTGCAATTTACCTAACCATTTGTAATTCCTTCGGCATCTGATCTGATTTTGTATTGGTTAAAAGGTGCCTTTTGTAAATAGGTTTCAGAGTGGTAGCCCTGTTAGTCTGTATTAGCAAAGGCTGTGGGTTTTAGCTCACGAAAGCTTATGCCCAAATAAACGTGTTAGTCTCTAAGGTGCCACAAGTACTCCTCATTCTTTTTGCAAATGGGAAAGCCTTCCAGACTTATCAAAAAAAGATATCAGCCCAGGTTAGAATGGGTTAGCTAACATATGCTGTGGGAGCCATAGGCTTTGTCTACACTGCACTTTTGTCATTAAAACTTTTTTTATATTTTTTCATATTCTCTCTGTATAAATAAAGTCTGCTGCAGTTTCCACGGCATGCATCCGATGAAGTGAGCTGTAGCTCACGAAAGCTCATGCTCAAATAAATTGGTTAGTCTCTAAGGTGCCACAAGTACTCCTTTTCTTTTTGCGAATACAGACTAACACGGCTGTTACTCTGAAACCTGTCATTAAAACTTCTGTCACTCAGGTGTGAAAAAAACCAAACCCCGAATGACAAAAGTTTTGACGACGAAAAGCGCCAGCGTGGACAGCGCTTCGTCCGTGGGAGCCACTCTCCCGTCGACGAATCTACCGCCTCTCGTTCAGGGTGGTTTTATTTTGTTGCTGGGACAGTTCTCTCCTGGTGACAAAGAGCGACTACGCTGTGCACCTTACAACAGCACGGGTGCTGCGGCACAGCCATGCCACTGTAAGGTGCGCAGTGTAGACCTAGCCTAAGAGAGGTCGCTATCATTTTCCAACATCACACCTTTACATCCTAAACTGCATCTACACTAGGAGGGTTTGCTGGTACAACTATACCAGTATAGCTATGCTAGCAAAACTTTTCTAGTGTAGCCCAGGCCTATACTACCAAGTTTTGTAAGCATAGCTGTGTCAGTCAAGGATGTGAAAAAAGCACACCCCCTATCGATGTAGTTATGCCAGCAAAACCCCCAGTGTAGATGCAGCTTTAGTCTAGATAAGGCCATAGAAAAAAATATCTATTAACCTACCCTTGCCATGACACTAGCACATAGTCCCTCCATTTGCCCCACCTCATGTCATAAATACCCCCTATAAAACCATACATATACCTCAGGCCTGTCTATATTGGTCTTATTTGCACTGATGTGTTTTTCCCAGTGACACTGCCATGTGTAGATATGCTGCATCAGTGCAATTTACCCTGGTATATTACTGGGGTAAGTTGCACCAGTTCACACCCTGTTTTACCCCAGGACAATGTGACTACATGAGTGGTTTACATCAGTGTAATTATGTGATTACACCACTACAAATTTCCTTAGTCTAGATAAGCCCTAAGTGCACCTACATATACACAACGCCCAGACAGCCACTCTCTCTCTCACACACACACTCCTAGACTTTCTTTTTCACACACAGTTCAATACAGTAATACTTTATTGTCATGAAAAGCTTCTATGCCAGTGTTGCTACTGTGCAAGTACATCTGAACACAAACTCACACTCATGCACATGCAAACATTCACGCCCCATTAACTCATTCACTCTCACAGTCCTAGGCATGTACACACAACCAACTCTCTCTCACACACACACACAGGTATCTGTTTCTCACAATCACACTTCACTGATGTTCGCTCACTCATGGCATGTCTACGCTGAAAACTATGGTTCACGCAAGTTACGTCGGCATAAAGCTGCCCCAACTAGTACATCGCTTGTGTGCATGCAGTCTTCTCTCCTTGTGTCAGCGCTGCACATACTCTCCAGGAGTGCTTATATCGATGCACGGTGCAGTGCCCCACAGGTAGATGTCCCAGTGTACAATGTGCTAGCATCTAGCTCACCGTCTTTTGAGAAGTTTTCGCAGTGCATAGTGGGGCAGAAACAAGTTACACAAGGATTACTGGGAGCAAAGGGTCAACTTCCCATCATGCAACTGTCTCCATCCCACAATGTCATCTATATTCCATAATTTTAATGCCTTCGTAAAACATCCCATGAACCCACGGCCCTCCTCACTGTCTACCATCTGTAACAGATGCATGAAGCCTGCACAGCTCTATGTTATTGTCATAAGCATTGCAAGCACGATCCTCCAGGAAATTTGCAGAGTCATAAGAAGAACCAAATCAGCGGGGAATATGAAAGTTTCTTTGAGGACTGATTGCTGTGGGACATAGCATGAACCAATTTAAGTTAGCTGGTGGCATTCACAGAGCACCTGCAGATGGTGGAGTGTCGCTTCTGGGCCTGAGAAACGAACACTAACTGGTGGGATTGCATTGTAATGCAGGCTTGAAATGACGAGCTGTGGCTGCAGAACTTTTGGATGTACATGGCCACATTCCTGGATCTGTGTGCCAAGTCTCACCCTAGCCTTCAATTGCACTGAGAGCTGCACTGACAGTGAAGAAGCAAATGGTGATTGCACTGTGTAAACTTGCAAGGCCAGATTGCTAATGGTCAGCGGGAAGTCATTTTGGAATTGGAAAATCCACTGTGATGCAAGCATGCAGGGCCATGAATATGTCTCCTGTTTCGCAGGATTGTGACTCTCAGCAATGTGTAAGACATAGTGGATGGATCTGCAGCAATGGAATTCCCAAATTCACTAGTTCGATCCTCTTCCCACAAAAACTAACCAGTTCCCTTCCCTCAGATTCATCAATCTCTTTCTTATATTTTCACCACTCATTATTACTTGCATGATAGCAATGCCTAGCGTCTCCAAGAACAGAACAGGGCCCCACTGTGCTAGGCACAGGTAACAAAAAAAAGACAATCCTAGCTTGAGAGAGTTTACAGGCTAGGTTTATGACAGGATGCAAGAGCAGGATGAAACAGGGAGATAATGGTCAAGGGAGCACCCCAGGGGACAAAAACAGTAAAACAAGCAAGTTTTTGCATAATAAATAACTAACCACCTAGCCTTTGGCATAACCTATCTCTGAAGACAGGGATAGCCTATGCTACTGTATTTCTGCATCTGCCATTGATCAGAAAAAGAACAGGAGTACTTGTGGCACCTTAGAGACTAACAAATTTATTTGGGCATAAGCTTTCGTGAGCTAAGCTGTAAGGTGCCACAAGTACTCCTTTTCTTTTTGCGAATACAGACTAACATGGCTGCTACTCTGAAAGCTGTCATTAGATCAGAGTGGCATAGACATTTGTTTCCATCTTTTCACAAACACTTGGCATTTGAAATGTAAATG
The DNA here is from genome assembly GCF_965140285.1 of Lepidochelys kempii. NCBI lineage: Eukaryota > Metazoa > Chordata > Testudines > Cheloniidae > Lepidochelys > Lepidochelys kempii. Next base: position 23,434,215 of record NC_136387.1, on the reverse strand, counting down.
AAACTGTAAAAAATCCTTTTACATTCATTCTCAGGACTGCTGGAGACTCTATTAGGTATAAATGATGACAATGTTAGCATTTTAATGCTTGCTGTATGACATAAGCAACACTTCTGGCAAAGCAGGGTGATTTCAGAAAGCAACACTGCAGTTTTGGACGAGGAATTCTTCCATGTTACTCCCATCCTTCGGAAGTCTGAATTTAACATAACAAAGAGCCTGCTGGGCTGAGCTACTGGATCTCAATGTCCCATTAGTTCAATGACTGAGTAGGCTCTTTGTATTGATTGGTGACTTCTTGTAGGCTAGAAATTACTGCCATTCTGCTCTACTAGGCCCTGGTTACACTACAGAAATGAACTGTGGCTAACTGAACTGATGGGATATCACTGTTCTAAGCACCAATGGTACAGTGTATCCACACTAACCATGCTGTTTTGAGATAAAACCCATGACAGTTTTGTCCTCATCTGCAGAAGTGCTGTTCTACAGCTTTGCCATTGCCCTACTCCCTGGGTATCTCTCACAATTCCTATCACAGGCTTCTGGAACTTATTTTTGCGCTGCTTTCACTGGGGAGTAATAGCTTGCCCTGCTACTGTTGCTTAATTGAATAAGGTGGTAAATTCCTGATTTTGGGGAAGGGAATCTCAGTTTTCTAGGAGTCTCTCATCTTGTCACAATTCTGGGGAGTTGCAATAACATAGGAAGGAAGAGCAGAGACCTAATTCTCCTTACTGTCCCCTCCTGCGTCCCTCTGAAATGAAAAATATTTCTGAATCATTCATAGCCTTTGAAAACCTTTTGGGGCCAGTGTTATTTTGTCCCCAGTACACATACCAGAATATACAGAACAATTCTGAAATGCAAAACTGGGATCTTACCTCTGAAGTGAAATTGAAATCATTGCAGAGGGGCAGGTTTTGGAGTTAAGGTATTAGTAACTCAGCAGCAAGACAAATCTCATTATTCTGTAGAATACTGGAAACAGACATATTCAGCCCTGGGGGCTCCTAGATGGTTGCCCCTCTTTCAAAGCATGATGGCCTCAGGAAACAGTATGCAGGCCTTTAAAAATATGACCCAACAAAATGTTTAGAGACGGTTTAGGCATTAACATTAATGTTGGATAGTTCTGGAAAACCCCCAGATCGGCTTGGTTTTGTTTTTAGCCACAAATCATACAGCCATGAGTCCAACTGCTGTTTCTCCCTGACAGAGACTGACAAAGATCCATGCATGATGGAGAATAAACACTACAATTCAATATGCTACTCTGTAGTACTAACCTCCTCACAAACACATATTTTATTTCCAACCACACATCCCTTCAAACAGTAAATTGCCTGAGAACATGGTAGATTGTATAATACTGAGCTATTCAACTATTTTATATTTTAAAATTTCATTTAACTCAGGAGCTACATTTCTAAGGCATTTTCTGTCTCCAGAAATGTATGTACACATAAACCCTTTACAAACTATATGAGGCTGATGCTGTAAGCACTAGGACCTAATTCACTGTTGTCCTGCAGCTTGTACAGTCAGTTACACCAGTGCAAAGTGAGGGTAAAGCATTATCAAATCAGAATGGTGTTTTATGCCTTCCTTGCATTTGTGCAAGTCACTACACATGATGGATAGCACTGGGATGGTGAATCAGGCCCCTGGCCCTTGGGTCTACAACAGGACTACGTATGTGGTAATATGCATTATGATTGGCAGTTGCAGGATCAGGTTCTGTTTACATACAGACTCTCCAGCCCCTTCTGCTGTGATGGGAGGCTTCAAACCCAGTTCTTGGTTTATAAGGTTTTATAAGAAAGATTATTATTATTATTACTTGCATTACGGTACTGCTATAACTGCATGACACTCAATTTTCCCAGTGTGGAAAGACTAAAGGCAGTGTATACAACTAGGCTTTGAAACTGCGGAGGAATTTGCTCCAGTATCCTTTGCCAAAATTTCACTACTCCCTCACCGTCATTGCTTTATGTCAGTTGCCTGCCTAATTACTGCCTTCCAACAGAGAGGTGGCTACATTTCAGTGATGCTATAAATCACTTTAGAATCCTTCAGAAAAGACAACTATAAATCATTAAAACTATATATTTAAAAAAAAAACCCTCAAAACATTAGAGATTCAGGTCATTTCTTTTCCACAAATTTCACTCTCTGCCAATAATTTATCCCCTATAATTGCATTGGGGAGGATTAAGGCCTACAAATTGTATTCATGCTTAGCATCTCTCTGGTCTAGCTCGTCCCCTTGCTTTCTGTCTTTCTTTCACAGATCTTCTCCTTCTGCCCTTTAACTGTCCATCTATCTCTTCTACTTCATCCATGTCAACTTTCCAAAATATACAATGGTGGCCGATTTATAGTATCCCAAAGGGTTTGAATCTGGCGAGGAATGACCAAAACTGGCAAAATTTTCATAGTTTTTAGGAAGAAAAGGCTAGTGTTGATTCAAAGTATCATATGAGCCAAACTGTAAAATATACAAGTGTTATTTGCTTTTTTCTCCCTTTTCTCCCAATTCTCCACTTCTCCTTTGATACCAAGTTTTTTCTTTGATCTCTTTTAGTGTCTAATTTTTCACCTTTTAGAAAACGTTATAGTTCACTCCCTCTTCCCCTTAAAATCTTCTTTCTTCCAGACATTTTTTCTTTTCTATTTGGTCACCCTTTTTTGACTTTCCATATTTTTTCCTTCTCTTTTCCCATTTCTCTCCATCTCTGGTCCCTTTTGCAATGGGTCCTGCTCACCGTCCCAGTGTGGGTGCCTTGAAACTAGAGTTGGTAAGATCATTATATTATTTGTGCTGGAGCAACACCTGAGATGGAATCAGGACACCAAGGTGCTAGGTGCTGTATGGACAAGAAGACACAGTCTCTGTCCCAATAAGCTCCTAGTCCTGAATATGAGGATACTACCCTCTCATTGCAAGTGAGTTAACCTCCCACCTCTGTACCCTTCCCTCCCCTGCCACTCAAACAGGAATCTCCCCTTACACTGAACTCCAGGCCTAAAGCGCCCCATCTCAGTTTGATGGATGTAACTCTGCACCAATTAACAGCCTCTCAGAGCGCTGAAGGGGGAGGAGAGTCTTCCCTGCGCCAATAGGAAGGGACAACTGCCTCATGAGTAAGCCCCTTTGATCTTTAGCGGTATTAAACTCCGCCCCTTCTTCCTCTTCCCGACCCCTGAATGAATGAAGTCTCTGCTGGCCAATGAGAAGTTTTCGTTCGGCTTGATGGACTTTCCCAATCTTCAATAGGAGCTTAGAATCGTGGCGTAGCCTCCAATGAGATGCCAATGCTGAGCAAAATGGGCGGGCTCTGCCTCCCAGGCGGGCGGAGAAGGCCGCGGTTATCGATCCCGCTGCTGGAGGGAGGCGGCGGCGAAGCAGCAGAGAAAATGGCGGCCATGGCTGCGGAGGCGGCGGCGACTGCAGCGGTGCCGGGTGACGGGGGAGCCGGCGAAGCCGAGCCTGAGATGGAGCCCATCCCGGGCAGCGAGGCCGGCGCAGACCCCCTCCCCGCTGTCAGCGAGGCTGTGGAGTCGGCTGTGCCTGATGGGGACGAGGCCGACGGGGGAAAGTCCGCTCCGGGGGAGGCCGAGGAGCCGCCGCCGCCGCCCGTAGAGCTCGCCCGGAGCCCGGCTAGGACCCAGGAGCCGGAACCTGAGAGGACGGAGCCGGAGGAACCGGAGCTGGGTTCGCCCAAGGCCGAACCTAGAGGACCGCCCAGCCCGGAGCCCGAGGAGGCGCCGCAGCCCTGCCCGACGCCTGCTGGGCACCCTGAACTTCCCGAGGAGGAGCCGCAGCCCTGCCTGCCGGCTGCTGGGGGCCCCGTGGAGCCGGAGCCCGGGGAGGAGCCGTGCCGGCCGGAGGAGGAGGAGCCGGATGCTGCTGATGCTGCCGCTGTAGAGCCGGAGCCCCCGGCCCCCGGCTCCCCGGTGGCCCCGGCCGCGGGGGAGGCGGAGGCTCCGCTGCTGCCTGGCTCGGAGGTGCGGGTCACCCTGGACCACATCATCGAGGACGCGCTGGTGGTGTCGTTCCGGCTGGGGGAGAAGCTCTTCTCCGGGGTCCTCATGGACCTCTCCAAAAGGTGAGATGCCGCTGGAGAACAGCTCCTCCCTGCCGGGAGAGATCAGCACTTCGGGGGGATCCCTGGGCCTGACCCCAAGGCCCTCAGGGACTTCCGCAAAGGGTGAGAGCGGGCCCGGGCTCCTCAGCTCTCGGTCAGCCGCCTCCCCCCCCCCCCCCCCCCGTTGAGAGATGGAGTGTAGGGGACTCAGGCTCTGTACAGTAGTAGCCCTTGGCCCGCCATCCTTCCTGGAGATGGAGGCGGGGTGTTTGGAGCCGATTTACCCCCTTTAGCTCTATCTCGTTGTGTGAGGGTGGAGGAACTGCCCCGTGTTAATTACTCCCTATCTAAAGAACCCGGCCTTATCGCAGGCTAAGCCCCAGGCCGGGCCATGATGGGTAGGAACGGTGCCCCCGCAGCCTCGTTGCATTGAGACAATGCCTAACAGCACCTTCTCCGACCGCCAGTTCTGATGCGATGTAGCCTCTGCTGCTGCCACGCACGGTCTCTGGTCTTCTGGCCTACTACTGGGTTAAAGGTAAGGGAGAGGCCCTTTCATTTTAAGTAATAAAATAGGATAAAAGTTGGTCACTGACCAACAAACCTTTACTTTTCCCCCCCACCTTTTCGTGCTGCTGTTTTAAATAATAAGAGTTGTTGCCTTGTGGGAATTAGAAAACATGAGGTAGGCAGGAAGAGCACATGGTCAATTCCCTCTAACTCAGTTAGGATTCATCTTGGGCCTTCTTAATTCCATGGTCCTGTTAACAGTCATGAGCTTGAACTGCAGAGAATTGGCCTGAGCCTCCCCAAATCATAGGGGTGTTCAGATCTAGAGTTCTGTTTTGGGTGCTCATCTCTTAATTTACAGCTTGCATTGACCAAGTCATGTCATGCTATCCTTTAAAAGCCCGCTGACACCTTTTGGATTACAGCAGTCTTCAAATTGAAGATTCTTGGAGTCCTGAAGGGTTTACTAGTATGATTCTCCTTGCATCTGGGGAGGGGCTTTCTCTTCAAGGAACCAATATCCACCTAGTAAATCTGGGCCCGAAGAGACAGTTTTGTTAGTTCAAGTCCAGCATTTCGGGGAAACTTGCACAACTTGATGGGAGTAAAAATTGTTCAGAAAATTCTAAGGAAAGTATTTACGGATATTTATATTTCCCCAGTGATACCTTCTTTAGTGTTTGCTTAATGCTGAAGTATTAAACTACAAGTATAGAACAAAGTGACATTGACTAGGCTATTTTCATTGCCTGTTCTAAGTGAAGTGCAAAAAGTAAAAAACACAAATCTTGGAAAACAGAATTTGCAAATGTTCTTAAACTCTAGTAATCCAAGATAGTGGTTGTGACATAGAGAACCTGTATCAATTTAAATAAATTATTTACTTATATAGTCTCTCTGCTCTTAGTGCTTCCTTTAGAAATGGGGCCAATGGCTTTCTGCATTTTTGCTTTCAACCAGCTTGTTTTTTGGGGGGCAGATATTTAGAGAGGTGTATGGCCTTTTCTAAGATCAATGAAGATGATTTAAGATGTTAGAAACATCTTAAAAATCGTGGAAGCTAATTCCACAGCTCAGAAGTTAACCACCTATAGTTTGAAAAGTCTAAAGGCACTTTCACATTTTATTAAATTGATTTGAGGCTGATCTTTAAGTGTGTAATGTACATTTCTAGTGTGAAATACTGAAAAGCCCCAAACCAGTGATGGGTGCATTCAGTTAACTTATTTTTTAATTCTATTCTTTTGTAGATCTGAAGTCCAGACCCTCAGAATTGCTGGCTTTCACTCTGTTCAGTCACTTGCACTATGTGGGTGTCAAAGCACTTGCCATTAAATGACTCTGGATCCTGTATGTATGAGTAAGGAAAATCCTGATTTATTTCCCCTCCTGAAAAAACAAACAAATCACCTGCGTTTTATTAAACATGTACATTTGACCCAGTGTATCCCCATAGATGTAAATGTCTGGGGTTTTTGGGTACAAAAATTGTCTCACCACTGAGGATCCTCCAACATGTGAATTTCCAATATCCCTTTGAGGCACAGGGCCATCTGCATAGAAGCACTATGGCTCCACACGGATGAGGAGGGGCTCCTTGATTCCTGGGTAGTATGGCGTCAGTGGATCCATGCTTCCAAGATTGCCCCAAATCATTTGTTAAAGGTAGGGGGAAGCATTCCTCATCACAGAGGACTTTGTGGAAAAGGTAGTACAGCTAAGGGTTGTATTACCTCTTCTTATGGGCTGATGAGGGAATGATGCATTTTCTGTGTCTGCCCCTCTGTCCATGTGCATCCTGGACTTCATGGATGGTCCCTCTTCAGGTGGATGTGGAAGATACAGTTTGGACTCTCTCTCTCTCTCTCTTTAAATCAAAGCTCTGGAGCGGGCCTAGGGTGAGAATTGGGCTTCCTTACATACAGGCTCTGCAATGTTTTGCTAGTGATACCAGTGTATGTGAGCTGGCAAGTGAGATCTGGACTCAAATCCCCAAAAGAAGAATAAAGTAGTATGTTAACTTTAGAAATGTACTAGGCACTTTTTACCTATAGAATATTTCAGCACTTAAGTGTTAAACACATTTTTTTAAATAAACTCCACTTCTGTGCTATTTTTATTTTGCTGCAATTAGCTTATCTAGATTTTTACGCTTTGGTGGCCTGTTACTGCCTTAGGACAGTGCTGTCAATATCAGAAAACTATGATGGTCCCTTCATTTGACTTTTATGAGATGTATAATTCATGTAGCAGGACTTGTTAAAAACATCAATAGTATACAAGTTTTGACTAACCTTAACTCTTTTGGGAGTCTCTGTTTACTGAATGTTGAATTAGGAATCATTACACAGGGGAAAAACCAAACCAAAAGCCCCCACAAGTTCTAACATTGGTTTACTTGAAACGGTGGGAATCCTAATATAGAAAAAAATATGTCCATTGGAACTTTGCTCCCACCAGTTCATCTGAATTTGTGGGAATTTTTCTAAACTTCTCCAGTGCAGACATGGCCATTGCCTCCAAATCTGCTTCTCCTAGAAATCTTAAACTTATCAGTTCCTATGAAAGTCAAGTACGTTTTTGGTAAGAATAAAAAAAAAATTCTAATCTAGTCCACTTTTTTTTTAATGGTTACCAACATCTTCAGTTACAGGTGCTAACTCACCCTACCCACAGTGAACTATGATTCCCCCCACCCATCTTACTCTCTGAAGAATAAAGATTAATAGCACTTGTAGTCTAGCAAATGGAAATGAGGCTGCTGTTTGCCTCATTATCGTATGGCAATGAGTTTGAAGGTTAACTTGTGTGTAAAAAATATGCATTTCATACAGGCAAGTTTATTGCCCCTCTGAATTTTAGTGCTGTCACTCCTGTATTGTGGGATGGAAGCACAGCCGAAATGCTTTCGACCAATTTTGTTGTTTTTCTCTGAACCTCTACTACTTCTGTTTCTGCTGCTGAAATGAAATGCTAGCCTTTTTATTTATTCCAGCAGAGTTTTAAATGAGGTCAACAGTGCATATATAAGGGAACATTGTCAATTACATTTTTAATTGACAAATATGAACATTTTTTCTGTTGGAGTACCCCCTTTAAATAGAATGTCCTATTTAAGTATTTATGGCCCTCATCACTGAGCAAGTGCCCTAATCACTAATGAACTTTATCCACACAATATCCCTGTCAGATAAGGATGTATTATACCCACTTTTACAAATGGGGATTTGAGGCACAAAGTAATTTAGCAGCTTCTCCATGGTCACATAGGAGGTCAGAAGTTGCTCTGGGAATTCACCTGGGTCTCCTGGATCCCACTCCAATTCCCTATATAATTCCAATCGAACATTTTTCATACCCAGGGCCTAGTTCTTAAAGGGAGTTTTTGTACCCAAGCTGATGTTCTGAAGTGTCTTTTTGGAAAATTCAAGAACAAGCATCACTGAGTCCACTCTCCTCCTGTTTACATTCCCACATGCCTGCCTGCTGCTGATTTTAACTCTAGTAGTGCTGCTGCTATTACCTTTAAGCTCCTTGCATAGTCTCAGGAAGGTAATGCTTGAGAGCTCCTTCCCAGTGCATAAGCGGTGGTATCATCTTAATGCATGAGATGGGAAGTGTAGCTGACTATCAAAACAGAAATTGATCATGCACATGGTGACCTTGGATAGATATTTTTCTCTAACATTTTAATTATAGTAATATCAGTTGCCATCTGCAAAAATTGTTAGACACAATCTCCTTTTAAATTAATGTATTTCTACGCATGCAATGTATTCTGAGGGTCTTATGAGACTGCATGCGGCTATATTGGTTTGTGATACATTAATGCCACCTGCTGGCTCAGAATTGCGGCAAGGCTCACTCTGCACCTGGAGAAAGCAAACGTTAGTAAGTATAGCACTTCTAAATCTTAAGAGGTGGTGTGGGAGTGCTTTTCATCCTGTTGGAACACTATTCCAGGATTGAAAACTACATTGGGCGGGGTCTTAAGACTTCATCGTGCCGAAAAAAAAACCTAGTCCCTCATGTCTAGTTTTTTTTAAGTTATATTTTCTTGTGAACAATCACAGAATTCTTAGCTTAGAAACGGAAAGATTTTGTTTCTAGCCCTGGTATATCATGATGTATTGAACCTTAATCACAATTCTGACATGCAGGGTTTTCCCCCTTTTTTGAATTTCATCATAGCAGCTCTGGAAAGAACAACCATGACAGCTAGAAACCAAAGTCTTTTGCCATTTGAAAGCTTGAGATACCAGAATTCAGAGGAGAGAGCATTAATCTCTAGCAATCTGACATATAACTTTGTCTGCCAATATGAAAAGAGGGTTTTGGTTGGGAACAAAATGGTAATGAAAATGATTTTTTAAAAGCAGAGTTGTCATGTAACTTATCCATTTGGCTTAACTGAACTTTATAAATCTTTAACTCGTTTTGTAAAATTGCTTTTTGTTGCTTTGTTATGGTACTGTCTCCCAATGATACCTCTAAAGTGGTTAGAATCTTATGTTGCTTCTGCTCACATAGAACTTCTACTTCCATATGGAGAAAGAATTTGTAGACCCCAGTGAGGTTACATGAACTGTCACAGTTGGCCCAAAGATTGTTTGATATAAACACATTTTCTCAGTGTTTACAGCTCAAACATGGCAGCTTAGTGTTAATTAAAGCATGACCTTTGTAAAGTGAAACTGATTAGTCTCTCTTCACTTTTCACCCCAAAAATAAAACGTAAGATTAACGTTGAATCTGAGTTCTGAGAATCTAAGGTTGTGGCAATGATATAGGTAAACTGTCTTTAGATATTTTTTATTTGACTGTCCCTGAAAGGGTAAAGAATTTTCTCCAGTCAAACCAATGTAGCTTCTATTAAAAAATACAAGAGTAGTGAAAAATTGTCCAAATCCCATGTTGTCATGAACAACTGCTTAAATTTTGGTTTTGGGAAGGAACTACAGTGCAGGTTGATATTGCCTTAGATTTTATGGAAGTACTGAAGTTTACAAAGCTAATATTCAGTCACAAAATTTGGGGGAGGGGGCACTAACTTCTGCCCATCGTTTGACTCTGTAGCATTGTTTCGTCTCCCTTGCGTAATCTGCAAGATGTCACAAAGGCTATGGCTACACTAAAGTTTAAATCGATATAAACTATGTCACTCAGGTGTGAATTAGCCATTCCCTTGAGCGACATAACTTATGCTGACTTAAGCGCTGGTGTTGATGTTGCTGGGAGAGCTTCTTCTGCCGACATAGCTACCGCCGGTTGCTGGGGCTGGAGTAATTAAGCTGATGGGAGCTATCAGTTTAGAGCAGCTGTGCAGAGAGTTTAAAGTGGTGGAGCTGTGCCTCTTAAGTTTTCTAGCATAGCCATAGCTTAAGAGTCACAATCTCTTTCTGGTGACTAAAGAGTATGGAAACGCAGTTGTTCTTTGGACTTGTCAAAAAGCCAGGTAGGATAAGCTGTTTAGGAAACAGCCACAAAAGTCAAACTTCTCTGTAGTGTCTGCTCTTTCTTTGCCCATAATTATGGGCCCTTGGGTGCTATTGTAATGCAGATAATTAAAAAGAATTATGGAGGTGTCAGTCATGGTGGGACTGAGTTTTTCAGTTAAAGTAGCGATTCTCTGATATATGAAAATTACAGCATATTCTCCCCCAAAGCCTAGCACTTCTTCCAAGTATAGAGCAATATTTTTGGAAATTTAAATGCATTAATCAAATTAAAGTTAATTTAAAAATGAGTCTCCTAAGGTATTATGTATCCTGTCTGACCTCTTTATTGTTCCTAATGACAAATTCATTTTAATAATGGAATAAATGTGGACTGCTCAAAGTTCCCATAGAGTAAAAAACTTCTCTGGAATCTTGTACATAGACTACTTTTGAAAGAAATAATATTAAGATTTTTCGTTTTTCCTCCTCACAAAAAAGAGGCTGAACAAGATCTCGTCCAAACTTAAATTTTGCTGGCATAGCTATTCTAAATAAAGCAAAATAAACTGTATAACTACATCTGCACTAGGACTTCAGCTGGTTTAGAAAGAAATCACACCACTGACACTCCTGTGCTGGCAAAAGTTTCCAGTTTAGACTACAGAGAACTCCACAAAGAACTGCCCTATTTTAAAATGGCTGCCATCTTCTGTTGTTCTCAGTTGGACTGACGTTCATATGTATGGCCAGTGCAAATATCTGTTTCTTCTAGTGTTCTTCTCCACCTTCTGACAGCCTAGGATGCCACCATGTTTCCTGAGGGCAACTTGGCTTCCCTTCACTTGAGGGAATGTGGGGACAGGAGGGTGGACGGGAAACTTGGGTGTACAACCTGGTATGCTCTGACTGCTTTATGTCTGGAGCATAACTAAATATGGTGCTAAAAGTTAAAATTGAAAAAGACTTCAGTTTAATCTTTAGATCATTTGAAATAGTGCATGATAGTATTTTCTCACTTTCTGGTTTAGTGTTAGTGAGCTGTAGCTCACGAAAGCTTATGCTCTAATAAATTGGTTAGTCTCTAAGGTGCCACAAGTACTCCTTTTCTTTTATTTAAAAAAGAAATTCCCAGACAAACTACACTGAGGTGAAGTGAAGGTTGAGCATATACATCGGTGATTCTTTATTGGTTGAATGACTGTAATCAGTGCAACATGCTTGTTGAACTTTTAAATTAATTAAAGAATGTCTACTAAAAAGGGATTGCACAATTTTAACAAAACCAATTTAAAAAGAGTTTGAGTTTATAGGTGTGAAAATTGTCTAGATCAGCCCAGAGACCCTAGCACTGTGGCATGACAAAAGAAAAAAGCTGTACTTGGTATCCAGGTAAAAGTTCAAAAATAAAAACCAGTTTCAAAATTGGCATGTATTTTTTACCAAAGTGTAACCTGGTTATCTAGACATGCTGATGTGGAGATGAAGCTGCAGAAAACTTTACATGGTGCTTCCTTCCAATTCTTCCAGAAGGAGAGGGGAGGGACTACATTACCACCTCTGTGGGAAAAATCAGGGGGTTGGACCTACCCCATACACAGATCCTTCGGACTTCTCGGAAGATGGCCCTGTGTGTCTATACTGAATGTGGTTTCACGAAGCTGTAGGCTGCTGCCCGTGGGGTTCCCCCTATTTCAAAGAGAGGTTTTTAGCTTCAGGCTTGCACTCTTAAGTAATACAACTTCTAGCTGTTTTTACATCAGTATTTTCTACTGTTGGTTAGTGAGCTTCTTTCCCCTCACTGTTTGAAGCTGTGGATCCACAGGGTCCTCTGTGGGTGGGAAAGATGCAGTGAAAGAAACTGATTCCTCTGTACATAAGGGGAGCTACAAGCATGCAGCTGCAAGCAGTACAGTGTTTTCTCAAATTCAGTGTGCGATGTGAAGCTCAATCTGGGCCTTCAAAAAGCCCTGTTGAATATTGATCCACTTCCTCTGACAGGTGTTAACTGTTAATCCCTGATGTAACTTTGTTAAAACACTCAACTCAGTATTTAACTAGAAATCTTTGACTTCAGTTGGAAGATGTTTACATGCTTAGAAGTTATACCAAATAAAGACTTTTTGCGATTGTCATTTACATGTAAGAGAAATATGATTCCATAAGTATTCTGTTTACATGTAGAGTCCATCAGTCCAACCCTGTCTGCATAGGACATGCATAATTATTACTACTAGCAGATCCTAATAAGCAATGTTTTGGGTGGTGAAAGGCATTGGCCACTTACTTCCATTTCTGTAGAAACAGCACATAGTAACTCAAATTGGAGGTGCAAGCCATTGTTCTGGAACTTTGACTAAATGAAATACTGCATTTTCTGAACTGTGAACTCTGGTGCCATATTACTCTGGATGGAAATAAACTACTAAGAACATAGTTCAGCTTCTGTGGATACCTACTCAGTAAGGTGTCCCAGTGGATACTTAGTGTATATTTAGACACTGAAATTCTACACTAAGCAGAATAATAGTGAAATGTTTGGGGTATGTTCTGGATACCTGTATTCAGGATATTGTGCTTCGTATTAAGTAGCTTACATAATATATAACCAGTATAGCTATTCTGGAATACTAATGTGCATAAAGTCAGATTGGAGCTTTATTAAACTAATTCCTTCAAATTCTAAGTGAAATATTTCAATTAATCAGGTAGATGATGCATGAAACAAAGATGCTCAGAACTAAGTGGTGCTAAATATTTTAGTAAATGTAGCCAATAGGCTACAAAATGTTTGAACCTTAAACCAAATGATTCCTGTCATGGCTTCTGTGGAACACACATAAGGAATGCTGTATGGGTCTGAACAACAAAAAAAATAAACAGAATATTTTAATTTATAATCAGACCATTGTAGGCTGACTATCAGTGATAACACATCAGAGGTCAATGGACTTCTTGTAAATGATGTGTTAGATCAAATCTGATTCTTTCCTAAAATATCAACTTCCTGTGCTGATTCAAATTAGTGATCATGCATTCTGATAGTTATGCCAAGACACCATGAAATCATAAGTCTTTTCAAGAGACTGAAGGAACATGGTTCACATTCAATCATTAGATTTAAAACCGTCCTAGTTGGCTTCTCTCTGCAGGAGGCGTTAGCTTGCTAGAAAAGCTTTTTTTCCCCCTTCTACTCCATTCCTCCCCCATGTAGTTTGCAAATGCAGGAAGGGTTCACTGAAGTCCTCCCCATTAAAGTAAACCTCCATGCTATCATTCATTGTTTAAATGCTTGTGTGCATTTGTTTAGTCTGAAGAACACAACAGGCAACTCCTAAATAGGTTCATAATCGTAGAAGAGTGTTTATAACGTATACCCACATTTCTTGCTTTAGTCTTGACTTAATTGACATACAGGCAAAGACTCAAATACTTCACATTTTTGTGGTAGCTCACCCCACTTGAGAACAGAATGCTGAATGTGTACATCATTATTTTCTTCTCGCTACCCTTCAGAGAACTGGAATTTTGATAAACTGATAACTAGAAAACAAAATCTACATAAATTTATGTGAGATGCTTCTGCAGCTTTTGGTTTTACTGATGTCACTTAACTAGTCTATACATAATTAAAGAGGACACATAATTAGCTCTGAATATTCATTAATTCTCATAGCTTACAGGACTTGCACAAAAACCTTATGAAGTACTTGACCAGTGATGACTTCAAAAAGTTAGTGACATGGTAAACTTGGTAGTATCAGAAATGGTCTTTGTTTTAAAAGTAAGGCTGATTATGCTCCAGAAAGTTTCCTTATTTTGGTACAGGTAATCTGTCTGTGCCCTACTTCTGCTACTTCATGACTGAAACATTCTTCACTCTTCTCTGGGATTGCTAAATCTTTCTTCATTTATTCTGTTTTTAACACTTATTCTAGTCATCCCCTGATACCCTAAGCACCCAGCATTAATACTTGTGCACCCAGCTCATTATCTCAGAGGCTGAAATGACCTCTGACTGATATGTCAAGCTCATTACTTAAATGCAGCAGTGCATTACTATAAAATGTTAATAGGAATAATAAAGTCTTTCCTCAGCTATATATTGCTGAAACAAGGGGACAGGTCCTGATTCCTACTCTGTCACAAAGCCTCAGGAAAGCCAGGTTAACTGTCCCTCTGAGGGGAATTCTTTGGTAGGTGGCAAGAACTGGCGTAGCATTTTCTACATCAACCCCTTCCTGATATTGGTGGGGCTTTTTTGACACAGGCCTGGAACACATGCTGGAGGCTCACATGCAGCCATTTGTAATTTAGAGTAGCTACAGGTCTGCTGTGAATTATGCCAGGCCTGGGCTAAATACCTGGTTTAAGTACTCTTAAACTACCTTTTGCTCTGCCCTCCTCTAGTCCTGTGCCAAGCACAGCTCAATTACATAAGAGGCTCTAGCACAAGATCTTTCCTGCTTTCAGATAAGGACCTAGGGTGTAGTTGTAGGTTGTGTAATTACATCAAAATGAATGAAAAGCTATAGATTACATTGTCCTATGAACAATATAAATCACTCATCACTGGAATTTTTTCTATTTAGCAGATCATAGAAACTGTGGTGTTAACTTCAAGGGATGGCATTCTGTTAAGTAGAAAGTAATATTGTACCTGAGACAGGTTGTTTCTGCATGGAATGCTCTTGCTTAGCTTTACCATTGTGTTTGGATATGAGGACAAACTGAAGATATCACTTGCAGTGTTTGCCACTTTGCATTTATTTCAAACTGAATGGTTAGACAGGCCTTACTTATGTTGCCGAATTGGTTTTGGTTGTTTTAAAAGATGGCATTCATTACAACAAACCTTTTAGACTTGCAGGATGTACTCCAGTTCAGAGCATAGGCCAGTGAAGGTGACTCATGATGTCAAGATTAATCTGAAGAGCGGTGATGTGCTTTTCATCTTTGAACTTTTATAGTGGCATTTTTCTTGTGGTCCTTGTTCACCTTTGCTAATACCAGTTAATCAAAACACTTTCTTTTAGAACTTGTAAACATGTAGAAATTGTACCAAAATTTAAAACCGTTTGCTCTGTTGTTCGTTTGAAACACTCTAGTCTATATAATACAAAGAAACTGAGAGTGGAGCAAAAACACTTAGCAGAACATCTCTTTGAGGTCTTGTGATTAGTGAGTGACTACAGAAATAGAGATGGGACTTGATTTTTATTTTTTATTCAGTACATTGTGTTGTTTCATCTGATAAATTAGTGAAAACTGAATAGTATTTGGCAAGTTACTTGATTAATCACCCTTACTGTATCCCTTGCCTTTGTTAGATCTGCTCTCTTTCTGTCTTTTTCTGCCTTTTTTTCTCCTGCAATAAGAGAGAAATACTGTTTGTCGTCTTCAGTGTTTTCCTTCCTTCCTTTCTCTCTCACCCCTACTCTCTTCTTCTAGTTCTCTCCTTCCCAAACCTTTCCACTACAATTCTCTTTTCTAATTTACCCTGTCAATCTCTTCCTTTCTCCCACCCACATGCTCTCCCCACCCATGCATCCAGACATAGGCTCAGGAACTTTACTAGAGTCCTAATAACCAACAAATTAAACCTATTAATGACCGAGAGATACAAGAAATGGAAGGTAGCCCGTTGCTATGGGGCAGTGTCCAAGTAAGAAGCCAGCACCCATCTAGCTGTTGGAGAAAACTGGCTGTACCGAACCTGATTTGGGAGCTTCGTCTTTCAAGGCAGACAGGGCCAAATTTTGGCTCCACTGAAGTCTTTGTACTAGAAGCGTGGAATCTCCATAGTATTGCCTTATCCCATGTTTGAAAACATTGGGGGAAGTCTTGACTATTGTTAAAATACTATAAACCAGTTCAGACAGTAGCAAGTTACAGCAAACAATGCAATGACTGTTCCTGGTACATCCATTATAAGCACTGCATTTTATAATGGAGAACCCAGCTTCAAAGTGAGTTAATACAATGGACTCTTAAGTTGGTATGTACCTTTATTTAAACACTTCCCAGAACTGTCCCATGGGTCCCGTGCTTCACTAGCCCCTACATTTCACAGAATTTTGAGAGGGAAGAGGATAGGATTTGTTAAGTAGGAACAATTGAGCATCATTACTCCTTGTTTTTGCAGCATCCACTGTGGACTAGGTGTTATGTGGTCTTAAAACAACCCCCCAAAAAAACAATATCCCTGTCTTGAAAATCTTACACTCTATAAAGTGATTTTAAAATTGTTTCTGGTTGCTAGATTTATACTATAGCAATAGAACACTTTCCGGTAAGCACTTGATGACCAAAATAAGAGAGAGGTTACTGAGCGTAAAGCTGACCTTAAATTGAGGCTTCTGATTTTGTCCCTCTTTCAACAAGGTCAGACGAGTGTGATTGAAGTCATTAGGTGAACTACTTATTTGTTACAAACTGTCTAAGTTAGAGCTGTTTGTGGTATTCACATCTTTATATAAACTTGACTGACCTCTGTTAATCTGATGGGACTTAAAAGCCAGCTCTCAGTGTTATTTACCATGGTTCTGCAATACTTGCCTCAAACAAACAAACAAAAACAAAAAACCTAAGAGTAGAGACCTCCATCCTCAAAACTAGCTATTGGGAAGGTTTCCAAACTGTCCGTGCTTGGAATTGGAGGTAAGTGGACCTGGGTGGGAAGTGGAGTTTTTTAAAAATCTATTTAATGGCAGATGGGAGTGAAACCCTGCAACACAACAGAATATAGTTACTTCATAAATTAATTTGCTGTCCTTTGTTTTTTGTTTGAGGAAAGAACCTCTTAATAATAACCCAATATCATCTAATCAAACTATTGTTGTCCTCTTTAGGAAAAATGGCTGGGTTACTGGCTCACTGAGGCAGTAGACAGTTAAGTCTCTGTAAACTAGGGACTAGGAAAAATATAGAACTGGACCCAGGATCTGGGAGTGGGGAGAAAGGGAAGGTGGATTGTAAAATGGCTACTTTTGGTACTTTCTTGTCTGGTTATTGCCACTTGACAATGTAGGCCCTCCTCTTGCTCTGATCTGGTAGCTCTTTGGGGCTGACACTTATCAGAAACCCATGTATGAAGGAGTGGGTAGATGTGGAATGAGTGGATGTAATTTAGCAAGGGAGAGAGGGAAGAATTGAGGAGACAAGATAGAAAAGTAGGCTTTTAAGAATATGCAGGTAATTTTTGTGCGGGAGAGAAATGGAAGAGACCAAATATAGGAGAGGTGGTAAAGAGCATAATTGTGACTGTAGTAAAGGGATTGTATTCCTCTGGTGTCAGAGGCCAGCAGCTGGCTGACTAATTAATCCTACCTGCCACACTTGGGAGAAGACCTGGAGCTTAAAGGGCTGGTCCTCATAAAAAAAGGAGCAGGTAGCAGTAGCCAGTGGAGCAGGGGTGGGGAAACTGAGGGCTGGATCCGGCCCATCAGGGCTTTGGATCTGGCCTGCGGAAACGCCACCCCTGTGGCACTGCGGGCCCCGGGCCGCTCCCGGAAGCGGCCAGCACCACGTCCCTGCGGCTCCGAGAGGGGTGGGGGTGGGGGCAAAGGGTTCTGTGTGCTGCTCTCGCCTGAGGCACTGCCCCCCGCAGCTCCCATTGGCTGGGAATGGAGAACCATGGCCACTGGGAACTTCAGGGGAGGTACCTGCAGGCGAGGGCATCGTGTGGAGCCCTCTTTCCCCCTCCCGCAGGGGCTGCAGGGATGTGGTGCTGGAGCAGCGCAGGGCCAGGGCAGGCAGGGAGCCTGCCCTGGACCTCGTAAGTGCCACTGCTACCCGGAGCCGCTCCAGATAAGCAGTGCCGGGCGGGAGCCCACACCCTGAACCCTTCCTGCACCCTGCTCCCCAACTCGCTGCCCTGAGCTCCGTGCTGCCCCCCTCCTGCACCCTATACCTCATCACCCTACCCTGAGCCCCCTCATACATCCCACACCCCTCCTCTGCCCCAACTCCTTACCTTGAGCCTCTTCCCACACCCCACACTCCCTCCCACACCCCAACCCCAGCCCTACATTCATGACCCTGCATGCAATTTCCCCACCCAGATGTGGCCCTCGCGTCAAAAAGTTTGCCCACACATGCAATAGAGGCTGGAGGTACTGTTGACTGGGAAATCCTGTTATCACAAAGGCTCTGAGGTAAAAGTCAGGAACTTTTGGGCTGAGGAACTTATGGGCTTGAGGGACATGCTAAGAAGTTGTTTTGTTGCAGAAACTTGAAATAAAAGAAACTGCAAGAACTGACCCTGTTGGAAATGACCTTCTCACAGAGTCCAGGGCAGGTTCACAGGGAGGGTGCTGGCTCAGCCAGAGCAGAGGGCTATAAAACAGGCTTCAATCCTTTACACCTTTTCCCCTACATTATTGTAAAGAGAGAACACGTTGGAAAATGCAGGGAAAAAAACCTTTATCTTTAAGAAAAATAGCATTTTTAAAAATAATTAAATGGAAAGCTTATCGAGGCTTTTTAGTTACCATTATCAAGAGTACAGCTCTCTTGTCCTTTTAAATTGTAGGATCTTGGTGCATGGTAGCTAATGTACAGTACTACCATATCTTGTCTGGTAGGTTTACTTCTTGGGATAATGTCTATTGTAGGCATTTTTCAAATCCTGATACCTTAATCTAACTGATCAAAAAGTGGATAAAGATCTTCCTTTCCAGTATGGAAGAAACATAATGGTCCATTTGGTGGACCTTTAAGGCAGTTAGAATCAGATTTTTAAACATGAGTCCCACAGTGGATTTATGCCTGATGTACTCTTTCTTCAAATAACTGTAGCAGTATTTGTTCTTTTCTGTGTGTGTGTGTGTGTGTGTGTGTGTGTGTGTATACAGTGTCTGAAGCCTTCAATAATGCATCAGAGAAATAGTTAAAATGAACAGTGTTCTTCTGAATTAATGGAGGAATGTCTAAACTTTAGATATTAAGCAGGTAGAGGACTCTGAACTGAATTTCAAAGGGAATCTAGTTTATTTTGTGGGGAAGGGAAGAACAATACACACTAGCATGTGTAGAGGTTCACTGTAGTGCTTAAACTGTTAACATGCTATTTATAGCTCAAAGGTCAGATGAACAGTAGCTGGTGTGTAGGTAACAGTAATGACTATGTCAGTTTTCTGTAAGTTTTCAGGTGTTTACTTTCAGCACTTTTGTGGAAACCAAACTCATTGAGGTTGCTCTTCCTCTACAACTGGGAGGAATAATGGCCCATGTGAGTTTGGATGTGGCATATTCATTTCAACTTTATCTGAAAATTGCTTTGTTTATAACCTATAACTTTTTTAAACCACATTTAATCAGTATGCATTAAAGTAAATCAGTAAAGACTTGTGTTGACAATGTAAGGAATCTTCTAGCACATACAACGCCCTGTTTCATAATAGAGCAGCAAGAAATGAAAGGCATTACATAGGCATTTGTTCAAACAGCCTGCTTCTTGCAACAGTTTGAAGCATTCAGCATGTTTGCATTTAGTTAAGGTGTATTGGTAAGTGACACCTGTCTGTAAGTACCTAACTTATTTACTGCAATTATGCACTTAGTTCATGTTGAAAAGAAAGAATGGTACAGCCAACACTAATGCATGCTGCATGACAGTCTCTCATCTATGGGCTTGAGCAATGGTTCGCTCAAGTTAATGCACTGGAGCGGTTGGATTAGCAGCTAATGAGTTGTAACTATCTGTTAATCCCCACTGCATTATTAACTCCTGTGAACCTCAGTAGCACTTGAGCTTCAAATCATATCCCTAATGGTCTAGCTAGCTTGAGTTTAAAATGCCACTTAACTTGAGCTAGAGATCTTGTGTGTGAATTGGAGTCAAGTTAGGGGCAAAACTTGAGTGATACCTTAAGCTAATAAGGCAGTGAAGACAGGCTGTGTACTGTTGATATTTAAAATGTAAACACAAATGGAAAAGGGTTTAACCCTACAAGCATCAGGGATATTTGAAAGTGGTTAGGTGGTTATGAAACTTGGGAAATTACCACTTCTCCCACTTGCTTTTGCCTCAGAGGTGTTGTAGAATGACAAAACATGGCTTTCTCTCTATAGCATGTGTCAGGAAATGTTACATGCCTCTGGGTGGTCACTGCAGAAGCATGTTGCCCAGTCAAAATTGAGCCAATGCCTACTGCTCTTTCAGGGATTTCTTTTCCATTGTATTAGAATTAAGCGTTTGAGTCTCCTGCACATACTCCACCAAAAGAGTTGTAGCTACAGTATAAATCTTAAAACTTGACTAGGGCTAGCTGGGAGAAATAGAATGGCTTAAGACATGGTGTGCAGTAGGGGGAAGAAAAGGGAGAGCATATTTGTATCAAGTGTATTGAAGTAACAAGGATATCTTTGCCAGAACAGACCCAAAGTTGCTTGGCATTCTGTCTCAGACTGTACGTAATGCATCAAATGATCAAGTACTGTTCTTAAGGAAAACTTCTTGTGTATTAAGCATGAAGGTTGCTATCGCTTACATTTTATTTTATCCATTATAACAGGTACTAGCATGTATATACTGAATACTTTTAAAACATACTGAATCTGCTTTGATAACTCTAAAAAAAATTCTAAATATTTTTGTATTGCACAAAAGACTTCTAGGAATTTTGTGTCTCATTTGGATTAGCATGCAATTTAATTTGTGCTGACTTTGTGGGGAGGTGATAAATCCACTCTCCTTTGGAATTAGCTATCTCTCAGCATTCATTTTCTGTCGAACTACAAAGTAGATCCTGTTTCTATTAGTGAGATCTTGAGACTAGACTACAGTAATGTGTGTTTAGGGCTTCTTGTGGTAACCACTTAAACTGTAGCTTCAGAAATTGATACTATTGTGTAAGATTTGTTCATGAGTCTGGAGCCTGTGTTCAGTGACTAAGGGCTTGGCTACACTTACATTTTATAGCCCTCTAACTTGCTGGCTCAGGGGTGTGAAAAATCACCCCCCTGAGCGCAGCAAGTCAGAGCGCTTTAAAGCACTAGTGTAAATAGGCTCCGAGTGCTGGGAGCTAATCCCCTCGTAGAGGTAGACTATCAGGAGCGCTGGGAGCTCGCGCGTGGTCACACTTGCACTTCAAAGCGCTGCCACGGGAGCGCTCCCGCAACAGCGGTTTGAAGTTTCCAGTGTAGCCATGCCCTTATACAAACTATATATTGTTAAACTTATAGGTCCAGTGTCTTGTTTTGAGGAAAAATAAAACTACATTCTTAGACTCTGGATAGATAGCTAAAATGTCTTTAAAAATAGCAGTTCCTTAGCATGGACGTCTTAAAAATATCTTGTTTCAGTGTAGTAAAAAATGAAGACACTTAAAATTCTTTTTTTTCCCCTTTAAGGTTTGGACCCCATGGAATCCCTGTGACCATATTTCCTAAAAGGGAATACAAGGATAAACCTGAAGCCATGCAGCTCCAAAGTAAACCATTCCAAGATGAGACACAGGTGAAGTGTGAAGCCAGTGGTGCAGTCCCTGATAACTCCTCTTCTCCCATTCAGCCATCAGAACCTAGCCTCGCTAAAAGCCTATGGACTTCTAAACCACCTCCCCTCTTCCATGAGGGAGCGCCATATCCTCCTCCATTGTTTATCAGGGACACGTATAACCAATCAATACCTCAGCCTCCGCCCCGAAAAATTAAGCGGCCCAAACGGAAAATGTACAGGGAGGAACCCACTTCTATTATGAATGCTATCAAATTACGACCCAGGCAGGTCTTATGTGACAAATGTAAAAACAGTGTTGTTGCAGAAAAAAAAGAAATTAAAAAAAGTGGCAATGCAAGTGACTGCTTAAAATATGAGGATCATAAAAAGCGAAGGAATGAGAGTGTGACTACTGTGAATAAAAGACTTAAAACTGACCATAAAGTAGATGGAAAAAGCCAAAATGAAAGCCAGAAAAGAAATGCTGTGGTCAAAGTTTCAAATATTGCCCACAGCAGAAGCAAAGTAGTTAAAGTTTCTGCTCAAGCAAACACTTCGAAAGCTCAGTTAAATACTAAAAAAGTTCTCCAGAGCAAAAACATGGATCATGCAAAAGCTCGGGAAGTTTTGAAAATGGCCAAAGAAAAGGCACAAAAGAAACAGAGTGCAACTTCCACTTCCAAAAATGCACATTCAAAGGTCCATTTCACACGGCGTCTTCAGAACACCAGCTCAGGTTCCCTCCCACCCCGATTGCGTTTAAAACCACAAAGGTACCGGAATGAAGAAAACGACTCATCTCTCAAGACAGGACTTGAGAAAATACGGAGTGGCAAGATGGCAACTAAGCCCCAGTCTCGCTGCTCCTCCACCCGCTCAGCAGGTGAGGCCCCTTCAGAAAATCAGAGCCCCTCAGAAGGCCCTGAAGAGGCCAGCAGTGAGGTTCAGGACACAAGTGAAGTGCATGTAACTGTTGATCAGGATGAACACCAGACATTGGGCAAGAGAGGCAGCAAAAGCAATATAACGGTTTACATGACCCTTAATCAAAAGAAATCTGACTCTTCCAGTGCATCAGTGTGTAGTAGTGATAGCACAGATGATTTGAAATCCACCAACTCTGAGTGTAGTTCTACTGAAAGCTTTGATTTTCCTCCAGGCAGCATGCATGCACCTTCCTCTTCCTCCTCCTCCTCCTCCTCTTCAAAGGAAGAGAAAAAGCTCAGTAATTCCTTGAAAATGAAAGTCTTTTCCAAAAACGTCTCTAAATGTGTCACACCAGATGGCAGGACCATATGTGTAGGGGACATTGTTTGGGCCAAGATTTATGGCTTCCCTTGGTGGCCAGCCCGTATTCTTACTATAACTGTGAGCCGGAAAGATAATGGCCTTTTAGTTCGACAGGAGGCCCGCATTTCGTGGTTTGGGTCCCCAACAACATCTTTTCTTGCTCTTTCACAACTGTCCCCCTTTTTAGAAAACTTTCAGTCGCGCTTTAATAAGAAGAGAAAGGGCCTTTACCGCAAGGCCATCACAGAGGCCGCTAAGGCTGCTAAGCAGCTGACTCCCGAAGTTCGGGCCCTGCTGACACAGTTTGAAACGTGAACGTGGAAAGTAAGGTAGGCAAGAATTTGGAGGCTCCACAAAATTTATAGCCTAGTTAGAGAACTACCATGAAGGACTTGGCCAATTCAGAACGTTGCACTCAGTTGGCTGCTCTTTTTATACTAAAATTGTTCTGATTTGTAGCAGTTTCTTAAAAGTTAAACTAAACAAATTGAACATGCAATCAAAATTAATCTAAAGTGAGAACTTCAGTATTTTTCAAATGAGAATCTTTTTTTAAATTAAAAACTCCTCCCATGCATAGGAGCCATAGCCTCAGCTGAAAGGCAGTTTATTTGCAGGGAATTTTTAGTAGTTTCTAGCCGGTATGTATCTAGTCACTATATGGCAAAGGGTAAACAAGGGATGGAAGTAATAGCTGTGACCTGGGTGGCCCACCAGGGGAAGTGCAGAACCTTAAGTCCTGTTTATATTGGCCTTTAAACCTTGTTTCAACACTTCTGCATTAAGTAGTTTCTATACATATAGCTGGTCAGTGTGAATGGGGCCAAAGTGAGTTCAAACCATATTTAAAAACATGCTTGGTTTCATCCACACTGGCCAGTTTAAATTATGTTAGAAACCAATTTAACTAAACCCTTTAAACAGAGTTTAAAGGCCAGATTAAATGGGGTCTTGGTGACCACTTTTTTCCCAAACGCTCAGCCTTTCTATGCACACAGGGGCACAAGTACGACACTTCAGGGTCTGACAAGCTGAGGGGATGCCTCTTGCCCAAAGGCAAAGCTGAAATGTTTCTCAGAATTTTGGGATCAAGGGCTGTTAATGCTGCATAGGTGTGAATCATAACTTCCTGTCTTTCTTCCACTGAAAAATCTTCCAGGCCACTTGTCTGGGAGTTTAGAGCAAGAGAGGTTTTGTTTGAATGTGTAAATAATTGATTGCTGAAATTAGTCAGATTTTCTTCTGACTGGTTGTTACTAAATTCTTAGGATACGTCCTAGTAAATTACACTTTGTGAATTGTCAGATGTGTAATTGTTGCATTTTGGATGTATCTAACTTCATATTTTTTTTTAATATTTCCGTTTTAAGGTATCTGTTTGCAGGTCAGAAAATGAGAATATGTAATTGTGTAATGCTCTGAAATGTACAAAAACTGTAAATAAAATCGACTAAATCTGAATTACTTGTGTGTGTTTCTCAAAAAGCTTTGAAAATTTTTTAGGGTGTTTTCTGTGTACATGATATTTAGAGGAGAGACACCCTTTAAAATGTAAATTCGTTCTCATTCAGCACTTTTAAAAGATTGTTTGCTGTAAAGTACTATTGGTATATACTTAGGGTTCTAATTTTGAGACTAAGCATTCATCTATTTCCCCAAAAACTGGCTCTTGTAGAGAGCTCTTGCCTTAGATAAAGCTTGTCAAATTATTTCTCCATAAATTCAGTTCTGTTCCATAGATTTGAATTATAGACAGAAAATATGACTTATACAGTAGGGAAATGTTTTCAATCACCATTTTTTTCATCTGTCAAAAGCTAATTAAGCCCAATCTCCACTATTGTTAGCTACTCTTGCATGTCTGTTGCTCAGTGTTGGGGCATTTTCATGCAGTTGATCTACATTTTTCCTTCCTAGTTTTGGTCTGTACCTGACCATTTGAGTTAATATCTTTTTTTTTTTTTTCCCCCTGTTTCAGCTTTGTACGATCTTGTGAAGAATTTGGCTGCATTCATTCCAGAACAATTCCCATCCCAAGTTTTTCCATTTTGCCCATATTGGCAAAGCAGAGATGAGGAATACAAATTTAAACTTAAATTGAATGTAGTTGTAAAACTAAAATACACAGTGTCAGGATTTAATGATTGAACCCATTAAAGAATCTTTATTGTGATGCAGTTTTAGAAGATTAATATGCCGCCTTGCAACTGACAAGTCAGTTGGTTTCCAAAACACTGAGTTTCTTCCAACCGTGTTCAGTTCCTCTGATATCACATTCATGTAACTATTGAATATCTAGTATGTTTTCTAAAAAAACCCAAAAACCACACACACATACATATTGGTCCAAATTGATTTTGCTCGGATGCTAATTAACTTTCCAACTATACTAGGTTTTTTCCCTGAACAATTAAACAAATTCCAAGAGGTCAGTCAATGCTTTTTGAAAGTAATAAACACACAATGAAAATTTTCATAATGTGAAATCCTGTTTCACTCTGGTATTATATATTCTTTCCTGCAAACAGAAACAATTACAGTATTTCAGTAAATAAGCCTTACTTTGTGATTTAAAGCAGGCTGTTTTCAGAAGACAAAAAATTCACACTGTGGTTTTTTTAGACATCTCTAGATGTATAGAGCAGATTGATATCTAGTTTGTCAGGCACCTCAAAATGAAGTGATCCCACATCATAAAAGCCATCTGATGTTCTGAGCCAAAAATCTGAGGTAAAATACTTGGATATTTAATTCGCTGCAACTTTCTAAAATATTTAGAACTTTTGGATAGTATCTTCTGTAATACATATAAGAGTAGCATAGTACTAGCATATATAGTCAGTTTGCTCAGAGACTTCGTTCAGTGAGATGGGAAAGAAACAATCTATTTCAAATATAAGTTCACAAGAACCTCTGTGTGCTTGTCTTACGGAATGAGTGGTCATGACACACACACACTTTGTCTTTATAGTGAATTACTTTTTGTAGAACAGATAGCACAAATCTTGCACATGTAATATCAAGAACAAAAACTGTTCTCTAGTACTTAGTCTCATAACCTAAAACCCGTCAGTTCTTTGCACCACAGTACTTTATATGAATTGCCTAAAATGCTTGCTTTCACCACTGTCTTCTTTTTAAACCCTGGAAAAGTAGCTGTGGTGTACTCTCCGTCCAAAGATTTAGTTGAGTTAGTGGTGGAGCAAATGTTAAGGATTGATAAAATTTTTTAACTGTAGACAGCTGCAATTGTATCTCATACCTTATTATCCTGACCTTGGGGACTATTAAGTGGTGGAAAATTTGAGGTTAATCCAATGCAACCTGCTCTGTATTTGCCAGAAATTGTGTAATGTGCTCACCAGATCCCAATGGATGTTTCCACTTGTGAGCACAGGCTGTGCTGTACCTGTGGTTTTCAGTATATTCACAATCTAATACACCTCTACCCTGATATAACGCAACCTGATATAACACGAATTCGGATATAATGCGGTAAAGCAGTGCTCTGGGGGTCACGGCTGCACGCTCTGGCAGATCAGCGTGTCTGGCTCCAACACGTTGCTCTGAGCGGCATGTTAAGGGTGCTGGGCTGGGGCTGAGGGGATGGATAAGGGACCGGAGGTCTCGGGGGCAGTCGGGACAGGGAGCAGGCAGGGTTGGATGGTTCGGAGGTTCTGGGGGTAGGGCAGTCGGGATGGGGAAAGGGGGAGTTGGATAGGGCGTGGGAGTCCCTGGGGGCCTGTCAGGGGGCAGGGGTGTGGTTAAGGGTTGGGGCAGTCAAGGGACAGGAACAGGGGGGTTGGGTAGGGGGTGGGGTCCTGGGGGTGATTAGGGATGGGGGGGGTCTCTGGAGGGGGCGGTCAGGGGAGAAGGAGCAGGGGTCTTAGAGGATGGGGTCTTGGGAGGGGTGGTTGGGGCAGGAGGTCTCTGGAGGGGGTAGTCGGGGGACAAAGAGCTGGGGGGGTTGGATGGGTTGGGGGGTTCTGAGGAGTCAGGGGGCAGGAGGTGACTATTAATAACGGAAATGCTCGAGCCAAAGCAAGTTGGATATAACGCAGTTTCACCTATAACACGGTAAGATTTTTTTTGGCTCCCGAGGACCCTGTTATATCAGGGTAGAGGTGTATCTTTAAATCAATTTTAGATCATTTTAATGACTCTCAAATACCTGATAGTAGGTGCATTTGTTTTTACAGTGCTGGGATGGTGCATCCTGTGTAACTAAGCTATGTAATTGTTAGCGCACATGGTACTGCTGGAATCATAGAATAATAGAAGGGACCGAAAGGGTCATCTAGTCTAACCCCCTGCCAAGATGCAGAATTTGTTGTGGCTACACCATACAAGACAAATGGCTATCCAGCCTCCTTTTCAAAATCTCCAGCGAAGGAGCTTCCACAACCTCTCTATGCAGTCTTTTTCTTTGTCCTACTGTTCTTACAATTAGGAAGTTTTCCCTGAGATTTAATCTAAATCTATGCTGTAGTTTGAACCAATTGCCTCTTGTCCTGCTGTCTGTGGCAAGAGAGAACAACTTTTCTGCATATATATATATATATATATATATATTTTTATGGCAGCCTTTCAAGTATTTGAAGACTGCTATCATGCCCCCCCTCAATCTCCTCTCTTTCAAACTAAACATACCCGGTTCCTTCAGCCTTTGCTCATATGGCTTGCATTCCATCCCTTTGATCGTCTTTGTTGCTCGCCTCTGGATCCTTTTCAGTATCTCCACGTCCTTTCTATACACTGGTGACCAGAATTGGACACAGTACTCCAGCTGAGGACTAACCAGTGCCAAAGTGAAAATGTACTATTTGATCAACTGTCAGCAACCTGTGTATTATGAAGGAAAGTGTTATGCTGCAGTAAAGGGTAGCGGTGACTTGACTAACTTGCTGCCAGCCTAAGAGAATACATCACAGCCAGTGGATTATGGGGTTTGCAGTTCTTTTTCAGTACAGCTGTTATCTACCCAAATTATTTCAAGTGAGAAAATAGGTGTCAGCCATGAATGTGGATACAAAACGTAACTTTCTTTGAAGGCCTCTAAAGCTAAATTAGAAGCATCTGATGTGAAGGGGAGAGAATATAATCCCAATAAATCCCTGTAAGTACCGTTGTCTCAGAGGTTTGGAGTAAAAATACAGTCATTCATCCACATATGAAATTGAATGTGAATGTTGTTTGCATCTTCTATTGAGCAAAGTTCTACAGGAAATTAAAAACAAATGTTTAAGAACTCTATTTCATTAAATCTCTATGAGCTATAACTTTCAATACAGATATTTAAATGACAACATTCATGCTACTTAGCTTCTAATACTTGACTAGTAAAACAGTTTCTTCATTCGATTTCAGGATTGAAAGGATTTTTATTTGGCTAAACTGTATTAGGTCTAAGAAACTTCAAGATTTTTCAGGGTATGATAAAACCACATTTAAAAAAAAAAGTGTCTTGTTCTCAGGGTAGCCAGGCTCACCTTAATGGATCATGCCAATAGAAAATTGACATAAGACTTGTAACATGCAATGCCAGCTTAAGGTGCAATGCAAGCTACCACACTTTCTTAAATCTTGAAATGCCACAAGACTTGCATGCTGCGCTTCAACTTTTGCTTTTGGATGTACAATAGGATCACTTAAGTGGACCAGAGTAGCAGTAGGAAGGTGTATCATGATGTCATCCTGATGGGTGTTTTGTGAAGCAGTATATGGAAATAGAATTGGTCTATTTCCTGAGGAGATTAGGAAACAAGCTAATAACCAAGAACAAGCAATGAACTATAATAGGTTAATTCAGCTCCTGTCTCCTTTCATTTACAATTTATTCAAATGGATAATTACAAGAAGGGGCATAAAATATACCTGAGATTATACAGGCAACGATATGAATAGGAACAGCAGGTACATTGTCATATAAATGACTAAACACGAAGTAACAAGCGTATTAGCAGTCCATTGTTAGGGGGATAGAAGTTAACTATTTTGTGCAATAAATCAGGGGTTTTTCGCCTTCCTCTGTAGCATGGGGCATGGGTCACTTGCTGGAGGATTCTCTGCACTTGGAGTCTTTAAACCCATGATTTGAGGACTTCAATAGCTCTGACATAGGTGAGAGGTTTATTGCAGGAGTGGGTGGGTGAGATTCTGTGGCTTGCGTTGTGCAGGAGGTCAGACTAGATGATCATAATGGTCCCTTCTGACCTTAATATCTATGAGTCTGAGTTAGTAAACATGGAGGTGAGCAAAGTTACACACAACACTTACAATAATGAAAGGTTGAGATGAGATATCATGTCCGTTTATTTTCACCTAGGTGTTGTAAAGGTAGCCATAAGAACTGGGTGTTGTGGGACTAGAAGGAGAGCAAAGCTGAATGGCACACAGGATCAAGAATAATGTGGTAAGGAGTGGCTTGAGTTGCTTGTAGGGATATAGTTTGTTCCACTGACATAAGCACTACTGTGCACGTCACTATGTCAGCAGAAGAATTCCCACCGACATAGCTTCTGCTGCTCGCAGAGTGCTTTTTTTTTTTAATGCCAACAGGAGAGCTCCTGTCAGCGTAGAGCGTCTTCACCAGATGCAGTGCAGCAGCACAGCGGTATCGGTACAGCTGCAGCGCTGTATGTATAGACATGGCCAAAGACACCACCTTATTCATCTGTGTAGGCTCCCCACATCATTGATCTGTGTGTGGGGGGGAGAGCTGGTGCTTCAGGGATGTTACTCCCCATCCTGTGAAGGTGGAGACTGGATGTTTTATTTTTCTCCTTCAACCCTCAATCCAAAGAAGCTGGTGCAGAGGGTAAGTAAGAGGCACAAGGTATAGTTTGGACCAAAGGGGAAGCAGGGATCAAATGGTGACTCTGAATCAAAATATGGTGCCTAATGTGCTCCTGGGGTAGCCCAGGGCTTGTAGGTAACTCCATGATCTAGTCCTTAGGGAGCAGGTTCAGGTCCTGCTTCTGCATTATCATCAATAATAGATTCTGCAACTAGAACTCAGTTTAATGATGGTGATACACAAACTAAATTCTGCTTACTCTCCCACCTGTATTTGCTTTGTATTTGTGATAACAGGTGTATAAAATAGGGAAGACTGACTGACTTACTGTGATACAGCACAAATCTCTATTGAATTAGAAGTTATTGCTTTTCTGATTGTAACTGTGCCTAGACTTTTTGCTGGGCTCTGGAGAAGATATTTATATTTATGGTTGGTATTTGATTATGCCCTGCCAGCATTTCAAAATTGTAGATACCGTGAAACAAGTTCTGATAGTTCCTCTGAAGATGAGCCAAATTGTAGGTGTCTAAGAAGAGTTAGCTTGAGTCTAAGGTGTAATGATGTCTTTGCTCAGGTGTGGCCAAACTGCAGCTCCCGAGCCACATGCGGCTCTTTTACAGTTAAAGTGCAGCTTGTGGAGCCCCGCACGTCCCTCCCCCACATTCACCCTTCTACCAGACTGGGGAAAGGGGGGGAAGCTAGGGGCTTCTGCCCTGCGGCATGGTGGACGCACCTGTCAGGGCTTAGGACACACCTGACTGGGCTCAGGGCTTCAGCAGGAGCGGGGCTGAAGCCCAAAGCCCCAGCAGGTGCCTCCGTGGGGCTGAAGCCAGCAGGCATGCCCCACATGGCTAAAGCCCCAGCAGGCGCCTCCTGCAGGTCTGAAACCCCGAGACTCCCCTCTGCGCAGGGCAGATGCCCCAGCAGGCATGTCAGGCTCTTGAACTTCTGAAGATTATCGTATGTGGCTCAGAGGGTCAGTAAGTTTGGCCATCCCTACTTTAGCTGCTTTGTGGTTCTAACAAGAACCGAAGAAATGCTTTTTAAGGACCAATAAAAAGTAAAGGCAGGAAGTATATCTTCAGATGATACTGGCATCTATGTGAATAAGCACTTCATAAAGAATTACATGTTATTTAATGTTCTTTTGTCTTTTTGAGACCAAAACTCATCATTTCAATATTGATATTAATAAGGTGCATGTTAGGACCTGTTTTTCTAAAACATCCAGCACTAAAATTAACATTATGTACTAATTTATTTTAATCAATGAATGATTAAAAAAACTAGTAATATAGTTAAAATTATCTCTGTCTTAGTGGTCTTTCTGCACAGGATCCTGGGTTTAATACCTTTTTAGAGATTTAGATTTGATTGGCTGGAATGTAATGGAAGAGTCTTATACCTTCTCAGAGAATTACTTTTCACAGGAAGGTAAATGTATACAGCAAGTTTCATTATAGCTGCTGGAACTGGAAATGGACAAGTTGCCTTTTGCTGACAGATCACATGGTTTCAACCCGTCAGGGACATCCATGAAAGCTTAATTTAAAGGTGACTGGCAAAGAGAATCAAAAATTCATTGCACCCTTTTTATGAGTTAAGGAGATTCCTACCTTGTTTCTCTCCCATGGGAAAAGTTATTTTCTCTTCTTTTTTCATTAGAAATTGTAGGGCATATTGAGGATTTCTTAGTAGATTGTGGAATTCTAACATCAAAAGAGACTTAAACATAGAATCATAGAATATCAGGGTTGGAAGGGACCCCAGAAGGTCATCTAGTCCAACCCCCTGCTCAAAGCAGGACCAATTCCCAGTTAAATCATCCCAGCCAGGGCTTTGTCAAGCCTGACCTTGAAAACCTCTAAGGAAGGAGATTCTACCACCTCCCTAGGTAACGCATTCCAGTGTTTCACCACCCTCTTAGTGAAAAAGTTTCCCCTAATATCCATTCTAAACCTCCCCCACTGCAACTTGAGCAATTACATAAGCAATTGTAAGGGGAAGAGATTTTTTACTCAGTTTGGTGGTGTTGATAACACTCATTTAACTCGGATGCCTGGAAGACAGTGGGGAAGAAAGCTTGCAACCAAGGGCTGAAGGAGCTGCCACTTCAATCCTGTAGTTGTCCAAGGAGTCTCTAGAAAACAAGGGAGACAAAACTTGATGTGAAAAATGCCTCTTCTCAAAAACAAGTTTTCATGTCATCTTTATACACAAAAAAAGGAGAAAAAAAGGTTGCGAACACATTTACTTTCTTTGCAGGCTGCCTTTAAGAATGAAAATAAAAATGGCTTTGGGCCAATGCTTGCTTCAGGCTGGAATCTCATGCTAACATGATATTTTGCTGGGATTTTCCAAGACATTTAAGAGAATTGGGTACCTAAATCCCATTCAAATTCAATGGGAGTTGGGCATTTAACTCTCTTAAACTCCATGGAAAATCCAGGCTTTTATTTTTAGCTGTCAGTTGATGTTTCAGATTATATCATAGAGCTGGTTTTGCTATGTTTTGGAAATTCTCAGTGTGTATGTTTGAGTGAGTGACAACTGATGTAAAGTAAGGAAAATATGAATCTGTTGGTAGGTCGGCTGTAACTTAGTCAAAAGCCAGAACATTTTCTCAGATAGGCTTGGGGGAAGGGATGCAACAGCCAGACTTACTTTTTTGTAGTTCATTCATTGGAGAATAAAGTTAACTTAATTCCAAAAAACTAATTAAAAGATGGGTGTTTATAAACTAGTAGCAGTAATACAGAGTGTACTGCGTCTCCTGTGGTGTGGTTTTGTGTGTAGCAAAACTTTACTATTAGTTCTCTATGCAGAAACAGACAATTTGGTAATTTTAAGTACTGTTTTAAATTTTTGGGCTTCCATTTGAGAACCAGGGCTCCTTCCTCTTTTCAGATCCTCCCTCCCTTTTTCAGGCACACTAGGGGGGATATTGAGGTTTTAACTTGCCTTATCATCCTGAGCTGCATTTTTTCTTTCTGTGTCTTTCCCCTTGCTGACTGCCATTGTCTCTGCTCCAGAATAAGTAGTGTGACGCCTCTTGGATTCAAGGCCACCTCTGGAGAATGTCCATTAAAAAAATTAGAACCTGTGTTACAGTGATAGCAGTGATGCAGCTACACTAGTGCTAAGCTCCAGGTATAGGCATCGGTCAGGTAGAGCAGGTTTACGTGATAGTGGTAAAAATGCCGAAGCCCTGTTTATATTAGTCCTGCAACAATAGCTTGCAGTTGCTTTGATAATGATACTGTTTTTTAATGTGGACAAGATCAAAGAGTATTACACTACTTTTATTCATAGTCTCCAGCAGTCCACATAAATAGGGCCCTCCCAAATTCACAGCCGTGAAAAATGCGTCACGGACCATGAAAGCTGGTCTTTGGTCTTCTGTATACTTTTACCTAACACTATACAGATTTCACAGGGGAGACCAGCGTTTCTCAAACTGGGGGTCCGGATGCAAAAGAAGGTCATGAGGGGGTGTCACATGTTTATGGCAGTGGGGTCACAGTATTGCCACTCTTACTTCTGCACTGCCTTCAGAGCTGGGAGGCTGGAGAGCGGCAGCTGCTGGCCAGGTGCCCAGCTCTGAATGCAGCATCCCACCAGTAGCAGCACAGAAGTAAGGGTGGCAATACCATACCATGCCTTACTTCTGCACTGCTGCCTTCAGAGTTGGGTCAGGACCCCTACAGTTACAACACCCTGAAAGTTCAGATTTAAATATCTGAAATCATGGATTTTAAAAATTACAAATTTCTATGACTGTGAAATTGACCAAATGGGACCATGAATTTGGTAGGGCCCTACACATAAATAGTCCCACCGTACTGTCTAGACCACTGTAGGTCTGTTAATAGCAGTCAAGTGCTGCTGTCAAAATGTCTTTCCTATCAGAGATCACTGACTGTACGATGCAGTGAAGCCCACTGAATGAAATAACTGATAAAACAGATAAACAGTTGCATTCACAGGGGTGATGGCATTTAAGGAGACAGACATTATACTGACACAGGCAGCTTAGAAATGTAGAAGCATTGGCCTCTGAAGATCCAATCACACTTCATTCTTTTCAGCAACTCCAGTTTTCAGTCATTCTTTGTACCTTTTGTCCTTTACATCAGCAGTCAGCATTTTGCATAACTCACAACAAGCGATTCCTCAGGATGAGAAATGTTCCTCTATGGTATTTGTTTTGCGAGCCTGGAAGGAGAGTAGGAAATGTGTGACAGCACATATGTGGTTTCATTTTGTAGTTAGTACATTTTAAAGAGAACGTGGTTCTCTAATCTTGCTAAGTCAGGCCTTGTCTACAAACAAAAGTTGTACTGATTTAAGTAAATTGATTTAGAAACCAGCAAAGTTAAATTGGGGGAGCCCCCGTGTCTGGATGCTCTGCAATTGGTTTAAGTCCTTATATCAATTTAACTCATCGATTCCTTATTGACCTATGATAAATCAATGTAAGGCACTCTCAAACCAATTGAAGGGTACCTTACAGGGTGGTTGCCCTGATTTAACTACATTGGTTTCTAAATTAATTTAGTTAAATTAGTATAGCTTTTATGTATAGAGAAGGCCTCAAGAAGTGAAAGGTTTTTGTTTTGTTTTTTTGACGCCACTGTTTTCTCATTACCAATAGCTCCTATTAAACCTGTTTGCTGGAGCATAAGGAACTTTTTACTAAGTGATCTAGAAAATGAATCACAAGTGATTTCCTAGGTGCTTGTTCTACACTATTTTTTCAGTAATGCTGGTGGCAGGACAGCTAATACAGCTGTTGTGCCCTTCTGATGTTTTTGAATAAGAATTTGAGGCCGCAAGAAGAGAAACTCTGCAATGATAAGAACTTATTTTGATGTAACTGGTTTGTTAGGAGTGGACTCGGTGAATCTTTTTGTTTGTACAGCATCAGACACACTAGCACCCAACCTGGTGTGGCCTTTAGGCATTACAGCAATTTACATGTTTAATAATAATAATAAATAATAGCTTTATTGTGCAAGGAGTGGGCTGGTGATAAGGCATCCTAAGTGAAATTTCTCATCGAGATTAATAAAACACTGGACCAGTAATCACTTTATAGAAAACTTAAAAATATTTTCATTAACCACTGGGAGACCCATTGCAAATTCTTGAACTCTACAAATTAGCAAATGAACAAACTCAAGAAAACAAAATGTACCTTTCATTTTGCCAGTTGTAGTTTAGTTTTAATTATTTATTATAGTACTTCATATTACTGCAGTATTAGTAATATGGGAACTCACTAAAACACCTCCTATTAAATCATTAGTGGGAGTGAGGTAACACCATCAGGTTTTGGGTCGGTGGATTAGTAAGGCTTTACTGTATTCAGAAGCAGTATTTCTTGTAAATATGTTTTTCTGGATTTTCCTTTACTTGTCTTTTTACTAAGTATCTTTCCCTGAAATCAGGACCCTTGTTTCCTAAGAGAGCAACTGCCCCATTTGCTTTTTCACCATGTGCGATCATAATATTCTGTCCTACCGTACTCACGTCAACAGACATCGATATCCTAGGCAGAACGTTTTTTACTTCAACTGAATAATTGTTTGAAGGACCACGTGCTCTCTTAAAAAATAAAGATCATGGAGGTTTTATTTGTATGTGATTGCTCTTAATAAAGAATGAGAAGCAAAATACAAACTGACAGAGTTTATTTACCATCTGTTGTATTTTTAAGCAAATTACCACAATTAAGAATACAGGTTTTGGTGGTTTGTACAAATACAATGTACAGCATTGTGAAGTGTTTTTACATGTATGTAGAGCCCTAGGTAAGACACAATCTCAGCTTCCTACCTCTTTAAGATAGGATTTTCAAGCTCTGAAAAACAGATTGGTGTCCTTTCTGTGGACCTTCTTGCAAGGGAGAGCAGCAGGTATTTTCGTGATGTCCTTTCTTAGGAAGCAAGAGAAATCTAGGACAGTGAGCATAGTGATGGTTAACCATGGATGTAGGTTAATAGTCACTCTGCCACCGTGGCAAGTCAGATGTTTAATTGCCACACTCTGCTTTTGACTATAGTGAAAAACCAAAATACATGGGCCTGATTAACTTTTGCCCTGCTCCTTATGTTGAGAGTTAACACCAGTGCACAGTGGGTGTAAAACACTACCCGATCAAAAGGTAGTGCTTTAGGCTCCCCTTACAGGCTTAAATGACAGCACCAGGTGCAGGTCCACAGTGAATCAAGCCCTGCTACTTTCAGTTATTCTAGATAATTATTTTGTCACATTGGATCTAACACAAAGTCCTTCTATGTGTATAACATATAAATGATGTTTGCTAGAATCTAGTACTCTTTGCTAAATGTTATTTCTATGAGAGAGACTTGAGCCCTGCAAGTCCAGTCTAGTTTAAGTTCTTAAAAGGTTGTTGATGCCGCCTTATTTTCCATTTGGTTTTCAGTGCCTTTTCATGTCGTTTCATGCTTTCTGTAAAGCTAAAGAAATCAACACGGAAGGAATTCAGGAAGACAGGCAACTAAATTGTGATTTTTTTTTTTAAACCATCGTGAATGAATGCTCTATTTTTGTTAACTTGGTTTTTTCTACCATAGGTCTCAACAAATGGCAGCATATTACATCAGACAGTGACGAGTCCTGCTGCTCCCTTACATTATCTGACAGACCACTGTGGATTCAGATTGGGGGCATTGAAGTTAACAGTGAATTGGCAGGTCTGTCTGTTTTAAGCCCTGCCTAAAGTGAAGGGGGCAGTATGTCATCAGTTAATCATCCCCCAAAACAAGTTAGGTTAGAGCTGATGAATTCATCACTCACTTAATTTCCTACTTCCATTTGAACTTGGTGCACCTGTACCTCATGTGCAGACCGTACATTTCAGCTGTTTCCACTGACACATATGTGGTGATAAGGTTGATGTGTATTAGCTTCAATTTATTCAAGAAAATTTCCTTTTCAGATTGGCTTCCGAGATTTGCATTTTATGATCATATTGAAATAACAGAGCTCTGGGTAAAGGTAAAATTGTTTTATAACAAAATGAGTACGGTATCTTTTAAGATGAGGATCTTAAGGACCCTTAAGATAAGGACACTTTTTTTCATAGTGTCGACAACATCTTAATAGAGACAGTCTTGTAGACACCTGCCCTTCCATTTGTGATCAAGTGGACTGCCTCTTCCTGCCACTGGCAGTTACATAACATATTGGTGGCTACTACAGCAATAGCTTACCTGGACAAGTAAAATTAGGAAAGCATTTAGTGTTGTTTAAGTTGCATTTAATGTGATTTAGCAGCTGGAACCAAGGAGGAGAATTAAAACCATGTGACCAGCCAGATCTCTGGAGGCCACTAGAAAGTGGTTCATGGACCACAGTTTAGGATCCACTGCTCAAAGAACATGTTTGACTGTCATTTTAAAGACTGACATTTTTTTTCTTCCAGGAGAGTATCCATATTCAGGATAGCACTTAACTTTTAACTTAATCCCATTGAAGTCAAGGGAATTTAAAGCAGATGCTTAAGTGATTTCCTGAATTGAGGTCCAAATTAGTATTTGCTACTTGGTAAGGTACTTTTGTTTGATATGGACATATGCATATTTTTATGCATTTTTCGGGAAGGTTTTTTATAGGACAGTGATAAGTGTTTCTGACTTACAAAATAAGCTCTATTTATTATAGTATGTTGCTTTCACTTCACAAGAAAAAGGGTTATGGTTTATGGACTTGGAGGAGTTTGATCCAATACTATCCCATTTTGTTAGGTGTAGTAAACCAGACATGCTTTGGGTTATTCTAAAAATAATCGAAGGAATTTTTGTGGTCCGCTGGTACTACAGAAGCTTGTGAACTATCTTAAAGGACATGAAGCTAGATTAGATATTATGAGAATGTCACCTGGGATGTTGAGAGGCCAGCTGTAAAAAGGTAAAAGGCAAAACTGTGTGTAACTTTAGGGTCCAAAATGCTGTGTTAAGCATCATTTAAAGGAAGCATATGGCCTTAAACTTAAATTAGAACTTCTACTAACACTATTAAAGGCCAGTAGAAAACCACATGGTTTGTAAATGCCATCTGCCTATTACTTACTTTAAACAAACAGTAATGTTAGTGTACAGCTTAGAATCATTAGGACGAATTCTTCCCTCATTTACTCTTGTGCAAAGCCCCTGAAGTTAGTTGACTGATCGTGGCAGTGTTGCTGAAGGGTAAATCAGGGCTGAATTTGGAATATGGATTATTGTCTGTTCATCTACTGACTGATTTGAAGACACAGGGTTCCTCTTCTATATGTGTTTGTGCTACTGGGTTTTTGAGCGAAGGCATTTAAACATGTTGGGAAAAACTGTACTCTTACATTTTTGTAGTATTGTTGAATTTCTGACAAGAATTTGTTTCTGTAATACTTGCATTATGGAGGTTTCCATCAGAGAGATTTCCTGGGTGCAGTGATGCTAATTAATACAATGCTTATCTCAGGGACTGGCGACCTTTGGCTCGCGGCCCATCAGGGAAATCCACTGGCGGGTCAGGACGGTTTGTTTACTTGCAGCGTCTGCAGGTTCGGCTGATCGCAGTTCCCATTGGCCACGGTTCGCTGTTCCAGGCCAATGGTGGCTGCAGGAAGTGGTGGCCAGCAGAGCCCTCAGCCCATGCCACTTCCCGCAGCCCCCATTGGCCTGGAACGGCGAACTGCAGCCAGTGGGAGCTGTGATCGGCCGAACCTGTGGACTCATACGTGGCAGGTAAACAAACCGGCCCGGCTGGCAGCGGATTTCCCTGACAGGCCGCGTGCCAAAGGTTGCTGATCCTTAGTTTATCTAATCCTAGCCTGCTGCTATAGGCATTTGTGCTGCCCTGGGCCTGCCAGCCACGGAAGAGCAAGACCCATACTGTGTGTTAGGCAACCTGTCATATTTTTGAGATTAGAAAGTCTATTTTAACATTTGTGGAAAGCAAATGTAAATTTTTCTTCATACTCAGTGCACAGTGACCTGCACCAATGGTAAATGTCATTTGATTTCAGTTGCAAAATACACTTTGCAAAAATCAGCACTTGCTCCCTATGCGGAAGTGTAAGATTAGCATCCTTTTCTTTGTAGAAGCTCTGCTTGCTCAATTCATTCATCTCTGAAGGGCATGTGGACTTGATTTTCTTGCAAAGACAGAACATAGTACCCAAATGGAGGACGTATCAGATATTAAAACTAATGCAACAGATTTTTAGCCAAGATGCAGCAATTGGATGCATCTCAGCTTGGATCCACGATTCTATTAAACCTCATAATTGCGCCTCTCTTCCTTCCCTTTGTGCCCAATCACTCCCAAATTCCCACTCCATCTCACTTCCTTTTACTGCAGAGCAGAGGACCTAAAATGAGCTGTTTTTGAAACTTTTATGCTACTATTAAAGTCAACTTTCCAGGCACAGTAAGCACCTTCAAACTGAGAAGCTCCTTAGTATACACCCCTTGCCCACTCCTATGTCAGATCATTGTTCTTCTGGTTTTCATATCCTCTCTTCTCATCCCACCCCTTATGTATCAAGTGATTTCTTAAGCTTCCCTTCCCCTCTCTTCTCTGAAGTTAAATCTTTTCAGCAACAGTGTCAGGGCTTAGGCCCACCCATGGTCTTTTCTGTTAATCAGGATGTATTGTTTAAGGCATTGTGTTGGAGGGAGTGGAAAACATATGTATAGCTATCTAAAGCAATTCTAGTCTGAGCAAGCTCCAGCAAGATTGTAAAAAGAGTGAGCACAACTGGGCAGGTTTTGTTGGAACCTCCTTCGCTTTCCTAACCAGACTGAAATGGCAGGTGCACCTATACTGTAACACTGAATCTTCGTAATACTCTAAGTGCTTAGATGGCGATGGTGTTGTAGAAGAATTGTTTATTGCTTGGATTGCTTCTGTTGCCATTTTCATCTGTGTCATGTGAGGCAGCTGCAGACTGTGAACCAAGTGGTTGCTGAAAGGCAGCGTGTTCAGTAGCTTTATTTTTGCTGTTCCATTGCATGCTTTCAGTTCTCTGTAGCCAAGTACAAATGTGTTGACACTCTGAGTTATAAGTCAGTGAGTTATAAATGGTCCCAAAGGCATTGTATATTAATCATTCGCAGTTGATTAACAACCTCTAAGCTTCTCTGAAAATTTAAATGAATGCTTGATGTTGAAAGTGGGTGATATTTAAAATGGGCTGGGCTGGTGGCTTGGGCTTTTAACTCCAAACAGATGAAGGATCTGTTCACTTGCATATGTTTTATAACAATTTTAAGACAGCCCTCCACCACCCAGCTTCTCTTACTGTGGAATGCACCAAATGTAACAGGTGAAACAATAACTGTTCTGACAACCTCAGATTCTGCTTGCCACATATGCAATACCCTGGAAGAAGTTTAACCGTTTTCCCTTTCTCTCCCCTTTTCAGCTCAGAGACACTAGGCACCTGCTGTTTTGATGGAACCTCACCACACTGCCACGAAGAACACCAGCTCATCAGAAACGACAAAAATTTGAGACTGAATTGTCATATTTTTCCTCTGAAATCTTAAACAGAGGGAAGAAAGGGCAGGGTGAATGTGTTAAACAAAACCACCCCCACTAATCCCATTGGGGCACCTGTATCTATTGTACATTTTCTTCAAAATTTAAAAAGATATTAGGAAATATTTTATAAAACTTTTTTGCAATAAATGATGCATGAGATGGTGAGAGACTATACAAAGTGTACGTGCAAGGAACCACTTGAATTATTAGTATGAAGAATCACTGCGAATAATTTTTTTTTAATGTGATGGTTTAATCAATATGTTTGACAGGCCCCAGTGATGGAGCCAATTGCCTGGAAAGATGACTGTAACTTTTGAACTCTTGTTTTGATTCTTAACTTTAGCACTGCATTTTCCATTCTCCAAGGCTTAGTTAGTATTTAGTATGGGTGTTAGCAGAGCTATAACGTGATCTAAAGCATGTCCGAAAGCAGCTGTATTGTAAAATATGAACAGTCTTGTTAAATGAGACCAATGTTTCCCAGAGAGGTTACGGGTAGGATGACAACAGTAACTCCATGTATCTCTAATTTATGGGAAAAATCTTCCCCTGTGAAAATGGTTGTTCTATTCTTATGCTGATATAACACTTTGGGAATTGAGGATTGTTGAAAACATATCAAGAAGGGCTACATCTCTGACAGTACAGTCATTTCGATTTGCTTGTGATGCTATAGCAGTAGGGGATTCGAGAATGGATACTGCTAAGATAGGATAGCAGTCGTTTGCCAGGTCGTTGTTTTCCCCTCACCCCTTCCAGCCCAGAATAGAGCTCATGCAGGCAGCTAGTACAAAAAGAGTTTCCATCAGTGGTTCTAATGGTAGTTGATTTAATAGCATCAGAGAAATGTTGGGCTGGAGGGGACCTCAAGAGTCCAGCCCCCTGCTCGATTTGCATTGCATCAACTTCTTTGAATATCATTAAATCAAAATTAGAAGGTCAAATTTTTTATCCTCTTTCTTCCTTTCTCCAAAAGATGTTTACTAATAGTTATTTCAGCTGAAGCTAGTGAATGTTGACCATACTGCTAGAGTATTGGCTTGTTAATTTATTTGCCACTGATTGTTTTAACGTTGTGCGCACATTTTCTTGACAATATGGTTTCCTGTGCCCTTCTTAATGATAGAAGGGGATTCACAGGATGCCTGACTTGGGAGAGTAAATATTTATTTTGGAGAAATGAAAATGTGCACATAATCTAAAGATCTAATAAAGTACAAGTTCCTCTTTCCATGGAAATGCAAAGGCTTGTACTAAACTCTTTTCCTACTTACTAATATTCTGATCTTATCAGGGAATGTAAAATATCTTTCTACAGGCTATCTGAAAAGAGATCACCTTTTCCAAGTCTCTGGTTTCCAACGGCACAAATATGGTTTCATAACCTGTGTGCATGGATCGTGAATTAAGTAACCTTTGATTTCAAATCATGGTGACCATAGATGTATATTTTTTCCCTTTTGCTTTGGTATTTGGTAACAAATCCATATTTTTAGCAGAGCAGGGAAACAATAATCTATACCCAGGAAAGATATATTGGTGGTACATATAGTCAAAGACAGTTCTATATTAGAGATTTAGTAGTTATTTTAGTTTGATTCATGGTAACTTCATAATTTATTTATAAAACCAGAAACCAAAACCATAGCATCTGTTTCTTTCAAAAACTATTTTAGCTGCACGTTGCTGTTGTACAGTAGATTCAAATTGTGCTACTTTTCATAATAAACTGCAGATTTTTTTTTTTAAAATAGAGAATAGTAATTATTGTTCTGCAGTACTCTTCCTTTCTAATGTAGTCAAAGCAGAGGGTCAGCAGTCTGGTCCTGCTCCACTGCCCAAAATGTGACCAAGATATATTATAAATTAAAGCATCTCACTCTTAGGCTACATCTGCACTATGAGCTAGGTGTGTGATTCCCAGTTTCCGTACACATACACGTGCTAATTCTCATGGAGCTAGCGTGAGTATAAATAGCAGTGTTGACGCAGTAGCCTGGGTACCAGCAGCAGAGCCATAGCTTAGTGGAGCCTAGACTGTACCCACCAGTCTCAAGTAGGTTTGTATTCATCATGCTGCCACTGCAGATACGCATTCTACCACAGCTACACTGCTGTTTATACTTGCGGTAGCTTAGTGACACCTCATGCAAGCATGTGTAGCTAAGCTGGGATCACACCCCTAGCTCTAGCGTAGACATAGCCTTAGAGAGAGAGGGGGACAGGGTGCAGTGAGTTAATGTGCCAGCCTTTTACCTCTGGAGACCAAACTCTAATTGTATTACAGGTAGATGTTGGGGGGGGGGGGGGAGTCCTCATCCCCACTGGGGGAGTCCTTTTTATCCACGTGAAAACAAAACCACACCAGACAACATGGCACAAAACAGTTTCTGCTCAGGAAAAAGGCCCAGGACTGTAATAGCAGGGTTATTCCATGCTGGGATAGAAATGATGGATGTTGTGTGTGGAAGCCAGTAGTGCCTGCCTATATGACATCTGACTTTTAACCAGTGCTCTTATTGCCTCTCCTGCAAGAGTGCTAGCACACATCAGTTGGAGTATACAGAACATTATCGTGTGAGAGAAATGCAAGTCTCTGCATTGGAGAAGATGGGTAAATTAAGCAAACAAAGCTTAAAAAATAGACAAGGTAGCAAACTGTATTTGCTCATAAAAATGAGTTTATTTTCATGGGAAGTAGTGCAGCCATTTTGTTTGAAACCAGATTTTCATTTTGAAGTGAAACTGTCAGGAATATTTTAATGACTGGGAAGTACAGTAATGTATTGCTTTTCACTTTTTGGCTTTAGTTGCTTAATATTTAAGCTTTGCTCTGTGCTACCTTTTTGTCTGTATATTGAATGGTCACTATGCCTCCTTCATTTTGTAGACTTGAATGGGCGGGGAAGATTCACTTTTAAGGTTTGCTCAGAGGTAAATGTTAAAGAATGTTGTGTAACATTTATTCAAATAAAGCCTTGATTTTTTTTCAGCACTTGTTGAAGGGAAATCATGTGGAACATTTCTATGCTATAATTTTCCTTTATGTTTCCTTTTCCTTTCCTAAACCAGAAGGTTTTGATGACATCTTTTGTCTGTTACATTTTCTGAATTAAAGTGGGGATGCTGATCTGCTCTTGAGAGTGCATCCTCCAGACTAAATTCCTACTTGACTAACACTGTCCGACCTTGAGTTTGGCCCATGTGGCTGGTGCATGTTAAATCTTCCTTGACCGGTTGGATGCTTTCCACAAGAAATAGTAAAAGCCCCAACATAGACAATGAGAAAAGATACTGTACACCATGAAGAGGCAGAAACAGAGAAAACATGATGACTGTGATCTATGGCTGCTGTCAAGGAGCACAGGGTACAGCTCAAGATGGAGGTACGCCATGGCAGATGGGGATTGCTGCAGTGGAGGGACACAATGGCTATACCCCCTGCATTGGCCACAGCAAGAGCTCTGTGCCACCCATGTATCCCCCGATGGAGTGGGGAATCGTGTGGTGACCAGCTAAAGCTGTCTTTGGTACCACTTTGTTCTGATGGTGTCGCACAAAGCTGCTGGAACACAGGAAAGAGCTGAGGCCTTTGAAGAACAATCTTTGCATGCTGTTCAATCACTGGTTTCTTGTGATATTAACACTTCAGACAAATCCATCTGTTGTAGGTAAGGGTAATGGAATCTTTCTCCATTTAGGCAGGAAACTCCCCACATTGAGTTGCATTATCTCATAATTTTTCCTGAAGGAGGTGAACTGGTTATGCCATGATGGGTAATTCACTTAAAAAAAAGCACAGCATTTGTAGCGTAGGGTCAAGTTGTTGCA
The DNA here is from genome assembly GCF_965140285.1 of Lepidochelys kempii. NCBI lineage: Eukaryota > Metazoa > Chordata > Testudines > Cheloniidae > Lepidochelys > Lepidochelys kempii. Next base: position 23,390,256 of record NC_136387.1, on the reverse strand, counting down.
TATCTTCTCAAATGCCAGAATCTATAGGAGCTGCACTGTCTGGTAAAAGAAAAAATTGCTCTCAATTCCTGCAAATTAAATCTTCCATACTTAGGGAAAACTAACACATCTTTTAGTTGTGTCTAGGTTAATCAAATATAAAGTAGGTAAGAAATCTGTTTGGAAATGTTTATTAAGCATGTTACTGACTAAGCATTTTCCTCTTTCAATGGTGTACAATTTGTCTGAAGTGACAGATCAGCTGTGCAATTCAGTAGATAATAGAGGTAGCCAGATACCTTTCCCAAGTATTAAAACTAGTTTGTTGGAGTTAAATGATTGTGCAGATGCACCCAGTCTGTCGTGACAGCTATCTAGGATCTATCCTCCATGCTATTCAGACATTTTTGGTGACGTGCGTCATATTTTCTCTCCTCCAGTCTCTTGTGTGAACTAGAAATATGGCATATGCTTTTTCTGTTCGTTTTATAAATGTTCCTTTTTCTACGGCTTTTTTGATTATAGGAACTCTCATCTTCTTTCTCCCATTAGTCATTCATTCTTACAGCAGTCTCTCCTGGCTTGGTTTTCTCTCATTAGGCTAATAGGTGAAGAGAGGAAATCATGCTAAAATGTAATTGTACTAATAACTTCATGACATTGGCACTCCTCACTGTGGAGTCATTTGTGTATGCTTCATGGCCATGGAACCCATGAGCATAATTAACAATATCTATTTCAGAGTTCTACAGATATCATACTGATTAATCCTCACTACGGTAGCACTATAATGAAGGTATAGAAGTAACACCATCCCTACCAATGATGATGTCATGTAGACTCCTGTTTACTGCTCCCTGGAAGCATCAACAAAGTGATGCTTAATGAGGGCGTAGTAGTATGTGTCACAGCTCCCTAATGAACTTCATGATGCAGGCAGATTTTATAAGCACTTCCCAGGTAAATAGTGGGAAGCCAGTATAAAGGGGTACCGTTTCCTCTGAGGGAAAGAGGAAAATGGATTCCATCAAGGCGAGCCTTCAGTCATGCAGGAGGAATTATAGAAAGAGAGGGACTATGGTAAAAGAGAATATTGGATGACCTCCATACTCTCAAATTAGAGATGTGGTAAACAATGCAGGACCAGAATTGCATTATAGAAATCTTCATCCATACCCTCAGATGCAGCCAAGAAACTCACAGGAGAGGGAGAGGGTACAAAGATGGCTTTACATTACCTTTATGCTCTGTGGTCTTGGGCTGGGTTAGTTGCAGTGGTGCCAGCAGTAGGAGGGGCTAGCCACCGGCGTATGTGCCCAGTGTCTTGGAAAGGTACAGAGTTAGGGCAGCTAGCCCCTCCAACCACCACAGCTACACTATTTTTTTGCATACTAGTTTGATCAGAACTAGTGCAAGTTTGTTTTCTCAACCTGGGAATTACATCCCTATCTCCAAGTGCAGACATACCAACAATGGTTAGTTACCCAGCATAGGTTAACAGTCTGGCTCCTGGTGACCCCATGGAGTGGTCAGCCTGGTGATTGCTGAGATACATTAAAGCCATTTCCATGCCCCCTTTTCCTCAGCCATGCCCTCCCCTCCAGCTGCAGGGGATAGTAGCCATTACAGCTGTTCTTTACTTTTGGAGGACTGCGTTTTCCCCTGATTGAAGTGAATAGCCCATCGTTGGTTATGGCAGCTTTAGGGCTGCTTTGCATAGAGCAGTCCTAATGCAGAGGAGAATACGGGCCATTGTTTCCAGAAACCATCTTTTCTTTCTCCATCCTCAGTTAGGTGGCAGAGAAATACACGCACTGACAAATACTAAGCGTGTGAGCGCAAGGAAACTGAGAATGTCAACAGAATTGCAGAGCAGTGTCAGCAGCCCTGCAAGCAGCTGTTGGAATATCAACAGGTCACTGTGAACTTTCATATTAACTGCCACTCCCTCTTTTTTTTTTTTTCTTGCTCGCTTGTCCTCCCTGAAGTTGTTTTCAAATAGACTTGTCAGTCACCATCTTCTCACTTATCTCTTAATGCAGGAAGACTGCGTAATAATGACTCTTGAAAGGAAGTAGACATAGAGATACAACATGCTGCATGGTACAAGAAAAAGGAACAAACTGATTTCCTCTTTTGGACAGAGCACTGCCAGCTATAATACTTCAACTGCTGCCTGCAGCCCTGTTTATAACTCCTTTCTGTGTGACTCTGTCCCAAGCCCTGCAGTTTCTGTGGTCTTTACTTGTGCTGCAGACTCATAGCCTAAGACAATCTTGAAACACAAGCTGTGGAAATTGCAAAGGGAGCAATTTGAATGTGTAACAGGAACCATCTATGCTTTTTAGGTTTTGGCAATTCTGAAATTAGGATGAATTTTCAAAGCCAAGGATTAATGGTGGCAATTCTGAAATTGTACCCTTCAGCTAAGGCCTCTGACTCCAGCTGAGGGTTCAGGAATTTGATTTTCAAAATGCAGCTAAGTAATTACTGATACCTAGCTGCTGATGTGCCCACTTTTAGGTAAATGCCAGGGCCCCAAGTAACGAGCAGGGAAACAAGCAGGGACTGTGTAGAATCCATTGTGTAATAGGAAGAATCCACGCAGAATTAAGGTGAATTCAAGACCTCAGCAATACCAACATTGCTCAGCTGGTTCTGTTACTGATAGGTTCACATAGGAAAGAGAAATGGTACAGACTAAAGGCACCATATTATTGGGCCACTGTGCCATGCTTTGATCTCAAAATACAGCTTTCCTGGAAATGTAAGATCACATCAGAAACCATCCATTACCAGCAGTGTCTTGGCTCAGTGACTGATAGTACCCTAGGGGGCACAATCCTACTCCCATCGGGGCAAGTTCTGATCTGTGAGCTGCAGATGCAGTGGGAGAGGGGAAGGGATGCTGCTTGTATTACGTGTTTTGGGATAGAGATATACATTTGTATTGTATACAGTGGTCACTGTGAACTTGCAACCTCTCTTCTACGGCTAACTGAATCCACGCTGAGAGAAATGCCAGAACCTAAAATCCCCACGCTGAAATGAGACTGTTTGGACCTTTCTAACCCTAGGTCTAAAAGATGATGCACTGGGAAAAGCTACACTGACAAAGCATTTAGATAAATAGAATGCAAACATCCCTCCTCCTGCGTGCACATGTGCGTACTCTTTCTCTGCTTTTGGTGGACATTTTGCCACTGGGTATCGGTTAGCAGAAGTCTGGGAATGAAATCGGCCTAGATGCTGTACATTCAGAATGCTGTTTTGTGGCTAGCTGCTAGAAAAGCTATCAGCATCCAGGGCCCTGAATCGACTAGAATCCCCTCTTTCCTGCCCTCTCAGTTGACTGACGGGTCAGTCTGAAGCTACTGTGTTATACTATTAGAGCTACAGCAGATGTAACATATCTTCCAACATCTAAGGTTCTAGCTACACGGGGCATTTTACATTCTAATCCCAGAAGCCGCTTAGAAAAAAAGACCTTGAACAATGTGTAAATATTTATATCAGATCAACCACCATGGTTAATGCTGGGGATCTGAAAAAGGCTTCCTGTACTGCAGCTGGTTGCTAATAACGAGTCACATTCTTAGTCTGCTGTAGTTTGGGAATCATGTTTATATGGGACTGTTAGTTACTCCAGTCACCTAAAGAAGGGCTGAAGGACTCACCATGATGCAAACAGCAAGAAGTATAAAATGAAATCTGGTTTTCTAGTCCTGCCCAGGAACAGACTGGCCTAATAGTCTTAGTGGAGCTAAAAAAGGTAAACCTATTTCAAGCCCCCAAGCCACATGTTCAGTTAAATGAGTATCCACTTTCTAAATTCTCTCTCAAGGAGCCAATGGCTAGAGAGAGAGAAAACTGAAGTATGGATTTCCAATGGTGAGTCTCAATTGAAACTGGTCACAGTTATAGCTGGGAAGATTACCCACCAAACACACACAATTAGAAGTGAGAGGTTAACAGTTTTCAGCTGTTTTAAGTGCTTAATACACAGGTTTTGCTTTGTCAAGATAGGCTGTAATGACTCTGAGGGCTTAAAGCCCCACAAGCCTAGAACCTGACAATTTACTGTGTCTCAAGAAGCTGTTTCCTTGACAAACCCACAACTAGTCATACTGCCTAGCAAGTACGCCCTTTGGAGTAGAGGGCTGCACACATAAAGAATTCAACATGAACAAGGAAGTCAGCGCTGGGCTTATTCCAAAACACATGCAAAGCAACTGAATGACCCATGTATTAATGCTGCACATTAAATATACCTGTGCTAATTTCACCTACTGTTCAAAAGTTAGCACTTTAATGTAATTGATTCTCAGCTGCAGAAGCCAGCAATCAAACTCAGTTATCAGAACAATCTCTTAAGGCTGGTGTAGCTAATTAAAAGCTTGGGAATGTGTACACTGTGCAGTTTTTTCTTCCTGTATTGTTATGTTAGAGCTAATTAGCAAAACCTCATTGAAGGTCTGTTCTGTCTGATAGTGCCATGCAGTCTGGGAAGAATGCTTTGGACCCAGAGTTCACCTCAACCAGTGAGAAACTGGTGTAACTCTAATGGCAATAGTTATTCCTAATTTACTACCATATGAGAGGAGAATTAGGTCCTTAATCTCATAGGCCCAGATCATTAAAGGGAGTGAGGTGTTGCTCCACTCACTGTTGCAATATCTAACTGGTTAGGTTGTCTGCCACTCAGTCGAATTTTCAGCCCCAAGCTAAATGCCCAGGCTCCCCATAAATTGTATGGGGATAATTAAGCACCTAGAAAAGGGATTTTCAGAAGGTGGGTCAGCTGCCTAAACTAGCCAGGAATGAAATGCCACAGCAAGAGGAGAGGGGTGTGGGCACCTAAACAGCTGACCTGGTGCACCTGGCTGACAGGTCAGAGACAGGCACCTCCCTCCCTTAAGAACTTCAGCCATGAACCCTTGCCAGGAGTTGGGCACCTAAGCCCTAGGAACTAAAAGGTTCTGTCTCTCGCTGGATAGCTCTTCCCCACATGGACTTGTGCCCTGTGCAGCTGGGGTGTGGGTGTTCTGCTCCCCCTCCACCTATTGATGGTCTACCTCCAGCCCTCCCACTATTGGGGCTGGCACGTAACACGTGCTAGGCTTGCTCAGAGCATACCTCTGGAAATGGGCCCAGTGGACAGTGAGATTGTCAAATTAAGCGAGGGGGAATGCCTGGCTGCTGCGGTGCCTCTGAGGGTTTGACCGGAGCTGTGGCTCTGAGCAGTTTGTTAGCTGTGATCTTGGCCTCAACACTTAACCAGCATTGCAAATACGAACTCTTGGGGACATTGGTGCCAACCAAGTTAGACAGCAGTTGAGCAGCAGCTTTGAAAATGTCAGTACCTTAATGGCAGACTTGTCACCTGACAGACAGCTAGCCATAGATGTACTTTTAAGGATCTAAGCCTTTGTGTCTCTGCTTCCTTACCTCTGAAATGTGGATGCTGCTTATAGCACCTACTTCATGCAGTGGTGCTTCACTAATGTAAATTAATTATCAGCCATGTGTGTATGACGGAAGTACAGCTAAGCTGCCTGCCCCTTAGCACAGTGTCCAGCGTCTAATAGCCAGATCCTCAGATGGTGCAGACTGACAGTTTCATTGGTCAGGAGAGCTCCTCTGATTTACAGCAGCTGAGGATGGGCTTTAGTGGAGTGGTGCCTGGGCCATTTAATCAGGACAGGGTGGTACAGCCTCTGTGATGCAGGCTGGGCCCTGTGGTGCACAGGTGTTCACAAAGCAGCCCAGCTGTGTGCTAAAGGACAGCGTGTCCAGGGCCAGGGTTGCCGGCTGGCCCCACACAGCAGCGGTCAGGGCCGCCGCACAGCAGCATCCAGGCTCGGGGCTGCTGCCCATCCCACATAGCAAGGGTTCGGTCTGCCACTGGGTCCAGCTTCGGGGCTGCCGCCTGGCCCCCACACATCAGGGTCTGGGCTGCCAGCCAGCCCTGCACAGCAGGGTCCAAGTTCCCTGCCACTAGGGCTCTGCTCCTGGCCCCATTGTGTGGAGGGGTCTCCAGGCTGGGGGCACTGGGCATAGTGGTATGGGGTTGGGGGCGTGCTGTGGTTCTCAACCTGTGGCCCAGGTAACACATTGTGGGCAATGATTAATAGGTTGAGAACCACTGCTCTAGTGTGCACAGTTTGTTCACACGAAGGGGCAGTGGGTAGTAGGGTAAAAAGGGTAAGGGGGGGAGGTTGGTGGAAAGCTGTTTCACAGGCTGGGCTTTAAAACACTCAGGGGTGCCCTGCATTAGGGCAGTCAGATGGAAGTGTTGGTGTCTCCAGCCTATAAATGCACTGGAGCCTCAGCAAGACAGGAGGAGTTTGAATAAGGGAGTCCTACTCCATCAGAAGGGAGAAAGGAGATAAGAATATGGAATGGAAGAGGGGGGACAGCATCACTGTTCTCTTGTTTACTAGGCCTGTTCATAAGCGAGAAGGACCCAGTTAAATGCATCCCCTCTCTCTTCCTTTGTCAAGACTCCGGGAGGCATGAAGGAACCAACTAGGTTAGAACTGGAGAAGACGACTGAGCAAAGCCCCCATGCTTGCAGACTGTCTATTTATCAGGCTGAGATTAACAATCATTTTGTACCGGGGTTGGCTGGGAGTTTACTATGCTGGAATTCTCTCCCACCTTGGGCTGCACAACCTGGTGCTACAGTTATGAGGGATTAGGAGGGGGAACTTTTTAAGGCATTGAGAGGCCATTTGGTTTTCTACATTAAGCTACAATGGAGGTGCTCTTTAAATTGGAATGAACACATTTTGATAAAAAGTGTTGTACGGCCTGCTATGAAGCGGTTTGCACAGTTGTCCCCAGGGTGTACAGAAGGCTCGCCAAATGGTGCCTTTTCCCCTGGTTAAATGGGATTACAGAGTATTTCTCAAAGAACTCACATACAGCTTAAAGCCCCTCCAAAGATTAACTATTAAATTAATTTAGAAAGCCCAATGTGCCTTTCAGTACAGTATCAGTCACCAGCCCCACACAGAATGGGAGACTTGGGAATGGTGTGCTATCTTCACGGAGCAAAAGTTAGAGATGTACCTGCAAGATTGGGCAGGAACATGCAGTCATCTGGCAAGTCTCCACGGGTGATGATACAAATTAGAATTTATGATGCATCATCACACAGAACTACACAAATGATAGATTACTGAAGTTGTCTTGAAAGAGAGCTAAAGAGGAGGAAAGTCCAAGCGATCTTGGATTCTTCTGGCCTATGCGTGAAAGGCAGAAAATACTGGAGGGGAACCACTGGCTGTGCAACTGGTGTGAAGTTGAAGGTTTTGAGGAACACTGGGACACATTCCAGTGGGAGGGGAGGGTGTATGAAGGGGATGGCTTGCATCTCAGAGATGGGCAAGGGGGAGTTAATCATCTCAGTTGGAGACTAGCTGGGAGCACCCACGTGACCATTAACTAGCCTTGCAAGGGAAGGGAGCTAACGCACCAAATGCAGCTCAAACTCAGCATACTGTAAACAAACTGAACTGACATGGCAAATGTGAAGTGACAAAAATTTTCAGTTTCCTGTATACCTATGCTCAGAGCCTGGTAACAAGCAAGAGGAAATGGAAATTCTTACTCATGAGAAGACAATTAATATAATTGGCATCACTCAAACCCGGATGGACAAATCACATGACTGGAACATTAAAGTTATAGAGCTTATTCTAGGTTAGAAGGGGAGGGTGGCAGTACATTAATAGAGTTAGTAGTTTTATTCAGTTATCAATAACTTGAACCACAACATCTTGATTGTAGGTGGATCAACATGTGACTACAAAGGTCAGGAAGAAGTAGTGGCTGTGGCCTGTTACGGACCACAGAATCAAACCAGAGACCAGGATGAATTACTATTTAAACATTTGGCTTATGGGCGGGAAGAAAAATTGTGTTATGGGGGAATTTCAAATTTGGCAGATATATGTGGGAGGTGTTATGCAGGCAGTAGTAAAATGTCCAACTTCCTAACACTTTAAATAATTTTCTCACACAAAATATTGCACCTGAGCGAAACACCAGATAACTATTTTACACCTCATTATGATAGAAAAAGGGCAGCCACCAACTTCCAGTCCAGCGATTATTGTATCTAAACACCAGTAAGCCTCATGTTCAGTATCAGCAACCAGCGGACAGTCCCACCCACTGCTTCAAAAGGGAATTTTTTTCAAAACTGAGGAAAATTATGAACAAAATTGATTGGGAAGAATAAACTGAAACAGAAAAATGTGATTGAAAACTGGGAGTTCTTTAAAAAATTGAAGTTCTTTATTAGATGACCAAAAAGCCATAATTTCACAATCAAGAAAGAGGATAACTTTGGCTAAGAGCCCATCCTGCTCCTGTGGTAACAGTAGCAATTAGAAATAAAAAAGCAATACATAAGAAATGAAAACAAGGGGGAGAATAGATAGAAATATAAATGAGAAGTTGTGAACTATAGAAAATTGATAAGGTGTGAAGCTAAAGACCTCTGGGGAAAAAATCCATGGCTGGCAGGGTTAAGGACAAAAAGTATATTAGGGGCAAAATAAATCCTAGAAATGGTAGAGGCCTAGTTACAGCAAGAGATGATAAAATTAAAAGGCAGAAGTGTTCAATAAATTTCTGTTGTGTATTTAGAAAGAAGTAGGACAATGTTTTTGTATCCCATAAGGATGAAGTACTTTCCAGTCCATTGGTACTCAGGTGGATAAAAACAACATCCACTAGGGATAAACATTTTTAAAATCAGCAGGCCTGATAACTTGCAAGCAGGAGTCTTAAAAGAGTTGGCTAAGGAGATTTCTGGCCCGCAGATGTTAATTTTTAATAGATCTTGGCATACCAGTGAAATTTCAGAAGATTGAAAGAACGCTAATGTTGTGCCAATATTCAGAAAGAACAAGTGGGATGACCCCAGGAAGTATAGGCCAGTTGTCTGGGATTGATGTCAGGCTAAAATAATGGAAAAGCTGATAGGGGATTCCATCAATATAGCATTAAAGGACAGGAATATAATTAATGCCAGTCAGCATGGTTTTATGGAAAATAGGTCTTGTCCAACAAACCTGATGACATTCCTCACAGTTACAGTCCTTTGTGGAAGTCATTTAAATACCTACATACTGCAACTTACATTTTAAAAGCTTATTCTGTGTTCCAAGAGTTCATGGTGATTGTGCACTTGCAAAAAACAAAACTGGTAGTATCAGGTAGTCGTTCAAGTTTTTTGTTTTGTTTTTTTAAACTTTGTTCTGTAAGGTAAATAATTTCCCCTCATGCATGTAAACTATTTGCAACCCTTTAAAAATCTGAAGCAGGAATATGATGCAGAAAGAAATCTACCCCTTAAATAGTTTGTAAGACAAGGCATCAGGCTGTTAAATCACTGACTGTGCCTTTACACATCTGATTTACATTTGTGAGCACCAGTGTTATTTGTTGATTAATCAGCCAGTCAAGAAAAAAGGTAAAATGTCAAATGTCCAGAATCAGTTTGGGATGCTCCAGTTTAAAAGTCTACTTTATATTTACAAAAGGTTTGTTATTTTTCCCTCTGAAGTGGTAGTAGACTGAAACCTCAGGGTGCAAACCTCAGCTCCATCACATCCTCTTTGCATTGCTCTGCTAGTGCAAAGAGGCTGTCAATCTTGTTTACACAACTAGCAGAGGAATCCCCTGTTGTAAGCAGAATCTCCAGGTGACAAAACCAGCACAGCAGGTTCTGACATCCCCCTCAAACTCTGGCAAACTGCTCTTTGGGGCTGTTGCAGCCAAGCTATCGTTAAAAGCAGCCCTATGGCTGCTCTCAATTACACCAGGATCAACCAGCCTCTTCAGAGCTCCTCCACCTCTGCTGTATCTAACAGAGACTGGGCAGAGGACTGAGCCTTCTGTGAGAAATAAAACCCCATTCCACTAGCGCAATTCATGATTAATGTCTAAACACATGGAAATCCTAGCGGCTGTTTTCTGTTGTTAAGTGAAGTGACATTTTAATTATGCACAAGAACTTAAAGTCCGCACAGGCCTCAATGTGAACCAGGGTCTTTTCCATTGACAGTTTAGTCCCCATGGACTTCATACACAGTGACTGCAGATGTGAGGTAGTTTGCAACAGATGCTATATAGACAGCATGTACCGGGTAGCCAGAGACAAAAACTAGCCCATGAACTTTGCATGGCAGCAGGACAACTTTTATGAATAGCTAAGCAAAATCCAAATCTTCCCAAACACAAGGAAATCAGCAGCACTTAAAAACCCAACAATAAAAGCTAGGAAATAGCTTGGGGGACTGCCCCCCTTCCGGCACATCACTGGAAATGGGGCTCAAGATATGCGAGTTCTAAAGTAATCTATGGTGACAGGAAGCTGAAGTCAAGTGCACACAGCTAAAAAGTTTCAGGAATAAGTTAAAGGAGAGAACTGAAAATGAGTAAACAGCTATCGCTCGGTTATTAATTTAATATTTTAAATAAGTAATATTTTCAAATCAATGGTAAATTTAAAAGCTGCATCAAGGTTTTGGCCTTACGATTATAAAACTGGGTCAAAACAGAAAAAAACATGCTTAGCTACAAGCTAGCAAAAATACCACAACCCCATCTCAATTCAAACCCCACAATATTTGACTAGTACATCTGCGGAGATATTTTAAACCTTTCCTAGATTCAGAGACTCCAATACAACTTGAAGACGTTTTTGCAATCACTTTAACATCACTGATATTTGCATCTCATTATCCTAGCATCAGAAAGCACACAACATGTACTGAACCAGGCAGGTGAATTTTACTGACCTCATAGTAAAAGTTAACACACCAAAAATATTAAGGCAGTTTGCATGTAGCTTCCAACTAGTCTCCCGAGAGTATCAAGATAAAGTAGAGAACTGGTGCCAAGTTGCCCAAGAAAAAATTAATGACATAAACTCTATAAGACAATGTTAAGATTAAAAGCCTTGCATTTTTTTTTAAACCAGTGTCTTGCAAATTTGCTTTCTTATTTTTAGGTTACTTATGTTCATATTCATTTAAAAATTTGAAGATTACCTTTGGTGAGAGGCCAAAATACAGAACAAAAATCACAAATCAGCCCAACAGAAACATCAAGCCTTTATTATAATGAAGATAAATTATGCCACAGAGGTCAGCTTGCTTCCATGGCCACCGCCTGGGACACCCACTGGCTAAGTGGAGAGAAGCACTTCTGATAGATTCACTAACACCACAAGACACCCATTAGACACACCTGTAACTTGGGCTACAGGCATGTGAGCATTTTGATCCAACTGAATTGCTTGCTAGACTGAAGTTGCCGAGAGTGAATGGGCCAGGGTAACCAACTTCCTTATTAGGGAAAACACATAATGCCCTTGAAAAAAAAACCTACTCTGGGCATAAAGCTGTCACTGCAAAAGGGAAATCAAATGACTTGCTTTTTCATCCACATTTTAAACATTTCACCAAAGTGGAAATGTTTACCCTCAAGTCTATTTTCATTTGGATAAAGTGATTTTACATGTTAAATGATTGCTGAACCCTTTTATTGGTAGTTGCAAGCATGGTGTCACAAAGCTTAAAAGCCAGCTTTTTAATAGAAGCAGGCCTAGCTCATGCTATCTGTTGTTGTTGTTTGGATTTTGAACAAAGTTGATGGAGTATGAGCCAGTTGAGGAATCCTGTTTGACCTGGAAATTTTCTGTCGACAGGCCAAAGGGTCGAAGAACCAAGTTCCCAAGATCTTTCAGCTTACCTGAAATGCAAAATTTAAAAATATATTAAACATATAACTCCAGCCTGTGTGTATAGGTGGGCTGAAAGATACTGAATTATCCATAGCTCCACAGGCTGGTTATACTATTTGAGACAGATGCAGTAGAAATCTCCACAGCGCATTCAATCCTTAGCCTTTGAGACCAATATTTTTTCCAATTATTGAGACGCAGTTACTTGTCCACTAGGAACTAAAAACAGATCAGCAAGCCATTGCACACTGTGTCCCGAAGAGCCTGATTCTCAGACACTAGAGCCATGGGGATTATATTTTAACTGGCTGCCTAGAAGTGTCTCTATTTTCCCTTACCAATCGTCAAGGCAAGAAATTACTTAAGACAGCAACAGCGAAGTGCTGCTCTCTCCCCAGCACTTCTATGTGGATTTAACTCTGATAACTGCACCATTTGTTGTTCCATTTCCGATCATTCTGAAAATTCTCAATTCCCACCTGGCTGTCAATTGAAACATCTTCAGTTTAGAAACAAGCTACGTAAAACATTCATTTAACTTTATAACTAACCCCAGAGTGCACATAAATCAGTAAAACTGTGTAAATATACACTTCTCAAAAACAGGTTTTGACAGTTCTCTCATTAGCTGGTAAACAGTGTAATTCCCTTGACTGGATTATGTTACACAGTGTTACTATAGTTAAATTATCCCTCTGGCCAATTAAGGAGCAGTATTAAAGGATTTTGAAGAGAGTTCAATCCAGTCCTATTCTAACAAAGAAAATGGCCATAATCAGAGGCCAATAGGGCAATGGAAGGCATAGTAAAGCTCAGAAGAGTTCATAAGGATCCTCAGATTTCCAAAAGGAACAGCCACAGATTTCAAACTCATATTTACTCCCTATTTGTGAACGATGATAAAAATGTACATGTTGCTAGATGAATATAGCCACGTGTAATGAACGAACAAAGAAAAGGGAACCTGGTCTATACATACAAATGTATTTGCACATGCAGACTAAGAATTTAAGTTTCAGTGTATAACCACTTACTGATCATTTTGTCTGTAAAAGCCTGGTATTTGAGCACATAAGTAAGGACACGTAATTGCGTTCCCACTGTTGAAAGTAAGGCCCTCTGAAGCCAACTTTAAAAACAGACAGACAGACAAAACTAACGCCACCAGCTACTGTAAACTGCAGTTCTGGTTGTAGAACAGTAGTGTAACAGGTATTATATTTGATACCAAAGTTAATACAAACTAGGGGTTTCTCCTATTGATTTAGTACTAATTTTTCAAGAATTAATATGTTTTGACTTCAGATTTCTGAAACTATTAGTATAACTGGCAACTCAGCAAGGTGGTGAAGGTGTTTAAGGGCTTGATAGTATCTCCTGAAAGTTTTCTTTATAGAAAACAGGTAAAATCAGCCCCCCCCCCCGAAAAAGATGAAATTAAACAGACAGAAGGGAACAACAATACCCAATACTGGCCTAGTAACACCAGGCAGAGCCACTGGAATGAGGCTCAGACAGCTGCAGGATCAGCAGTAAGCCAGGCAGTGGATGTAGAAAGCTGGTTGGCTTTGAAGGAGATAAGAGGGCAAAGTCTATGCTGAATGATAAATGCAGACTGCTCCCCAGATAGCAAACAAATTAAGTTGGAAGCCAGCGCTGGGCTTGGAGTAAAAGTCTACTTACGGGTTTTCTATCACTACATCCAATCATTATCCGCAGGGCTTTCCAAACAGACAATGGAAAGTATTTCAGGGAAAACAATAGTAGGTGGTGGAATAAAGGGGCTGGGAAAAGAACCACTAATCCTGTTTTTATTCATGATCTTGTATTTAAGAAACTTACAAATACTGCCCCCACCACTACAGAAAGGGGAACAAGCCTCTGCTTCTTAACATGTCCTGGAAAGATGTGTTCTGCACGAGCTCCCTACTCCCAAGCAGTGCAACCCTCATCTCTGCCACTTAAAAAGTTCCTCACAACAATGTGCAGGACTTTGCCCAATAGTTAGAGCTTTACTGTTGAGACTAATTGTTACAGTGAAACAATAACTTCACAGAGCGCAGTCTGGCACCTAATGCATTTAGCATTTGTCAAATCATCACATTAAAGGAGCCCATGATAGCGAACAGTGCCTTGTCTGAGAAATATTACTTTGTTTTTGAATTTCCTAGGTTCTAACTTTAATTCTAATTCTTGGAAGGTAACGCACGCTCCACAAATACGCAACTGCAACCTTAACTTTCTCATAACACAGGTGAGTGTGTGGGATGCTTGGACATTTCTTAAACATACTGAAATATATCCCTTGCATCAAGGATGTGCAAGCTAGTCTGAAACAAGCTATTCTTATGCTACACATTGCTAATAAGCAGCAAAGAGAAAGTTGATAGCACTTTCAGTCACAGCTCTCAGTTGGAGTTCAACTCCTGCACATCGTTTCAAGAAGTCAGTAGCAATAAACTACAAAGGTCACTAATGTAACTTCCGGTGAATATGGAGCTCTGCAGGAGAGTACCCTGAGTAATTTCTGGAAACTCTTCAGATCTTCTTTCAGTTTCAATGAAAATAAAAGTTACCACCACTGGTTTTGTCACACTATCCCACTGACAATATCGGTCAGCAACCACAATGGTTTATTACTGTCTGTTTATCACAGTCTGTTTAAGCAGGCTGACATACATAAGCAGAGACTCTTCTAGATATATTTTGTTTAGCACACTGCAAGTCAAGAGATCAGGTACAGATTTTACAAGGAGAGGCATCAAAATAAGAACCTACACAGACACCAAAATTATTCTCTCACTATAACTTAAGAAAAAACGGTTACTTACTTTCTCGTAACTGTTGTTCTTCGAGATGTATTGTTCACGTCCATTCCACATTAGGAGTGCGCACGCTGCATGTATGAGTGTCGGAAACTTTTTCCCTTAGTGGTTCCTGGTGGGCCAGCGGGGCCGCCCCGAGTGGCGACACTGAGCTGTACATATATACCCCTGCCAGCCTGACCCCCTCCAGTTCCTTCTTGCTGGCGACTGCGACAGAGGGGTAGGAGGGTGGGTAATGGAATGGACGTGAACAACACATCTCGAAGAACAACAGTTACGAGAAAGTAAGTAACTGTTTTTTCTTCTTCGAGTGCTTGTTCACGTCCATTCCACATTAGGCAAATCACAAACTTACCTCTGGAGGAGGGTAGGAGTCATGGAACAACCGCTCGGAGGAGCGCTCTGCCAACTGCCGCGTCCTCTCTGGCCTGCTGGTTCACCGCGTAGTGGGTTGTGAAGGTGTGCACCGAGGACCAGGTGGCTGCTCTGCAGATCTCCTGGATCAGGACCTGATAGAAGTCGCTTGCGCCCTGGTCGAGTGGGCTGTGACTGCTGGGGCTGGAACACCTGCGAGCTCAGAGCACGCCCGGATGCAGCTTGCAATCCAAAATGAAATCCGCTGTGCCGACACTGGGAGGCTTTTCATCCTCTCGGCTACAGCCACAAACAGCTGCGCAGATTTGTGAAAGGGCTTGGTGCGCTCCAAATAGAAGGCCAGTGCTCGACGCACATCCAGGGTGTGCAAGCTGCAGTGAGTCGGGTCCATATGGGGTTTCGGAAAGAACGCTGGCAGACAAATGTCCTGGCCCAAATGGAATTGGGAGACCACCTTAGGGAGGAACTTGGGGTGCGGCCGGAGCTGCACCTTGTCCTTGTGAAATACTGTATACGGTGGCTCAGAGGTGAGGGCCCTCAGTTCGGACACCCTTCTGGCCGAGGCAATGGCAATCAGAAATGCCACCTTCCAGGAAAGGTGGAGGAGAGAACAGGTAGCGAGGGGCTCGAAAGGGGGTCCCATGAGTTTAGAGAGGACCAGGTTAAGGTTCCATGGAGGGACTGGGGGGGGCGGGAGTATGGGAACACCCTCTCCAACCCTTTAAGGAACCGTCCCACCATTGGGTGGGAAAACACCGAGCCCCCTGAGAACTCCGGATGGAAGGCGAAGACAGCTGCCCGGTGCATTCTAAGTGAGGACGGGGCCAGCCCCTGCTGCTTGAGGTGCAGGAGGTTCTTGAGAATGGCTTGCACCAGGGCCTGGCACGGCTGCACCTGTCGGGGCTCACACCAACAGGAGAAACTTTTCCACTTGGCCATATAGGTAGCCCTGGTAGAGGGTTTCCTACTGCCAAGCAGAATTTGCTGCACAGGAAGGGAGCACTGGCTCTCCAAGGCATTTAGCCACAGAGCTTCCACGCCATCAGGTGTACTGACTGCAGGTCAGGGTGGAGAAGCCGCCCACCATCCTGCATGATGAGGTCCTGGTGTAGGGGCAGGACTACCGGGGCCTCCACGGACAGCTCTAGGAGCATTATGTACCAGTGCTGGCGAGGCACGCCAGGGCGATGAAGACCACGCCACCCTGTCCCTGCGTACCTTGAGCAGGACCTTGTGTACCAAGGACAGTGGGGGAAACGCATACATCAAGCCCCCTCCGCACGGGATTGCAAACGCGTCTGTGACTAAGCCCGGGCTGTGGCCCTGGAACGAGCAGAACCATGGGCACTGGGTGTTGTCCCTGGTGGCAAACAGGTCTACCCGGGGAAACCCCCACCTGTGGAAGAGCGAAAGCATGACATCCGCTCTGAGTGTCCACTCATGCATGCGATACGACCTGCTGAGGTAGTCCGCCAGCTTGTTTCGCACCCCCGGGAGATAGGACGCCTTGAGGAGAATGGCATAGGCTATACAAAAGTCCCAGAGGAGGAGAGGCTCGCGACAGAGCAGCGAGGAATGGGCCCCGCCCTGCTTGTTTATATAAAACATGGCAGTAGTGTTGTCTGTCAGAACTGTCACGCTGTGACCACTCAGAGTGGCGTGAAAGGTCTGGCAGGCGAGACAAACCGCCCTGAGCTCCTTCACACTGATATGGAGTGACAGCTGTGCTCCAGACCACAATCCCTGCATCATGAGGTCCCCCAGGTGAGCCCCCCACCTGTGGTCTGACGCGTCCGTCACCAGCGTCAGGTCCGGCTGTGGGGCGGCAAAGGGGATGCCTTTGCAAAACCACAGGCTGCGACTGCCACCACCAGCAGGGAGTTCAGCACGTCCCTAGGGGCTGTCACTACCAAGTCCAGGGGGTCCCTGCCTGGGTGGTACACCCAAGCGAGCCACGCCTGCAGAGTCCTGAGTCTCAGTCTGGCATGCCTGACCACATGCGTGCATGCTGCCATGTGGCCCAGCAGCCGCAGGCAGCACCTGGCCATTGTCATTGGAAACTGGCGCAGGGAGGCCACCACTTGCTGGATAGCCCAGAATCGGGATAGTGGAACACTTGCCCTGGCCTGCACCAGGAGCCCCAGCTCGAGGAACAATCTCAGGGCCACCTCCACATGGCCCTGCACTTCCGCCTAGGATCGACCCACCAGGAGCCAGTCGTCGAGGTATGGGTACACCCTGATTCTCTGCCTCCGTAAGAAGGCCGCCACCACTGCCATGCACTTCATGAACACCCTTGGGGCCGCGGCTAGACTGGTAATGTTTTTGGCCCATGGTGAAGCGTAGGAACCGCCGATGCGCTGGGTGGATGGCGATATGAAAGTACGCTTCCTTCATGTCGAGGGCATGTACCCCGGATCCAAGGAAGGGATGATGGTGCCCAGAGAGACCATGAGGAACCGGGCCTTGACCAGGAACTTGTTGAGGCCGCACAGGTCTAGGATGAGGCGAAGGCCCCCTTTGGCCTTGGGGATGAGGACGTACCAGGAGTAGAACCCCTTCCCCCTCAGGCTGTGCGGCACCACCTCTACCACCCCTGCCTCTAGCAGCGAGCGGACTTCCTTCTCTAGGAGATGCTCATGAGAGGGGCCCTGAAGAGGGACGGGGAAAGGGGGTGGGAGCGGGGGAGGGAGGCGAACTGCAGCGAGTACCTGTTCCGCACCGTGCGTAAGACCCAACGGTCTGACGTAATGGTGGACCACTCATGGGAGAAACAGGACAGGCAGTTCAGGAAACAAAGGGACAGATCTGGTGACTGGTCTGGTACGCTGTCCTCGGGTGCACCTTCAAAAGCCTGGCTTAGTGCCCGGCTGGGGTTTGTGCTGGCTTGGTTCTGGCCCGACGCATTATTGTTACTATTGTTGTTGCACTGTCGCGTGTTATCCCTGTCTTGCCTACGGTAAGGCTCATGCCTATGGCCAGGCTGGTACTGGCATTGAGGGGGAGGCTGCAGCTTAAAGGGCTTCCTCTGGGTCGCCAGGGTATGCATACCCAGCGACTTAAGCGTAGCTCGCGAGTCCTTGAGGCTGTGCAGCCTCGTGTCTGTCTGGTCCAAGAAGAGCCTGGACCCTTCAAAGGGGAGGTCCTGGAGTGTATTCTGGACCTTGGGCAGCAGGCCTGATTCCTGGAGCCACGCTGAGCGCCTCATGACCACCCCGATGTGACTGTTCTAGCCACCATGTCTGCCGAATCCAGGGAGGCCTGGAGAGAGGTCTTGGCTACTGCCTTGCCCTCATCCACCAGGGCCATGAACTCCTGTTGGGAACCTTGGGGGAGGTTGTCTTTAAACTTCTCCACTGCGGCCCAGGAGTTGAAATTGGGCCTGTTGAGGATGGCCTGCTGGTTCACAATCCTCAACTGAAGGCCCCCAGATGAGTACACCTTTCTGCTAAAAAGGTCCAGGCGTTTCGCCTCCTTCGCTTTAGGGGCCGGGGCCTGCTGTCCATGGCGCTCTCGTTTACTGCTGAGACCACTAGGGAGCATGGACTCGGGTGGCAGAACAGGAACTCATAGCCCTTAGAAGGGACAAAGTGTTTACGCTCCACCTCTTGGCCGTTGGGAGCACTGGAGGCCGGGGCCTGCCATATAGTCTTATAGTTGGACTGAATGGTCTTAATGAGCGGGAGTGCTATTCTGGATGGACCTTCGGGGCTCAAAACGTCCACCATGGGGTCCTCCTGTTCAACCATCTCCTCGGCCTGCAACCCCAAGTTCTGAGCGATCCTGCGCAGCAATTCCTGGTGGGCTGTATGGTCTAACGATGGAGGTCCGAACACCTCTGTACCCGCCACGGCCTCATCTGGGGAAGACGAGGAGGTTAGCTGCTGCTTGACCCCCTCCGGTTGGTCCTCCTGCTCCCCTTCTCCCATGGGAGGGGCCTCCGGCTCAGGCTGGGGCGGGAGTCCATGGGACAGCACCGGACTCGGTGCCGGTCTCTCCCGTTTATCTTGGGGGGATGCTGGAGGCCTGGAAACTGTAGCCTCCAGCACCGTCTGCCATCAGGTGCAGGGACGGGGACTGCTGCACCGAGTAACTTGCCCTGGACGGGGCCCGTTGGCGCTCCTGATAGGCCCAGGGCGTCCAGAAGGGCCAATGGCCTGGCGGCCCCCATTGCAGTTGCCAGCCCACCTAAGGGTCCCTGCTGTATGGGGCCTGGTGCAGGTAGCTATAATGGCTGGAATCGGCACCGGACTGCGGCGATGCCGATCACGAAGGCCATGGCGGTGCCAATGATCTGCACCGTCAGGAGAACGGGCGGCTTCTGGCGGAGCGGGAGCGGTACTGGTATCCCCAGGGCTGGGACCGAGAGTGGGACCGGCATTCCCTAGACCAGGACCATCTGTGGAAGTCTTCTGGCGAGTGCTGTCTCAACTCCTCCCGGTGCTGGTCTCTGGGTGGTGCTTCAGAGAGTGGCATGCCCTTTCCGGTGCTTCCTCACGCCGACCCACTGCCAGTGCCGCAACCTCCTTCTGGGCCACTGGCAACTGTGAGTCTGCGGAGTCAGAGCTCGACCGGGACCAACTCCGGGAGAGGCACTGGGACGGTGTCCTCGAGTGGCACACCATTGCCGGCTTACCCCTTGATGGCACCCGGGGCACAGGTGCCGGAGGGTTCTCCCCATATGGGAGGGGGCTTGCCTCCGACAGCTCGATGAGGTCCTTTGCAGCCTCAAAAGGTGCCAGGCGTAGAGGGCTGATCTGTTATGCCCTCAAGCCCATTCTCCGCACTGAGGTCACTTAGGTCTGGGCTTGGTGGGGCTTGTGCTGCCGGTACCACAAGTGTCAGAGCCGGTACCGGGGCCTTCCTGTTCTTATCAGCGCTCGGTGCCTTGGAAGGTGCCGGCCTCCTGTGCAGGGAATGACAGCGCATTCCTTTCGGCTGTGCCTGGCGCTCTGGGGCCGACAGTTTTACGGTGCTTAGCCAGTGCCGGGTCTCTCAACAGCTCCGGGGCACTACGCACCGAGGAAGCCTGAGCCGGCGTTGGGCCCGGCTCCGGGCCCAGTGGCTGCAATGCAGCCTCCATCAACAGCTGCTTTAGATGAAAAAGTCTCTTTCTTTCCTTGTTCTTAGCTTAAACGCCTTGCAAATCTGACACCGTTCAGTTTGATGTCTGTCCCCCAGGCAATGTAGACATGAGTCGTGGGGGTCACTAACTGGCATAGGTTTGCGGCACATGGCGCAAGCCTTGAAACTGTGGGCCTGTGGCATGCCCTGCAGCCCGGGGCAGGTGCTGGAAGCCTCCAAGCACCTAATGATTTAAGTGTCCACAACAGGTATGTTAACAAACTGATAACAGCTACTGTAAAGGCTAGGGGACTGCTCTTCTACGAGGGGGGGGTGGTGTTCCAACGCCACCACGGATGGTAAGAAGGACCTGGAGGGGGTCGGGCCGGCAGGGGTATATATGCACGGCGCAGTGGCACCACTCGGGGGGCTCCGCTGGGAGCCACTAAGGGAAAAAGTTTCCGACGCTCGTGCACGCGGCACGCACACACCTAATGTGGAATGGACGTGAACAAGCACTCGAAGAACTATTGTACAAATTCATAGATTATGAACCCAGAAGGGACTATTGTGACCATGTAGCCTGGCTTCCTGTACAACACAGGCCACAGAACTTCCCTGAATTAATTCCTGTTTGAACTAGAACATCTCTCTTTGTTATATCTTTGTCTGCTAGAACGAAGAGCAAATTTTGGTTCTTCATGTAGGTATTTAAAGACTATGAACAAGTTGCCTGTAACCTTCTCTTTGTTAAGCTAAGTATATTGAGCTCCTGGAGTCCACCACTATAAGGCAAGTTTCCAATCCTTTAATCAATCTCATGGCTCTTCTTTGAATCTCACCAATTTATCAATATCCTCCTTGAATTGTGGACACGAAGACTGGATACAGTAGTGGTCTCATCAGTGCCAAATACAGAGGTACCATAACCTCCCTACACCTACTCAAGATTCCCCTGTTTATAACAACCAGTGATGACATTAGCCCTTTTGTTAAATGACTTCACCACCTCTGAAGGACGACAGTCTCATATTTTGCACTGTGCACAATGAAAATGATGTATCTGCAACGTGGCAGCACACAGATCTAGGCAGGATCAGGGCCCCATTGTGCTAGGCACTGTACAAACACCAGACAGTACAAAGTAGCTCATATATAGTACATCAGATCTCAAAATGCTTTACAAAGCAGGGAAGTATCTCTGTTTTAAAGATGGGGAAACAGGTGGAAAGAGATGACGCAGCAAGTCTATGACAGAGGTGGGAACAGGACTCCCGTCTCCTGAGTTCCAATCAAGTGGAACTACGAGGACTGCTGTATGCTATGACAGTATTTCAGATCAATTTAAATTCCACCTGCAATAGACCAAAAATGCAGCACTGTTTCCACTGTAATTTAATCAATCTCAGACGATTTAGGGTTTCGGGGGGGTAATGGGGAACAGAAAGGAAAGGTAAAGAAAGTCAGTTGCTTGAGCACATCTCCGTTCCATGCAGTGGCTGGTCTTTCAGAAGTATAACTGATGAAAATCATTATTACTTCTACATCTATACTCCTCTGTTTTCCATATAATTCAGATTTCAGTTCAAAGGGCTAATTCACTAGTGGATATTCCTTAAAGAGTCAGTGAATTTAGGTTGGTCTTTGGAGATCAACATCAAAATTCTGCAGTCTTAAGATAACTATATTTATGCAGAAACAATGCCAGTGTCATCAGGCTTTCAGCTTATTTTATCCAGAAAGACCTCGTCTATACCAGAGTAGCTGGCTTTCAGGGCAATCTTTGCTTTTAATTCAATTTTCCATCTGGGTTAATTGAGACAAGGAGATCAAGTGAATTGGCTAAGGTCACTCAGTGAGAGGCTCAGCTAGATTAGCTTCCTAGTACCACGGCCATTGCTTTAACCTCACTAATGAACTATTAAGACAAGTAGTTTATAATTTACACTGCATCCTGAAAGCTTTTTGGTCATAGAACTTGGAAGTTCTTCATAGTGTCTATGTCATCAGGATAAATAGCTACCTTTGTATTTGGAAACAAAGAATTGGTCATTGCTTAGCTTCAATCTTTTGGGTGAGCAGTGTCTTTGTCTAACAGTAGAAGAATCTTGGCATAGTTTGGATCTCTGGCACATTCTTGGAGCCAGTTGTAAACAAGTTATGAATCATCCAACCGCTGCAGCTGGCCCAGGAGTATGCAGATAAGTCCTGTGTCAGGAAACAGTGAAGGGCCTTTTCTAATCAGAGTTAGTGTGTCGGCCCTTTTCCGGTCATACTGAAGCCAACAAACAAAAAATAACTCTCTTGGTATTCTTGCAAGCTAAGCCATTCGTTTTGGAAGCCAGATGCTGTGTAATATATCTGATATTTCAAGCCCTCTCTCTCTAGAAATCTGCTCAATCATTAAGCAATAGTTGGGTTACAGTCCATCTTCTGATTTAAGTCTTTTTGAGACATCCATAGCGGCCTCTTTTGTTGCTACTCATTTAAGTCCAAAATGAAAGACTTACTTTTTCCAGGAACTCTGGCCCAAACACAGTTCCTTCTGCTTACAGCACATAAACCCATCATTGTAGAAGGGCATGCCCTCCCACCCCCTCACTACTGGATTAAGGTTTGTTCTCTCTCACACACGTGCACACACACCATCTCTTAAAGAATAACTGTGCTTGGAAACACAAGTGACTCAGCAACAAAGTGTTCTTACCTCTCAGCAGTCAAGTGCTTATTTGTCCTGGAGCAATGTCAGGTTTTCTTCTTTCAGAGAGTTAGTGTTTACTCACAACAAGGTTATTTTGATGGACATTAATCTTGACATTTTAAAAGGCATCATTCGCACATAATCTACTGTGTCCACTCTCTACTTGGAGTTTCACCATAAGAATTTATTAGACAATACATTATAACTATTTACAGATTCCCCATTAACCTCTCAAATACTGCTGAAATCAAGAAATGAGGCGTAGAAGTGTGTGTAATCTATTATCATTCAGCTGGATGAAATTTAACTCCCCCTGGCAATCACGATCAGTAGACAGATACACAGGAGTACACCTTGTTAGTTTGTTTATGAACAGATCTGATATTCATCGCTACTGAGTCTTGTAATTCTTCTAATATAAACCTGCAAATATTACCTGTTTTGTTTAGAAATCAAAAGATAAGCAGAACAGTGCTTTGAAATTTCTCCTGTTCTACATAGCAAACATAATATTAATGGATTAAAAAAACCAAGGCATATTAATTTGCATTATGAGTTTTCACCCGTGAGCAAAGTACTGCATTTCTAACAACGTAAGTGAACAAGTTAAAAAGAGCAGGGCAAGTCTGCTCCCCTCCCTCAATCATGTGTTAAAAATGAAGTAAAAAGCAAGCTCACAACTGATGTAGATTTAGTTGCCGACTATTTCACATGATCTCACATTCTCCATATCTGTAGCATCAGGGCTTAGCAGACTAGTCAGAGCTTGCCTTCTAGCAGAAAGGAGCAATTCTCATTCTCTTAGGCACTAAATCTAATGAACATTTGCTGATCTCAAATAGCTGGCAAAAAAAGAGGTGCTGAGGAAAGCTTGTGAGAAAGGAAATCAGGTGCTCTGTTTTGATAGGCTTTCCTATTGGTTATTAATGTGATTATGCACTAAGCACACTTTGCAGTTTTCTGGTGTGCTCTTATTTATGCCCTTTACACAGAGGTATCCATTACTTTTTATATGATTTGGCAAATTTAATGAACAGGAGGAATTGGGTCAAATAGATTGGGCAACAGTGCAAGCGGCACACTGCCTACAGATTGTATAGAAAGTTTTGGCAATTTGATACTTCTCTTTTCCTTTTGTAGTACGTGCAGAAAACCTGTACATAAACAGCAAACTGCTGAAAAACCAGCATTTAGGTCTTAAGCTTCCAGTAAACAGGTGGGTTATGGTTATCATCAATGAATCAATCAAAAGAGAGGCAGCAAATAAAAACAAACTGAGATGGGCTACTGCATGTTCATGTCCTATGCATTACAGTTGTAACCATGTCTGTCCCAGGGGTGAGGTAATATCTTTTATTGGACCAACTTCTGCGGGTGAGAGAGAAAGCTTGTCTCTCTCTCTCTCATCAACAAAAGTTGGTCCAATAAAAGATATTACCTCACCTACCTTGTCTCTCTAATGTTCATGTCCTGGCAACTTAAGTTAGGCATAAGGTGTTCACACTGAGGAAGTCAAAAGCAAATAAAAGTCATGCAAATATATTGTATATCTGCAAAGATTTGCATAAAGTTAAGCTTTTGCCATGTTTGTGAAATTGATAAAGCAGAAGTTAGTGTCAAGTGATTATTCCAAACAGGCAAGAGGCAGCAGTCATCTGCAGAGGCTGGCTGGAAGCATGAAAATCACTTAATGTGAATGCCAGTCTTTAGGTATTTCTACAGTAGTTTAAAGCTTTAAGGAGAAACAGGCATAGTCTGACACCAAAGTGATTTTTATGTTCCCATCTTTATTCTGTCAGTGGTTTACTGCCATATGCACCAACACATTCACATGCAAAAATGCCCAGCCAGGCAATCCATAAGAAAAATCCAGGCAAGAATGTGTACACTGACTTATTTACACACAACTGATTAAAATGCTGTGGTTTTGTGCTCCTGGCACATTGTGCTGTAACAAGTAACAGCGGAATAAGAGTAAGCAGGAAACACTCTATGCAACACTTGGGAAAGGAGCAACTAACTCTACATATTAAAATGTTGAGGTTTGTTTATACCTATGTGTAGCTTTCAAGACAAGGTGTTAGTTTGCTGATTTAAGTCTGTCCTTGGGAAAGAGTATATTTCTATCTAGAAGAATAAAAACCTAGGAAATTGATGTTACTCGTTGCTTTAGCCATGGTGGACAGACTTTAATCTGTAAAACCACATGGTGAACCCCTACCAAAGAATGCTGTTAGCTGCTCTCCAGTACCCTGATCTTGCAGAGACTTAAGTGCATACTTAGTTTTTACAGGAAAAGGGGCTAAGTTGCCAGAGCTTTGAAGAGATGCACTAAATATATTGCACTCTCTTTGACAGCCCCTGAGAAGAGGAGTGGGGCAGGGGCATTCTCATCACTAGCACCCAAGGTGATCTACCATGTACTCACTGTGTAAGTGCCTTAAGAAAGGTGGTGAAGAAAACAGTTGTCAAAGTACTGCAAATATGAGAAATTTTCAAAAAATAATTAGAAGCTTAAATTTAAAAAGTTATTTTTAAAAAAGGACCAAAGCTCTTTTGTTGATGCATAATGCACGTTTGATAGGCAGAGCAAAGAGTCACAAAAACTAATTTATGTTTCAGACAGATGAAGATTGGCTGGGTGAGATTTCATGTAGCTAAGTCTACTGCTCTCAAGAACGGGACTGTCTTGCAGTAAGCGAAAGAGCTTGAGCCTAGAAAGCACATACAGGAGGAAGAGACTTCAGGTCCCCCTCTAATTTCATTACTCACTAATTATGGTAACACTTATCTATCTGGAGTAACTCTGAAAAGTCAGGGTATCTTGCGTACACGTTTTAATTGTATGACCACAGCACATCCTTCAAATGGCCATGCCTCAAGACTCCCATTCCCAGCTGGGGTACAAGGAACTTTACTGTGAAGTGGCAAGTTCAGGGGACTAGCCTGATCAAAAATCAGTTTTCCAAATGTAGTTTTTAACTCTCCTATTGTGCCTATGTATTACAATGATTCTCCAAACATACCTGCTGCAACATTGATTGCTAATGGAACAAATAAAATAATACTTAGGTGTTACAGAGTACTTTTCATGGCACAAGACACTATGTCAAGCCGACAGTTTATGTCAAGCCCTAAGACTACTATATCAAATCAACATCTCTTGCACAAGTAAATTTAATGCATGTAGGGTTGGATGCCTCACCACATCTCCCAGAAATCCAGTCAGCAGCTTGGCTGCGTGCGTGCATCCATGCAGCTGTATATGACTGCTGATGGACTTAAGTCATTGCTCAGCTCTGGCACTAGGGACTCTACTCCTTATTTGGAGGTAAAACTCCTAACAAAGGACCAGAGTCTGATCTCAGTTACACCAATTTAAATCCAAAAGCCAGAACTTCACTGGATTTAGTGAGATCAGATGTAGCCTGAAGTCTCCTCTCTGCATCAGTGAAAAGCACAGGATAGGGCTTTCATTGGCTTTCATTGCTAAGTCTATTGTTTTAACACAGCCTCACATGATTAGGAATGAAATCTTTCTGCCATCAGTACCATTAGCAATAATTCTGACAGAAAAACAAAGTCCCCCAAAAGCTCCAGAGACCTTTTTCACACAGATCGATATCTAGCTCACTATACTCAAACCTAACCCCAAATCCTGAAAGCAAATATCTTCCTTCTCAAATCATCCACCTTCATAATTTATTTAGATCAGCACCACACTTTACATCGTATTGAGCCTCTTACAAATATGGCTGCTGAAACTGGTAACGTGCCACAGCTCTAGAAATCCTTATTATATGCAACTTCACTTAAGGCTACTGGGAATAGACAAGTACAGAGCAGGAGTAGCTGGAGGACTCAGCTTTCAGCCTCACTGCTCTACAGAGAAGAGTTCAATTTAAGAAAACACTGACTTCAGCAGAAGCTCTTGAAACAATCCTTCCTTCCTAGGGATTACACAGTGCACAAGACAGATGGAATGTTTTTAACCTGGCTCTTACTAGATTACTCAAAGGATGGGTAAAAAAAAAACTAACACACACACACACGTATGAGAACTTTTTAGCTACTATTATCAACCTGAGGCTGACTAACCAGATCAGTAAAAAATTGTTTCTAGATTTTTCAGTTTGTTTTGTGCATTCAACAGCACTGTGTATAGTCAGTTTCAGTTTGTGCCCTGTGTGATCACTTGCCCTTTTATGTATGCATCTTCCAAACAACATTAATAATAAACGGAGAGAGGATTTTTTGTAAAAATAATAAAATAAGGAAAATAAAATAATAAAAGCACCAAAAGTGTCTGGACAACTCTGGCAGTGGCATAGTGCCTACCAACAGTTACCAACTCATATTTTCAAACTGACTAGATGTCAATTAACACTATGCTTTAAATACAAGAGAGAATGCAATATTTGGGCTGCTGAAAATTGCATCCAATATTCCAATTACTATTTTTTAAAAAGTATTCTAAGCATCCAATTTTCATCTGTGTTTAGCCAGGGAACTAAGACTTCATACAAGAAGATTACTTACACTCATGAAAACCACATCTGAAAACCAATCATATTTGGCCAATGTATACTAAATAATAATTCTATTTTTTTTTTTTGGCCATTTCCTTATTTCTGAGCATTGCATGCAGGTGCTCAGACACCGCAATCACAGGGGCATATAAGTACTTAGAATCTAATTAAATCAATGAGAAGACTGTTTTCCCTGAACAATTTCATTAACAGTACCCTTTGGCACAAATTTGTCTGAGAGGCAGCATAGTTCAGTGAATAGAGCATTGGGCTGGAAGTCAGGAGACTGTTCTATTTCCAGAGAGCCTAATGACCTGCTGTGATGCTTTGGGTGAGTCACTTCACCTTTGTGCCTCAATTTTCCCATGTGTAAAATGGGGATACTGATATTTACCCTCCTATTTGAGATCCATGGATGGAGACTGTCACAGAGCCAAGTAGTTTTTCACAGCCATTCTTTTATGCACAGCAGATTCAGAGATACATCGGCACTAGAGCTGGAAAAACAGTTTTGTTTGAAAAACTGACACAAAACTGCCTCTAAGAAAAAAATGTGTCTTTGCCAAATTTGTTTTTGAAATTTTCCAGTTTAACAAAAATGGAAACATTTCTGAAAAAGACTGAAATGTTTCCAACAATTTGATTTTTGTGTGAGGAAAATATTTCACATTTTTTGATCAGCTGGACTATGCACTTTACAAACAAGACTTGAATAATTTAAAAAATGTTATCCCATTAGGAAACTGGTAGAAAGTCTTTTAGGTCTGAAGGGAAAGGAAATTTGGTATTTTTATAGACCCTTGTCCACATCTATTTTCAGAGTTTGGTATAAAAGAAAACGGACATTCTTTTTGCAGAAGAGATTGAGTTCTTTTCTAGAAGGACAGGTCAGAAGTGTGACTAGGGTGACCAGATGGCAAGTGTGAAAAATTGGGATGGGGGGGGAGGGGTAAAACAGGCATCTATTTAAGACAAAGCCCCAAATATCAGGACTGTCCCTATAAAACTGGGACATCTGGTCACTGTAAGTGTGACACGTCGGCACCCCTGTGAGGTGAAAGACTGCATGACAGAGCTATGTGTAGCACAAGCAAGAAAGTGATTCACTTTTCACAAGTACTAAAAATTTAAATTTTTCTTGTTGAGTGTCTCTGACAGTTGCTTCCTCAATAATGGTTTCAGCAAGGCAATTTCAAGCAGTAGAATTTTCCATGGCCAGGGAGGGGGGAAGAACCCACAAAAACAAAACAAGCTCCTCCCCCAAAACAGACATCTAGTAAGATTTTTTTTTTCCCTTTTAAACAACAAGTGCTTTGGGAGATTTACCCACTTTTGTCTACAAAGAATTTTACCTAGTCATGCAGTTTTGTTATTTCTACAAAACTTGTCATAAAGATTACTGTGCACACAAATTATATGCATGAATTACTTACCTAACATTTCTGTTTTTAATTTTTCATTCCGCTCTTCAATCTGTCTAGGTAATCGCTGAAAGAGTGTAAGAGAAGACCAGATTCAGAAGGATACTTTTGGCAATCTTATCAGATAAATGTATATACTGTATTTTGCATACACATACCCAGGTCGTAGACCCACTACTTATGGTCTAAAAGAAATACAGATGTAAAACACAGACATTTCCATCTTGTTTAAAAAACCTAACATCTGCCCTATTAGATGGGGGAAAAAATCAACGTTCATTTATAAATAATTTTTCATGTCTAGGTTAAGGTGGTCAGATGAAGCCTATTTGCTTTCTCCTATTTTAATTGAAAAGCAAATAGAATTAAAAAAAAAAAGACAGAATCAAAATCTATTTTTAGCTATATCTCCAGTGTGGCACTTATTAGTCTTGATAAAAGAGACTGTAAAAAGCCGACTGCAACCAGGCACCGTGTTTAAGTTATGAACACAGACATACTGGGTGTGGGAGGTGAAGGGGAGATTGCTGGGAATCTGGGTCATTTGCATGAGATTGTAGAGAACTTCCATTTTATGAAACATATTAGAAAATTTCAGATGGTACTTTTGCCAGCTGTTCTTTAAATTTGCTATTTATGCACTTCAGGATCTCTTGTTTTAATAAAGAAGTACCTTGTTATGTAAGACATGACACACCCAAATCTGAGAGATGACAGAATGTTAGAGATCAAGGACTCTATCCTGCAAGTTCCTCCATGGTGGAGGGGAACTCCAGCACCCATATGAAGTCACACTGTGCAGTATCTGGGTCCTAGTTACATACTCTTCTTGCTATTGAGTATCGCATTAGGCCTTTGGTGCAATCCTCAACAATGAAAGCTTGCAAGTTTATTTTAAAACAAGGATATTAGGCAATTTTACACAAAGTCTTAAATTTCTAGAAGTCAAGGATTTCTTAAAATTATGCCTAAAACAGTTGCTAAGCCATCAAGTCAGCTCACACCCTTATAGTGCATTCTACAATGAGCTCTTGCCAGATGAATACCATGAAAATATTAACGAGAAGTTTGTTGCATTGTAAGTGTATACAGTACTTCACCAAGACAGAATTAAGGGATTAAATTTACCATTTTGGTAAAGAAAAAGAGGAGCAGTCTAATGTATATTGATTCACAGAACCATCACTGTTATAACAAAATTAAAATGTAGTATGGATGACATCCATTCATTGTACATCACATATATATTCAAAGGAATTTTTCTGTTGTGCTCATCAGCTTATAACAGAGCATTTAAGGGAGTAATTCTATGCATTGAAAAACTGCAATCACAGCTCTTAATGCTAGCAACTCTTTTTGCTGGAGATAGACCTGTGAAGGAGCAGAGACAGAATAGCTCCAGAAGTACCCTCCATAGATACATAAACAACAATCACTGATTATAACAGGTGAGGAATTCACTTCTCACCTGCTCCTGGAACTCTAGAGATCTTTATATGTGTAATTCACTTTTCAGGGGGGATAAGCAGGAGTTGGGAATGAGTGAATGGGGTATTCAGAGGTAGAGGAATCTCAGTTTCAGGAAAGGGTGGAGATACCAGGTAGGAGGAAGGGTACAGAGTGTTCCAGATTCCCCTAACTATAGGTAGTGGGTTCCACGCATAGCTGTAATATGTCGTTAGCAATTCCCTCACGTAGGTAAGCACAGTAGATCCCTAATACTAGCTTTGACATAGACTTAGTTTATTAAGAATCCATGACATAATGATTCTGCAGCCACAGAGTTGAGTGCACAAGAACATCAACAGTAACAAAACTTATTTATATGCTATTATAAAATTATTAGAACATTTTTTAAAAGATCAAGACCTCTCCAGTTAGAACCTTTGAACACAGAACGTTTGAACTGTAGGAAAATTTTGCATTTTGTTGGATTATTTTTATACACCACCACCATAAAAAACTCTGAAACTAGGGTTACAGTTTCAAAATGCTGGATTTTAAATTATTCTTTTCTTGTAACAGTTTGCTTCTGAAGTTGGATAAAGAACTAGAACTGAAGTTTGCTTCGTGTGTTACATTCTGTAATTTAAAGCCTTTCTGAGCCATTATATGTAGGTTAGCTGTCCTGACATTTTTTTATATCTATATAAACAAACACCTATTTATAACAAAGAAAGAAGCTCCTGGAGAGAGAGCTGCTTTTTAAGGTTTCTTTACAGACCATTGCAGGCTGGTAGAGACACGAGATTACAAATATCAGCATTGGGTTATTTGTTCTGTTTTTGTTTGTTTTGCTTTTAAAAGTATGTCCTTGAAAACTCCAGGTGCCTTTGCTGTCCTGTATTAGAGGGTTGGCAGGTATGTGGGGGCAAAGATGCCCCTTTGAGTTTCCACCATTACTGCACCCATGGAAGAATGTCTTGCTATGCCAGAGCTTCAATACTAACGAGAAAAAAATAGGCTTAAAAAAAAAAAAGTCAGAAAAACTGCAGGAGTGAGGGCTGTTAGGGTATGGAATAGACCCTAATTTTCTAGAAACCACATTGTTCATTTACAGCTAGATCAGACAGTTGTGCAGGATAATGCACCGAAAGATAGCCAGAAAGGCTTTTCAACAGATATTCTCTGAGGAGTGGCTCCCACGGAGGAATGCAAAAACTTAAACTCCCCTCCTGCCTCTCAATGATATTGATCCCCACTGAACTAGTTATTTCTGCTAAAGTAAGTAGCAGTGATAGTGAAAGATCCAATGTTAACATTAATGTGTGCCACTGCAGTGGTGTGTAGACAAGCCCTCAGTATCTTGCAAGGGGTATATTGCAAATTGGACTGAAATAAGACAGGTGACAAACCAGGGTATGTAGGCATCACTTACTCTCTCTTTACTTCCCAACTACAAAAATAAGGATAATTACCCAACATGAAAGCACTTTTTAAAGCTACACATCAAAGAGAGCACTGTGTCCATCCCTGACCGGTACAAGGTCGTGAGTGTCTCACGTGTCCCTTCCTGACTGGTACAAGGTGTCAAGCGTCTCGTGCAGTCAGGCTCTATCAGCATTAGGTACATTTTCACTGGAAAAGGTCTTTTGTGATTCTGAAACTCACATTAGATTGGTTTTGCAGGCAGTACATTAGCAATGAGAACTAATGTCTATTGCCTAGTTTACACTTAAAAGTTTTGCTGGCATAGTTATGGTGGCTAGGCGTTTTATTTTTTCTAAAGTCACACCCCTTGACATAGCTATTCCAGCAAAAGCCCCAATGTAGATGCAGTTATACCAAACACGAGGCTCTCCTTTTGGCAGTATAGCTTATTTTATTCAGGGAACTGGTTTAAGCAATACCAGCAAAAGAATTCTTTTGCTAGTATAAATTGCATCACTGCTAGCTGCTAAACCAGCAAATCCTTTCTAGTGTAGGCAAGGTCTATGACCGTTTAAATAAGAGAATTTTCAACTAGCCAAAAAGCCTTCTTTCTTTTTTTGGTAACATGTTGTTAAATTTAGCATTAATGATGGCCAGTGGCTCACATTCCACAGACTATGGTTTACTTGTGGTGGTTTGTTGACACCTGGCTGTTCATATGGCTCTTCTGTTTTCAGCTGAGCAACTGCATCTTGATTCATTAGGAAGGCTTTTGATACAGTCCTACATGACACTCATAAGCAAACTAAGGAAATGCAGCCTAGATAAAATTACTATCAATGTGGGTGTATGCTTTGTTGAGACTTTACTCAGAGTAGTTTATCAATGGTTTGCTGTCAAACTGTGTGGGCATATCTAGTGGGGTCCCATAATGGTCAGTCCTGGGTCCAGGTCATTAATGACTTGGATAGTGGCGAGAGTGCTTATAAAGTTTGCAGATGAAAACCAAGATGGGAGAGGTTGCAGGCACTTTGAAGGAATGGATTAGAATTCAAAACAACCTTGACAAGTTGGAGAATTGGTCTGAAATAAACATGAAATTCAACACAGACAAATGAGAAACCAAATACACATCTAGCCAGTTATTCCCCATTTTGTAGTTAGTAATACTGCCGAAAAGGATCTGGGCGTTACAGAGAATTACAAATTGAATATGAGTCAGCAATGTGAAGCAGTTGTAAAAGGCTAATATCATTCTGGAGAGTATTTAACAGGAGTGTGACCTGTAAAACACAGGAGGTAACTGTCCTGCTCTACTTGGCACTGGTCAGGCCTCAGTTAAAGTACTGTATCCAATTCTGGGGGACTTACTTAGGAAAGATGCGGACAAATTGAAGACAGTCCCAAGAAGAGCAACAAAAATAATAAAAGATTTAGGAAAGCTAACCTATGAGGAAAAGTTAATAAAGATGGGCACGTTTAGTATTGAGAAAAGACGACTGAAGCTGGGACCTAATAGTAGTCTCAAACAGGTTAAGGTCTGTTATGAATAGAACTGTGATCAGTTCTCCGTGTCCACTGAACGTTGGACAAATAGTAGTGGGCTTAATCTGCAGCAAGAAAGATTTATGTTAGAAAGTTTTTCCTAATATTTATCTATAAGGGTGGTTAAGCTCTGGAAGCAGCTGCCAAGATACTGTGTGAAATCACCATCATTGGAAGTTTTGAAGGATAGGCTAGACAAACACCTGTCAGGGATGGTCTAGGTTTACTTGGTCCTGCCTCATCACATGGGGCTGGGCTTGATGACTTCTTGAGGTCTCTTCCACCCCTACATTTCTATAATTCTGTCATTAAGAGGCATTTAGATGCACCATGTATGCTTTCCTAATATTACTTTCTGATATAATCAACTGCAGTGGGTATCACACAGAGAGGTTATACAATTTTGAAGGGGAAGTGGTCTACAGAGTCTTGAATGGAAGAAGGGTCCATGAAACATTTTATAGAGATGTGGTGCACTGTGTCACAGTTTGAGAAACTTTGCTATCCCACATTTTGCACAGATTGTTTTATAATGAACATTTTTCCAGAAAAATTGCAGTATGTACCAGATATTAAATCAGTGAAATGCAGACACTTTAGAGAAGTAAAATACCCCAATATACCCTACATTGCAAGAACAACAAAAATTAGGAAAGACTCTGCTAAAAAGAGAACAAGTACAACAACAGCAAGGACAAAAAAGGGAGGAAAAGAAGAGTCCATGTATTATAGGAATACCTATAGATTTTAGGGACTATGGTGCTAAAATACAGGATATGCTAGAAGCTACAGAAAGTAAGAGAATCATTGATTTCTCAGTTAAGGTCTCCAGAATTTTTAACTGAATTATTAGATTAAGAAGTCATGGCTTCAGTGAAGAGCAAAATGATAAACAAGGATAACGACATATTTACGCATGTATTTCTAGAACATCATAGCCCCAGCACATCTGTTACACATGAAACTAATGATGGGTGACAAGCTTGTCAATTCACTAGGCTGTTACCAAGAGCTGTGTGCTTAGGAGGGTATTCTGCCCTCATCTAGAGACATATGCAATTTACATTAGCATTAGTGGGAGTTACATATACACACACACACACCACTAGCAGAAGAGAATCCTACTTAATGATCCAGTCTCAAAAAACGTAGTTTCAGTTCTGGTTTCAAGCCAAGGTTCTCTCTGGTTGTTTCCAGTGCTACTCCTAGAGCAGCATAATGGGTTTTTAACAGAAAATGAAATTTATTTTAAGTTGTACAGTGCAGAATTAGAACATTGGGTATCAATTTAAGTAATTTTAGAGTGTTTTATATCAAATCGAACTATACAGAAGTTTAAGCAGTTTTTAAACTGCCAGCAGGCTTTAAAATGTAAGACCATTCAATTATATGATCAAAATGTTCAAACTTGGAGCCTCAAAGTTAATAGTGCTGGACAAATACATGAAGGCATGCATACAAACCACAAAAACAGTCCCTGCCCCTAAGGAGCCTGCAATTGACACACAAATGGTAGGAGAGGAAACAGGCACAGAGATGTCATGCGGCAGGTCAATAACAGAGCTGGAATTAGAATCCAGGTGTCCTCATTCCCAGTCCAGTGTCCTATTCACTAGATCAAATTGCCTCTCATATACAATTTTAGAACTAAAGATGTACACACAGGGGCTTCAATGGAGCTACACCAATTCTCATGAAGTGATCTTCTCCATAACAGGGAGTTAGCATTTTGAATTCAATGCTAGATCTAAATGTTCAAAATTTGGGGTAGGTGTGGGTAGTTCAAGCCAGTCATGACTGAAAACCTCAAAAAAAAAAAAAAAAAAAAAGATTCAGTTCACACTCTTCTTTTTTCCTGGGAAGGTGCGATTGAGTCCCAGGTTAACATTAAGTGCATTTTTTAAAAATAAATAAAAGTTAGCGATTTTAGGGTCAGATGTTTAAAGTTCTTAAGTCTTGACCTAACTGCTCTAATGAAGTCAATGGGAGATTTACCACGGACTTCTATGGAAGAAAACCTAGGGCATTGCTGAGCAGTTTCAAAAATCCCATCATTAACCAACACCTGTGCCACAGGCGTGCTATGTTGCTGACATTTATGCAGTCTTTCTAGATGCGTATCCTTCTCAATGATAGCAAAGTGGAGGCACTGGGCCTATCTAGGAAGCCCTACCACTCCATTACTCTGAGACTGGGTCCCCAGCTTCAGCACTCCTTCCCACCCCCAACCCACGCTGGCTTCTTCAGTAGATCCCAATAAGCTTGAGCTTGGGCCTATACTGGAGATTTATCCTCTTGGGAGCTATGCAACCAGCAGATGTTTGCAGTGACACAGGACAACCTTTTCAAAGCAAAACATTATTAGCCAACTGGAATACAATAGTTAGGGCCATTGGGTTCAAACGGTAAAAAAGCCAGAACGTGTTTAGTTAGGTGGGTGCCGCTTTGTCCAGGCATGCAAAGCAAATTACATGGTTGCTGCAAAATTTCCCTAGCCTTCGCGAACTAGTCCTGGACTGAAAACCTATGTTCTACCATGCTGGAACATCATTCTCTTCCATGTCTCGTAAACACCTCAGTCATGTGTTGTAGATTCCAGGCATGCTATTTTCACGTGTACTCTCCTCCCTCTCCTGTGCTCTGTTGCAGGTAGGAGATGGTTGTGATCAGACAGTCCACTTGGCTGGCAGTCATTAAAGTTAATGGTCCAGTTGTTAGTCTTCTACTGTATCTCCAAGATAGCCTCATTCACATGCTGGCAGTTCTTGATAGTCCATTCATACCAACCCCAACATGTCTTCATCACTTTTACCCTTCACAACAAGTGGGTAGCAATATGAGTGAGGAAACTGAGTCACATACAGAAATTTCCCACATTCTCCACAACAACATATCAAAAGGTAACTTCAGTAAACAATGCATATGAAATAGAATCAAGTATACCCATCAAAAGGAAAACAAGGAACGTCTGAGAACTGCAAACAACCAACATAAAAACATGTATTATATCAGAGAATGGCATTATCCATGTTCTTCTCAATATGCTCAAGGAAATGTCCTCAGGCCAGACTACAGACTGGACGCTCTCTCTGTTTTACATCCATATTAACTGCAATTTTATTTCAAGTATTGAAGTAGTTGGAGTTTTAGTGGGTGGAGCACTTGCAGCTAGCTCCCACTGCAGTTGACATGCTGGGTGCGACCTGCATGCTGGCAGGCTGTGAGCAACCCAACTTGGAAGCTACAATAGCAAAGCACTGCAAGGCACCCAAAGTGGCATGACAGGGGTGTCAGCCCCTCACTGGTCTGGACTGCTCTGCAGAATGTCTCACAGTGGAAAATACAAGCAGCCTCTGAGAGGAGCAGTCAGAGTACCTATCCCTTCCTGCCTCCCTGGACATTCTACAGACTGTTTCTAATCTACCAAATCCACCACCACTTTTCACACTAAGAATTAAAGTGCTAAATACCGTCAGAAAAGCACTTCCTGCTGGAACGTCACACAAATAGCTGCTTAAAACCTGGAAACAGTCCATGGCAGCGACTTTAAATCCCCATTGACTAGGGACTGTATACAGGTCAGATTTGGGTTCCAGGAAGTTAAGCATTTACCTTTATTCTTCCAAGCCATACTGTTCAAAAACCAAAGAAAACATTCTGAGTACTTATTTACACCAATGGATATAACAAAAGAATCTTTCAAGGTACCTTCAATCCCACAGCTATTTGTAACATTAACTGAAAAGGACATGGGATTTAGCATTAAACCGCACACCTCATTTTGCTCATTAATGAAGAAAGCAGCTAGATCAGGAGGTGCTTCTGTTTATGACCACAAGATTACATTCCATTAAAATGAGAGGACATGCTCTTGGATGTAAACAACTGCTACTAGCAAAAATAACTCAAAAGTTTTCAGAAACAAAACACTCAAGATTTTGAATGATCTTTTACGTCTGCCGCAATCAAAGTTATCAGTTTAGCTACAAGTCCATTTTCTGGTGTCCTCAAAAATTACATGATCAAGGCAAAAGTGAAATTAATATTTTGAATTCCAGTTATTAATGTCCATCTCCCTCAGAAAAAAGACAAGTGTGTGGTAGAGATGTTTGGCCACAGAGTCACCATTCAGAAGAACGATTGCAGTAGAATATCTAGGTCTTACGGTATTATAATACCTAGGTCTTATAGTATAGTGCTTTTCATAAATTCCAGCCAACTGAAGAACTAGCAAAAGCAATGTTATTGTGTGCCTTTTTTCTGATCTACCAATTCCTCCCATCCCAGATGCCTTTGCACATTACTTCTGCAAGAGTGCAGAGGTGGTGTGGGATATGATTTCCATTCCAGGGCCCGGAGCTCAAGTGCATGGTGCATACTACACATGCCCTGCCCCTGAACACTCGCTTGGCAAATATATAGGTGTAACAATAAGTCAGAATTTGAATCATGATTTTTTTAGCTATTTATCTGAATATTGTATTCTACAGAGGATACGTTGAAGGGAATCTGATCACAGAAGCATGTATAAACATTCACTTTCAGCTTTGTTTCTGACAAAGCCTCAGTGTTATCCTGCCATGGTTCCTCATGGGAACATTATAAATTACTGCTCATTTTATGGAAAGAATAAAAATTAAACATCAAACGTAACAAAGATAACAAAGGACGATAGCGTATGAGTGATAAACAGCCACTCCGCCCAGTTTAACAAGTAAAGCATACTTACATATAGTCATTATATGCCAAGCACCTGCAGGTAGGAACACCCATGTTTACTTCCACCCATTTATAAAGGTTAAACAGTTCCATACTATGTAGATATAAAATGGTTTAAAAAAAAAAAAGTCATGAAGAATTGTAATATAATGTCATGGGAGGGAGGCCGTGAGAAGGCAGGATGAGAGAAACCCAATCAGTTTTCAGAGCCACAAAGAAAATTTAGTTGCAACTTTGCTATTAATACCAACATTAGGCAACTGTGATATCCTGAGTCAATAAGGATATACATCTGGCTATCGTGAATACATCATGATCTGAGATTTAAGCCTGCTTGCATCACTAGTGAGAATTAAGTCAAAGCTCAATGAGTGAAGCAGCTTGCATAAGTAGTATCAATGCATTGCATATGTAAATTTTATGGTGAGTATGGTGTAAATGCTTACCATGCAGGCTTCTCTTGCGTGATGTACTGATGGATCTTTTTCTAGGACTGTTTTATAATCCTCCAGGGCTTCATCTAGTTTTTCTGTTTTTTCATATAGTTCTGCTCTCCTCAGCAGAGCTCTGATATAGTTAGGAT